>NC_133548.1:26975000-27600000 GCF_048773025.1 Camelus bactrianus
CAATTTAAAGGATGGGAAGAAATGATTCCTTGAGTGAAGAATTTTAGTTCCCCTGGATGGGAGTCTGATTCTGGAGAAAGGGCAGAACATACAATTTTTTCTTACCTTTGTAATTCGGCAATTCTTAAGCTAATAAATTAGAGTAAGTAGTTAGCCTGAGACATGGAGAAAATTGGATACAGCATGAAAAATTAACAACAGTGTTAATGAGAAAACGGTCGACTTGTAAGTTCTGGGCTTGAATTTAGTATGCTGGGTGATTAGGTCTTCATAAAGTTGTTTATTAAAAAAAAGAGCATTTGATCTTTTTTTAATGTTTCCAGATCCTGCCAAGGTCAAAGAAGACAATCTCTGCTTTGTCACATTATGTTCTGGTGTGAGGGTTGATGGTTTAATGAAATTGTTCTAGAAGAGCCAGCAGCCAGTGTACATCAGACCTGTGTGTGTCACTGGGAGAGCGTCTTTCACAGACAATTAGCTCTTTATAAGACATATGATAGTCCTCACCTTTATCCCATATGTCCCATGCCTCCTGAATGAAAACACCATTTACAACCAACCAAAATTAATCGGGGCCCCACTGAAGAGAAGGAAGTCAACCCTTTCGTTCTTTGTGGGCAAGTTAACTCTTTCAAATCTGATACATACCATGCGATGTTCTTTAGCTAATAGACCTTCACCTATTTGTACTTCCAAAGAATTCTTCTGATTTTAAAGAACGTTTAAAATATCTCTCTTGTCGGGGTGATGTTTGATGGCAAGGAACCAAAACTTACTCCAATTCACTAAAAAAAACAAAAAAAGTTTATTATAGGATGTAGACATATAAAAAGCAGGAACAAGTAAGCCTAAGGAGAGAATGAACCAAGAATCTCCAGGCACCTCAACAGAAGTTGTTCATGAATCTTCCATCTGATGCTTAGGGAAAAAACTGATTAGTTTCTTTCTTTCTTTTTTTAATAGATTTTTTTTTCAGTTGATTAGTTTCTTCCTAGTCCGTGAATTGGTGCCCCAGCTCAGGTGTCTACCCTGATCAGTAGCCAAGGTTATAGAGGACCTCGAACTGCCTGCTTTTGGGAATGCGTGGAATAGCTGAATCTAGGTCAGAGCAGTGTGTTAGTGAAAACAAGTCTTCATTATTCTTGTCCAAGGCCCCCAACAGTTTCAGCCCTACCATCTTACTATATAGCTCAACAGTATGACCACAGAGATTGCTTGAAATTATAGGAGTAAATTGAGGCAGATCTATCTCTGCATTTGAAAGGGGAAAAAGTTTCAAAAATTCATAGCCCTGGATAGACTGGTAGGAATCAGTAGTACTGTGCTTACCTGCAAAGGTAATGACTAATTAAGAAATCCCAAGCCCAGTTTCCTTTGTTTCCTACGAACTGGAGGAATGAATTGGCCAAGAGAAGCTCTGAAGCATCTCTTGCAACATGTTTGGCCCTGTCCACATTAAAGACCCATAATAAACTGATTTAGTCACATGGCTAAGCTACCTGACAAGGGATAAGGTGGGAAAGAGGAATCTGAGATGATAATGGTGGCGAACAGCTCACATTTTTGTGTGTTGGGAACATGGGATTTGGTGTCAGATTTGGTTCAGGACAGGATTCCACTACTCACTACCTATGAGATTTTGATCAGATTACTTAATCTCTCTGAGCCTCAGTTTGCTCAACATTAAAATGAGAGTGATAACAGTATTGACCTGGATCATTGGATCATTGATCAGGATCAGTGAGAGTACTGACTAAATGGAGGCAAAGAGCTTAGCATGGTACCTGGCACGGGTACACTACCATTATCAAATCATTTCAGTAGGCCTTCTGTACATGTTAATACTTTTTACGATTTCCTTGTACTTTTCTACACTCTACTACTTTGCATGTACATGTGTAATTTTTAATTCAAAAAATAAGCAAACAAAAAGAACATTCAGCTAATGATTGAGATGGAGCTAATTCTATTCTAGGCACTCAAATCTAAATGTTAACAAAGAGTGGAAGCTGATCAGATGTTAGGGACGTGTGACTCTGAGCTTGCAAGTAAACCTAGGATTTCCTTCAACAAATGCAGTTTCCTCCTCTGTCTCCTTGTTTTGTTGAACTGAAATATGGAAGTAGAAGGCACATATTCTGGACCAGCTTTGCAAAGCAAACCACGAGCCGCTTGCAAGACTTAAATTTATAGCACCCATAAAATGTATAGTTATATACAAGCATAGGAATAAGCAGTCGAGAAGGTAAGGGATTTAATAAAAATTGGAGATACACAGAGGCAGCTGCTAAAGGTTGGAATGGGAACACTTTCACCCACGGATATGTGCTGTCATTGAACGCTTAAATCAGTGCAGGTGGGGCATTCAAAACGCATCTGCAGGGTCAGTTCGCTCCAGGTACTTTGCAAGGTTATATTGTCCGTGAATGAATGATTTTGCACAGGCAAGTCAGAGGACAGAGTACTCTCTTAGTCCCCAAGGATTCTCATCTGTTGTGACTAGAAAAAACCCGAAGTGGGAGGATGGGTCAGAGAGCTGAAATCCAGAGCCTTGCTGGAACGCGTTGATCCTTAGAAGTAAGCGCCTCAGTATGATAAATACAAACTCCTCAAGCCCGTGAGGGAATGGAAATTTAAGAACCAGTTAGGTCAAAGATCAGGAAATTTATGACGATTATCTGCGGTTACAGTGTAGAGTGTTTGAGGATGGTTTAAGCCAAAGAGTCCAGTGCCTGTAAATCTTGGGAGTGATATTAATACCTCTGTGAGCATGTGTGTACAATGTTTCTGAAAAGATTAATTGCAAAGGCCAGTTCCCAGGAAAGACATGCAGGTAATTGGCATTTAATTAATGAGAATAAGTTATATTAAATTAAAGACTTATAATCCTTGATTATTTATCTTCCTGTAGCCAGTGTGACAATCTACTCTTAGATTATTAACTCGGCACTGTTTTTCAAGAGGCCAAACCAAACCTTCTGTTCAGACTGTATGAATAAGAATATGTTTGCATCTTAACCATGGGAACAAAATGACTTTGGGGAAACCACAGAGGGTTTTTTTAAACATAAATGGTTTCTTAAAAATTAAATCCAGCAGAGCATCCAAGGTATTCTCAAGCATATCTCAAACCTCCAGAATCCAGACGAGTTGAACTATTGTGTAGTAGAAAGGTCATGAGTTTGAGGGTCGGTCTGACCTGGGTTAAATCCTGTCTCTGCTTCATTATTAACTCTAGAGCCTGTGGCATGTTATTAAAATTCTCTGAGGTTCAGTTCTCTTATCTTCAGAAATGAGAAAATAATATCCACTTGGAATACATTGTTTTAAAAATTAAATACTTTAAATTCCCATGGTCCACTGCCTATCACATAGATAAGTGCTCAATAAAAGTTTTTTCTCTTTACTTTCTCCTTCTTTTGTAGCACAGGATGACAGAAGCTAACAAATTATTCCAAAACAAAGTTGGAAGATTCATTCTATTTGATTTTGACAAATGCTATAAAGATATGTTAATCTAGACAGGGTGGTTTGGGGAAAGGTTAGATGCATACTTCAGTGGAATAGAATAGAGAGTCGAAAACAGACCCACACAAGTATGACCAATTCATTTCGTTTAAGTGCAGAGGCAATTCAAGGAAGAGAGGCAGGTCTTTTCAACAAATGGTGGTAGGGCAATTGGATTTCATATGCAAAAATAAATAAACTTAGACCTAAACCTCATATCTTATACAAAAATTAACTCGAAATGGATTATTGAGCTAATTGTAAACCATAAGTCTGAAAAATTTTCAGGAGCAAATATTCATAACCTGGAATCAGGCAAAGAGTTCTTAGATATGATACCAAAATCACAATCCATAAAGGAAAAAAATTGGTTAAGTTGGACTTTATTGAAATTAAAAACTTTCACTGGGTCAAAGATATTATTTGAAAAATGAAAAGGAAAGCTACAGACTGGGAAGAAATATTTATAAATTGCATTAGGTCTTGTGGCCAGAAGATATGAGCCTTAAAATTTAATCAAATTAAAAGTGGGTAAAGGACTTGAATACACACTTTACCACAGAGGACATACGGATGGTAAATAAGCCTGAGAATAGGTGTTCAACATTATGAGCCATTAGGGAAGTGAGATACCACTACTTGCAAGTTAAAACCATGAGATCCCACTACATGCCTATTGGAGTGGCTTAAAAAACAAACCAAAAAAATGCAAAAAAGAAAACCTGATAGTACCAAGTGTTAATGAGAATGCAGAGCAACTAGAACTCTCATGCAGTAGTGATAGGATTACAAAATAGCACACCTATCTGGACAAGAGTTTGGTAGTTTCTTACGAAGGTAAGTACACATTTAGTGTCACCTAGCAATCCCACTCCTGGGTGTTTACTCCAGAGTAGTGATAACCTAGGTTCACCCAAGAAACCCGTACACAAATGTTGATCACATATCTTTTCAGAAGCATCAAAACCTGGAAACAACTCAGATGTCCTTCAGTGGGTGAATGGATAAACAAACTAATACATTTATACAATGGAATATTACTTGGCAATAAAAAGGAACAAACCATTAATACACACGACAATGTGAATGACTCTCAAGGGCATTTATTCTGAGTGAAAGAAGACAGTCTCAAAAGGACACATGCTGTATGATTCCATTTATGTGATGCTCTCAAAAAGGCAGAACTATAGTGACCCATAGTTGCCAGGGGTTAGGGTGGGGGGAATATGTGACCCCAAAGGGACAGCACGGGGCAGTTTTTTGAGATGATGAAATTGTTTTGTACCCTGACTGTGGTAGCGGTGGTTGTTACACGGATCTATACATGTTAAAACTCAGAACTACAGGCCAAAAATTTTCAAATTGACTCTATTTTTTAAATAAAACAAAATAAAAAGAAAGAAATTAATTCCATCAAGAAGTCAGTCTGACTTACGGTAAACAAGACACAACACCCTAGAACTCTTAAGACGCTCTCTGTAGGTATAATTTATTCATTTATTGGAAAAATGTTTGTTGGGCACTTATGAGTCCACAGTGTTTTAGGTGCAGGAGATGAAGTACTAAACATAACAAAAGCCCACAGGAGCTTGAATCATTATAGTAATAACTATGCGGTATGTCAGACGGCATAAATACTACGATAAGGGAAATAGGAAATTGGGGGAAGGAGTGTTGCCATTTTATGTAGGGTGGTTGTGGAGAACAACTGAACCATAGACACAAAGGAAGAGAGAGGCAAGCTATGCAGATATCCTGGGATGAATGTTGCAGACAAAAAGAGTAATCTTAGGTGGAGCTCCACTCCAGTACACAAGACCAGTCAGAGTCGAACTACTCTCCTTGACATCTCAGAGAATCCTTGCAGAACCCTAGGGTTTAGATGAGGAACACAATGGGAAAACCACTAGGCCAACCCATCCCTGTACTGAGCATATTTAGTTTGAGGTCAAGAAGAAATCCAACCTGGGTAAGAAAAATCTCTTATCAAGGCCGAGTCAGGACTCTTGTCTAAAAGTCCCATCAGTTGCACGTGTGCCTTGGGCCTAGGTGATAAAACCAAAGCCACCAAAAGACGCCAGAGACTATGTCCAGGATGTGGTGAGAGAAGAAACCAGCTTGTCCATTAGTGAGGACATGGAGGGTTGGAGACTGGCCATCTTTCATTGATGCTATGGGTGCTCAGCCGGTGTGGTGGAAAAGTCATGACTCCAGCCCAGATGATTCATAATTAACCTGAGAAAGGGAAACAGCTGTAGATGGGTGGTGAGCCCCAGGTTGGCTGCAGATGGAAGGTTCCCAAACTCAAGGCATGGATGTTCAGAAAAGTGGAGTCTGGGGAGATCCTAGGGTTGACAGAGGCCAGCAGGAGGGACAGAGAGCAGACTACAACTAAGTCAAAAAAATGCCAGGATCCCAGTGTAGATGGCAAGATAGTGGATAATGTGACTGGAAAGAAGCTAGTGGACATTACTGAAGCCTGTTTGCCTTGAATCCTGAGTGCAGCTGAAAATACCCCTCGTATCACTTCTTCTCCCTTCCAGGCTCAATGGCTGCTCCTTGAGTTTATCCTGAAGATGGACAAATCTTAAGTGAGGAGCATGAAAACCCCCTCCCATCAGTCTGCCCATTACTATCCCACTCTGTCCCTGGGCTGCAGCTCAGGAAAATCCAAGGGAACCCGTCCCCTTTAAGAACCAGTGGCTCGCAGGGACTGGCTTCCTGCCAGTGTGGAAAAGCAGAGTGGGAGACATTTAAAGCCCTGTTTGAAAACTGTCATTTTTTCCAACGGCCTCAGATGGGGTGATTAATCAAGAAGCAATTCCGGAGAGAAGCCATCTTCTTTACCTACTTAAATCTCCCAGGTTAAGTTGTATTTTAAGCCCTGGCTTATTTTCAGACAAGTTTGTTGCTGTTGCCTAACCCTATGTTAAAGCAATTATTGTCTGCGAGGGTCATGCAGAGTTCAGTAGAACTGAAAAACTCACAGCCTTTAGTATTAATGGGGTGAGCAGCTTGTTCAGGGTCTTTTCCTTAAAGGGACAGAACAGTGCAAACAGTCAATAAGGATAAAAACACACTTGACGTTTCAAGAGAGGGGAGGCTGCTTCTTTTTGTGCCTTCTGGCAAAGGCCTCCGAATCAAATAAACAAAAGAGTGGCTAGAGTCAAGCCCCACCCTCTGCAGACCACTGCCCCCCAGATGTTGTTGAATTTGTTGTGTGAACTCAAGTGAGAAGTTAGAAATTCAAGAAGTGGAGGGATGAGAACTAGCATACTTTGAATATCTACGAGATGCCAGTTGCTTCACATAAATGATCTACTCCTTTGATGTAACTGTATACAATGTAATTGTGCACTTTGCAGATGAGGAAAGTGAGACTTAGAGAGTTAAGGATTTTGCTCAAGATTACACAGAAACTGGCAGAGCCAGGATGAGAATCCAGACTGATTTGACTAAGTATGTGGACCCTTTTTGCACTGCCCACCCCCTGGCCCACATTAAATTACAACAACAGGGCTTACATGGTAGGATAACTGAGCACGTTGAATTTTTATTTGTTCTTTTAGATTCTATAAATATATATTAAGATGTTCATGTCAGTCAGCTCTTTTTTCCCAATTGTTATGAGGTTTTTAAAAATCTTTATTTTTTCTTTGTTGAAGTATGGTCGATTTACAATGTTGTGTTAATTTCTGGTGTACAGCACGGTGGTTATTCAGTTATACATATATATATATTCCTTTTCATATTCTTTTTCATCATGGGCTATTACAAGGTACTGAGTATGGTTCCCTGTGCTGTACAGTAGGGATAGCAGTAGTATCTGTTTCATACATAACAGTTAGTATCTGCAAATCCCAAACTCCCAATTTATCCCTCCCCACCCCATTTCCCCCACTGGTAACCACAAGTTTGTTTTCTCTCTCTGTGAGTCTGTTCCTGTTTTGCAAATAAATTCATTTGTGTCCTTTTTTTTTTTTATTTCAGTCAACTCTTTTTAGTTTGATTCTGTGTCTTTTTTAAATAATGAGAACTAACATTTAAGATAACACCCGCCAGATATTGAAGCCAAATGGAATGATCTCATTAAATCCACACACAACACACATACACAACTGATTAAAAGTCAAAGAAGAGCTCATCATCGCCCCGACTTACAGAGGAGGGAGCCGAGGCTTACAGAGTGTCTCTTGTTCATGTACCACAGTCAGTATGTGGAGAACCAGACTTCCAACCCAGACGTTTGGATTTGAGAGCCTACTCCGGTCTGCGTTTTGTTCAGGCACCATGGCTTTTCTCCCCCTCCCCTGACTGACAAAGCTAAGTGCCTTTCCCAGATTTCCTAGTGAGGAATCTCCAGGCTGCTCAGCAGCAGCCTCACTGCACAGAGAGGAATGGAGGGAGAGAAATGGCAAAATGACAGACCATATGGGAAACCAGTGCCCCTTAAGCCTTTGTCTCACAAGCTGCTCAGCCAAAGTGCCCCTGAGCTCCCCTCCACGGGGAAGCCGCTCTATAAAGGGAGTGGGACCCAAAGCCTGCGGATCAGACCCATGGCCCCAGCTTCTCTGGAGGCTCTAGACATTCCCTTCTCCCTCGCCTCTGGGACCTGCAGTCCCTCTGTGGCATAACCGTGGCATGTCATTTAATGGCTGCGAATTCCTTCCATTCCAGTGTCCAGGCCCCTCTGCACTCTAATTTTACACCCTTCCCCATCCAGGAGGAGAATCTGTTTCTCCACCATCTTGAATCTGGGCTGGTGCTATGACTTGCTCTGATCCATCCACTTCCACCCTCTCTGATTGCTGCCCTGAAGCCACCATGCAATGAAGCTGTTCTAGCTAACTGGATAATGAGAGGCCAAATGGGGAAGAAGGGAGCCACCCCAGCCAATAGCCAGCACCCACTGCCACACAGGCCAGGGTGCCCAACATCTTGACCTTGGGCCCAGCTGAGCCTCCAGCTGAATGCAGCTGCTTGGGTGAACCCTGGGAAAACTGGCAGTGCAACTTTGAAGCCGATTCAAAGAACTGTGAAAAAATAATCGCTGTTTTAAGCCACATTTTGGGGTGGTTTGTTACACAGCAAAGACTGACTGAAACAGTGTTCCTTTGAAGTTCAGAGCACTGGAAGGGTACATCCTCGATTGACACTCTTCTCTGGAACACATCAGAGGCTGCCTCTATGCAATCAATGAAAATGATGCTCTCTATAATCCTGCTGCCACTACCATAAACCCTCCAGAGAAACTTGAATGATTTCAGGACTGTTATCCTTTGAGCAACACAGAAAAGTCACTCAGATTACTAGACTAACAATATTTGAGATCTAGGGAAAAAATTTACCAATATTTAAAATGAAAGCTAAAAGTCAAAATTAATATTTCATTGAATGTAAGAACTCTCCAAGTAGTTGCCTACATTTCCACATGTGTATATATAAAACATATTCAATGTGGACCATTATGCTTGAATCAGTGATACAGGATGCATCTTCCAAAGGTTCTGGGGACCATGACCATCTTGAATATCTCGGACATTTTGTGTGTTGATGGACCTCAGAACTCTGTGTATTTATTTGGCTTTTTAAGTCCTACTCTGATGCCCCAAGTCGAGCTGTGTTATACTATCCTGTCCTTGGGAAGAAGATTAGTTGTGGAGTTCCTACAACTAAGGGTACCCTATCTACCTAAGTCAGTTACAAAAAGGAGTCCCCTGCCTCAGACAATCAGAGGCTCCTTGAGACAGGTCAAGGCAACTAAATTCAGCAGACAGCCTGTAGAAAAGCAAAAGGATGTTTTCTAGAGAAACAGGATTGTGGGAGCACAGCACAGTGTGTGATGGGGTACAGAGATGACACCATTGAAGACAACTGAATTCTTCATTAACTAATTGAGAATTATTTTAAATCTAAGTCCCTCCTGAGGAAAGGAAGCAGAGAACTCCTGAATTCCTGACTGTCAGAATCATGACCACAACCACACATGTTATGAAAATACGGAAGCAAAAGCTGGCACAGCCGCTTAGTGGGGGGAACACAAAGAGCTCTTATTGCCACAGTTAACCCACGGAGACTCGCCAATGCCCCAGACGTCATTTTCAAAAACGAGGACTAGCCAAACCTCCACCTCAGTGGAGCTATCTGCAGCTTGGTCCTGCAGGTGGCCACACACCAGGTTTGTTCTCTTATTCTCTCTCTTGTATTTGGGAACATCCTCAACCTTAATCAAGGTTCTCCAAATCCAGTCTATGTAGCATAAAGGCTATGTTGGAGGAAGGGGTCAGCCTTACCAGAGGCCATTAGGATCATAAACTAAACTCATGAATCACTCCTGCAAGGCAACCGCTCGGTGGAGAGGCCCTGTTAAGAGCCAAGATTACTCTTAATTTAATCTAGTGCAGTCAGTCCCCTGGAGAGGTGCCAAGGGGTTGTTTATGGGAATGGGGAAGTAATCAATACACCATCAGAGAGGGAGCCAAATAATTTAGGTCCTGTTCATCTGAGGGAGGGCAGACCTTGTAGAAAGGGCATCTATAACCTTCCATAACCGTAGCTGGGGGTGAGGGTGGGGGTGGGGAGAGAGCGAGAAGAGGAAGAAGGAAGACAAAAAAAGAACATGCTAAAAAGGGGAATGGGAACATTTTTGTCCTAATCAGGGCAGTGAGGGAAAAACTGACAGTTTTCTTTAAAGATGTTTTCTGCCACATTTATTAAAACAGAGGTTTACTAAATGCCCCTTGGTTTCTTCTCACCCATAGCTGTACTGTCTGGAGCAGGCACTGAAATCCTGTATTGCCTCTTCTGAGCTGCTCATCCAGAGCATCTCAGCTCACTGATGGCAACTGACAAATTCCTGTTCCAGCCCAAAATGTTCATCCACGTGGAGGGACTCATATGGTACATTTCCTTTATCTGTTGCCTTTGGGCAGACAGATCCCATCGTTCCAGATCATGCTTGGGCAATGAACAGGGAGTGAGACCAACCTGAGCACGAACTGCTTGTTTATTCCTGCATCTAACAAGGATCTCTACGTGTGCAAGTGTATTTGTTTCTACCTTTTTAAAAGGTATATTCACACATGCTAAAAATTCCAGTTTTACAAAATCAGTCTCCTTTCCTCCACCCATCGTAACCCCTTTCCAAGTACTCTGCCCAGAGGCAGCTCTTACCACCATTGGTTTTGTTTTTTTTTTTTAACATAAGATAACATTCTGACCCTGGCACCCTGAATTCTTTTTTCTTAACAATATGCTTTGGATTTCATTCCTTAGAGTATCTGTCTCCGGATTCAACGGCCACATAGAATTCCATTTTATGTGCATTTAGATTGCATCTAGGTATTTTTGGGGGGGTGGGGGGTTGTGGTTTTTGGCTTTTGGTTTCAGTAAGTCTTTTGAGCATCTTTGAAGCTACTGAAGACTAAAAGATGAGATTTTGTCCCTGCCCTCGAAGACTCCTAATCTAGTGGCAGAGACAGGCATAGAACCCATTAATTGATGATTTGATTAATTAATGTTGCATGGGTTACAATCCTGACATGAATCCTGAACTAGAGAGGAACACAGAAGACACATAAATCTCCTTGGTGGGGACACAGAAGGCATCACAGAGGTGGGGACAAGGGAGCTCACCAGGTGGACATGTGGGTACCAGGGCAGGGGAGAACTCAGCCATAAAAGGAAACAGCCTGTGCCAAGGTGGGCCTAGGTAGCCACAACGCTGAGCTAAAGGAGGAAGGGAGAGACAGATCAGCCCCTGACCCCCCAGAGCTGGTCCCTCCTCTAAGCCTCAGCGTCCCCAGCAAACAAACGCTCCCTCCTGCTCCTTCTCTCCGGAGTCCCCCAAACAACTTAAAGCACAAGCCTCAGAGAGAACATTCTCAGGTCCAAGCCGGGCCTCCTGGGCACGGTATGTGGAGCCCTCGGTGGGAGCAGGGCCGGCCCCCTCGGCTGTCCCCCTTCCCTCCGGGAGCCGGGGCCGGCGCTGTGCACCTGCCTCTGAATCGTGCGCGGCGGTTGCCGGCCGGGAGCTGAGTGACACAGCAGGTGCCTCCAGCCTGCAGACAATTCCATATTTCAATGGAGCGTCGCCACCAAAGCTTATTATCTAGGGCAATAAACTTTGGGATTAGGGGGATTCGGAATGATTGTGTGATTCTCCACAAAGCTTATCTTCTAATAGACCAGCTGCTTTATTAGGCCGCCCCCACCCGCACCGGGCCCTTCCCAAAGCGTCCCGAGTCCCAGGCAGCCGAGGGGGGCCTTCAGGGCGGCAGCGGCAGACAGCTGGGGGTATCGTATCACCCTCAGTCTCCATCTGCGAGTGTTAAATTACGGGCGGCTTCCAGCTGGGCACACCCCGGCTCCCACCTTCCCCCCACAAAGCCCTCCCCCGCGTCAGTGTCTGGCATCTGCCAAGGACACGACGTGACCGCCCCTCCCCTGTTGGTCCCCACCTCTGAACTCTGAAAGGGCCAAGCCTGGGTCTTTGCTGGCTATTAGGGCCATCACTGTCACGGCGCGGAGGGCAGTGGAGTGCCATAGAGTTGAGGGCTGCAGAGAACCGGGGCACCGTGAAGATTTCTGTTGCACGTGGGGCTCTGCCGGAGCTGTTCAGCATCGACAAGAAGGGGGTCAGATTGTGCACTGAAGACTCCCAGAGAATCTGGCGTGCTTAGCAAGCTTCTGAGTATTCTCCCCCAAACAGGAAATTAATTCACCCGTGGTTGTGATGCAGGTCATTCCCACACCCTCCCCAATCCACTGCCCAGCTCCTTTTCTGGCCGGAGCAGAGCCTGGGAACAGTGTCTCTCCAGCCCCTTGCGGTCGGCAGCACTGGGGCTACTCTCATCCCCTGTCCCTCGCTGAGAACCGCTTTTGTCCTCAGTCCGCGGCAGAATATCTCCTCAGAGGAGGAGTTTATTAATAAGGATTGATAAGCCTGCTGAGAGGAGTAGGGGAAGATTCAGATATGTTTGAGACATAATGAATGTGTGGCCTTGTTTTCCGACTCTGCACAATGTGGATTCTATCACCTACTTTGCAGGACTGTGGTTAGAAATCAATGTGAGACAAGTGTAGTGTCCACTATTTGGCATGCGCTCAATACGTGGTGTTGCGACGATGAGGATGATGATGCAGTATCATTATTACTGCTTTTGCTGACATTATGCGTGACCTGTAAACACATTTGTTAGCAGGGCTTCCATAACGATCCTCCTGTTATGAATGTGGGTGAGAATTATTGACTGTAAATCTAACACACTCAATCAGAGAGGCTTGACAGTTGTGAAGGAGTGTGAGAGAAGGACTAGGTACTTAAGCAGTGATCAGAATTACTCAGGTTCATGAAGTTCATCTAACCTGAGTTCTGTTTTTCATTCATTCATTCAACGACCAGATTTCAAGCCCCTGCTCTGTGCTAGGCACTGCTCTAGGCTTTGGGGAAACAGCCATAAATGAGAATTTAAAAGTTCTTGCCCCTATGGAACTCATATTTTGGGGGGAAAGAAAGAAAATCAAATGGACATTTTAAAAAGAATTTCAAATTGTGATAAGCCTTGTGAAAAAAATAACCAAGTCATGGACTAGAAGTTGACTGGCAGGGTCTGGTAAGGAGGGTAGACAGAGTGAAGCCCTAAGCAATGAGAATGCAGCAGCCATGTGAAGATCTGGGGGAAGGTGCTCAGGCAGAGGGAGCAGCATGTGCTCAGCTTCTAGGAAGAAGGAAGCAGAAGAAAAGGCCAGTGTAGCCAGAGCAGAGTGGGTGGGAAAGAGGGAGGGAGGGGCAAGTGCCAGATCACCAAAGTCCTTCAGGCCTTGACAAGACACGGCAAGGGTTAGGATTTCATATTTTTTTTAAGCTTTATTGAGGTATAATTGACAAAGAAAATTGTAAGACATTTAAAGGGTATATATCATGATGATTTGATATACATTTACATTATGAAAGGATTCCTCCCACCTAGTTAATTAACAGGTCCATCACCTCACATATTTATGTATATATATAGTTGAGAACATTTAAATTCTACTCTTAGCAAATTTCAATGTAGCATTTCATTCCAATCGCTATAGGAAGAAGGTGGATGGTTTTAAGGAGTCGAATGACATGATTTGATTTACATGTTGGGAAGGTCCTTCTGGCTACCGTGTTCAGTAACAATGCACTTGCCTGAGAAGCCATCACAGCATCCGTCAATGCAATGCCACCACCTGTCACAAACATTCAGAAAGTCAGGACATGAAGAGGCCTGAGCCATGAGGGACCCGGCTCTAGAAACTCCTATCAACAAGAAGCCCAGGAAAAGCCCACAGTGAGGACAGGCTCACACTAAGTGAAGCTCCATTTACACTGCGTTTCCTACAGGTTTGGGACTTTGGCACCACCTAAATCAGTACCCAGAGCAACTGTAAAAGTTTAGGATTTGAGAAGAGTGAGGCATAACACCCGATTATCTTTTGAATTGGCCACCGTGTCTGTTGCTGTTTTTCCTAAGTCCCCGTGCCGTACACACACATTGCAAAACTCTGCCTCAACTCTTTGCTCTTCTATGATTTGATATTTGTAGACTCACATAGGACCGTTGCTTACTAGGGAAGAAAGTAAGTGGCTCTCATCCCCTATTTTGGAAAGGTACTGGGAGTGTTACACAGAGATGCAGACAAGGCTTACTTGTATGCCTCGTCACTCTGTAACAAATTCTTGTGAGTCTGTAGTCTGGTGGGAGACACGAAGAATTAGCAATCAAGGAAAAGTGAAGTTTGGTTTTGGCTCTGCTTTTAAGTAGCAAGTGCAAACTTTACAAAATATTTGTTCTTTCAAGTCTGTTTCATTTCTATCATATGGGTATAGATTAATACCTCCTCTAAAAAACAAACAAACCTAGGTCTCCTAAACTTAGTTGATGCAATTTAAAAAAATCCTCCATAAACACCAGACTAGGTATCACTCAATCTATGTACAAAGTCTCCTAACAGTACCAGTAGGAGACTCCTTTCTATACCTGCTTTCTCATACTTTACACACATTGCTAACCCACTTGGTTATTGATTCCTAAACTCACTACATAGCATTACAGAGCAGAAGTAGATTCAAAATGGGAAGGAGTCCTGTGTGCTGCCATCAAGGACATATGATCACATGATCCCTGTGCACTGGGACCTTGTCACTGCTTTTTGTTTTTTGTACTCATTATTACACCTAGCATATAAGAGGCACTCAATTCAGATGTTTGCTGAAATGAAACTGATGCTATCCCTTGTCATTATTTTTTTTAAGTCAGAAGACTCAAGGATTCAACCAGAAGGAACTGGATGTCTAGGTCACTTAGGGTAGAGAGGAAGAGCTTGATACATCTTAAGCCTTAAAATCACAGTGGTAAAATACACAACAAAGTCATTGTCAATGACACCATCATGGTCTTGTGCTCCCAAGAGATATGTGTCCCAAGACAATATGCACTGTCTTTAAAAAGGCAAGAAAGCCTTTTATATTTCAGCAATAAATTCATTAAGATTTTTAAAACCTCAAACTGTCAATTATCCAGAAGATAGAGATATTTAGAATAAATTGTTATGTATTTGTATACATATCTTTATTGGCAACTTACTCTATACCAGAGAGAATCAGTATAGACAGACAAGGTCCCTTGCCCTCATGAAGTCTGCATTCAATTGAGAGAGCCAGAAAATAAGCAAGCAAACACAGAGAAGGACATAAGGAATTTACCTTAGGAATCTTAGAGACTCAGGGTCCCCTCTAATAGAACCTCATAGGTCCATCTAAGGAGCTATTAAGAAATTAAATGTGAATGTGCTATAAAAGTTGAATGTACTCTAAACATGTATGTTTCTTAGTAATAAAGGATGTAAAGAAAACTATCAGTTATTAATGACCGTCTTATTACTATGTATTCAGATTTGAAAAAAAGGATGTAAAAAAATCAAATTGCAGTAGTACATATACAGAGTGTGGTTTGACTCATGATTGCGCATTGGAAAGAAATTCTCTTCAAGGGTTTTCACTTTTTAAAAACACTTCTATAATGTTTGATTTTATTTTTCAAGGGACTTGCGTGGCTGTTGTAATTTAAGGGTTCTCAATGCAAAGTAGTCAACGGGATGCTCATGGGTCTCTATAAATAGGACTGTGTACATTCGAAAGAAGCAGAATGCATGTAAGATGGTCGCCATCAAACATGAAAAGTCTCTGCAGTGTCTAGCGTGGGTAATGAGGTAGAGAGAAAATTTCATCAAGATGAACTTGGAGATAATTCCTTTAGCACAGAAGGCAGAAACGTTAATTGATGGATGTGATGCCCACGCAGGATAACACATTTAGCTCTGGAACATGACAGCTTCAGTTGGCCAATGTGAAAATGAAAGGAAAGGAAAGGAAAGGAAAGTCTCTTGAATTGGGGTGATGGGAGGTAAGAGGAAGGATGATTTTAATGGGCACCAAATACCTATTTTTCATTGATACAAGGACTCTGGTCCAATTAGGGGATCTCATTGTCAGGATCCTTGGGGTGAAAATTAGGATAGCACCTTTCTTTCTTTTCTTTCTTTCTTTTTTTTTTTTCTTTCTTTCTTTCTTTCTTTCTTTCTTTCTTTCTTTCTTCCTTTCTTTCTTTCTCTCTTTCTTTCTTTCTTCCTTCCTTCCTTCTTTCCTTCCTTCCTTCCGTCCTTCCTTCCATCCTTCCTTCCTTCCTTCCTTCCTTCCTTCCTTCCTTTTCCTTTCTTACTTTGTATCTTTTTTTCATTAAATAACTTTATACATGATGAACTATAGAAAGGAAGAAAAATGTTGTACTTTCAAGAGAAACAATTTCCATGGGAAGACACTACACAAATCTATCTCTGTGTTTTCTTAGGTGGGTGGCTGGAGAAACACAGTCATGATTTTAAAGATCATAGTCAAGATGAACAAACAGTACACTGAACTCACCCCAAGCCTCACATTACTACCAAAGAAAACAAATCTTCCTGATCCTGACAAATCCCAATCGAAGAGTGCCTGCCCAGACAAATCCCATCTTATCAATCAGGCTGCTCCAAGGAAGCTAATCCCCAGCGCCGCAGCCTGCCTGGAATTCACTGCTCCACTCTTTGCTCAACTTTCTCTCCTCTGAGTACACAGATTATGCAAGCAGTGTGGCCACCCAAACAATTGGAAAGCGAAGAGGCCAAGCTGACAAGGATGCCTAGAGTGTTTTGGAGCAAGATTTAAGATTCTCCTGCTCCCAGGAGTCACAATTTGCATTTACCTGGAGCATCAGAACGACCCTCAAGAATAAGAGGGAGGCAGAGGCTTGCAGCTTGGCAGAGCTGGGTTCCACCTCAGACTCAGCTGGACACTAACTATGCCACTTTGGGCAAGTTACTTAAACTCCAGAAACCTCAGTTTTCTCTTCTACATCCTGGAGATGATGACACCTACACCTCGGGGGATTAGGTGAGGATTAGGTGAGAGCGTGCAAGTCAAGTGCTTGGCATACAGCCTGTCGCACAGGAAGCACTGGATGCTTGGAAGTAGTATTATGAAACTGGGAGAAAAGCAGTTACATTCTAACTTGAGGCTTTGGAGGAAATTGGTGTAATTAGCCAATAAAAATCCGTGGATATGGGACTGCTCTGTAACGGCATGGGTAGAAAGGCAAAAATGAGTGGTTTCATCTGGGCTGCTAAATCACAGTTCCAGAAATGTCCTGAAAGCTTTGGGCCAATTAATGTAATTTCTCTGAGGTCCAAAATCTTTATCTTTCCCTGGGTAACAGTTATACCCCAATCCCTAATGAACTCAGAGATCACACAGTTTTCGCTTAGAGTAATGTCACATATAATAAGCACTGATTTCAACAGCCCAAAAGTAGTTGAAAAGATATTCTGTTTTTTGCTGGACTCCTTCAAAGGACATGATACAGAATTTACATACTTGATTCACAACAGTATTTATTCAATCTTTATAGTCTCCCACCCACTTAATTTACTCTCTGCAGCTGCTCCAAGACTGTCTCCTCAAATACTCCTAAAAAACTAAACGTTACCTCCCATCACCATCAACAGGCACTTATCCACCCTTCTCTCTCTGCTCTCTATCAGTATCTTATTAATTAGACCATTTCAGCCCCTCTACCAGCAAGACAGAATCCCTCCTCTTTGAGAGGGAGAAAT
The DNA here is from genome assembly GCF_048773025.1 of Camelus bactrianus. Lineage (NCBI taxonomy): Eukaryota > Metazoa > Chordata > Mammalia > Artiodactyla > Camelidae > Camelus > Camelus bactrianus. The sequence goes on from NC_133548.1 coordinate 26,992,686, forward strand.
AGGGGGGAAACTGAGATGAAGATCCCAGGGGTCCTTCTGTTAGGCTAGAAGTCTGTGAACATTAAAAATGTTTATTAGTTTAATCTGCCTCATAAGGTTGTTGTGAGAATTAAATGAGATAAAAACTAAGCAAAGTGCTTGAACATAGTAAGCGCTCAATAAATCGTAGTCATTGCTATTACCTTTGGGCAGAGGACGGTCCATGTTCAGCAAATAGTATAAATTAGTGCAAGAAACATGCAGCAAGGTTAGATGCACGGATCGGAGCTCAACCTCATTCACAGGTATAGAGCTCAGGACCTGTATAGTCGACATCTTGCCTATTCAGACTTACGGTACCTACTTTCTCCTTCTTAGCTGACCTCCTTGGAAATGACCCTTTGCTTTCCTGGGTGGTCTAGCAGACCTTTAACTTCCCTGGTCCCTCTTGCCAGAGCTAGCTAATTGTGACTGTCACCCTGGAATGCCACAATGTTTTGTATTACATCATCATAGGTTCAGCAGAGATCTCTAGTCATGAGAATGTTCTCATTGCATGATAGTCATTGGATTATCTGGTCATAAGAATGAAGAATATTTCCTGCCAAACCTCTTGGCTAGACTTCTCTTGATCCACATTTCTACTTTCTACTTTTAACAAAGTGAGTAAGTAACGCAGAAAGATCCAGGCTACTGCAGTCTGCAGTGGCATCCCCAAGCAGTGAAGTGTCTACATGCAAACAAACTTCAGAATGAAGCGGTAGAATGTTTACCAATCTGCCATGTTATCCTCTGAGCATTTTCCAGTAAGATTCTTGGGAACTGGTGGCATAGTAACTGATCAAGTTGATTAGAGAGTCTCCCTCCCCTGCCTCCACACAGACTTTAAAAAAAATCAAGCTTTAATTTTTGCAGAGGCTAATTGATATTGCCCAGTCCTGACAGCCCCTGTTTCACTACCAGGCCTGTTAGGAGGTGGGAAGGACTTAGTAATGCCTTCGACTTTCATTACTCAGCCAGATTGTGGAGTCTATCAATTATCCTAAGCATTGACAGTCAGTTGAATTAATTGGTGCATTTGACAAGGACAGCTATTACCCTATGTTGTCCTGACAGCTGGTTTTGATATTGGGAATTTGTCAACCTCCCCTTCACGGGAGCAGTGGGAGGGATGGTTGAGTGAATCAGGAGAGGACATTTCAGAATTTTCCCCCCACATTCAGCAGCTGCACATTGTCCTCCTCCTAAATAGAACTGCTGACATCCTGAACCCGAGCATCCCAACACATGTCACACTTCCACAGGACGACAATCTACACTGAATAGGGCTGACAAAATGAGAAAAAGACCCAGGAAAGTCGACGAAGTTATTAACACAGAACTAGGAATCCTTTAGCAATGACTTCAAGTGCCCTTTGGAGGCCAGGCATACTCACTGCTCTCCCCTCTCCTGGGCTGACCCGCCGGATGGGAGTGGAGTTCTCATCCTGATCAGCAGATACGGTAGCTTCAGCTGGAGTCATACATGAGGACGGTTCTAGTCACCTTTATCTGAGGAGATATTCAAGGTGTAGACATGCAAATAATGAGTGACTTTTAAGGTCTCCGTCAGCTTTAAGATTCTGTGATTCTAAAGCTTTTTGTAGCTTCCACAACATCTTTTTGGAACTTTCCTAACCAAGTGACTTGGGCTAGCGGGGAAAAAAAATGGAGCAGGATGACCTACTGACTTTCCGTGTGCCTGGGAAGAAGTTACATCTTTTTCTCTGGAATTCTATAACCTGCCTGTAAGGTGGGAAGAGTGGCCATCCGGCAGCTTTCAAACACAATTTTCCAAGATAAGGCGGCTAGTAAGACTAGGGGGAGAAATCTGAACTCTTGGGAAGACAAGCAGAGTTAACCCAAGTCATTACCCGTACATGCCTCCTGGGTTTTGGCTGCGTGAGAAAGAGGAACCAAAGTGCTGATTTCACTGGGACTCTCTGAGGCCAGGTGTTAATAGCACTCTGCTCCAGCCGTTTGGTACAACTGCTCTCAGACATTAATGCTGACCATGTGAGTTAACAACTCAGTGGGCCTGCGATTGTCCAGGGTTGAGCAAGAAGTGCTGAGCAGTAAATGTAATCCACAATCCATAAAATTAAGCCTGGTGGAGAAATGCAGTTCAAGGACATTTAAAACAGTTAAGCACGAGGAAAAGCAAAACCGGCGTTCGGCTGGATTTTCTGGGTGGCGTGTTGTGCGCGTGGCGTGGAGGTGACCCCTTGGAAAGGTTAATGGCAAAGCAACTGGCGCCACCGTTAGTGAGAAGCTGGGCCTTTCCCTTAGGACGTGATTAGGGCTTTGGGAAGCTGGTAGAACATGTTTCTAGAATCTGTCGGCTCTGGATCTCCTCTCAACTGCCGAACATGCCAGGCCGTTCATCTCACTTCTGAGCCCTTGGTTCCTCCTCATGAAAAGATTGCTGTGCTGCGTGTTTTCTGTCCTCATTACTTCTGCCCATCTCACCCCACTAAGCATACTCTGAAAGCCATGTGGGGGCATGAGAAGGGGTCTGTGGGGACAGCGGACAGGAAGAAGCAGAGATTCCAGGCATCAAAGTGTATCTGAAAGCTCAACGAGCCTTCCAAGCTTGGGCCCACACGCCACTAGCCATGCCAAATGGTGGTGCAGCTTTAACTTTAAGTATCTCCACTGTCGAGGAACTCACTACTCCTCGCCATTTCCCTCTTCATCTTTGCAAGGTTTTGAATATTTAAATATTTTTCGTAAATTGACCTGAAATCTGCCCTCCTGCTACTCCCACCATTAATGAAAGTTCTAGCCCTCCGGTACCATATGAAACAAATCGTCTTTGCATAACAACAATTTGAAAATAGCTGCTCCAGGCCTCGTGAGCCGGGATGAATCCGAGTCTTGTGGGACCTGAAGCTTATACAACTTGAGAGGCCCTCTTTCATAAAAATGACATAAAATTACTAATATAAAGTTAGGCACAAAAATGTTTATGTCTAATAAGAAAATAAATCCACAAATTACACATTTTAAAAAGTTAAATGAATCTAAACATCACAAAACCAGAAAAGGAGCATAATAATTTTACTAATGGATTGCTCGACACACCTCTGTGATGCTTTGATTTATAATAAATATATATTTGGTCTATGTCCCCATTCCTGGCCCAGAACTCCTAAAACCCTCGGAATCTCATAAGTGATGAGAAAAATAAAGGTGTCTTTTGTTATATTATGAGGTGACTAAGGATAGTGGCTGGTTGCCAAGGGAAACAAGCACATGATTAGAGGGTTGGAACTTTCAGTCCCATCCCCCTGACCTCTGGGGAGAAGAGTGGGGCTGGAAGTTAAATCAGTTATCAATGGCCAATGATTTAATCAACCATGGCTATGTAATGAAGCCTCCATAAAAACCCAAAAGGACAGGCTTCAACGAGCTTCCAGGTTGGTGAACGTGTGGCGACTTGGGGAGAATGGCATGCTCTGAGGGGCTTGGGTGCTGTGTCCCCTTTCCCATGCCTTGCCCTATACATGCCTTCCATCGGGCTGTTCCTGAGTTGTACCCTTCATCACAAACCAGTAATCTAGAAAGCAAAACCTACCTCTGAGGTCTGTGAACCGCGCTAGCAAATGAATCAAACCCAGGGATGGAGTCACGGGAACCTCCCATCTAGAGCTGGTTGGTCAGAACTCCAGATGACAACCTGGGCTTGCAGCTGGCGTCTGGAGTGGTGATGGGGCCGGGGGGAGCCTTGTGGGACTGAGCCCTTAACCTGTGGGAGTTGACCCTATCTTCAGATAGATAGGGTCAGAATTGAGCTGAATTGTGGAACACCCAGCTGGTGTCTGAGAATTGCTTGGGAGAACCCTGCCACAAGTTGGAATTGGGTGCTCAGAACCTTTCCCTCACTAATACTTTTTTCTTCCTCACATTTTTTTTTTTGGCTCAATATTCCACATAACTATTTGAGAATGATTTTGTAATATTTTCTAAGGGAAAGGAAATCCAATCTTTCCTCTAACATTAGAATCTGTCTTTTATTTATTTTTTAATTTTTTGTTATTGAAATAGAGTTGATTTACAGTGTTGGGTTTGTTTCTGGTGTACTGCATAGTGATTCAGTTACACATTTATATATAGTCTTGTTCATATTCTTTACCATTATAGGTTATTACAAGATATTGAACATAATTCGTTGTGATAAACGGTGGTTTTTCAGCTACACCAGTTGTGATGGGTAGCATCAGTACATTTTGGGGATTGTTGTCAAATTTGGGAAAGCCTCTGCAAGTGCCTATTGTATATGAGCTCTAAGATTTGGAAGCATTTTCCATAGACCAACCTCTGGCTCCAAGCGTTTCACACCTTGCTTCTCCATGTTACGTATAAACATCTGATGCCTGGCACCGTATGACACTTTGGTCATGCCATACAGCCCCCAGTCTTGCACCCTCGTGACACAGCCGATGTTGGGGGAGCCAGCATAATCAGTGAAAGGGAGATTCCGGGAAGCTATTTTTATCCCAGAAGAGCTAGCCACACTTCACTGTGCACAGAAGTGAGTGATCAATTTACAATACACACATATATCAAATCATTATGCTCTACACTTGAAACAAATACAACGTTATATGCCAGTTATATCTCAGTTAAAAAATGGATACATAAATCAAGGAAAAGAAACACAATGACCAAGGCTAAAACAAAAGAGGTAGAGAAATGAATGTGAACCACAAAAATATATCCCATTACACCCAACCTAGATGTCTCCCCGTCTCAAGTTCTCCTTGGCTGGAGCTGAAACCACGGGCTGCTACTCCAACACCCTCCTGACAAAGGGACGTGGGAGGGGGACAAAGCCCAGGTGGAAAGAGACAGTGGCCTTAATCAATTGTAGTGACAATATCTTACTGTCATAGATGTTATGAAAACTTATGACCATGGGAACATATGACGGCCCCTTCCCTAGATCTTAGGAGGGGCTGTGTGAACGAGGGGCCCTGAATCTCAAGCTTCTTGAGTGTCATAGAAACTTGCCTCTGCCCATGAGTCTTGAAAAGTAAATAACTTCCCTGGGATGAAGAGACAGCAGTTCCTCTGAAGACTGGTCCTGGGGCCAGTGAGCATGAGAATGGCAAAACACCAGTAGCATTAGACAGGATCAGGAAGTGGGCCACCCATCCACCCTGCGGTGGCTGTGGTTTTTGGACAGAGCACAACGCATGATGCATTTACTGGCAACCTGACTGAGCCTTCTTTTGGGGGCTGTGGCATTTAATTCCAGTAAAAATTTGGGTACTCCTGAGGCATCCATCATGGAAGGAGAAAACTGGCAATAAGTTGTGTCTTATAAAGCCAGGATCAACCTCAGATCAGCTTTACTTAGGAGGGAAAGTTTGTGCGCCTGTCACATGACATTTTCACTGAGTATATAACCAATTAGCTTCCGAGTCCTTGACTGCGGCATGAGAAGGGAAAGGCTGTCCGGAAACAAGGTCTTGCATTTGGATGAAGAGATGCTGCTGCCCCTCTCCTTTTGTGCTTAATGTGTGTATACTAGACCATGTTTGCTTGTTTGCTTGTTTGCTTTAAATAAATGTATTCTATCTTCCCATCTGTGAGTTTTTCAAGGATAGTGTTATGTCATACACTTAAAAAATCACTTTGTATCCTCAGCCTTTTTTTAGCATATGTTATATATAGCAGACATCAAACAATGTTGGCCATTGAGAACTTTTACATATATTTAGATTATTCAACAATTGAAATGAAAATTAATTTGCGTGTTCTTTCTTCTCTATACTTTTTCCTCTGTCTTTTTTGCTTTCTTAATTTTTTTCCCTTAATCCATCCTTCTGTCCTTTGTCCTCTTATTTCCACTAAATTTGGGGCTTCAGAATCAGACAGAAACTATTGGAATCCTGGCTTTGCCACTTACCAGCTGCATGACTTTGGGCGAGAGACTTAACTACCCTGATCTCCAATTCTTGCAGCTACAAAATGGGGCTACTAAGAGATCCTCTCAAAATCATTGCAAGATGATGAAATGATACAGTGAACAAATGCTGCAATTCTATGGCAAATATTTCGCAATGTTTCCTTCACTATCCTGAAATGAAATTCGTAAATAATATGACCTATATACACACATAAAAATCAATAAATGCCCATATGTGATATAAAGAGAATATAAAAAGAAAGTAATCTATAATAAAATAATTTGTAAATGCTCAGGTACAACCATACTAGACAACACAATAAAGCGGACCAACGTTTGCACCTACATTTTTCACCATATATGTGACAGGTACAAATGCAGACCAATACAGGTGTGTTGTACAAGCAACTCATGTACCACAGGGCACAAAATCAAGTGCAGTCTTGCCTCAGTTTACTTAATAGTTGCATTTCTGGAAAGTTATAGGTATATTAAAAAAACCTATGCAAAGCATACTCTTTAAATATGATGAAGTCAGGTTCTAGGCTCAGATAATTATAAATAAGTTTTCACCGGTGTACTCTTTGAGAATCAAGTGGGATGCAAAACAATCCTTCCTTCTGCAGATCTGTTCCAGTCATTGCAGAATGTCTAGCATGATGCATCTTTGGTCCCCACCTGTGTTTTTTTCCAGCCCCAACTTTCCTGCCCCAGCTCCAAGTTCAGCTCCAACTTCTCTAACACCAAGTGGGTGTCCAATGATTCAGTTCAGTTATGACACTAACTATCCAGAGCTAGCGCAGATCTCGCAGGTTCAGGGCTCAGGCCCATGAGGCTGCCCCCACCTCAGATGCCAGTCACAAATTGTGTGTCCGAACTACCCACACTTCTGACCCACCGACGACAGACTTGGGCGCCACCACTGTCTCCCAACTCCAGGTTCAATGATTTGCTAGAATGACCCATAGAACACAGGGAAGTGCTATATTTATGATTACAGATTTATTAGAAAGGATTCAACTTAGGCACCACCACATGGAAGAGATGCATATGGCAAAGTATAGATTTTGGGGGAGGTGCTGAGTTTCCATGCCCTTTCTGGGCATGCCCTCTTTCTAGCACAGTGTGTTTTCATCAAATCAGGAGCTCTCCAAACCACATTGTGTAGGAGGTTTTGTGAAGGTTTCATTATATAGATGATATGAATATAACCATTGGCCATTGGTGGTTGACCTCAACCTCCAGCCCCTCTCCCATCCCCAGGGGTGGGGCTGGGCTGAACATTCCAACCCCCTAAATATGACAGGTCTTTCTGACAACCACCCCCTATCCTGAAGCTATCTAGGGCACCCATACTTGTCCCCAAAACCCCATCCCACCCTCTGCTCCCTGCCTAAGAGTCAGCTCTTTAGAACACAAAGGACACTCTTATCACTTAGGAGATTTCAAGGGTTTTAGGGCTCTGTACCAGGAAACATGAACAACTAACAAATATTTATTTTTTATTGTACCACACCACCTCATAAATGTCAGTCATATTCTTCAATTACTATGACAACAAAACCTGGCTCCACAAAATTTCCAAATGCCACATGGGGGTGGTATCCCTTTGACTAAGAACCACTGAAATAATGTATCTCTAAGTCGTTAAGGAAGTGCCCAGATTACAGGAGAAGCAGGATTAGAGTTATTCACCTTTCCTTTGTCACTTCCACTCTTCTTCCCTCCATCAGTTGCGTGGGCCCTCAGGCACTGAGGAGTTGCAAAAGGATCAGAGGACAACTATGTCCAAATCACCCCGTTGGGAATAAGGCAATGAGAAAAACAAATCAGTTAACGAGAAAAACATCCATTCCCATCCCTGGGGCCCTTAGACGGTTTTTTTTGTTTTTTTTTTTGTTTTTTTTTTGCCTTGCAAGACATCTGTACTTTATAAGGACACATACCCACTTAATTCACTTATTGGTAGATGGGAACTTCATCATGTTCAAATAATTTGGAGGCAGCTGCCAAAGGATTAGGGGACTCCTCTTGGTTGTGTTTGCTTTAAGTGGTATTGAAAACAAAGGTGACATCAGACTTCCTTAGGGGCATCTGTTTTGTGTCACAGGGATACTGAAAAGGAATTGCCTGTTGAGGGAAAAGCACATTTGGCAACTGGAATTCCAACGAGTACCTTTGTGATACTGACAATAACCAGTGTCAGCTGAAGATTCCTGGTTCTATGGAATATGTGCCCTTTGGGAATGACCACAAAGCTTTGAACTTGGAGCTGGGGCAGGAAAGGGCTTTGGAAAGATAAGGTGATAATAAATTGGGTTCTTTAGAATCCTTTCTGGAACTCATTTTGATGCTCTTATCTGCCAGCTCCGTGTGCCTTACGGATGTTAACTCCTTCACCCTCATAACGTTTCTCTGACTTCACTATAGAACAGACACATGACAGCATTGCAGAAAATAAAGTATTTCAGAAAGCCAAGGGGAGAACAAGTTTGATGAGTGTACGGATGAGTGGGTGGAAAGCTCTCAGATTCTTCTCTTGTATAGAAGTGGTGGAGCCTTGCTGAGCTAATGCTGAGAGTAAAATGTCAGATACATCTCTTGAGATTTTATTAAATTATCATTTAGAATTAGATGTATTATGTACATAATAATAATAAAGTCTCCAAGCACTGAAATTAGCATTTCAAATCCTCATAGTGGTGCACGGTAGGATTTACATCCCATTTTACAGATGAGAAAAGCTAGGCTCTGAGAGGTTTAATACTTTGTCAGAAAGTCTCACAGCTAAAAAGATGAAAATAAACTGAGTGGGAATAGAATTCTGACTACAGCGCCCTTCAGTTTTCCATTTCCCCACTCTCTCTCAGGTGTAAAGTATCCTAGAGTAAGTTCTTACTTTTTTTTGCGCTGAATTACTGTCTAAGTCTTTCAAGTATGGGATAGGCACATGTTTTAAAACACATAATACAATTTAAAGGTTAGGGAAAAAGTTTGATGAAACTGACTACATAAAATTAAATAAAAATTTTTTCAGGGCAAGAAATACCTATTAAAAAGCTCAAAAAAAAAAAAAACCCCAAAAAACCCAACAAACTGGGAAAAATATTTGTAACATATACCACAAAGGGCAGATCAACTTCCTACATAAAGAACTCTAAAATATTAAGTGATAAAAGACCAAAAGCATAATAGACAAATGAAAGAAAAAAAAAGAACAGACAATTCACAAAAAAAAACCCTATAAAATTGTCCTTAAACATACAAAAATATATTCAAACTACCAACCATGATTCGAGAAGTACAAATTAAACCGACATTCAACTTACATACTCTTTCTCACCTGTTAGATTGGGAGAAATTAACCAGAAAACACATTATGTTGGCAAGACTGTTGAGTAACTAAGCATTCTCATACACTTGCTGATGGAAATGCAAATTAGTCCAATCATTCTTGAAGATAATTTGGCAATGCCTAACAAAACTACAGATGCACTTTATTTTTGACCCAGCAATTTTACTTGGAATCTATCCTTAAGATATATGTCCCCAAATATGTAAATACGTATGCATAAATTTATTAATTTCAGCATTGGTTGCAACTGCAAAATATTAGAAAGAAATAAAATGCTCATACAGAAGGGAGTAGTTGAATAAACTGTGGCAGAGTACCATGTACTTTGTACTATACAGCACTCAGCAGAGTACTATGTAACTGTTTTTTAACAAATGCTGGAGTATTTCCAAGATATGCTGCTAAATTATTTTAAAGCAAAGTATACAGTGTATTTATAGCATGTTACCCCTTCATGTAAGAAAGGAAATAGAGGGAAATATCCAGGTATCTGCTCATTTACACAAAAGAAATACAGAAAAGATAAACTAGAAACTAATGGAATTAGTTACTGAGAAGTGGTGGTTGGAAGCAGGATGGCAAGAATGAGGAATGGGAGAGGGGTAGCAGGAATGAGGGAGTGAGACACTTCTCTGAGTAGAGCTTTTTAAATACATTGCTCTGACTTTTAGTTATATTTAGCATATCCTTAAAATAAATTTAAAAAAGTAAAATCAACTAGGATATGAGGAGATTCCCCCAGTGAAATACAAAGAATAAAAATGAACCTACCTGGATGACAAATTAATAATACGTATACAATCTGCCCCCGACATCCAAGTGTTCTGCATCAGTGAATTCAACCAACCGCAGATTGTGTACTACGTTCACCATTCGTGGTTGATTGAATCCGTGGCTTCTAAACCCACAGATGCAGAGGATCAGCTCTGAAACGTGAGCATTAGCTGGATTGTGGCATCCGTGGCAGGTCTTGGCACCGATCTCCCTCATACACTGAGGGACAATGTCTGTAACTACACCAAAGGGGAGGAGAAGAAAAGAACTAACCTGAGTGGCTTTGGAAAGCAGTGCTCAGTTATCATTCACCTAAAGACAAAAAGAATCCTATACAAATATTCTACTCCAGTTGGTCAACTTAATTTTTTCTTAGGGGTATGGGCTAGCAATTCTGAAACTATATATATTCCAGTAATAACCAAACAAATACATAAATGCATCGTAGGTAACGAGAGCCCCAGGTCTCTCACTGTTGGAGAAAGGGATGACAAATAAGAAAAGGAGGAAGACTAAGAGAATCCTGTAGAGTTTGATTGGCATCAGAGTTATCAGCATAAAATCATGGCGGTAGATGGAAAGATTTACATGTAATGAGTATGTATGAAGATAAAAATGTTTCTATATGCATGTGTGAGCACACTTTGTAGATTCCCAAGCTCTGTCCATTGAGAAGGTCTGCAAGCAATAATACCCTGGTAGCAATGAGCTTGCCTTGTGGCAGAGCTTGATTTCTCCAGTAAAAGGAACCAGAACTCCTTGGAGAAATGTTTGATTCCAGAACCGGGAAAGGAAAGCATAAAATGATTCTGGAATACCTCTGCATTCCAGAAAGTAAGGAAGTGCTCAAAAAAGGATGGGAACATATTGAAAAGACACTTTAAAATGGAGTGAACTTATAAAGACTCAATGGCCCAACCTGAGATGGTTTGAGGAAAAAAAAATTATAGTAATGATAATGCAAGAATAAAAATAACCATTAATCCATACTTACATAAAAATAATTGAACATATAAACAAACGAAGGCACAACTCTTCCTTATAGTAGGTTTCCAAGTAATAAATGTGGAATGATGAAAATAGAAAATCATTAGGAAAACACAGTGGTAACTTTTGTAGACAAGCATCACCAGTGGATACTAAGACTAGTAGGTAGAAGTATAATGAGAATATAATGAGAAACAGGATTTTCAGTCTCGAAATATCTTCTCACAAGTTGCTTATTAAGTGATCAAAATTAACAAGACCAATAATAAAATATACTGACATCATGTAATGCCTGATGTTATGCACCTAGATTCCAGGGCAGGACACAGCTTCTGGGACTTTTTTGCCGAATGCATGAATCTCATCAGAAAACAAAGCACCTCAGACAAACTCACGTGGAGGAACATTCCACAAAAAAAAAAAAAAAAAAAAGAGTTAAGGTCATTGAAGACAAAGGGAAGACTGAGAAACTGTCACGGGATGTAGGAGACTAAGGAGACATGACAATTAAATTCAGTGTGGGATCCTGGGCTGGATCCTGAACTGGAAAGAGGATATTAGTGTGAAAACTGGTAAAATTCAAATGAACATTCCATCAGTGCTAATTCCCTGGGTTCAATCATTGTACTATGGTTTTATGAGATATCAATACAAAGGGAAGTTAGGTAAAGATGTATGACAAATTTCTGTATATTTTTTGCAACTTTTCAGTAACTATCTCAGTCTGTTCAAGCTGCCATAACAAAATACCATAACTGAGTGGCTTATAAACAATAGAAATGTATTTCTTACGGTTCTGTAGTCTGGGAAGTCCACGATCAAGGCCCTAGCAAATTCAATGTCTGGTGAAGGCCAGATTCCTGGTTGTCTTTTTCTGTGTCCTCACATGGCAGAAAGGGTGAGGGGGATCTTGGGGGTTTCTTTTATAAGGACACTAACCCTGTTCATGAGGGCTCCACTCTCATGACCTGATCATCTCCCAAAGGCCTCACCTCCTGATACCCTCACAGTGAGGATTAGATTTCAACATGTGGATTTTGGGTTGGATGCAAATCCGTCTATAGCATAAACTATTTAAAAATAAAAAGTTTAAAAATATTTTTCTCCTCATAACAAAATCAATGCCTATTAATAACAGAAAGCAGGAAAATTTAGAAAAGCTCAAGGGAAAAAGTAAAACCATCAGTAATTCCATCACCGAAAGATCAAATCTGTTATTACTTTGGTATAATTGTGCACATATTCATTTTGTTTCCAAAATAAGGATAATAAAATATTCATTGTTATGTAACCTGCTTTCTTTCCACTCAACAATGTACCATCAGCACTCACCCCATAGAATCAATCTTTAACATTGTTTTAAATAGTAACAAATCATTCCATAATATGGTTGTGTGAATTTATTTACCCTAGTATTTCCTGAAGTGTATTTTGCAGAGCCCTCGATCTGGAGTGTATTAAGATGTGTTGTGGAATAAAGGGGGTTCCATGGGCAGATGAGAAACATTGAATCATGGTTAAATAGATTTCTTTATTGCAGGAATTTTTCAGAGAAGATTTTTGCTAATATGCTTTATGACACCTCAAAAGAAGGATATAGCCTCAAACTTATTTAATCACACAATCCTGTGTGTGTACATGTATGTATGTGTGTGTTTGGAGAATATTATGAGACCAGTTTCTACGAAAAGCATCTTGAGAGATTCCAGTCTTCTTTAGATTATTCTCAGTGTTTCTGAATCATAAGTAAAGTTGCTGTGACTATCTTGGGATATGAACCTTGCCATATAATCTTGCAGGTATCTCTGATTTCCCTAGCATCACATCTTAGAATTACAATTGTTGGGTCAAAGTCTATGTAGTTTTTAGTTTCTTGATACCCAGCGGCCAAGTTGTGCTCATAAAGGAATGACTTTTTACATTCTCACCAGCAGTATAAGAAAGGAGACAGAAACTTGCTGGAGAGAAGGCAGATTTCAGATGCTGGAGGAGAGTATTGTAAACCTGAATTTCATCAGGGGTTCTAGAGAAGAGTCTAGGTTCATTTTTATGAACTTTACTGAAAGGGCATTTCAGTATTGGACTGGGCTAGACTTTTAGCATTTTCCCTTGAGAGAGTTCAGTACTGGTACAGTGATGGTTAGTTATGTAGTAGTGGCTGGAACTAGCTCAGTCTTTGCCAGTTTATAATCACCAAAAATATTTCACATGTCTGTCTCCATTCTTTTCTAATGTTTTAAGATCATTTGAGTCCATTAGATCAGAGAATTCCCACACTTACTCAGAACCAAGACTGCTGTCAGTTCCTGTGCTGTAGGGGCCCAAAGAGACAAAGTTGGGGGCGGGGCATAATTATCCTCCTTGACATGGATACACATGGATATCCATCCTGTCCCAAACATCAAACATCTTAGCCCAGCCAGAGGTAGATGAGAACCCAGAACTTACAGTAATCTCAATGATCTTAATGCCTGGTTTGAAGGGGATAGTAGTGTTTGGTTTCCTTTAGGAGTGAGAGATTTTTAACTCATCTTTGGCTACAGGTAAGCCCAAGAAATCGGGAACCCTGAGCAAGATTTTTAACAAAAGTTCAAAGCAGCTTAAAAAAGTATAATGATAGTATGTCTTTGGGCCATAATTGCATATAGAACCAGACACCAGACTAGTTTTCAAGAAAGAGTAACCTTTGGTAAATTATATGAAGACTAAGGGAGGCAGACTGGTGTGAGGCAAGAACACCACCCTGCAAATGCAGAAGCCAGGGCTTTCCTTTTGTCTCTCCCACTAAGTTAACTTATTAATCACAGTGTGACCTTGGGGAAATTACTTAACCTCTCGGGGCCTCATGTTACTCCATCTCAAGTTAGGTCTTCAATTACCTCAACTTGCATACCTAGATTTTTACAAAAACTCAAAAATATTGCAGGGAAATAAAGCATTTAATTTGTAATTGCTGCTCATGGCACATCAATGAGTTGGACAGCAGCATAGATCATTTAAGTTTCTCCTTCAGAGAGAGCATATCAGATGTCACCGAGCTTCCTTTCTGACCTTCCAGATCATCAAGTTCTTTTCAGCCCCAGGGCATTTGCACTTGCTATTGCAAAATGTTTCCTTTGACCTGCAGGTGTTTCTCATTTCTCCCATCTCAGGTAAAATCTCTCCAAAGAGGTCTTTCTTGGCCATCCATCAGTCAGTCTCTGTTCCAACATCATCCTATTTTAATTGCTTCATGCCATTTGAAGTGATCAAACTTATAGTTGTATTCATGTGCCTGTTGTCTGTTTCCCTTCACAGAATAGAAGATCCACAAGACAGATGTTGTGGCCTCATTCAGACTGCATCTAGAACATGAAAATGACCCAAGGCAGGAAAAACTTAGTAGGCTGGAAATGAGAAAAGAGTCCATGTGGTTGGAGCTTTTAGGATGAGGAAAAAAGTGGTTAAGACTTGACGTCAGGGAGGTAGGCAGGGGATAGATCACATAGGTCTTATTGACTATGGTGATACATGAGAATGAAGCTGTTTATAGGAAAACCTTTGAATCTTCTCAACTGTATATACTTTTAAAAAGTAAATCATTTGCAAACATCTATACTTTACTTATTAATAACAACCAATTACTTGAGACACACTTTACAACTGATCACCCCATCCTAGTATGTCACAACTTTGTAGCTTTATAAGATAACCTCAAAGGCAGGGGCTCTCAACCTGGGCTCCAGGGAGGGGCTTCAGAGAGTTTGTGAATCCTTGAACCAAAAATGAAAATTTTTGTTTGTAAATGCAAGCATGGATGTGTGCTTCTGGGAAGAAGGTCCACTGGCTTCAGCATATTCTCAATGGGGCTTTATAACCCCCCAATTTAAGAATCATTGATTCCTGATCTTAGATTTCTCTGAACACCTTGACTCCTACAGCACCTTTCTCAGTCTATTTAAATCACAACTTAAATTTGTGAAATATACGTTCTTCAATAAGCAGGTAGGGAAGTAAATATAAGACATATTTACTTTTTAAAAAGATCAATTAGCAAGTGACAGCCCATGATAAATTCGTGTCCATGTGTTAGGTAACCTCAGTTACTTAACAAGGGCTGATTTTCCTCCCCGTGACAATGGCTGAAATATCCACATAAGATGATCTTTAAATATTTGATGTTGCCTTAAAAAAGCTACCCTGATTTTTTTTTAAAAAGAACATAATTTTAAAACCCTTAGCTTATTTTTAATTTATAGTCCTTGAAAAAAAAATAAGTAGCTGGCCCAATCATTTATATGCCTGGGCAAAAGCAATACATCTATATAAAAGTACAGTGATATATTTCTGTTGCTGGTTTAATGTGCTGCTCCTCGCCCTGTATGTTCTGATTCATTGGAGAGTAGCAATCATGTCGACAGGCGCTGTTCTTCAGTTCCCATCAGCGACAACTAAAGGCCAATTCAAGGTTGTGGTGGGGTCATGAATCTAACACAGTCGCTGATAGAACAATTTCCATTCCACGCAGCCTTGTCAGTGGGACACACTGGGAATAGTCGGGGAGGCTGGCGGTGTGTATCTCTATCTTCTTGCTTTCCCTTTTGTTTCTGAGCCAGTGTTTGTGGTGGGTACCAATCCAGTGCCATTAGGGAATAGAGGGCCAGTGAGTGGAAAATTGATAAGGAAGAAAATTTCCAATGACTCAAGAATTTGGGGGGAAAAAAATTCTGCCCCTCTGTGCAAACAAGTCATCTGACAATGCATTACAGGGGGGTCAAGTGCAGAGAGAACAGAAGGAGAGGCAGAAATAAAGGCCTGCTGGTTAGAAACAGGAGAGGTCTCAGGGCTTTACAAAGAAGATGTTTACATTTCAGAGACTCTGAGACTTCATTAAACAACTGAGTTCTCTGTTCTTTTGTTTCCCAAATAGCGTGTGAGTGAGTGAGGATGCAGCAGCCACTTCATCTGTGCTCCTTACTCATTCTGGGCTGCAGCCCAAGGTTGACCAGAAAGCCAAGCCTTACCCCTTTCAGTCCACAGAGTGAATGCAGGTTTATTGAAGACAGAGTCCAAAGACACAGCTTCTTGGGTGAGGTTTTCATAGGCAGTGTCATAACTTTTACAGGCTAAGCCTCAAGTTTTCTTGAGATTAAAGACATCTGGAAAGTGGGGTGAAGGATGAGGATGGGGAACTAGGTTGGTTGTGGGACAGGTTGGCTGTGAGACAGTGGCTCCAAGTCATGGCATTTAAAGAGTATTGGGTCTGTCAGGCATTAACAGCATTTTATAGGGGTTTTGAACACAAGCTTGTGATCCAGAGAGGGCACAGAAGGGTTAAGAACTCACTCAAGGACACACTGTTGAGTGTGGAGCTGGAACTTGAACCAAGGCCTGTTGAAGTCCAGAGCCTACCTTCTCTGTTGCTAGCCCCCGGTTTTGAATGTCCACGTGGAGGAGGTTAACCGTGCACTGTCCCCCAGTGTGTCTCTCGGGGCCCCAAACAGCAACCATCCTATCAGCAGTCCCAGTTCTAAGGGTGGGAATTCTTTGATCTGATGGAACTAAATATTTTCAAAACATCAGGAAACAAATTTAAGATGAGTGAGTAAAATGTGTTTCGTAGCTATAAACCCCAAAGACGGAGCTAGCTCCAGCTACCAAAATATAACTAACTACACCTTTCTTCCTTCAGCAAAGACAGTTAGTTACCTAAAAGGAAAAATTATAAACACTAATTCAACACAATGAGTAAGTTCATATAAGAGACAAAACCTACTACAACAGGTCTGGAGTTCACTTTAGTTGCTTTACTCACCATCCTTTCTTTTTACAAGAAGGAAAAAAACCCTTATTTTTTTTTTTTTTTTTTACGTATTTTTCCAGATTATAAAATGAATAGAACATTCTGGAGGCACTGAAAGGTAAAAGAAGGGAATCAACCAGTCATAGTCCTACAACACTTAATATTTTAGTGTATTCCTGCTTCACCTCTTCTGTATGTATAATTTTGGTCAGTTTTTAAATAGTCACACTGCATAGATAATTTTGAAACCTAGTCTTTAAAATGTATCATTTCTGTGTAAACATTTTCCCATCTCTTTATAAACATTTAATAAATGACATTTTAATGGCTGCTTAAGGTTCCAACAAGTGGATATTCCAGAGTTGACTTAATGGTTCCTTTATCACCAGAAATGAGGTGGTTTCCAATTTTTTGCTGATACAAATTATGTCATGATAAATATTGCAGGACATTTTCCACATTTCAGATTATTTCCTGGGGCCAGACTTACTGAAATAGGATTGCAGGGTCAAAAGGTATGAAAACCTTCAGCACGCTGGAGAAATATTATCATATTGCTTTATAAAAGGGTTGACTCCGTTTTACTGCGACTAGCAACTAATCAGGCAAAACTGTAAAATGATTAAAAACAGTTTATGCAGTTAGGCTGAGTTCCTCAACCTCAGCACGATTCACCTTCTGCACTGGAGAACTCTTTACGGGGCGGAGGGGGCTGTTGCGTGTCTTGTGGGCTACATTGCACCATCGCTGATATCTTCCCACTGGACGCCAGTAGCAAACCCCAGCTGTGACAATGAAAAATGTTTGCAGACATCGTCAAATGTCCCCTGGGTCAGAGGGGCAAAATCACCCTCTGGTCGAGACCTACTCTGTTAGACAAACTTCAACTTGTATTTGAGCTCCACCTCGTGCTAATATTCCAATGTGGGCAGATTACTTGATCTCCTTGGCTTGTCATCTGTTATTCATTGTAAACCAAGGATGACCACACTCAGCACGGGGGTTGGTTGTAAAGATTAAGTAAGATAAAGTGTGTAAGGCATTTCCCATAAGACTTGGGGCGTGATAAGAGCTAGGAGCCACTTAGAATGAAGATCATGGTGTTGCTGCTTCTAATGCCCAGGGAAAGGACCTGGCCTTTATATGTAAATGAAGAAATGGTGTCTGTCCCTCTTGGTACATCAGTGATCTTCATTCATGCATGCATGCATTCATTCATTTATTTGTTCAATCAGTATTTATTGAGCCGTTACTACACATCGGGATCGTTCTAGGCACTGAGGACACAGCAGTGAACAGAAAACTGCTCTCATGGAGCTTACATTTGAGGGGGACACAGATTAAACTGAATGAAAAAGCGAATTATATTATATGTTAGGAAAGGGAATAGGAATTGTTCGGGAAGTAGGGGAACGTTAAAATTTTAGGAAAGCTATCTCAGGAAATCTCTATTGAGAAAGTGACAAGTGAGTTAAGACCCGATTTCACCATATGTACACTGTAGTAAGAGCAATCCAGACAGAGTGAGTAGTGTGCCTGGACAGCTTAAGGACTAACACGGAGACCAGTGTGCCTGGGGGAGGCTGGAGAAGGAATAAAGATGCTGGGTGAGTGGTTGGCTGGTGATGTAGAGATTTTGCTTTTACTCTGAGTGAGATGGGATGTTGTTAGTTATAGTTGCTTTGTACTCTTTAAAATAATTTCTGACGAGGAGGAGGATATAGCTCGAGTGGTAGAGTGCACGCTTAGCATGCACTAAGTCTTGGGTTCAATCCCCAGGACCTCCACTAAAAATAAATACATAAACTTAATTACCTCCACTCCCCCACCACCACCAAAAAAAGAAATTTAAAATAATTTCTGATGAGAAACCATGGAAGGAGGACAAGATAATGTAAGTGTGTCTATCCTGGGGATGTAGACAGTGTGCTAAGATGGAGAAGGGGGAAAATTTGTTTCTTCTTGCTGAAAAGGCTTAATCCACCCAAGCTCCAAATCTTGCCAGTTTGGAAATTCCATCTTATATCCATTGAAGGACCTAGGTTGGCTGAAGGCAAAAGTTCAGGTTTAATAAAGAGAGCTGACTGCAGGCATCTGGCATCTTCATCCAAGGAGACCGGCTTGTTTCATTCTCTTGTTTGTGTGTGTGTGAGATGTCCATTGTTATGGACACGACACTCTCCCTAGAACATGGAACTCAACCCTCTCTCCTCTCTGGACCTGCAACAAGGCTGTTAAAGCATTCATGGAAGGTATGTCCATTCCTCTTTCTCCTTAAAATGATTAGAAAATGAAGTATTGGAGTGAGAAAATGAGACAGTAACTAAAAGAACAAAGTGGCGTGAGGAGGATTGAAGGCACTCAAACATAGCTTGTTGTTATGGCTGCAGGGTGATGGGACAAGTCATTGAAACAAATTTCCCTGTCGCTTGGGGGATTTGGAATTCTTGTCTCTTGGATTCTTGGTGAGACTGTATCAGCGGTATGTAGTTCTCAATAGTCTTTTCTTCCAGTACTATGACTCAGACTTAAGGTGGATCTTTTATGCATGTCAACAAGTATAAACACATGCTTGACTGTTTTGATCTCCCTTAGTCCAAGTTGATATTAATCAGAATGTATTTCAGGTAAAAATCTCAACATGTACTTGAACTCAAAGGTGAGAGTGCATTCCATTCTGTTCTCATTTCACGGAGCAACTCTCCTGCCAGCTCTGGCTTGGCAACTTGACTCCCCCTGCAAAAGATGGTTCTCTGGAATGCCTACAGAGTGGGGAGCATCCCTGACACCACCCCCACTTTGATAGCAAGAGGAGTTGACTTCTTGGTGTTCCGTAAGGTTTGCAGCATTTGAGGCAATTCTGTGGCTTTCAAACTTTAAAAATCATCTCTTTATATTTTGTCAAAATGAAATTATTTAATCCAGTTCTGCCTCCTGCTATTCACTGCAGAATTATCATAGTAGGATTTGCTAAAGGACCAAAGACAACTGCCAACCCCTTAAAAGGCAGTTTTCCGGTACAAACGTCACACAGACAGACTGCCGGCAACTGAATTTATTCACTTCCCAACATTCATTATCATATGTCATCTTGGATTAATTTCTTGACAACAGCCAGCTCATCACTTTGCAAGCTCCACCCTAAAATGGGAATTCAGTCGATGCCTCCGGCCGAGTGGGCAGCCTTCATCTACTTGGGGTGATGAAGATGTATCGTCCCTTGATCCAGTCCTTTATTCCTTAGCCAGTGTCCCTTCAGCAGAGGCATCCGAGCTATCCAGAGCACTCGGCCAGCCTGTCTGATGACTTTTAAGCCTTCCTTTGTCACCTAATGAATCTACCTTTTCAAAATCTATTACCTTGAATGTAAAGAAAAACTGGTTGTTTGTGTAGCCATAAATTCCTCCTCACCACTGAACACATCTCACCCTTGTATTAGGAGGGTATAAATTCCCACCATGTGCTTCCGTCCTTATCGCCTCACAAGCCGCTCGGGAAGTAGCAGAGCAAATATCCTCCCTGCGTTCTCCCACCACTCTGGGTGACGTCAGTGGGTCCAGGAAGCACCCGCCACAGTGGTAGGATCATTCTTGAGTTTCACAGCATAGGGTCCATTTCGCGACCATCTGCAGTGACAGGCCTGCCCTTAGCACCAAACATGAGGTCACAGCAAATGGCATGGAAACACCCCCGCGGCTTGAATGAGCAGATATGCATTCGGCCAGCTCTCATTAGATATGTCTGCCTTCTTGGGTGGAGAAATAATAGACTCAAACCAATTGAAAATCCCAGATCAATCTATACTAATTTGCTGACTTCTGAAAGGAGTGGAATTCAAATATTTTCTCCCACTGAAACTATGACCCAGACCAATATCACCACCAAGCTTACCCATCCACCCAACACACACTCTGGGAAGGGAGAGCGGGTACAGAAGTATTGAATCAGTGAATAAGGACCAATGGATAAAAATAAAGGCCAAAAGATTAAAAAAAAAAAAAAGAATATCAAATAATTGTGCACAGTGAACCCAAAATAAAGCAAAATTATATCAATCCCTCTTTTTTAATTGAAGACTGAGGATTCGCGTAAATAAAATGAAATGATTTGGGAAAATATAATTCACTTTAATAGAAATACAGTACTCCAACTTAAGAGTAACTTACATATAATCAGCAAGTACCTGAGAGGCAGAGGGGTTCAGAGTGTTCTTTTAATCTGTAGTAAACCAAGCATTATCATGAGAGTAGTGTCTATAAACAGCTTTCTCCTTCCTGTGGTCTTCACCAAAGAAGGTGAATAGCCTGGCTTAACGACAGAAAGGCAGCTTCCAAAGCCGGGTGGTGAAATTGTCCTTCCTCTGGGAAGGTGCCGAGGACCAAGAGGGCTTGTAAACTTTAGCAGACAGATGTATCCTTTTTTTTTTTTTGGCTCTGCACACATGAGAATCTGAAACATCCCAGCCTGCTCCAAAAGTGGCAGCAAGAAGGTTAACCAGCTATAAAATAACGGAAAGAGTATATCTGAAGGTGCAAACTCTTTCATACCCCAGGGAATCTTCAGCCACTTGTAAAAGGCTGGGTCCTCCCCAGCCTCTCCTAGCCAGAGGGAGGGCCGATGCTAGCCACTGCTGGGGTTTAGAGGTATGTCCATGCTGCTTCATGGCTTGTTTTCTGAACAAGCCCACTTCAGAGACTGATCAAGATCAAGCTCAACTAGAGGATTTTTAGGTGTGGGGTAAAATTCAAATTTTCTGATTAGAGAAATGAGAGCTAAAGCGAGAGAGTGCTAATGAAAGATTCCAGGCAGAGACGTTGGGGCCCGCTGCCAGCTCACAGGCTGGGCTTGGCAGACAGACAGCAGAGCTCTGACAGGGAGTTTCTCTGTGCATTTTGGAAGGAGGTAGAATAGATCTAAATGCAGCCAACCTATTGATTTATTGTCTTTGTACTGGACACGGCTTTTTATTAAAGAAAGCAGATATTCAATGGTGTTAACTACTAATGGGAATTGACTTTTCACTAATTGCACAGACCTTGGCATTAATACACTTTAATGGAACCTGGGCTCTGCGTCCCTCAGATCAATCCTGAATTTTTTCTCTAACTCTTTCTGGTCAAAGGACATGAACAGCATTGTAACTGAGGGAGACCTGTTAAAATTTTTGTTTAAAAATTCATGGAATGAATAGGCTGAGGAATTTTCTTTGATTCCAGAGGACCAGAGAGAGGAATAGTTTTGCGACCTGTAAAATACATGGAAACTCTGTGGTCTGAACTGACTGCAGAGTTTGGGGTTGGCTGTTTGGAATTCAGTTATGAATGCTGGGAAAGAGTCTGGCTTCCCATGCACCTGGCTGGGTCCTGCCCTGGCTGGATTCTCTGAGGCAGAAGACTCATCACTTATTTATCGTTCATTTGTTAGATTTATTAAAAGCAAATAGGATCCCTGACAGCTGCTGGGCTCACATAACCTAGAACTAGGGCTGTGAGAATTTATGCTGCTCTCGCGAACCCCTGATAGAAGCTGACCTCACCCAAAGGCAAAACAGCAGAAAAATACTAGATCCTGCCAGGAGGAAGGACATTCCTGAAGTTCCCAGGATGGCAAATGTCCCATCTCCCATTCTCTAGGATTCAATGCTAGATTCTTCCTCTGGCCATGCCAGGCAAAGATGATCCTCTAAAGACAGTGATGCTTCAGACTCAAACCACGAGACTATGATGTTCTCAGAGAGGATGTTTGTGTCTTATCCATCTTTGAATACGATGATGCCTGGCATCAGAGTGGCAAACCCCGTTTAATTCGTGACTTTACCTCTTTCTAGCTGTGTGGTATTAAAGAAGTAAGCTCTTTGAGCCTCTAAGTCTTTATCTGGGGTTAAAAAAAAGTTAATAGAAACACATACATTGCAGGACTACTGTGAGATTAAATGAGATATTGTATGTAAAGGTTTTAGCTCATTGAGGGAACACAGAAAACCAATGAATGATAATTCTGATCATCATCATCTTTGAATCCTTTGCACTTGGACATGGGGTATTTGGTAAATGTAAGTTCAGTGAATGCATTCATTCTCTGATTCAGTTACTCCTGTGTCTGCTCTGTGCCAGGCACTGTTCTGCAGTGTACAGGCAGACACATCCCCTGACTTCGTGGAGTTTACAATTTGGTAGGGATACATGCAATAAACAAGTAAATGAATGATGAATGAGTAAACTGTCTGTAATGTAATTTAGGATAGTAGTATGAAAGAAATTAAGCAAGATGAGGGAATAAAAAATGACTCTGTATGAGAGCAAGAGTGTCTGTGAAAGAGAGGGCAGCAAAGGGAGATGCTGGGGAGACAAGGGACTAAATAAATGGACAGAGTCCTTCAGGTACCCACAAGTCACTTTGTCCAGCTTGCTTTAACCTCTCTGACCTTGGGGTAACTCAGTAACTTCTCTCTTTACTTGGTGAATTTTTGTGCTACAGTTTCTTACTGTTTAGTGAGGTGTGGTAACTCCCAATATCTAACTAACGAAGCTAAATAATAAATAATACCTCCTTAAGCCTTGCATCATTTTCCCTAAAGCGCCCCCTCCCTACCCAAAACCAGGACTTCACCTCAAAAAAGAACACTACGACCTGGAAATTTCCCTACAACATTTTCACAGGAGGGAGTCAGGAAAATGCCTCTTTTCGTTTCTGACTTCCGTACTTCCAGCCTGCCTTCCAGAAGCGGACAGCTATGGATTCAAGATGTCTAGAAGCTGAAGGGAGTCTTTGCTTGCTATTTGGCTCGGCAAAGTGTTACACAACTAGACTGCCATATTGAATTACTTTCAGCGGTAGAAATTCTTCAGTGCCCCATCTCAGACCAGGCTTTAATTTGAAAGTAATAACATTTGGGCAAAGATCAGATGCACTAAGTTGCTGCCGAGGGCTTGGTAGGTTTTGAGGTAATTGGTTTTACTCAGTTGCTGATGCTTCACTTGGACAAATGAGAAATCAAACTACAGCCCAGTTTGCAGAAAAGCCCATGTCAGCAGTTTAGTCTGACTACTATTTCAGAGCTTGTTATGTTATTGGCAATAAAATGCAACTAATATACTGTTAATTAATATTGCATCCTACAGCTAATTTATTACGTTATTAATCAGAGTGATAAAGCCAAGGAAAATGTGTCTCACCTTTAGTGTCTTTTCATCTCTTTTAAACACTTGTATTTGTGCACAAATACATGTTTTGGTCAACACTGCCAAGTGTTTGGTTGTTCCTGGATGAGTTTATTCTATTTTCAAACAGTAACTTGCCCCTCAGGAATATTTTATTTAGCAAGACAGGACTTAAAGTGAAAGGGTAACCATTTCTGATCGTAACCTTGGCTTTGTGCTTCTAGTAATTATCCTTTAATTGCATTACCCTATTTGAAATAGAGTTGTAATTGGAAAAAAACAATTTGACATTCCCTGATGCTTACTCTGACATGCACTATTTGCTTTTTATTCAAATGTAAATTTTCTCCATAATACTATCAAAGAAAGAAAAAAAATTAAGCAAAATTGAAATGTCAGTAGCAATTTCTGACATGCAGGCAGTGTCATTCACTTGTGCTGTCTGGAAGGCAAGGCTTTTGGTTCAGATGGAAAAAAAAAATCAAACTATGAAATTAGCATGCTCCGAGGAGATGGGGAGAGAGATGGATGGGAGAATCACAGAGCTATCCCTCTGGGATACACATCCCCTTTGCACAGTGGCTTCAAAATACCAAACAAGCTGCCAGCTATAATTTTTGGATGCATAATCCTTTTTGCTTTACAATGAAAAAAAATTTTTTTTCCTTAAAAACTGAGGGATAAGAAACTTAGCTAGCTCTAGTGTTATTTCATCCTAAGCACCTCGAAGGTGTAATTTTAATTTGGTGCCTGTGACATGTGACAGGCAGCCTAAGATGTGGCTCCAGTGACATCAGTCTCCCGATAGTCACACCCTTTTTTAATCAGTTGCCTTTGAGTGTGGGCTGGACCTTTTGACTTGTGTCTAACGAACAGAACATGGCAAAAGTAATGGGATGTCAGTTCCAGGGTTAGGTTACACAAAGTACTGTGGCTTCTGCCTCAGGTTTCTCTGTTCTGCTCTCTCATGTGCTCATGCTGAGGGAAGCAGCTGCCATGTTGTGACCTGCTCAGGGGAGAGGCCATGTGGTAACTGAGGCTGTTGGTCTCTAGCCAACAGCCCGCAAGGACCTGAGGCCCTCATTCAATAGCCCATGAGGAACCAGATCCTGTTAACATTTTGTAAGTGAATCACCCCTCAGTTGAGCTTTCAGATGAGCCTGCAACCCCACATGACCCCTGATCACAACCCCACATGACCCCTGATCACAACCTCAGGTGAGACCTTAACTCAGAGGCACCCAGCTGAGTGGTAACTGGATTCTTGACCCACAGAAGCTGTGAGGTAGTAAGTGTTTGTTATTTTAAGTTGCCAAGTTTCAGGATGATTTGTCATGTAGCATGTGATAACTAATACAGGGCAGGAGAGAATGGTTATTAAACAAACAAAGAATTTTAGACATGTTTGGCTTGCCACATAGTTTGGTGAACATGATTTTTTAACCTTTATTATAGGTATCATTTATTCACAAAACTTCTGTGAGTTGGAAATTAAATAATGGATGCAGAAGTACTTAGGGAAGTTCTAAGTACCATACATACATGAAACGATTAGTATCAAAAATTTTTTGTAGCTTGGACAATAACTCTCTCAGTCCAGTGTCTCATTATAGAACTCATGATGTGGTGGAATGAACACTCTGTGTCAGTAGACCTGGATTCCAATCCCGGTATTTGTACGAACTGGGTGTATGACTTTGAGAAAAACCACGTAATCTCCATCATTTTCAATTTCCTGATCTGATAAACCTGTAGAATTCTGAGAGGAAGGGAAATAGGACAAATAGGTTTTGATCGATGGGAGCAGCCGAAGAGAATGGATATAGTCATTGAGACTCTTTGGTTAAAAGTGGCAGATATCCAGCTTGAAATAGATTATCTCTAGGATCTGCTTTAGGCTTCAAAACATTGATTTTTAGTATTTCTTTGGCTTTTACTAGGTTTCCAACATAATATGAATGCAATTTTCCTTCACCTAAGAGTCTACTTTTAAGAGCATTTGTGTATCAGGGTGAGTAAAAAAAAAAAGTAATAATCTTTCTTGAAAGCATGGCTAGCCAAGTGAATCAAGGACACAGGCAAGCACTGAGAGTGGGTATTAGGGCAACGATGTCTGATGCCAGGCATGACAGAACTGACTACCGGTGCCCGTTTCTGGTCACCTGATTCTTCCACCCAACATACCTCCTAACACTTAGCCTAGAAGAGGTGTTTTTGTTTCAGGAGCTGTCTCACATACCCCTGGAGTCTGAATTTTGCAGCTATGACCTTCATGGTGTTACAGGAGGGCAAGCCCTTGTACAACTCTGAGAGCAGGCATCTCCTTAAATTGTCTCTCCTCGGCACCTCACTTGCCTCACTGTGGTCCTGGCCCTATGCCATTTCCCTTGGTCCCAACAAACATAATCAATATAATCACCCTCTTCCTTGAAGGCAGAGAAGAAAGCTGCCTCACCAGAGAGCTGTAAGGATCCCATGAGGTCCCCTGGACCACAGCATCTTCCTCATTGGCCTTCACCAATATCCCAAAGTCTAAGCATTGGGTCACTTTCTAAGGCAAGAAGGGATTAGGAAAAATATATAGGATTTGGAAGAAAAAAAATCCAGGGTTTAGGAGAAAATGACTGCGGGAACTAGGGAAAGTCAATTAACTGACCTGGGCCTAACTTTTTTCTTCTATAAAATGAGGAAGAAAACATCTGCCCTGTCTTTCTGCAGGTCTATGTGGATCAAGTGAAGTACTGATAGAAAACTCACATTGAAATCTGCAGAGCAGGATCTAAGTACTGACTGTGATTATCAAGGGCTAACACAGAGTTCTCTCTTTAGCACTTACGATGTTATCTGTTCAACGTTTAGGACTCTGAAAAGAAAGGAAACAGGTTGAGTAAGCTTGCGTTGATGAGCACAGGATAAGAGCATGGGTATATGAATCAGGACCCTTTAATCAAAAGTGGAACAAATCCAAGTCAAAATAGTTTAGGAAAAAGAAGAAGGAACTTTCTGAAAGGGCATCACACTCAGTCTAGAGTAGAACAAGGGTGAAGCTGATCCTCAGGGAAAATTGGAAAAGGGACTCAAATTCAACCAGAACTTTGCTCTTCTCCTGGGAGAGCATCCTTCTCTACTGTGGAGATTGTCTTCTTCTGGGAACCCGGTGGATAGGGGCTCCCAATATTCAAATCCTTTTGCTCCCACCACCCAGAGGAGGCTAGTCCTCCTCTCCTTAGTTGCGGTTCTAAACATTCCAGGGAAGGATGCTGACTGTCTTGGTTGAGGTCAGATGCCCACTCCTGGACCAGTTGAGGCCAAGGAGGCAGAATCCCCAAGGGGACACCTAGCAACTACATTTCCCCGAGGGGTGGCAGTACCTGGGAGCAGCCCTCCAAATGTCCTCCGCAATAAGGCTTTGACCAGGTGGCTGGGTATCCACATGCAGTGATTTAGGTCGTGCGGTGTGCACAATTGCCCCACCTGCCGGGGAGAAAACCAAATGCCAGGCAGCTGCATGAGAGCACGTAATTGTCAAGAAAATATACCCAAAGAGGTGGCAGCAAAAGAAGTCTTGCAAAACATCAGTCCTAGCAAGAGGGAATGAGAGAAGTTCCCACTGGGAGAAAGGCTATGCCTATGCCGGAGAAGCCCTCCTGAGCCCTTTGGAATGAGCCTGTGAGAGAAGACCCTGCACTGGGATGGGCGACAGTTACATTTTCTCATAGCCGAAACCCCTCCATCTTTTCCACCTTTTGTTTTGTTTGTTTGTTGCTGTTGTTTTGACAGGAAAGTGGACTTACTGGTGGGCGTGAGTAAGGAGGGGACAGCGCCAAGGCTATCGTGAGTTCAGGGCCTGCCATTTGTAGAGGGGGCCACAATGAGGGATGTATTTGACCCCACAGCCACCCGGGATGAGCCGCATTCCTGCCACCATGTATTCAAATTCTTCTGCATTAAGCTTGGTAAATCCCCACTTAGAGATGTGGCTCTTCTGGCGGAGGAGGGACCTTGAACTTGGCCCCGCAGTAGGGCTTCGGTCGCAGGCTCCTTGTTCCGCAGCTTGGTGCCGATGGATGCGATGACCTGGCCACCGTGCGCTGGGGCTTTCCAACGGCCCCGCGCAAGCCTGCCTGGAGCCCGTCAGCTCCAGCAGGGACAGCTCATTGGTGCGGATGACGGCAAAGGGGTGGAGCCGCACTCGGGCGTGAATACCACCTTTGCCCGGGCTTTTCACCAGGGACTTGTTGGCACAAATACGGGGGTGGGGGCGCTCCAGGGCTTCAGAGGAGAGCTGCCCACACTCATCTGACCCCATGTGGCCACAGAGCGGGAACGCGTCCACCTTCGCCTTCTTCCGCCGCAGGTCAAAGACGCGGATCTCGGCATCAGGGACACCTCAGCAGAAGCGAGACTTTGGTTACAGCTTGTCCTTACAGTGCCCGTAACGCCGGGCGGCGGCCCATGGCCACACCAGGGTCTTTCGTGGCGCGCCAAAGGGCCCCCTTTAGTTTTGATGGAATGGAATGGAATGGGAAACTCAAGGCAGCCACGAACGTGAGTGGGAAAAATGGAAAAACTACAAACTGGGAGTTCTCTCGTCAGACTCTAAAGAAATAATTGTCCTCCCCAGTGTTGTTGGTGGCACAGTTCAAATTGTCGGGATTGTCAGTGTAGGACTCCAGTCACCCTCCTTACCCACTGCCTGGATGTTTACTTAACTGGCGCGGAAGCCACGCCATCCCTCCTGCTGAATGACGCCAGGTTAATCTTCCTCAAACCTATGTGCTCTAATCCCCTCTCCGCTGCCTGCAACTCCTCGTCCGGGCACCTAGGACCCTCCAACCCCTCCCACCAGCGTATGGTCCCAACCTCTTTCCAGGTTCATCCCCCACTTCCTTTCTTGTGTGTAAATATAGACCTTTGTTGCTTCCAAATACTCCAGCCATTCTCACCTCCAATCCCATGTGTGGGCTATTTCCTCTGCCTCGAATATTCCGCCTTTTAAAACCTTCCCTGTTTGTCCTTTATGAAGCCTTTCCTGGTACCCTAAGTAGATATGACCTCTCTTCTCCAGAACTCATGGTTTGTACTTCTGGACAGTGCTCACCACACTCTGTCTCAAGTAGTATTTGCACTTATGTTCCATTTTTCCAGGTGAAAAGATCCTTGAAAGGAGATTAGAAAAGAAATGGTGGTGGGGAGGAGGGTATAGCTCAGTGAGTGGTAGAGCACATGCTTAGCATGCATGAGGTCCTGGGTTCAATCTCCAGTACCTCCATTAAATAAGTAAATAAATAAACCTAATTACCTCCCGTCAAAACAAGAACAAAAAAACAAAAACAAAAAAATGCTAGTGGCAAACACATATATTTCTTACTATGTGCTGATATGCTATGTATTTTATGTTATTTAATCCTTTTTATAGAGAGGTTTAGCAACTTGCCCAAGGGGACACAGTTAAGCCAGGGACTTTGCCTTCCTGAGTCCAGGCTCCTAACCACGACTGCACCTCTTCTCATGGAGGGAGAGGCGCATTTACTATGACCAACAAAACCCTTTCCAAGGCAGTGTACTTGATTTTATTTATAATTTTGCCTTCTTTCCCTTAAAGAGGACCTCAAGGTTATAATAACTTCAGGTTCTATAAAAATGGATGGAAATATAGTGTCTTATTCATCCCCGAATCCTCTTACTTTTTAAAAAGTAATAACGATCATCATAATGATGATGGTTCCAAGCCTTATACAGAGCGCTTACAAGGCATTTCAGCCATCTCACTGGATACTCACAACACCCTAAAAGTTAGGCGTGGCCATTGCCACTTTTACAGATGACAAAACTGACCTCAAAGACACTAAGTGATTTTGCCTAAGGCCACCCAGCTAGTAAGTGATGGAGCCAGAGCTGAAGCTCAAGGCTTCTGATCCCATACATCATGCTTCCTCCACTTAGGTATTCGCTGTCTTTGGGTTCTGAGAGCCTTTCCAGCACTCAGTGGATGGTGCTTTTCCTGGCCCCTCTCCCCACCCCATGTAGACCCATTTGAAGAGCATTCCATCACATCCAACAATTACCTAAATTAAAGTTGTCCATCTTGCCTTTCAAATTCTTCTCCAGATAATGAACCTTTTCAACCAATACAGGGTGCTTGATGTTAATCACACAGAGAAATACAAACTCAATCTATTCACCTTAGAATAGGTAGACCTTAAAAGGTATGGGAACTGCATTTACCTTCCGAGCCCTGAGCTTGGTCATTTCTTTGGGGGGAAACTTCTTCAACTGCCTGTCTTCAAGAGACTCTCGAAGCTCTCAAGCAAGTGCTAAGTGGTACTAGCAATACATTTGCCTGTATCTAGAGATTTTTGGGTAAGTAGCCTATAATTTATCATTCTGCATTACAGAAAGCCTGGAGAATTATATTAAATAGAAGCTTTCAGTTTTCACAGCTGATATGTAAACATATTCCCAAATTAGAGCAGCCCTGGATCATTTGTAACGACTAAACACTTACCCTGGAGAAATCACTGTACGTCCAGTCATTTCCAAGCATGCACCTGCTCTAAATGTCACTCAGGGAAGTAGCTCCACCAGCCCGTGCCTGTCTTCTTTCCCAGACTTAC
Organism: Camelus bactrianus; assembly: GCF_048773025.1. Classification (NCBI taxonomy): domain Eukaryota; kingdom Metazoa; phylum Chordata; class Mammalia; order Artiodactyla; family Camelidae; genus Camelus; species Camelus bactrianus. The sequence goes on from NC_133548.1 coordinate 27,023,293, forward strand.
GCAGTCAGCGGAAGAGAGGTAAACAGAGGCAGCGGCGGGAACGTAGGCTCTGGAGTTAGGCCAGCCTGGACGTGACCCCAACCCCACCCTCCAGCTGTGTGGCTTATGTTTATTGCTTCACATTGTTAACTGATTCAGCAAATACTTGCTAAGCACTAGATACCAGCCAGTATTGTAGGTCCTGAGACAAAAGAGTGAACAAAACTATCTCATAGAGTTTCCATGTGTCTGCAAAATGGACATAATTAAAGCACCAAGCTCATAAGGCTGTTTAAGGATTACACCTTGGCATGGGACCTGGCTCAGACTTATACTATAAAAAAATAATAAGATAATCTTTAACTTTGAGTCTAGGTTTTTTTTTTTTAAATTGAGGGTTGTTTGTTTATATTTTGAGCCACTCCAAACTGTTTTTTCCAGAAATTTTCACGGGATTTCCCTTGATGGGGAATGTATGAGAAACAGTGTCTGGAGCTTTGGGCCGTATAGGTAGAAACTGTGAGGAGGACAACAGGAGGGTTAAGGACACGTAGTAAACCGAGCCACGGTCAGAACTTGCTCAGGTGGCCTTTGCATTGATTGTCACAGGAACTCTTCATTCCTCGTTTCATTCTGAAAGGATTCTGCTGATATTATTTTTCACCCCTGCAGTTTCTGTCTGCCTAGAACACAATCAAACAGTTTCAAGTGAAGCATTTACCTAAATCCCTGACGTTGTGTTTCTTCTCGCTCTCCGGGTCTCAGTGATGGGGGCTGAGTTGGATGGCCCAACCAGGAGATCCTCACTCCTGCCCAGATCTTACATGCCAGACTCCCTTTCTTCACTCAGAGAAGAGAGGAGGGGGCTGACTTCTTCCCCTGGGGGCAGGGAGAAGAACAGCAAGGGAAGAAGGTGGAAACGGAGCTATCAGACGGCATCTCACCAGTTTCATCTCTGGCTTTACACTTGCTTCCCTAAGGATTTTACTCAACAAGATTTACTGAATGCGTACTATATGCCAAGCACTGTGTTCAATGCAATAGAGAATGGAAACGACCAAGGCTCATCTGAAGAAATAAAAAAACCTTATATGACTTGGCTCAGATTGGCTACTCAAAAACTTAGAATATTGCCTATATTAATTTTCCTTGGTACTAGAAATGTCACGTCACTTAGTAACAGAGTTCTAAAAGTCTTGACTAACATCGCTAGTCATATTTATCTTATTTTTTCCCCTTTGTGCCAGAGTTTTCTGTTTCAGATTGCCAAATTTAACAAATAAAAGCATGGGACCCAGTTAAATTTGAATTTCAGGTAAACAAATATCTTTTAGTGTATTTTATGCAGTAGCTGTATGTCCCAAATATTGCATCAGGCATACTTATACTAAAAAATCATGTCACTTATCTAAAATTCAAACTTCACGGGGGTCCTCTATTTTTTCGGGGAACCCTATTTCTATTAAATCAGAAATTGCTTTTTATTGTGCATCTGTATCCACATGGCACATTTAATCCTGATAGTTATCTCTAGCACATAGGTACCGCTATTCACGTTTTACACTTGAGGAAATTGAGACCTCTAGAAATCAAGTAACTTGTTTGAAGTCACAAAGCCAGGAAGTAGTAGAGACAGCATTCAAATACAGGTTTGACACCAAAGCCCATGTTCTTTTCTCTGGATTAGAAATACTTCTAATTCAAGTATGAACTGGTTCTGAAATATTCCACTACAATCCATACTGCAGTAGAATATTTGATTTCCAGGAGAAAGAACAATTTATATAAAAATGAGACGGAAAATTTTCTCTTCACTACATAATATTTAGAAGAAACATTCCTCCCCTCTCAAACCACTACGCAAATGGTACTTTGACTCTCCCTTAAAATTCCATTTCTACATGTACATCTTCTCCAAAGCAAATCTGAGGACGTTTCAGTGGAAGATTGTAGTAAAACACCGCCCTCTTCTGGACACATGGGCATCATACAACATAGATGGATACAAAGGATTACAAAGTTGGAACAAAAGTACAATTCAATTATGTGCCCACTGACAAAATGAAAAGCTGTTATCACTTATGAGATGCATCTGTTACTTTTCAAAGCGACTCCTCAGAATGGAAGCAGAACATTTTGGAACTTGCTGAGCCATAATTTTTTACCCATTTTTATGGAGGTGGCCAAGTGCTGGGGGTAGAAGTAGGTAAAATCTTTATTTTCAGGACATACCTTCAGTAACCTATAATAATACCTAACCATAATAATAACACCTAAATCATCAGAATCAAATAGTTCCAATGCGTCCTGAAAGGGAAGAATTTCACATGCATAAGATGAACGAAGGACACAGTAAATATAGGTAGTCATTTACACTTACATGTGGAATAAAAAAAAAAAAAGTCAAAGTCTAAGAAACAAAAAGTGGAAAAGTGGTTGGCAGGAGCTGTGGGGGAGGAAAGAGAGAGAGGTTGGTGAAAGGGTACAAGCTTTCAGCTATAAAATGAATAAGGTCTGAGGATCTAATGTAAAATATGGTGACTATTGTTGATAACACTGTATTATATAATTGAAAAAAAAAAAAAGCAGTTAAGTAGGCCAGGTGGGAAGATGAAGTGAGATAATACCTAATAAAGGTAGCGTATTGCTAAGAGTTAGACTTTAATGTGTGAACCGAAATTTTATTATTAGGTCTGCCCCAATTATTAATTGTATAGCATCAGCTATTTTAAGTTTTGAAGCACAAAAGCCAACAATGTAGAAGTATAAAACTTTGTTTTTTTTTTGAAGTGCCTTTATTTCCCCTGAAGTTTTGAACAATAGTTGAGGTTTAAACAAACCAAATTTTTCTCTAAATTATCTAAATTTTAGACCTGTATCCCTTTTCAAGAAAATCAGAGATATCTGTACATAGATGTTTTGGAACAGAAACCTCAGAACTATGTGAACCTATGAAATTCATGGAAAAGATAATCTATACTTTATCTAATTTCAAAACTAAATAGTTAAAAAATATATTATTATAGTAGAATATAAAAGAGCTGAATGGAAGCACCGAAATATGCTGATCATGAATGAGTAAGAATATCCCGCTTTCTAAAATCCTAGCAAATATCAGAAAGTCACTGTACATTTCGTTTTGGGGCACTATTATCACTGGAAGTAACATACAGATGATGTTCAACGGTGCTGAGTTCCCTTTCACTGCCTCACATTCTGCCTTCAAACACGAAGAATTAAATGGTCGTTAAGGGCAGAAGGGAAGAAGAACGGGAGCTGTAATGGTTAAATTTAACTTTGCTAGCAGTGTATTATAAATCACAAAGTTGAGGCAACGGTAATTGCCTACAAGTTAATTCAGACTCAGCTATTAACACTTTTTGATCATTTAACCTAGGACTGAGTTCTAACTATGAAGCATAGGATTATAGAGAGAATACCTAAGTGTTCAATTTTCAAACATTCTAAGTGCTTTAAAAGCCAGTAATACCAACCAAAATATCAAACATTGATAGCTTAATTATGAGTCCCTTATTTTTGTTATAGAATTTCTGACTCTAGTGGCAAATTACTACAGTCCATACTACATTTGTCTTTTTTTTTTTTAATTGAAGTATATTCAGTTACAATGTGTCACTCACATGTGGAATCTAAAAAAAGAGAAAAAAAAGACACTAATGAATTTATCTACATTTGTCTTTTAAAGGAGGTTGAATCCTTGAGAGATATAGAGTGAGATTCTGCAAGGATTCAAAAGTGGAATAAAGATGTGGCTGTAGGTCACAGCTGCTTGCTCTCCTTCCTTAAAATATATATATGTATGTTCCAAGGGTATGAGTTTTAAACAGACCATTTTACCATTGAGCTCTGATTGTATTTTAACTTCAGATGAATAGAGCTAACTCTCCATCTGGTCACCACTTGTATTCACTTAATGTCCAGTCATGGGGAACAAACCAAAACGATTGCCTCACATAAATGAAAAGTCCTCGGTTGACTTGTGTCTTGGTCTTTGGCTTCTGCTTTTGCCTGTTGTTTTCATTCTAAGGCAGACTCTGCTTAGGTGGTGTCCAAATTAGGCTCCAATAGGTCAGTCTTAAATCTATAAGCTGAGCATCCTTCATTGAGAAAAAGAGCATCTCTTTTTCTCTAGTCCCAGCAAAGCTGATGTTTATTGGCTTTGGCCTGGCTAATCATGCATCCCCCCCTTAAAACATTCACTAAAGCTTAGGAGATGCTGTACTCTCAAAGGCCAGGGCTTAGGGATGGACCCACTCCTGAAACCAAAAACTGAGGTCAGCGCCACCTGAACTGCACGGGCTGAAAGGCAAGTTTCAGTGCTGACACCGAAAGGGGGAATTAATACTGGGCATGCAAAACATTTGGGCTTTAACTGGAGCGGTGGAGACAAAGTAAAAATGAAGAATAAACCCAAAGCAAATTCAACTGTGTTCCACCAAGGAGGAACCAAATAAAAGACCAAGCTATGTATTCATTGACTCTCCTAAGGCTAGATAAAGCAAAAAAGAAAAAGAAAAGAAAAGAAAAGAAAAGGAAAGAAAAAGAAAAGAAAAGGAAAGAAAAAGAAAAGAAAAGGAAAGGAAAGAAAAAGAAAAAGGAAAGAAAAGAAAAGAAAAGAAAAGGAAAGAAAAAGAAAAGAAAAGGAAAGGAAAGAAAAAGAAGAAGAAAAAGAAAAAGGAAAGAAAAAGGAAAGAAAAGAAAAAGGAAAGGAAAAGGAAAGGAAAAGGAAAAGGAAAGGAATTAGTGAAGGGTTTATACTCTTTGATTTAGAGCCAGAAACTTTCTAGGAACCAATTGGGAATGGAAACTAATTAGGCTGTTGTGTTAACCAGGGTTCTCCAGAGAAATGGAAGCAAGAGAATGTGCAGATACACACACAGAAAGATTTACTTTAAGGAGTTAGCTCGCACTGATTGTGGGCGCTGGCAAGTCCAAAATCTGCAGGCAGTCTGGGGACCTAGGGAAGAGTTGATGCTGTAGCTCTAGTCTGAAGGCAGTCTGTAGGGGGAATTCCTTCTTCCTTGGGGTATGTTAGTCTTTTTAAGGCCTTCAACTGATTGCATGAGGCCCACTCACATTATGGAAGGTAATCTGCTTAATTCAGTTTACTGATCTAAATATTAATCACATCTAAAAAATACCTTCACAGCAAAATCAAGAGTAATCTTTAACCAAAAACTGGATACCATGGCCCACCCAAGTTGACACATAAAATCTGCCCACTTGGATTCCAAGGAATTCCCACACTGAAACAGAAGGGCTGGTCTCCCATTGCTCAGACCAATTAAATCAAAACTCTGGAGGTGAGGCCCAGCTAAAAGTACTTTTTGATAGAGCAGTTGTTCTTCAAGCATGGTTTCCAGACTAGTGACTTCAGCCTCACCTGCAAACGTGCTGGGTATGCATTCTCTGCCCCTCCTCCAGACCCACTAAATCAGAAACCCTGGATGTAACCCTGGCCCTGCAGTCTGTGGTTTAACGAATACGCTCAAATGTGAGCACCGTGGGTCTAGAGTTCTCCAACCACACAGTGCCGGTGCAAGCAGGAGCCTAACAACTCACCCTACTCTCTCAACTAGAAGGGCAGGTGTAGCAGGTGCAAGAGCTAACTCTCCATTAAGGTTTTCTTAAGTAATGGTGTTTATTCCAACGGTATGTACGAAAATAAGAGAGGGGTCTTGGCTGTGTGGCCAGGCTTCACTGAGACTGGGTGTTTTCAAGACACAACAGATGTGCTAACCCGACAGCAGGTCTGGTGACAGTCGTCGAAGGTGGAGTGTACAGGGCCCTACAGGCCCGTCATAGTGCCTTAGCCATGCTGTCACCTCACCGCTCCTTGCACAAACTACTGAGTTTTTCTCGTTTACCTTCTGTTCAAACTCCTGAGAGAATCTGATTGGCTTAATCACCTTCATCATTTGGATACTGTTTCCTTAATAACTGCCCAATTCATAAGCTCTGTTGTCCAGTGTGAAGATTGGCTTTCCTTGGATCAGTTCTCCCTCCAAGCCCAGTCGGGACCAGGAGAAAACAAAATGCAGAATGTTAAGAACCTCCTAGGGCCACTTCCCTTAAAGGTCTGGGCCCCCTAATGTGGGTTTAGGGTATGTCACACGGTAGGACTGGTCCGGGAGGGATGTTTAGTTGTCCTCTGACCCTTAAATCTATCTGTAGTTCTTTGACACAGAAAGACGTCAAAGAGAAACTAAGCATTTGTTCAACTATTCATTTTGGGGATGAGTTGGAAACTTAAACTGAAATGCTTTGCGAATGTTTCCCTTTCAGTATTTCCCATAGGAGTCTCCTTGTGGCCTAATTTAGGAATGCCATGAGCCATAATATTTGGGGGGAAATAAAAAGAATCTTCCTTGCATGCACCAGATTGTAGGGCCTGTATTTTCTGCAGAAATTCTCTTTATATAGTCTCATTCACTAAGCCATAAATGACTAGAAGCTTGTTGGTATTTTTAAAAAAAACTCTTTTAAGGAAAGAAAAAAAAAAAGCTCAAGTGACAGTTTTCTCCAGATCATTTCAGACTGGCCCCTCTAGGCTCTCTTTTAATAACTTACCTGATATACGACTATACCAAGCTGAGCTGAAAAACAGGCAGAGCCAAATCAAAAGGCTAACTAACCTTCGGGGAGTGCATGAGATTGTTATTCAAACTTGAAGGATGCCACAATTCACTGAACATCCCTGAATCACTTTACCTTTCTTAATGCCAAAATTAAACTTGCAGTTTACCCAGAACCTTGGAGAACCCACCAACGCCACACCGGTATCGCCACTGTTGGTTACTTTGTCTTATGCCACCAAGTGAACGTAACCAATTGGTAGCTGATAGCTAAGGGATACTTACAGAGCAGTGCTTGCATTTTGAATTGTTTAAAAAAAAATACACACACACACATATCATCCAGCCTGCTTACAATAAAAATCACGAGCCCAAAACCTCTTTTGAGTTTTCACATATTAGCTGTTGAAGCTGGGGGAACTGGAAGGTTTGGCTATTTTAGCAATGTTTGAAAACAGTTTATTTTCACTAAGTTCATTTATTTCAAAACCATAGTCTAGGAAGATTACAACAACTTTTAAATAAAACATTTGTTTGCATATGAAATGAGAAACTTGAAGTTTCTAATCATTGTTTCAAAGAAATTATTCCCTCGTGGTTTCAAAGGAAAAAAAAATACACTTCAGTTGTGCCACTTCAAAGGGCTGTAATTAAATACTTTCAAATTGAACATAAAGATGTAGAATTACTAATCCAACTGAGTTAGTAACCTGTTTTATCTGATAAATCTCCTTTATCTTCTGGAAGTTAAATTCTCTTGGTAAGATTAGTCAATCCTCATAAGCATGCTTGCTGTTTCAGATAACCTACAAGTCAGGGTATATACACTACAGAAGTCTCTTACACCTTTCAAACTAAGTGTTCAATGAAGTGTTTGATGATTTAAAAAAAAAAGCATTTTTATAAAAACCAGTGAAAAGAAACCCAGAAGTGTCCATGTATATCTTCATGTCCTCACTCATATTCTTAAAACTTTAAACTTAACATGTTGACTCCTGCTGGGCAAGACCTAAGAATGCTAAAAAGAGAAGTCATTATACTTTAAGAATTTAAAAAAATATTCCACTTCAATGTAATTACCAGTGCTCACAGTTAATTTAGAAGTGAAGCGATTAAGCATTAAGTCGTAGCAGCAAAGAGTTTATTTTCATGAAGATACCAGCAGATGTCAGCAAAAACTAAGGCAGTGCCACACGAATCTGAACAAGGGTGTTAAGCTATTTCTAGCAGCGTTAACTCTAATTTAAGAAAATCCCTGCTGGTAGGCAGAGGTTGGTCCATGTGAGACAGCTCCATTTTCTACATTGCTACTCGACTTGTACTTACCTTTTTGGAGGTGGGAGGGGTAGGAAGGAGAGGCCTCAGTGGGGTCTAGCTTTTCTGGGGTAGCAACAGCTCTTCCAGAGAAGTGAACCACTCTGACTTTGCTGAACAAAACCCATCTACAACACTACATAACAAACTACACTACACTAACAGCCATCTTCCCTTAAAAAAAAAATAAAATTAAATGGCTTACAGGAAAGTCAATTACCCACGCACCACATGTTCAGGGACTCTGAACATGGAATATTTGTGAATGCTTGGAACGCATCTTTCTGGGGAGATAGTGCACAGTTTTCATCAGCTTCTCACCAGGGATCTTTGACCTCCATAAAGTTAAGAACCATGCTAGAACTTACTATAAGTTATAGTCTCTGAATTAATAAATCACACTATATGTGTGTGTATATAAGTACATGTTTCAAAATACATCTGTTTAAAATTACTTAGTTGAATCCATGCCAGGAAAGCAGTTTTAGAATAGACTGGCAGGTTGTAGCACAGCTTGTTACACAGAACTAGACATAATATTTTAAAAATAGAAGAATCTCATACATTAATATTCCAAAGGTTAAGTAGCTCTTTTCTTATACTTGTAAAAGACAATTGGGAAAAAGGTCACTGGGATGCCAGTTATTTTATTCAATTATATGCATGCATTTTTACTCCAACGTTTGTGAGTGTACCATTGTATAAGACCAATGTTTGTGGCCTTAACTTTTCAACCAGGATCGACATACAAAGTTATGTGTTTATAGAATTTTTATTTTTGCTTTTTAGATTAGTAGCATTCTAAAATAATTCAGCCACCTTGAATCATACTTACGTAAAATATGAAAAGGATCTAGACAATTTCATTGTATTCTGTATTTCTGTAATTTTATGTTAAGGAAACAGGAAGTGGACTGGTGATGTAATCTTTCTGAAACACAGCTTTTATTACAGCCTACTATAAATCGATTTACCTTTTTGTGTAAATATTTTGCACGCTCACTGAAAGTTTGGTCTCCTAAACAGGCATAATGATCAAATATTTGCAAAATTGTTCAAGAAAATCTCCCTTGAAACAATTATCATCATCTCTGAAAAATAACAAGTATTCTACAAAGGAATACTGAGATATAACAATTTGAATGTTAAGGTCATTTATTTTGTTGAACATATGTTCCTGCTTAAAACAAAAAAAATCTAAGATTTTAATTTGTCCCTATGAAGAGCTTAAGCAATGTACTAAACAAAAATGATGGCAATAATGCAACTAAGAAGGTCTAATAACCTAGAAGTTCAGATAAAAGCGGGAGCCTGTATTCGTATCCTCTATAATAAAATATTTCCTTAATTCAGGAAAAAAAAATCTAGCACCTACTTTAAGTATATAAAGCTAAAATATTCTTTTTGCCAGTGCTCTGTTGAAACATATGGATAGGAATTGATAAACTATACTTCTAATAACCAGGTCAGTGAACAATTATAACTTAAAAATGACATTTAATTCCATGGCTGAAGATGGCATTCCATCAAAGTAAAACCAGTCATTTTAAACAGATACCAAAAGTATACAGGAGTACAAATAAACCTCTATTGGTTAATTCAATCAAACTGGAAAGTATTTCAAATTGCTAAAAGCTCATGTGATTAAACTAAAGTACTATATTTAGGGAAAACAAAACAAAATCCTAGTTTAGGGGCCATGTCCCTAGATGATAAAAAGATTTTAGACAGACTGGCAGGTAGCTGTCTTTAAAAAAAAAAAAAAAGAGCAGCGAAAGTTATCATTCACCCTCATCCTTCAAAGGGTACTCACACAAATACCAACATCAAGAATTCATTTCCAGATAGTTTATACTCTGTCTCAACCAGTGTTTCTCCACCTTTCTTCATATTACTTCATTAAGGAGCTGTTTTTAGTCCTTTTACTCCTAGTCAACATCTTATTAAACTTAAAAGATATATGTCTCCTTATACACAGAATAAGATTTTTGCCACCAAAAACAAATTTCCACCAAGAATGCAAGGTCTAAACAATGAAAGGTTTATAGTGTTGATTAATTTTTCCTAAAGTGGGCACTGTCCTCACCTGTAGGCAGTCCTTGCCTTGCATGGACAGTAGTGTGGGACCATTCAAAGCAATCTAAATTAATGGGGAAAATAATTATTATTGTTCTGTGACCTTGAAAAATCTGTCAATATATTAAAAACTGTCAGTTATAAATGTAAAAGAAAATTAAAAAGTTGTAAAAACAAAAGTACTTAGTACACTGTAATTTAAAACATTAGACAGTTATTTCATTGTTAAAAAACTAATCAAGAGTACTTTGACAGTACTTGCGCCTTTTTGTTAAGTAACTCATGATAACAGGCAAGCATTTTTCCTATACCATTGCAATCTGTCATACTCCTTTAAGTTTAGATTAGCTTCCCCCATTTTATTATTTGTGCTTTCAATGTTGAAGTAGCTCTGTAATTTCCTTTTATGTGGGATTTGTTACTGTCACCTTCTCTGGGGCACGTTCAGCCTTTTCATCACATTCTTCCTCGTTTACGGTAAGTCTGCCTTCTCTAAGTTCCCCCAGCTGCCTACTTAGAGGCTCCAGAAAAGCAGCAGGGTTAGCATGCCTGTGATCAGTGATCTTTCCACTACTTCAACTGCGTTCAGTTCAGATCTCACTTCTAGCATCAGCACTTTCATTTCTTCACTGCACTTTCATCTTTGCTGGCCAATTCTTCTATCCATTTGGTCAAAAACGCCACGGGGGGGACAAGGAGACAACACAACTAAGGGCTTTGCTGTCTGTGAGGGAACTGAGTAACAGATGTGCAGTCACTAGTCATGAGCAGAATCCGAGAGAAGTAACGTGACTGGTTACTGATCACGAAGCACGTTACTCACATGGTGATCTGTGGACTTAAGAGCTAGCAGGGAAGTGTGTACTTTACGAAACTACTCAGTTAACATACTATGGCAACTGAAATTTGAACTGTGTTGTTAGGGGACTGGTTTATTTAACTAATTCATTGTCATTGAAATTTGTGGACATGGGAATTGTGAATTGTGCTAATGGAGGACTCCCTACACCCTGCTTATTTATACTGACCCAGACGGGCTTAAAGCTGACTGCTGAGTAATAAACAGTCTACCTAAATTTACATGAAATAATGAATCTTAAAGCACCTTGAAAGCAACTGTTCAGTGCATGCTGAGTGTATGCTGAGATGGTTTTCAAATTTTTGTCATTTGGCAATCAACTTTAAAATGCATCTTAAAAATGACAGAATTCTAGAACTAGAGAATAGACCTTTAAAGATCCTATAATTTGATACCACAAATTATCCAGCATGTTTGTTGTGAATTATTTCTCCTCCTTCAATTTCAATTTGCTCATACAGCCACTTGCGGTCACAGCGGCATTCGGCTCCACATTTGGTAGAACCACAGGCAGGACAAGCATAGAAACACCCTAAGCAGTCTTCATCCAGGCAGTCACAGAGGTCCATTCCACTGAAAATCAGGAGGCCCTGGCTATCATAGACCTTACTCTTCGCTGGGATCACTTGTCTGTAAAATAAAACACAAGGTAAGTTACACTATTATTATGAATAGTCACACTGTTATTTATGAATAGTCACACTATTATTTATGAATATTTAACTGAGAATAAGATAATAAAAAAAATTAAGGAGATTAAAATGTTTTGAATTAGGGATGAAGTCCTGCCAAATTGGTACATGGCTTACCAGACTCAAGGCAACTCTACAATTAGCAGTTAATGAACTCTATGTGAGAAAATACCTCGCTCTAAAGTGTTGAGACAAATCCAAAGGAATGGACAAGTACTGTGTCCAAAAAATAAACATATGCATTAAGACTATTTTCTCCTTACCCCCCCCAAAAAAAATAAATAAAAGGCTAGGTAATAGTGGTACATTTTTTTTTTAGCTACCAATCTCTTTACTGCTTTCTGAATATAGTTTCATTTGTATTACAGTGTACTACCCAACTATTTTTTATACTGCAATTAATCTGTTTCTTGTTCTTTAATGAACTCTAGCAAATCTGGCCTAAAAACAGTTAACGTGACTCACTGGAAAACCTTAGCAGATGGAATAAAAGGCATATGCAGAAAAGAATTCTGAATGACTACACTAACATTTCTTTGTCAATTTGTATTTTAGAAATGCTCGATTTAAAAAGTCAAATTCTAAACAATTTAGTTTTCTTGTTCATTTTGTTGACTGTGCCATAATGCTTCCATTTCAGACATTAAAAAAAACACAATCTCACATTCTCATAAAATTTATTTTTTAGCTGCCTCCTATAGTGATATGTTTAAATTATTTCAATTCTTGTGCAAAAAATATTATCTTGCTCATTTCACTGATACTTTCTTAGCAACAAATTTTTAGAGTGGAAGGGGATGCCTTAATTTTATGAGGCCCTCAGAGGATCTTACTAATTTCAGATAACTGAATTTAAAATATCTAACCAGAAAATTCAAAACTTAAGAGAAAGATAGGAAAATAACACAGATCTGAAGTAGCAGGTTAACCCTAACATATGCCATAAGTAACACATGGGCTACCTGTCTGAACCAGCAGGCGCATTTTTTGTAAGCCTTCTTTTTTCTCTTTTACCAGTTTCTGGAGCAAATTCAGTTTGCTTTCCTGGGTTTGCAAATTGTAATGACCTCAAAGCTTTAGCAGTTCTTCCCTGAAAAAAGGTAAAGAAATTATCAACTCAAATCTTGATATTAGACCATAAATAGATTAATATTTCACTTATTATTAACCCAGATTATTCCTTAACCTGGAAGAGTCTGGAACTTATTACAAAACAGACTTTTTTGGAGCCCAAGTGTAACAAAGTTTATATGGCCGTGGGCCATATTCAAAGTTCGCTGGTTAATGTATTTATAGTATTTTCATTATCTAACTTTAATCTCTGGCATATTAGGAGAAGAGGAGGACAGGCATGTGAAAATGCAAAAGCTGGGGGAAAGGCAGAAAAACTGCTGTACAACCCAATGGCACAAAGCAGAGGTTCCTAGTAATAATCTTGAATCCTTAAGAAAAGGCTCTACCATATATATATTCCATATATATATTTAAAAGCAGAGAAGTAATGTGGTTTCAAGTTCTGTAACAGTATTATAATCTTTTTTAAAAGCTTTGATAAAACAAAAATTTTGCTTGTTAAGGGTTTAATTTCGTTACCTGGCAGGGAGGAGGATAAGGCTTGTGTGATACATTCCACGTTAGCAATGGATAAATGAAGTGGAGAAGACCTCTGAAGTGACAGCAGTAAGTACCTAGTAAGAACTTCAAGATAACACTGGGTCCTGGAGATACGTCTTTGAGGGGATAACAAAAGGAAAGTGCTATATATAATCTAAAATTTAATTATCTTTTAATTTGGTTTACTAATATGATGAAAAGGAGAAAACTGAGTAAAATATCCCAGCAGCAAGAATTATAAATTGGTTATAAATAGAAAATATAAAAAAGTTCTCCTTTGACATACCTGTCCTTGATCTACATCAGAGATAGTTTTATGAAATCTTGAGTTGTTCTGATACAGAATAAATAATCTAAATGTAGGCATGTGAATAAGGAAGAGTTATAAAATATGAAATACTTACAATGTGAAATGTATGCATTTTGACCATAGGAAGTCCTAAAATTAGCCTTAACCTTACCAAGTAAGAATTCAGAGCTAGAAGCAAAGGAAATTCACAAGTATCTTATAAACCCAAACAACAATGGGAGAGTGTCAAAGGAGAAAGAATGGTTGAAATAAGAAACAATTACTTCAAGTCACTTCTGAAATTCCTTTTAAAGTAGTAATTTTTAAGTTCTTCATAAAAAGGGGAATTCATTCTGCTACATTTCAGACCCTTGCTGGCTGGCATATTCCACTGAGTTACTTTGGTATCACAAAAGAAGCTAAGACAGTTAAGTCCTGGCTTTGCCAGAATGTTCTAAAAGCCACCCCTAATGTCTTAGCACTAGGAGTTACAGCTTGAGAATCCTGGGCATATTATGTTATTCCTTACCCAAGTCTATTTTCTTTATCATCTAATTTGGGTTTATGCAAATATTTAGAAACACTATTTTCACCTCCCTTCATATTTATACTTTCAACTTTAAAGTCACTGAATGCTAATTAGCATACAGTCGTCCCCTGGTATCCGTAAGGGATTGGTTGCAAGATCCGATCACTGTGGATACCAAAATGCTCAGATGCTCAAGTCTCAGAGTTGACCCTCTGTATCCTTGGATTCAATCAACCACATATTGTGTAGTACCACATGTATTTACTGAAAAAATCCATAGATAAGTGGACTTGCATAGTTCAAACCCACATTGTTCAAGCATCCAATGGAATAATGTAAATATGATTTCCTTATAATTAAACAAAACCCCACATTGTAGAAGTAATATAACAGAAAAAAATGACTATACATACATCTGAATCAGCTTTTCTTCTCTGCCGGTCTTCAGAATCAACATCCACACTTCCATTGATTATCTGTGTACATTTTGGACAAAGCTTCCAACCAGGTACAAGCTGTCTTCCAAATTTTGCACTCAGAAAAGTGGCATCATCTAAGTCAATTACATGCAAATTTTTTTTGGCTAGTTTTTTGTGTATGTTAAATGGGTCACAACATGACTTCTGCAAATCCTCAAATCTGTCAATGTAAATTTTTGCATGATGGAAGCAAATTGTATTGTTTCCAGAAAGTGTCATTCCAGTTCTAAGTTGAAGTAAAAGCATGTCATTTGATGACAATTCTTGCAAAGTCTTGAAACCTGTGTGACGAGTATAGTAGGTTTTATGGCACTCATTTGTGGTACGAAGCTGGACTCCCACCGAACACGGATCCATCATTCTTTTTTGGATTTTTGTCTAGAGATCTCTCTCCAGTAGGTTATATGCTGATCTCCCTAGAGAAAACATTGAAGAGCCAAGATTTGTACTGCTAATTTTTTATCTGGGAAACTCAAAAAACATTTGATAAAATTCAACGCCTGCATAATAGAAAGAAAATGCTTTTAGCAAGAAATGCAGTAGAAAGGTATTTACCCAAAGCCTACAGTAAACATTATATTTAATCATAAAACATGAGAAGCATTCCCTGTAATTTTAAAACTACACAAGAAAACTGTAGCAGTTTCCATCTAACATCATATTAAAAAGTATAAGGACTGAAAAGGAAGAGACAAGAAATATTACTCACAAATGATATAAATACCTACATTGAAAATACAAGAGGTTCAACAAACCATTAGAACTAGTAAGATAATTCAGCAAGCATGCTAGAAACAAAAAACACTGTAAGATACCTTATAAAATAGATAAATCTTACAAAAGATATGCAAGACTTTAATGGAGAAAGACAAAAAAAAAAAAAAAGACATCCTAAATAACTGTAGAAATGAATCATGAGAAGTTTGACGATAAATATGGCGATTCTCCAGGAATTCATAAATTCAGTTTGATTCTAATCAAAACCCCATCATGGATGACAATATGAATATATGCTAAAATATACATAAAAGTAACACACCAACTCTGCAGTATATTTACTTCTAAGGAGGGAGGATTCTTTTAAGAGAGATTTACAGAAGTAAGGCTTGGTGGCATGCACGCGAGTGTTTCACTATTTTGTGTTTTTTCTATCTGAAATTTTTCGTAACTAAATAATTTTCAAAACAAATACAAAATTTAAGTTGAATCCTTAAGATTTAACAAATACAAGTCACTAGGAGAAAAACTGTTGTTCAAAATAGATGTGAACCACTGAAATCTGGGTGGTGGAAGGGTACTGGAAAAGTCTAGGATCCTGCAACTTTCCAAGTGTTTTTACAAGCTTTGCTCCACCAAAAAAATAAAAGAAAAAAAAAAAAAGAAAAAAAATAGAAAGCTAAGATACTTTCTGATTTATTTTTCTGCAGAGAGAAATCATAATCAGACCAAACCATATACAAAGACTGGCCTCATGTAACAAAAAATAGTGAGTAAATACACATTTCTATGTTTTAAGTTAAAATACTAAATTTAAAAAGTTAAAAAATAGAATATTGTTTAAGTTGTTTGAACATTTCAACCTAAAATTTTTAAAGCTGATTAAAACAGAGCATATTTATCTTTTTAAATTCATTTTAACCAACTTTTAAAATTTAACTAAGAATAGTTCCCAACACATCAGATAAAATGGTTTGTATAATACAAATAATTAGATTTCTTTTAACAGAAAAGTGGGTTAAGATAAATTAAGGAATGGAAAAGAAAAAGCCAGATATATGGTTATAAAACACCACCACCAAATTAAACCTTAGCAGATATAGGATACAAATCTGGCCTGACTTTTCTTAACTGTCAACACAAAGAAGGAAACTGATCAACTATTTCCCTAGCACATCACAGAAACTGTTAACATTTAATGTCTTATTAATTTCATAGATTCTTTACATTTGTAGGTAACTATCACCAATTTGTAGCCATTAATATATAATGTAATTTTTTTTAACATAAAACTATTCCTTAGCATTCAAAGACTTGGACAGCACCCTGACCATATTTGATTAGAAATCATCTTGTGGCTTGGAAATTCTAGAAATTCTATCTGTCCACAGTAATAATACACTATTATCCATTACAGAATTTTGTTTCCTTGGCTACTGGGGACTCCTGTTCCTTTACTTTCATTTAGTCTTGGCTAAATTATTACTTATTTCACAAGAGTTTATCAGTAGACTCTTAAGTTATGCCAGTGAAGTCAAATTCTTATTTCTAAGTGATCTGGCTCTCTTGGAAACCTGAAAATATGATTAACTCCTAGTAAATCAATTTTTCTGGTAAGTATTTGCTTGGCCATTTTCCACAATAGCGTAAATTCTTTTATTAATCTTAAACTGCTACTATGAACCTATATTCTTAGTTGGAGAGTACACAGTTAAATTTGTTTTTTCCACAAGTTAGCCATGACACTATCAGTCATTGAAAACATCCCCTTCTGGTAAATAGTTGCAACCATTCTGAACTCTTGGCACATTTCTGGGTACTGTAATTTTTGAAGGAACCCTTGAAGGAATTACACGGCTACATCATTATACTAGTTTCTAAAAAGCCATCCCTCAGGTGTCATAGTTAGGGTATAATTATTTACTATTGGAGTTGCCAGATAAGATGCTCAGTTATATCTGAATTTTAGACAACGCACAAGTTATTTTAATTATATCCCAAATATTGCTAAAAAGTAATCTGTTGATTATCTGAAATTCAAATTTAATTGGGCAACCTGTATTTTCATTTGCTAAATCCGGGAACCTCATTTACTATGCATTTTTTTGCATCTTCCAGTAAGTAGAGATCGTTCTTTGGTGTCAGCTTCACATTATATTCCACCTTACTTGCTGCGGAAAGAAAGATGAACTACCTATGAACAAATTATAGGACCTGCTCAATTAAGAGTTAAAATGCTCTAATAGAAGACAAATCGCCAGGTGCAGTACACCAGTTTTAAGCAGTACTCTTTAAACGCTGCTTAAAACTCAATGGCACACTTATACCATTCACTTGAGTGAAACTGTCATGATAAAAGTATATATACTGTGTCCATGCAGTTTTATGCTTAAAGTCTTACATTAGCTTCCTGATCTACTATTAGGCAGTATATTCAAGCACTGCTCAAGAAAAGTCAAAAAAGCTCAAGGGGTATACAATTTTAGGCAGTCATCTTCAGTGGTTACTCCCTGCCTTCTAAAAATTAACACCCTCTGGTTGCTCCTCCCTTGCTGTCTCTCAGTGTCTTCATTTCTGTCCTCCTTCTCTAAAGCTCTGCTGTAGAGTTCCTTGGACCTGTTTTCTAACAACTGTTTCTTTTGCTCATTTTGGTCTGTGTTCTAGAAATGTGGCCCACAATTAATATTTATTTTTTTCTTGAAGTGACAGTCCAGAAGCTTCAAGTTGCTTCCTTTACCTGTTATGTTCTCCAGAAATGATTATCTAATATCTTTCTTAATAGAAATACATTACTATTTACTATCCATGAACCAGTACTGGCATCAGCTGGGAATTTAATAGAAGAGAGGACTCTCAGTATGGGCCCCACACCCACTGAATCAGAATGTGCATTTAAAAAAGGATTCCCAGGTGATATGTAAGCACATTACAGTTTGAGATGCACTGCTTTGGATAATTCAACTAAAAAAACATTAACCAAGCATCTTCTATATACTTGTGGAGCATATCAAAAAAGAATAAGGAACACACACACACACACACACACGTATATGCCTTCCAGGAAGTCTGATACTTAGGGAAGATTATAAAAGAAAGGGAGTTTCAAATTTCACAAAAATAGGTATAGAGAAAAATACCTGCTTCAATGGAAAACTGCACTGTTGAAAGCACAGTGTTCGGGGGTTTCACATTCTGATTATATGAGAGCTCTGAGTCTCTCACTGCCTTCGAGCTATTCTATAGCTATTCTACAACTGACAACTGTAGGTAACTGACAGCAATGCAAAGCAATTCTTGTCTGTATTCTTCTTGTATATTCTGTCTGGTAGAGAACTGACTCCCCTGGCCCACTGTGGAAGAAGCCAGTTGTGCCTTTACATTTGCTTATTTATTTCAATATTCCTGATCAATAAATGTGTCTATTCTCTTGACTGTCATTTGAACTGGTTATTACACCTTATCAGTCCCCTTGTAAAAAAAGGTAAACAAAAACCACGTGTTCCTAATTTTATATCTGTGTGACAGTCATGACTTTACTTCCCTCCCCCTTTTTTTGTGGAAAATCATACTTAAACACAGGAAAGGACGAGTTTGCTCTAGCCAAGTCACTCTGACCAGCATTATACCTAGTACTTACTAACATTTGCATTATAGGGGTCCCAGAAGGAGATGAGAGAAAGAAGAAGAAATGTATTTGAATAAATAATGGCTGAAAACTTCCCTAACCTGTGGAAGGAAACAGATATTCAGGTCCAAGAAGTACAGAGTCCCAAACAATATGAACCCGAAGACACTCACACCAAGACATACCATATAAAACGGCAAACGTTAAAATGGCAAGAGTTAAAAGATAAAGAGAATTTTAAAGACAGAAAGGGGAAAACAACTAATCACATACAAGGAAACTCCCATAAGACAAGCAGCTGATTTTTCAGCAGAAATTTAGCATGATAATACTTACAGTGCAAGGAAAAACCTGCAACCAAGATTACTCTACCCTGCAAAGTTATCATTCAGAACTGAAGGAGAGATAAAGTTTCCCAGACAAGCAGAAAGAAGCTCATCACCACTAACCCAGCTTCACAAGAAATGTTAAAAAATCTTCTTTAAGTGGAGTATAAAAGTCCATAACCAGAAATAAACAGAAAAAAAAAAAAACACCTCACTGGTGAAGGGAAATATATAAAGGCATTGCATCAGCCTCTTAAAAACAAGGATGAAAGTTAAAAAACAATAGTAAAATCAACAATAACTATAATAAGTAGTGAAAAGATACACGAAATAAAAAGACACCAAAAATAACGTCAAAAATGTAAAACGTGGAGTAAAAATGTAGTGCTTTTAGAATGTATTCAAACTTGAGCAAGAATCAGTTTAAATTAAACTGCTATAAATATAGATCAAAATATACAAACTTCGTGGCAACACAAACCACAAGCTCATAACAGATACACAAAATGCAAAGAGAGGAACCCAAATATAACACTGAAAAAATCATCAAACCACAAGGGAAAAGTCCAAGAGAAGAAAGGAACAGAGAATTGCAAAAGCAGCAATAAGTACATACCTATCAATAATCACTTTAAATGTAAATGGACTAACACCTCCAATCAGAAGACATAGGGTAGATGAATGGATTAAAAAACATTCATTTATATTCTGCCTACAAGAGACTCACTTCAGATTTAAAGACACACACCAATGGAAAATGAAAGGATGGAAAAAGATATTCCATGAAAATGAAAAAGAAAAGTCAGCTGGAATAGCAATACTCGTATCAGACACAATTGACTTAAAAATAAAGACTGTAACAAAAGACTTAGAAGGGCATTACATAAAAGGGGCTATAACATTTGTAAAAATGTATGTACCCAATATATGAGAACTGAAATGCATAGAGCAAATATTGAGACATAAAGGGAGAAATTGACATTAAAACAACAATATCAGGGTACTTTAATACCCCCACTTATATCAATGGAGAGATCACCAAACAGAAAAATTAATTAGGAAACACTGGCCTCAAATGACATGTTAGACCAATGAAGTTAATAGCTATATACAGAATATTCCATTCAAAAACCACAGAATACACATTCTTTTCAAGTTCACATGGAACATTCTCCAGGTCAGATCACCTGTTAGGCCACAGAACAAGTCTCAATAAATCTGAGAAGACTGAAATCATATCAAGC
Source organism: Camelus bactrianus (assembly GCF_048773025.1). Lineage (NCBI taxonomy): Eukaryota > Metazoa > Chordata > Mammalia > Artiodactyla > Camelidae > Camelus > Camelus bactrianus. The sequence continues at coordinate 27,043,632 of NC_133548.1, forward strand.
ATCTTTTCCGACCACAGCGGTGTAAAACTAGAAATTAATTACAAGAAAGAAACTAGAAAAAACAAACACGTGGAGGCTAAACAACATTCTACTAAACAATTGGTCAATGATGAAATCAAAGAGGAAATTAAAAAATACCTTGAGACAAATGAAAATGGAAACACAACTTTCCAAATCTGTGGGATGCAGCAAAAGCAGTTCTAAGAGGGAGTGCAAAGAAAAGACATGTCCACCTCAAGACACAAGAAAAACCTCAAACCATCTAACTTAACACCTAAGGAAACCAGAAAAAGAACAAAGACTAAAATCAGTAGAAAGAAGAAAATAATAAAGATCAGAATGGAAATAAACCAGAGACTTAAAAAAAAAAAAAAGCCACCAATAGAAAAGATCAATGAAACTAAGAGCTGGTTCTTTGAAAAAAAAAAAGAATGAAATTGATAAACCTTTAGCCAGACTCATCAAGAAAAAGAGGGCCCAAATAAATAAAATCAGAAATTAAAGAGAAGTCACAACCACTATCACAGAAATACAATCATAACAGGCTACCACAAACATTTGTACCTCAACAAACTGGACAACCTAGAAGACAGAATTCTGTTTCCTAGAAACAGAATCTAAGATTGAATCAGTAATCTAAAAACTCCTCACAATAGTCCAAGATCAGATGGCTCCACATATGTATTCTCTAAAACATTTAAAGAAAAGTTAATACCTATCCTTCAGAAACTATTCCAGAAAATGTGAAGAGAAAGAAACACTACCAAATGCATTCTATGAGGCCAGAATTACCCTGATACTCAAACAAGATAAAGACACTACCAAAAAAAGAAAGAAAGAAAAGAAAATTATAGGCCAATATCTGTGATGAACACAGATGCAAAAATCCTCCACAAAATATCTGCAAAATGAATTCAGCAGAGCATTAAAAGGATCATACAACATGATCTAGTGGGATTTACTTCATGGATGTACAAATGGTTCAAGATCCACAAATCAATGAATGTGATACACATTAACAAAACAAAGGGTAAGAATCATATGATCATCTCAAATAGATGCAGAAAAAACTTTTGACAAAATGTAACATCCATTTATGAACAAAGCTTTCAAAAAAGTGGGTATAGAGGGAACATAACTCAACATAATAAAGGCCATAAACATAACAAACATAACAAACCCACAGCTAACATCACACTCAATGGTGAAAAGCTGAAAGGAAAGCATTTCCCCTAAGATCAGGAACAAGCCAAGGAGGCCCACTCTTGACAGTTTTATTTAACATAGTATTGGAAGTCCCAGCCACAGCAATCTGACAAGAAACATAAAAAACATCCAAATTGGAAGGAAGAAGTAGAACTGTCACTACTTGCAGTTACATTATATTATATGGAGAGAACCCTACAGACTTCACCAAAAGACTATTAGAACTAATTTTAAAAATTCAGTAAAGTTGCAGGACACAAAATTAATAAACAGAAATCTCTTGCATTTTCTAAACACTAACAACAATCAGAAAAGAGAAATTAACATGACATCACTTACAATTGCCTCAAAAAGAATAAAATACCTAGAAAAAATTTAACCAAGGAGGTGAAAGAGTTATACTTTGAAAACTGTAAGACACTGGTGAAAGACACTGAAGATGACACAAAGAGATACTGTGCTCACCGACTGTAAGAGTAAGTCGTTAGAATATCTATAAATCGTTATCCATAAACATCCATAAAATATCCACAAATTGTTATTGTTAAAATATCCATACTACCCAAAGTAAGCTACAGATTCAATGCAATTCCTATCAAAATACCCATGGCGTTTTTCAGAGAATAAAAAATAATCCTAAAATCCTAGCACAGTGCCTGATTTGACAGACACACAAGCACTTGCTGAATGAATTAAAAAAAAAAAAAGAAAATAACCCAATTTCACTTTATATAAAGCTCTCTTACTTAGGTCCTAATGGTTTCCTCTAGGTTCACCTAATGCACTCCCCTCAGATTTTGTAATGCTTTATTCAGTATACTTTCAGATCATATTTGGAACAATTTAGCAAACTCTTCATGGCCCTAAACTCCATTTGTGATTTGTTTCTATTCCTTAGGTCCTTTAAGGCCAAAGAGAACTGAAAAGGAACTTCAGCAACTGAGAGAATGTTTCCAGACCAAGAGGAATGAACAAAGCTTTCTTCATGATACCTTAATTCTGGATGTGGTCAAAATTGTCCAACAGTATTTAACACTATCGGTGCTGAGTAAGTGACCCTGATACGGAACTATAAGCCATTCTGTAGAAAACACGTGTCTCTTCCGAGAAAACAAAGTCTGGACTCTTTAGCATGGCATTACTTGTTCATACTCCAACTACTCTACTTGAAAAGTTCTTTTACATTTTAAGCCTTTATACTGTCCTCTTTGCTTGGAAAGCCTTTGGCCACTTGTGCCAGTCAACCTAACTTCTCCTTCAAAACAGTGTCAGTGTCTTCACCTTTCTGCTGTGCCTTACTCAAATTAATAAGTCCTTCCTCTGTGTTTGAAACTTGTACTCTATTACTTCTCAGCTATTGCAAGACAGTAGCTATATGGTGCTATTTTCCGTATCACCCAAAGCGAAAGAGTAACTTCAAGAACTTCCCTTTTCACAGCACTCATCACAGGCTTTCTTGTTAGTTTCTTTCATTACATATTAAGCTCTGTGAGGGCAAGGAATTACCCGGGTCCTGTTTACAGCTGCAGTTTCTCTAGCACAATATTGGCACTTAGTAGAAACTTGACATCTTTCCAATGAATACAGGTTCCTAAATCGCCAGAATCTCACACCAAGAAGGCTGAATCTCCCCAAATTTGTATGAGTAGGTGCCCAGGATCCTACAACTATTGCCCCCGCAACCCTGTGGTCATCAACATAACACCCCTAATTTCCGGCTGTATCAGAATGTTGCAAGCCACCGGCAATGTCACACGAGCACCTACCATGTTCATGCTACGGGGATGGAAAAGTGACTACTACCAGCATCCGGCCTCAGTTCAACAGCTAGGGCTGGGAGGGTTCTGATTTAAAAAAATAAAAACCAAATAGCAGAGATACAAGCTGCGGACGGGGTTCTAGGCCACAACAGCCCTCGTCTAAACGGGACAAGCCTAAGTCAAAGTTTGGAGGGCTCCAGGTCTCCCGAAGAGAGGCGACAGCCCGCAGGGGCGACAGATGCGGCAGAAACAGTGCTGGGCCTCGCCTTACGGGCCGCAGACGACCCGGAGGGAGAGGGGACGCTCAGGATGGCCGGCTGCAGGAGGCCCCGGCCAGCAGCTGAAAACCCCCTCATGTGTCCGGCCTGCTCGCCCCCCTCTCCTCAGGGACTCGAGGCCCTCCGTCACCCGCACCCCCACCTTCCCGGACCCGTCTCCACGCCCCCCGGCCCTCTCCACCTTAGCGTCGGCACTCCTCCGCCGGGAGGGTGGTTCGGGCCGCACTCGCAGCCGCGCAGCGCGGTTCGGGCCGCCGGCTTTTCAGCTCTTCCCCGCGCTACCACCGAGAGGGCGGCGGGCGAGGCTAGAGAGGCTCCGCGCTATCATGAAGAGAGGCCCGAGAGAAGCCTAGAGCGGAACCGAGCCTGGCTGCCTCCGGGGCGGAAAGGGCGGGGCGGCGTGAATTGGCGAATGATTCAAGGTGAGGCAATAGTTGCTTCAGAAGCTGGTTTGCTTTTGCCGTCTGTTCTCGGACGTTAAGTAATTGGGCGGTCCCTGAGGCTGCCTCTTAACAAGATACAGGTTTGGCTAATTTGAATTGTGTTCCAATCTCTACGTCTGTGCGTGACGCCAAATTTTTTCACCCCGACCCGCCTAATCCCTGAAGGAGAAGTGAATGAGTTAAAAGGACTTCAAGAGGAGACCTTTCATTTAAGGTTTCACATTTTATTTGATTTTATTCCTTAAAGCGAGATATTTTATAAAATACATCTCCTTTATTATAGACTAGAAAAATAGCTATGGTTATTACTTCGAGTAAAAGGTAGGCACCAGGGAGGTGCTTGTGAATTTTCTGAGGGGAAGCCAAACCCTGTATCTTGTATCCCTATTGTCTGTCCCAGTTTAGGAATGCATTAATTTTCAAAGCAGATTTTATTCATCTAGAATCATTGCGAGCTCAAAATCCCTTAAACTGAAGGGTCTCAGCCTTCAACCAGTTTCAGGTGGAGGTAAGGGGGAAATCCCTGTCCTCCCAAACTATTGTGTTTTTTTAACCAGCCAAGAGAAAAATGTGAGACAGGGAAATCAAGTAAGGTCCACCAAAGCCCAAGCTTACTAGTAATACTATAAGCAGCTACCGTAAGTTGTTTTTCGCACTGAACCTATGGTCCTTTGTAACACCTCCATGTTGCTTTGCAACCAGGCAGGGGTTTGCCACTCACTAAATTACACCAATTTTAGAAATGACGAATGGGAGAAAGGCAGGAACAGTGTGTAATTCTCTCAACTGTCTGCAAGATGTGATATTCAGTAGTTCTTCTAGTAGTTACTTTGTGGCTGGTACTTTGCTAAGTTATGACAGAAAAACACAAAAACAAAAACAAACTTGTTCCTGCTTTCAAAGAGCTCTCAGACTAGTGAGAGAAACAGGAATGAACAGTTAACCACAGCGTTGTGTGATAAATGCCATCCTAGAGACTCAAGGATATGAACAGGGTAAAATGAGAGGTACTAAAGCAGAGACATCCTGGAAAGCCTGAATTGAACTGTCATGTGGAAAACTAACCTGATGCAGTGGTGGCCTCTAAGTAAGCTGTTAGGCAGTCTATCCTAGAGGTAGTGAAACAGAAGGCTCCTGGACCAAATTAAGGTGCTTGAATAACATGGTTTACTGAATCAATGTAAATATCCAGTGAGAAGCAAGGGGAAAGAGTTGGAGTAGGTTGACACATTTAGGCTAGGATGCAAGCAAGTGGAAGGGCACCATCACCTGAGTCGTGAGTTATGTGGTGTTCGTGTGTTCTGTCTGCCACAACAGCTTTTTCCACAGATGGTATGCTTATGAGGACTAGTGTTGAGGCTACAGCAGGGAGACCCACAGGTGGAAAGTGCTTTGGGCCAATGGCATACACCTGCTTTCTTGAATAGATGCCGGGAAACATGCCTGGCCACAACCAGGCCTTACTAATTAGCTCAATAAACAGACATGAGTTTTTTTGCATTTCTTGGCGAGAGTATTGAGTGAGACTTTAGTAGGTGTCACGTATGGATGGCTGATTTAAGAGTGACATAGCTTTTAGCCCAGAGATGGCATAATTATTCATATTTTTGTTCTTCCATCCCTTTTTGACTATAAATGACCCTCTGTTCCATCACATTTTTTGATTTATTTTAGCTTTGGTATGCCTTATAGTTTACTAACTTACCAGGCATATTTAACACAATTCTGTCTATGTTTCACAAAGTACATGCTTACTCATATTCTATATATAAAACATCCTAGGAGTTTTGCATTTATCTCATAAGCTGTTATTGTACTTAACACTTATTCTGACTAACACTTCTGACTTCCATCCATCCTTCAAGAAACTGCAAGGAGTTCACTATAGCTGGGGTGGGAAGCTAGAGATGTAAGTAGGGGAAAGATAATGCCCTTTTTATGCTGTTTTAGAGACACTAGATTTTATCCTGGAGAAAACTGTAAAACTGTAAGGAGTGTGGAGAATAGAGAAGAGGTGCAGTCCTGGGCAGGAAGGCCAGGTGGAATCTCTTGCCCGAATGCAAGTCATTAAATAATGAAGATGTCAGTCAACTAAGGCTGTGGCTCTATGGAGTGAGAGCTGATGCCCCTACTCCAAAGACGTTTGGTAGCGTCTGGAGACACTGTTGTTAATTCCAGCTAGAGGATGCTACTGATATCTAGTAGGGTGAGGACCGGGAAACTGCTAAACATCCTATAGTGCACAAGAGAACCCCTCACAACAAGGAACTACCTGGTTCAAAATTTCAATAGTGCCAAGACTGAGAAACCCTGAACTAAGGGAATTAAGAAAGCATAGAGAAGACAGAAGTTAAGCAAGCAGATTTAGTTAGAATTTGTAACTGATTAGATATATATGTGAGAAAGAAGGTCATGTGCTAAAGAACCAAGAATTAGGAAAACACGAAGGATTAGCAGAAAATGGGTCCCAAGTTTGGGATGAGATGGCTTGGCGCTCTCAAGGGAATATGGGAAATGAAAGCAGATGGATTCTTAGTAACTGCTTTCTCCTTCTCTTCTTTTTCCATAAGCTTTCATGTTGAATTTTAACACATCATAGAGAAGAACACAAGCCTTAAGTCAATAGCTTGATGAATTATTATATCCATATAACCACCACCCTGGTCAACAAATGACCAATAGCCCTGAAACTGCCTTTATGTTCCCCCCTAGTTATTGTCACCTGTCACCAGAGGTAACCACCATTCACATTTCTTTTACCACAGACTATTTTTTGCCTGTTTTTGACATTTGGAGTTGAGCTAAATATTCAATTTTGTGTCTAATTTCTTGTGCTCCACATCATGTCTGAAATCCATTCGTGTTGTGTGCAGCGTAGTTCTTTGTCATTGCTGAATTGTATTGATGTGACATGAAGGTGAGAACATTTCATTTTATCCATTTCACTGTTGATAGACATTCAGTTGATTTCACTTCGCTTTTTACAAAAAATGCTGCTGTGAACATTCTGTCTTTTGGTGCACGTATGTTCACACTTTGTGTGAATGTATGTAGTGTGTGTGGATACGTAGTGGATAGTGGAATTGTTGGATCGTAGGCAGTGTGTGTGTTCAGTTTGAGTAGATACTGCCAAAGAGTTGTACAAAGTGGTTGCATCTATTTACAGTCCTTCCAGCTCCAATTGACACTCCTAAACATGTTCACCAGAACTTGGAATTATCAGCTGTTATTTTTGGTTTTCATTTTACTCTGGAGGTTGCGTAATTAATTGTTTCCTAACACTAAGTTGCTTCTGTGTGTCAACTCAGGGCAAAAAAAAAAAAAAAAACTCTATATGGGCTCTGGAACTGGATGCCTGGTTCAAATCCTAGATCAGCCACTTATTAGTGGAATAACCTCTGTTATTTACTTTAATTCTCTGAGCTTCAAATCCTTATCTATAAAATAGAAATAATATCATCTGCCTTATACGGTTGTTGTAGGGAATAAGTGTGTGTAGCAAGCATATACACATATTTTGTGTGTATATGTATATGTATAATACATAATATGTTAAAGTACCAGCCTTGGCCCAAGGTGGAATTGCTTGTGCTAAGCCCCATGTCAGCAAACCAAAACTTTAATAAAGTTTCTATTCTTGGCTCTCCCAAGAAGGCTGAGGTCAACCTATCAGTGCTTGCATACTCAGCACAAATTACCTAGCCAGGCTCCAAGACTTCCCCTTTGCTCCAGATGAGAAAAATATCCTTGCTTTGACCAGGCAGCAGCTGCCTAGCATGACTTCCCTGCTCTTGCTCCCTTCTGCCTGTAAAGGTCTTTCATTTTGTACGACTCCTAAAATTAGATCCAGTTTAAAGATCTAATTGGCTTTATTCAAGGATTCATGAATTGACAGCATCCCTTCTAGCAACTAGAAGGGCCCTCCAAGGAGTGGTACAAAATGGAAGATTTTTGTAGGAGGAAGGGTGGGGCAGGGGAGCTATTTGCTAAAGAAAAGAAAGTATTGTTTTTAGACTTGGACTTGGGAGGTGGGTGATAATGGCAAGGATTTTATCATGCAGATTGCCTCTTCCTCTGAGGGAGATGGAGAGGGCCTTTGTGACAGATTACTTCTATGGTGCTGACCAGAAAATTCCAAACTGATTGATTAAGATTATATTTCTGCAGAATGTCAAAACTACAGTTAGATTAGGTATTAAATCTAGGTTTGGTATTATGGGCTTTATATGGTTTTCTTTTTAATAGTGTATGTAGTCAGCCCTTCATATCCATGACTTTGTATCCACGGATTCAACCAACCGTAGATTGTGTGTAGTGCTGTAGTGTTTACTGTTGGGCCAAATGATCCAAGGACAAAAGTCCAAGGACCCCATTTCTGGGCTCTCAGATGTCTGTCTGCCTGTGATCCCTCAACAGGTAAAAGTACATTATTTACTGGGTGTGTTTCCACTAACAAACTAATAGCCCCAGGTAATGCCTAAGCTCACAATAGCTCAGGCTGGCTTGTTTCAGCCCACCTTATCAAACGCCACCGCCTTTCACAGACCCTAAATCTCTTACCTCACCTACAGCCAATCAGAGACTTGTGCACAAAGCAGTTAGGCACCTTGAGACCAACCTCACAAAAGACCCCAACAACTGGCCCTCGGGGCTCACACAGGCACCTCTTGTCTGTATGGCCCGCTGTTGTCTATGGCAGTGTAACCCTAATAAACTCCTGTTTCCAGACTTTATCTCTGGTAAATTCTTTTACCAACCCATGTGTCACCATGTCACCAATTGGCAGCCCCGTTGTGGTCCACAACATTTACTATTGAAACTAATCCGTGGATAAGTGAGCCAGGCAATTCAAACCTGTGTACGTATACCTCTATGGTATTATCTGTGTGTGTGTATACCTATATGATATTGTTGACTTGAGACAAATAGACTGCCAGATGTTTCTCCAGTGAAGATGGGTTTATTCAGGGTCAGGAGAGAATTGCATTTTGGGTTCTGCAACCATGGAAGCCAACATGCAAGTCCCTGAACAGCAAGGGTAGGCAATGCTGTTCTAGAGAGGAAGGGAAGCTGGGAGGGCTATAGTAAACAAGGGGTCCATGGCTATTCACTGGCTGAGTCCTTACCAGAAAAGAAATCTTTCTTTCTGTTGGGCTCTGCTGTCAGTGCAGGGTGTGAGAACTCCCCTCTTCTAGTCTCCCAATTGCATTCAATTGAGGTTTCTGCTTCCTAATCTTTTATAGTTCTATACACACACACACACACACACATACACACATATGTATGGTATTTTTAACATATATACATATATGGTGTTCTATATATGTAGTATTTTACGTATATGTGATGTTATATGTATAAATCTGTCAAGGAAAAAAAAATACTTCTTCCTATGGGTTTTTCTTTACACTATATACTTCTCTACTTCTGACACCAGATGTGTGGATTTTCCATACACGAAACAATTCCTCAACACCAGCTGGTTGTCCTACAATTTAACTCAATTCTGACACTATCTCCCTGGAGACAGTGAAACTGAGCAGGACCCTATGGGGCCCTTCTGGGTACAAAAGCCTTTTAGTGTCCCGTTTCTTGTTCGTAAAAAAGTTTTGGCCTCCTAGACTCCCCCCAAGTTCAAAAGGGCAGGTTCAGTTTCTAACTAGGATGGTAAGGGAATGCAGAAACAAAGGAGGAGCCATGAAGAAACAATAGTGCAGGAATGGGGCAGGGTCCTGGTTCCTCAGGAAACATGTATAACAATAGATCTTTGAGTTCTACTGGAACTAAGGCCCCCCATCCAGGTGGAGGATGGTAACTTCAGGCTGAGCAGGAGAGTCCTGGAATGCTGCCCTGTTACCTCACCACCAACCAGTCAGAAGAAAGTCACACACCCTGCAGCCCTCACCCCAAATTTTGCCTGTGAAAACTTTTTCCCAAAAACCATCATAGAGTTTGGGGTTTTTAATTGTGAGCCGCCCATTCTGCTCATTCTGCTTGCAGTAAACCTTTCTCTACTCCAAACTCTGACGTTCGGTTTGTTTGGCCTCACTGTGTGTCGGACATGTGAACTTGTGTTCAACAAGAGTGTCAGACCCACAGGGTAAGGGTTCAGTCCCACAAGACTGCCTCCTCCCCACTTCAGATATCAATCATAAGTCCAAGTTGTTACCTGTGCTTCTGACCCACTGGCTATAATTCTGAGGTTCCCATGTTCCCCTGGTTCCATTAATTTGCTAGAGCAGCTCACAGAACCCAGGAAAACATCTTACTAAATTACCGGTTAATTAGAAAAAGATATTAGTCAGGAACAGCCAGATGGAAGAGATACGTAGGGCAAGGCAGGTAGACACAAGGGCAGAGCCTTCTATGCCCTCTCTGGAGCACACCACTCTCCCAGAACCTTAGGTGTGTTCACCAGCCTGGGAAGCTAAGGAAGCACCGTTGATTAAATCAGTAGCCATTGGCGACTGAACTCAATCTCCAGCTCCATTCCTCTCCCAGAGGTAGCAGGAGGCTTTAAGTTCCAACCCTCTAACCACATGGTTGGTTCCCCTGGCAACCACCCCTATCCTTTGGGGCTTTCCAATGTCCCCTCATTAACATAAACTCTTTTGTTGTTCTAAGGAGCTTGTTCATCACTCTTATCAATTAGGAAATTCTAAGGATTTTAGGAGCTCTGTGCCGGGAAAGGGGACTGAGGCCATATATAAATTTCTTATTGTAGATCACAATATCACTTTATATGTGTGTTTTATATATATAAATATAAATAAAGATCTCCTTCATATATATGAGATATATACCTGTCTGCCACAAGAAAGCTCTCAATAGTTGGTAGCTATAATTGTTTTTGCTACTATTTATAGACCGCCAGTTATATCTGGAAATGCTGGAGTGATCAGCTCACACATGTCCTCTCATTCCAGAGATGCTGTATTTTAGTCTTAAAAGATGGATATCAAACTGAGAAATGGAGTTATTTGAAACTATATCTCCAGACTTCCTCTCACTACTTTGTACCCTCCTTCCTTGCAAAAATATTTAAGAGTTGGTTGATTCAAAGAAATGTGATATAGGGAATTTAAGTAATGACTGGACAGTAAGACAGATTGAAAGTGCATTTTTAGCTGCTTCTGATTTTTCTCATTTGAAGCAAAGATTTCAGACTGTTGTGGGGGTGGCGTGGGGAAGGAAATGCAGATCTGTTCACAGCTGCTACTCAAAATTCTAGCCATAAAGCCAGGAGAGAATTTGGCCCAAGTTAAAACCACGGGGCTCTTCATTGCCATCCCCAATCATTAACGTTTCAATTAAGATTCATTTGAGAGTCCACCATGTGTCACTGCAGCAACGAAAGAGGCTGATGATGACAGGGAAGGCTTCAACCATTTTGCTTATGTCTGAGAATGACTCAAATGGTGTAAAGAAAAAGCAGAAACATTCTGTAATGCAACAACACTTAAAGTCATAAAATATTAGAAAAAGAAAAGTATCCAACAGTTCTGTTGTATAACTTCTTCCTTTAGAGGCTGATGAAGCTCAGTTCCAGAAACAGTGATGTTACACACCCAGTCTAAAAGTCACAGTTGGTAAAAGTCACACAGCCAGGAGATCACGGGAAAGCCAGCACTCCTGCCCAGGTCTTCTAAGTCAACGTGCAGGATTTCCCTCACTCTCTCCGGGTGCCTCTCAGTCTATAAGTAAGTATCATATTCTTAGTAAACCAAAAAATGTGCTGTTACATATATCTCTGTTCTTTTCAATTACTCTCTTGGAAGATTAGGAACCATTGGAGCCTTCTTGTCCCATGCTTTCTGTATTAGCTATCATTACTGATAGGGAGGGAAGACACTGATGGCTTTGGGGCATGCTTTGGCTTTAGGGGGTGCTTATTTAGATGAACATATGAACAAGTCTGAGTATTTTGGGGTTTCCACGAGAGAACCCTCATTTGGGCCTCTGGGCGGGCCTTTGAAGAGCAATACTACCTTGGAGCCAGCAGAGGGCGAGCAGAACATTGTTTTGCCAATTTTCACCAAGTTCCTCACTCTGTTTTACCTTCTGTTCATTTTTTTGTACACACTGGATAAATTCCTTGACAGTGGTGAGAAAAATACCTCCCTTCCCTACACTTTCAGGGAGAGCAGAGAATGTCTTTCTCAGTGAATTGGAGTTTTATTTAACTTATTGGTCAGTAAGCTATCAAACGAGCTGGGTTTGGAAAGTTCTTAAACATAGTGGTTTTTTTGTGTGGCTTTCACATGCTTTTCTCCATAGTATTGGGTTAATTAAGTGATTTTAAATATGCATAATCAAATCTATTATACAGATTCTCTCACTTCTAATAATTACTTAAGAGAAAAAACAACACTGTCATAAGGTTTGGAATTATCTCCCTAGTCACTTAATTTTGCCATGTAAGAGGATAAATGAGTACTGACTCCAAAGAAGTTTGAAATGATGAGTTTTTATAGCTACAGTTTTAGAAATAAAATTCATATGTCAGTTCGTTCAAGTAATCATCCACTTGTTTTTCCAGAAGTCTTCAGTAAATTTACAGATTCGTTATTGCTTTGTTTTTGTATCTTCAGAGTTTGGGGAATCAAACTGAAAATGATACATACTTGTCTTCAAGGATTTCATGAGAGACTGAGACAGAAATAGATCATCGAAAACTTTAAGGACAATATTAGACAATTAGACATACATGTGAGGCAGTAAAGTTGCACAGAACATAGGCATTTAACCCAATCAGGGGGATCTGGAGTGCTTCCTGGAGTTGGACCACCTGAGCTATCATAAAGGATCAGTAGGGATGTATTCTACCCGATGTATTCCTTAGTCCACCCTGTTCTCTTTCCTCAGCTTTTCTGGGTGCTTCCCTCCCCTATCCACGTGGTTATGGGAAGGACAACCACTTGATTCACTATGACACTGTATCCTGAGGCTACAGAATTTTGTCCAGGAGTGGACACCTCAAACTTGCTGGGCCAGTCGGTGTCTCTCCTTACGATTTTTCAGTATGGGCCCCCATGACGCTTGAAAACTGTCAACTGCCTTGTTTTCTGCCCTTTGGTAGAGAAAAAAAAACACAAATCTGAGTTAAATTGACCCTCAGAGGGAGAAGCAGAGACAAGCTGTGGAGAGAATGCATGTTCCCAGCATTCCAGCCTCTGGTTCTGTTGTTACCTATAATAAATGTGCAACCACTCACCTGTCCTTCTGTTTCATGAGACAGCCCAGTATCTTTATCATAAATTTCTTTTTTTCTCTCAAGCTAGTTTGAATGGGCTTGCTTTCCTTTGAACCCATAAGAATCCCAGCTGGTATAAAGAGTTACCAAAGCAGAGAGAGGGTGAAGGATGTTTCAGGGGCCATAGGAACAAAGGTATAAAAGTATAAAGAAGAATGGCATGTATACAGAAATATAAATAGTTCAGTATTACTGAAACATATCTTAGCACGCTTTCTCTCTCTCATTTTAAGAGATGCAGTGGGTTATCTGTCATTTTAAGGAGTCTGACTTTACCCTGAAGGCAATGAAGTGCCATAGAATGGTTTACAAAGTGGGTGACATAGATTTGTAGTCTAGATAGATCACTCTGGCAGGAGTTTCTTCAACAGTTCTCTCATCTCTGAGCTAGTCATGTGTTATTTCCTCACCTAGGACCCTCTGGGAAGGGGATGGGACCTTGAAAATGTGCTCTCACTAACCAGAGCAGGCCCTAGGGTCATGACTTTCTGTGCCTTCCATTTAATAGTATGTGACAGTCCATCCTCCCCTCCATTCTGAGAGTACCACTAGGATAGGGGCCATGTTTGCTTTGTTCATCATGAATTCCCAAGGCCTATGTTAGTACCTGGAGCAAAATTCATTAATATTTGGCTAATAAGTGAGTAAATGAGTAAATGATTAAATAAACAGTGATGAGGTAGATAGATAAATTCAGGATATGTTTTGGAAGTTAATAGTCAGGGCTTGATGAGTTTGATAAAACTAGCTGTATTTATTGAACATTCATTATGTATTAAGCAGGAGGCTCAGTGCTGTGCATGCATTACTTTATTTAATCTTCACAACAGTTCTCTGTGTAATGTACCATACCTTTACCCATTTTGCAGATAGGGAAAAAATAAGCTTAAGGAGACTAAGTACTAGATTGAACTTATGAAATTGCCATCTAATAATTTGCCCAATATAGTTACTAAATCAGGAGCAGGGACCGGTTCAACGCTAATGTCTAGATCATGATGCTATAGTACTGCACATAGATGTGAAGGGTAGGGGAGAGAGGGGAGTCAAGAATGATTCCCAGCTTTCTATCATAGCTGAATTATGTTATCCCCAGCTGGAGAAGAGAACACAGAGCAGGAGTACTTCTGCCAGTGGGGATGATGAATTTGATTTGGGACATAGAGAGGGTGAGGCCTGTGGGATGACCTCAAGACAGTGTCCATCTGCAAGCTAATGTGTATGGGTTTAAAAACACCTTTGCTGAAGGATTGGATTCACTGGTTATTAAGTTGTCAATAAAATAAAAATACAAAGTGAGGTCTAGAAACGAAAGTAGGTTGTGTACAGTGAGTCCTGGGTGGAGGAGGACACCTTGGGTGGTATCACATAGGAGACACAGAAGTGATTGGCAGAGACGAGAGAACCCAGAGAGTGCAGTGCCATGGGGGAAAACAGAAATAGGGAGTTTGGGAAGGAGGAAATAGGAAGGTGGGCATGGTATGGTGTCATATGCAGTGGAGAGGGCCAGTAAAATATATATTGAAAAATATCGATTAGGTTTGCCAACCAGGAGTTTATTGATGACCTAGGTAAGAACAATATTAGTCAAGTGGTTTGGCAGTAGCCAGACATGCGGTAGAAAAAGTGATTGGGAAGTACAGCCAAGAAGAATAATCTTTCAAGTATTTTTCATTGAGAAGAAGAAAGAGGCCTGATGTTAGTTAGATGAAGGTTCTGGGAGAAAAGACACTTTTTACTTATTAATTTATTTTTAGTTTTTATTTTAGTCTTTTAGGGAGAAAGGGACAAAAGTATGTTTACCAGCTGTGAAAAAGAAGCCAGTTGAGAGATTGAAGATACAGGAGAGGGTATTGGAGGTAAGGCCTCACAAAGGAGGGAGGAAATAAGAAAAAGCTCCGAGGTGGAGAAGTGTACCTTGAATAGGAGCTGGGACACTGAACTTCTGGCCTTAAAGGAAAGTAGGTGGAGATGTATGTGGATATACGCATGGAAGACAATTCTGACAGACATGCTGCTTGATGGGCCTGATTCTATTGATGTAACAGGAAGTCAGATTATCTGCGTTAGAAGAAAGTATAGTTGTTCCTCGGTATCTGTGGGGGATTGGTCCCAGGACCCCCACGGATACCCAAATCCACACATGCTCAAGTCCCTTATATAAAATGTACAGTCAGCCCTTCCTCCTGCGGGTCCCACATCCTCGGGTTCCACCAACTGAGGATAGGAGCCCGAGGATACAGAGGGCCCACTATGGGGCAGTCATCAAGCAAGCTGATCAAAGATGAGTAAAAGTGAAACTGAATGAAGATTCAGCCAAGGTGAGCGATCATATTTGGAAAGGGTAAGCTTTAGTATAGTTTTGAGGTTTTCTCAATGCTAAGCTTTCTAGTTGACTGGAGTGAACTCAGACCATCAGTTGGTCCGAAGTTTTGTTTTTACTGGGTCAGATGTAGTTGAAGATGTAGTTGTACAAATGAATCAAGGATGCCGTTGACTGCATGTAGCCACTAGAAGCTAGAGGCTGTAGTTTCAAAGTTCTCCTGGGGACTGAACACAGGCTTTGACTTGTGTGAGGCAGAAAGTTAAAACTCAAGTCCCTGCACAAAGGCAGGACCTTGGGATGGCTGTCTCTCAGTGAAAGGGGAGTTAGAAAAACTGAACACTAATACTAAAATATAAAGACAATTTCCCTGAGAAATCAAAGCTCCGAACGTTTTCCATATGCATATATGAAATCTCATTTGACATTCTTCCTAGGATTTTAATGTGAACACTAATCTTTCATGCCAGTGGACTCCTAGGTTGTCCAGTAGTAGTAAAACTCTTCGTAGGAACATTTCCAATAGTCCAGAGCAATAAGGAACTTCAAAGAAGAGTTAGTGGTTAAAACTTATAAATCATAGAAGAAAATAATTCACCATGAGAGAGAATAATGAGACATGATGAAGAAGAATATTAGAACTTTAAGAACTTGGGAAAACACAACAATTGGAAAGATACTATAGAGTGACTATGCTTAACACTATTAAAGTGATAAAAGGAGTAAAAACCAAAAGGAAAGAATAGGACATTATGATACTAGGATATGTGCATTTGAAAACAGTTGGAAGAACTCCTTTTTTAAATTGAAGTGTAGTTGATTTACAATGTTGTGTTAGTGAAAAAAACTCTTAGAAATAAAATCACTGAAATTAAAAATTCAATGGAAGGTTAAATAGTAGCCCCTGGGTCATAACGAAATGAGAATTACTGAACTGGAAGAAAGAGTTAAGAAAACTAACCAAAATGCAGCAAAGATTGAAAAATGAAAAATAGGAAAAAAGTTCAAGACATAGAGGATAAACTGAAAGGGTGAGCATATATCTAAAATAATGAGAAGTCCAGAGAAGAAGAGACAGTGGAGGAGAGGCAATATATAAAGAAATTTCCATAATTGAATGTGTGATGGTTGTAAGCAGCATATAATTGTGTTTCTTTTTTCAGTCTGACAATCTTTGTTTTTCTATTAGAATATGTATATATTCTATAATTGACATAATTACTGATGTATTTGGGTATATATTGACCATTATGCTATGTGTTCTCTTTTTATCTCATTTGTTGCATTGGTCCTGTGTCTTTTTTCTCTCCTTTGTTAGATTAATCAAATATTTTTTTTTATTATCTTTTCCCCTTATCAGCATGAAAATTATGCATTCTATTAGCAGTTAAAGCTGTGCTGCCCAATACAGGGATCATTAGGTACATGTGGCTATTTAAATTCAAATATGAATGTAAATTATTTAAAATAAAATATTCAGTTCTTCATGTCAGGTACTCAGTAGCTACACGTGTGCAGTCACTACTGTATTGGACGGAACATACATAGAACATTTCCATCACTGCAGAAAGTTCTATTGGACAGCAGTCATCTAGATAATCTGAAGGTCTGTTTGTATCATCTGGGTTTTCTTTCTGTCTTATTTCTTGATATGCCTTGTCATCTTCCATTGAATGATGGATATTGTATGAAAAAATTACACAGTTTCCAGATACTTTTATCTTCCCTCAGAAAGAGTTCCTTCTGTTCTCTGTCAGGAAGCCAAGGATGGGGGTCAGATCACTTTAATTTGATCAACAATGAGGTTGTCACGAATCATTGGTGTTGCAATTTTTATTAAGACAAATATACAACTGGTTTGCCCCCAGTCTTGTGGACATAGCCCTCTAAGGGTCTTTCCTGAGAGGCCAGGGGTGTTTATTAGGGCCACTTCTTTTTGCTGGGTCACATGCTTTTATCTCCTTGGCACTGTCAAAACATTGAAAACTGTGCTATGCTTTTCAGTGGCATTCTCCTTCGATTTCTACCCTTTTGCCCTGTGTATCTTAAAAATTTGGCTGTGTTGTCAGACTGGCCTCTCCCCCATCCTTGCTGTCTTGGTAACTCTGGACTCCATTCTGTGTCTTTTCTGTTCTATTCGATTACCTGAAACTCTTTCAGCTGCCTTGCCTCTGAGGAACTACACTCTGCCCAGATTCTTCGCCCTTCAGCCAGCACTAAGAATTGGGAAATTCCCCAAGAAGAAACGTACCAGCTCACCCCTCTCTCTTCACTTTTCTGTAGTATCTTGTGTCTTTAGTATCAACCACCTATCAATTGTCTTAGTATTAGATATATGTTGCTTCTAATTATTAACAGTAATTCTGCAACATATATATTACTGTTCCAACTTTACTGATAAGAGAGTCAGGGCTCAGAATGGTTAAATAACTTCC
The DNA here is from genome assembly GCF_048773025.1 of Camelus bactrianus. NCBI lineage: Eukaryota > Metazoa > Chordata > Mammalia > Artiodactyla > Camelidae > Camelus > Camelus bactrianus. The sequence goes on from NC_133548.1 coordinate 27,061,330, forward strand.
CCTTGGCAAATCCAGATCTAACTGACTTTAAAGTCCTCAGCGTCATTTCCCACCTATTCTTGAGGGTGTAGCAAAAGCTTGGGAAGACTCTGTTTTTCACATCCCCTCACACTTAGCTTTTGTCACTATAATCCAATCCAGCCTTTCTAGGTGATATTCCAAAGAAATAAAAATAGAAATAGTGACAACAGGCCATGCTTATTGTACTGGGAGGCTCCAAAATCATTTTAATGAGCTAAACCTACGAGTATAATAGTCTAGTAACCACCAGCATGTTCTCTGCTTGAGGCAGTTCAGCTGGCTGGACATAGAAAGGAAAATCAAAGATGAGGACTGTTTTCATTTAAATAAATTAGCAATGCCATGGCATCCATTATTTATAGTAGCTATTTTAAGCTTACAGTACCAAGCAGAGCCAAATAGAAGATGCTGGGCATTATCTTTTGTTTCACCTGCTGGCTTGGAACAAAGCTCCATGATCCCAGCACTGAAAAGCAGACAGGACCTGAAAACTCTTCTTCCCAGCTCCTTGCTTAAGTGCGTATTCTGAACTCCCCATCGCTTATCTTCTCACTCCCTACTCCCCTTCTACAGTGCTCAGCATATTGATCCCATTCTTTGCCATGGTTTATCCTCGTCTGAAATTCAATGGCGGAAATTAAATTACAGTTGTGGACACCCTGAAGTTCCTAAGTCAGATAGATGTTAGCAAAGTGATAGTTGAGGAACGATTCTATCTCACTGAGAACCAGAGGGTGTGCTTTAGACTGGAACTCTGTCTAAAAACATTTGGAAATAGGTGAGTCCAGTTATTCCAAGAAATAATCTAACCTCACGGGTGGCTTCTTCTGAACGCATTCATAGTTCAGAGAATGACGTAGAACATGTTCTTGTTGCGGCTGGGTGATGTTTCAATCCAGAGCAACCACCAGATGGACACCAAGAAATACCTTCTTTTTTCAGTCTCTGGCCCTCTCTCCTTTTATTGCCTCCATTCCCTTCCTTTCCCCAGCCTCCTGCTGGGTTCTGAGAAATTTTACTGCCCCAAGAAACCTATTTTAGGCTTCATCTTTGGATGGCCATGGTGAACCTTTACTTTCTTAAATGGACCAGCTATAAGGCAAACAAGTTTTTTAAATCACAAGTCAATCTCAGAGCATGAACATAATTGCATTTTTGTGGCAGAAAGTCTTCTGTGCATCAGAGAGGAGAGTAGAAAGTGGTGGGGTAAAGGGGAGAGAGGCCCCTCTGCTCTAGGATTACTAATAGAGTAGGATGACATGACTAAGGGGGGAAGATTTTAAGATATTCAGCTTTTAGCAGCCTGATTTTTTTTTTTTCGTTATAGCTGCTCTTTGAGCAGCTGTGTGGCTTCTTAGCATTCAGCCAAGCCTTGAGACCCTGACACAGATTTCTGGCATTCTTTCTTTGCTTAGTTCCCTTCTCTCTGGTATTCTGCCTCACAGATTTCAGCTGCTCAGCCTCCCTGACTCTGATCCCTGTCTCTTTGGCTCTGTAAATGAGCCCTCTCTGCATGGCTTATACCTCCTGGCTTTGCAGTCTGGACAGTTCCTTTGGGCAGAAATTAGGGGTAAACATGAGGGGAGACAGTCTTGTACTACCTGTTGTCCAAAGTCTGTTCTTTCATAAATTTTGTCCAGTTTTCTATTTGCTTATGGTGAAATGTCTAGTCCAGCATCAGTTACTCTATCAGGATCAGAAGAGGAAGACTGTTCTTTCCCAGAAGTTTATAGCAATCCTCTCCTAAGCCAGACTTAGATTTTCATACTCCTTCCCTACCAGTCACTAGCAAGAGGTACATGATTATCATCTTTGATGCAGTCTACTGAGAGTCTACTCATGGAATTGAGGTTGGCAGACTTTCTTAAGGTCACATTTCAAAAAAGTGCGTATCAAAGGAATAAGAGGGAACTTTCTGGGTGAGGTAAATGCTTTATATCTTGGAGTCAGATGCTCTACCGTTGCGCAATGAGGTCCTAAATGCTTTATATCTTGATAGTAATGCTTGTTACACAACTTTATGCCTTCAAAACACATCAGATTGTAAACTTAACATTGGTGAATATTATTGTAGTTAAATTAACCTGTATAAAACAAATTTAAAAATTATTATTGCTTGCTTTTGTTGCAATATACAGAAAACTGTATTTTTAAAAGTACAGATATCAACAGAAAAAGAAGCCTGAACCCCAGTCTCTCAGCCTCACAGGGAGCATTGTACAAGGTAATATTTTAACTCTAGAATTGCTAGCAGCCAAAGATAGAATCTTCCCAGGTCAGAATCCTTCAGATCTTTTTTTCTTGCATTCTTCCCCTTATTTTTTTCTGGTCACTGTCATCTCTCAGATTGCCAAGTTCTTTCTCATACCTGACTTAAAGGGAAAATGCTTTCCTCTCTCTTTAATGGAATGATTTCTTTTTCCTTATAAGAGCCCATCTTCCTTAGCCTCCCTTAATAGCCTGCAGACTAAAACAACACAGTGCAGTGTCCTTGTTTATCTTCCTAGAGAAATCATCTTTTCTTTAGTATCAGAAGTGCCTTGCCCTTATTTTATTTGGGACCATTTGGCGAAAGAAGTCATTATAACTTTGGAGTTGCTGCCCTGTAGCAGATACTGGTGGTTGTCTACAGAGCATCTGTCCCTTTCTTGTACTTAGAACTCTGTTCTGAGAAATCTGTTCCAGTATCCAGCACACTCTCATGCAACTCATGTGACTCAGGGGAAGGTGATTTCATCCTCTTTCCATGCAGGATGAGCTCAATAAATCTCTGATGCATGAATTGCATTTATTAAACTTTGTTTTAATTTCTCCTTTGATCTCCTGTTTAGTAGACTTAGGGTTGTTTCATTTACTAGATAGTGTTGGTGTAATGACTGAGGCATAGAGGCAGGGTCTCTGAAAATATAAGAGACCTGAAACAAAATCTAAAAAAAACCAAAATGGGGCTTTGGATGGGTCAGCACTGGTTAGATTGTGCTGCAACAGCAATTACTTCACAGGTCCTTCGTGGCTTAATACAGAAAGCTTTATTTCTAGCTTATGTTACATGTTTATTGCAGGTTAATGACGAGGGAAGGGGCATTCTGGGCTCTGCAAAGTCACTCAGGAACCCGAGATAACAGAACCTCTGCACCATCTAGAAAACCCAGCCCTCTTGACTGCCAAGGCAAAAGGAGGGAGAGTCTGAAGAACTGAGATTTTTCTCTGCCCATCACTCCCCTCTCGTTGGGCAGGACTAATCACATGGCTTTACTCAACTGTAGGGACTGAGAAGCATAGCTTTCTGTTTGTTCAGAGGAGAGCAGGGGCAGGGCCAGATACTAGTGAGTATTTTACTATCATGTCTACCAAAAATCCCAAAATGTAAAAATAAAACCAAAAATCCAAATTCATTAATTTAAATTAATAAAAAATCCCAAATTAAAAAAAACAAAGAAAATCCAAATTAATAAACATTGACTTAATTATTAAGCTGGGTATTCATAAATATTTTATTGCATTTGAAAAGTTTATTTCTTAATTTTGAAGTCCTCAATAAGCATGATTGCCATACAGTCATAACAATGCATGGTTTATACCTGCTGTTTGTACCTAATAATGTCACATACAAAATTGTAAGACTGCTTTCATAACTTTACTGGTACATTTGAAGATGTTTGATGTGACATGTGATATGGCCTCCAAAATTAAGAGATCCCAAGAAAGTCTTTTAATGGCCTTTAGTAGACAGTAATTCCATGAGGGCATGGTATTTCTTGCTTCTCATTTTAACCTTGGGGTCCAGCACAATCCCTGACATAGTGGAGAAACTTGTAAATACTTGTTAAGTTACTAAACAAATAGATAAAATAATTGTCTGCACTTTGAGGAAGGTATAATCTTATTGAAGAAATTGATGAGTAAAAATGTTCAATACCTTTCTGTAAATGTTGTCAGAGTCCCAGTTGAAAAGGGTTGGAACACACAATAATTGAATAATTTGAGGAGACCTTTAGATGTGGGTGGCTCTAAGGGAAAAGGGAAGTGGCAGCAGCCGGAGAGAGGGTCACCTACAGCAACGGTGACTTAGGTCAAGGGACTCAGCTAGCCTGCAGCAACCTTTTTTGGGGGGCATAGAGGACGTGAGGTGGGAAGGTCCACACCACGCAGAGGCAGTTTAGCAAGGTCCGGGGGTGTGAAAAGGCCTCATGTGTTGAACCAATGGTGAGACGCACAGCATGACAGGAGCAGGAAGGGTCTGGAGCAGAGGCTGATGGAGCCAGAGAAGAGATGGGAGCTGTACTGTGCAGGGCACAGGGAAATGGGATAGGAAAACAAACCCTCCAAACCACCCTCAACATCCTGGACCTAGGGCCGCAGCTCCTCACACGCTTCCACTGAGCTGCCAGAGTTGCCTCGGCACGGGTGTGCTTTGACTGCTTCAAGGCTCTGACTCATCTACTCTGCTTCGTCGGGATGGGCTTCCTGGCAATTGCTGCTGATTGGCGGTGGCGCCCACTCCGGCCAGGTGCAGACAATTGTCAGTTTCATCCCCAGGTGCAAGAACAGTGGCAGGGAGTTTGAGTTTGCTCCCTAGGATCCATCCAAGGGCCAGAAGCCAAATGCAGGCATCCTGGACGTGGGTGGTCATGGGAGGGTAGCAGATGCCCCTTCAGTGCCTACAGCCTTCAGCTCCTGACCTCTAGTCGTGTCTTCCTGGACTGTCCACATGCCCGGATATCTCTTTCAAAGTCTTCCTAGCTCTCCCACGTTCCTGCTGGTCTGATTCGTGGTTGATTTCTAGCTCATTTACTCTTTAGCTCCTACTATGGTCACCACCTGGGAAGTCTCTGGTTCAGCTAAACTGCCATAGGCCATACTTGCACTAAGCTTGACTTAGAAGGATAGAGGTCAGGAAAAACAGATGCCAGCAGGGCGGTCAAATGTGTCTCTTCAGTGGGAGTAGTCTTTGCAGCAGTCCTTATTCTCATCCAGGAGCCAGTCTTTTTTGCACCCCCACCCAGGTTTTGGTTCAGGTGTGAGGAGAGGTGATCTAACTGGTAAATATGCACCCTGGCTTAGGAGCCCTGTATCCCAAGTTTGACCTGGTATCTCACATTACAGTCTCAGGCACGGGGACGTGTTCCTGCAAGGGACATGATTAGTTACAATGGTTTTCACTTCCAAGCCTTCCAAAGCTATAGATTCCAACCAAGAATTTATAGTTCATATACATAACTTTCAATCCGGGTTCTACTTACCAATCTAGGGTTGTTTTTACCATAAGCACTGTTGCTTTGCGACAGAATTGCTCTTCTACCTTAATCAGATTTTCAAGGAAACAGCGCTAAAATGTTAACCCAAGGTCAGATTTGCAGGAGAGGGGAAGGGGTGTTGTTAACCCTTTATCCAGAGGAAGTATCACTGAGAAGATAGGATCTGAGCAAAGACTTAAAAGAGGTGGGGGTGTTAGCCATGTGGCTATCTGGTGAAAAGTTCTCCAGGCAGAGAACAGTCAGTACAAATGCCCAAGGTGGAGGCATGCCTGGGATGCGTGAGGAACACCAGGATGTCAGTACATCGGGAATAGGATGGATGAGGACAAGAGTGGCGGGAACTAGTCAGAGGTTAGTGATGGGGACATAGTTCAGGTAGCACCTCTTAGGACATTGTCAGGACTCTGCATATTTCTCTGAGTGAAATAAAGAGGTATTAGAGTTTTGAAAAGAGGAGTGATGAAGGTTGACTTAAATGTGAGACGAATCATTCTGGCTGTTGTCTTAGTAACAGATAGTAGGAAAGGTTGGGAGCACAGTGACTTTGTTAGGAGTCTGATGCAGCAACTCAGTGTGGACAGCAGCGTGGGTTCACACAGTAGCAGTTTAAATGAGGAGTGCTAGTCACATTCCTGATAGAGACAGAGTGTGTAGTTCCATGTTTAGGCTTGTGTTCTGTATAAAATATAATTTACTAAGCTTATTCAGATAGTCATGTACCTGAGTATAGAACATAAAGAATTACAGCAAGGTGTCCTGAGAAATTTGAAATATGGCCGGTAACTGTTCAGTGTTCAAGAGTGAAGCAAGTAAAAGAGAAATAGATCTGTATTGCCCAGACTGAAGGATGAAAATTCCTGAAGGCCTAGGTGCAGTATGAGAGGGCAATGCTGGTGTTTTTAAGTGAGTGGAAATTTGTTCTGCTTCTGTGATGTAAATTACCAGGCATTTACTTTCCCTCTCATTTTTGCTCAAGTGCTAAGGTATTAGCCAGCCCCTTCGTGGCCACCCTCTCTTTAAAACTGCAAACTACTTTCTCCTGTCTCCTAATATCTCCAGTCCTGCTTCCCTACTATATTTTTTCTCCATAAATCTGATCACTATCTGATACATTATGTATTGTACTTATTTATTGTCTGTTGCCTCAGTAGAATGTAAGTTCCCCAATGGCAATTACTTCTGTCTGTTTTGTTTACTCCTATATCCCCAGTACTTGACAAATGCTAGGCACACACTTATTTTTTGAATGAATAAATGGCATATTTATTAGAAACCAGTTGAATTTCAACTAACTGGTATTTTTTTCTCCTGATATATTATTGTTTTTGTTGTTTGCTTTTGGTGAAAGTCTGGGTTTTTCTTCCCCATTCATGTCTTCTCAACTATGAAGAATTCCAAACATATAAAAATAGAGGAAATAGTATAATTAAGTCCTATGTAGCCATGATCCATCTTCAATGATTATCAACTCATGATCAATCTTGTCTTATCTATTTCCACGTTCTTATCACCATGCTGGCCCACAAATTATTTTGAAGCAAATCCAAGAAAATCGTATTTCAGTATGTATCTTTAAGAGACTAGGACTCTGTTTAAAAATTTTTCTTTATGTCGCATTTTGGTAATTCTCACAATATTTCAAACTTTTTTGTTATTATTATGTTTGTTATGGTGATCTGTGATCAGTGATCTTTGAATATTACTACTGTGACTCACTGAAGGAAGAGACTAGGACTTTTTAAATACATAGTTACAATACCAGTGTCATGCTAAAAAAAAAAAAAAAAAAAAAAAAAAAAAGAGCTGTAACTCCATAATGTCAGCACAGAAAAAAAAAAAGAATATTTCCATAATGTCCATAAATATCCAGTCACTGTTTTAGCTTTCCCAGTTGACTCACATTTAGCTAACAGTTTGTTCAAATCAAAATACAAATAAGATCTCTGTATTGCAGTTTGGTGGCTGTGTCATTCATCTATTGCTACAGCACTGCTTTTAGCAAAACCCGCATTACTTCTCAGGACAAACAAACAAATGAGAATTTATTGCTATTGTATCTGGGCTCATGTGCATACCTGGGTTTGGCTGGTTGTTGTCTACGTGGACTGCCTCATCTGGGGTGACTTGGATGATTTGGCCTTGGTCCACACGTCTGTCATCCAGTAGGCTGTCCCAAGCATGTACTCACAATGACGGCAAAGGAGTGAGAGAGCAAGCAAAAATACGCAAGTGTCTTGAGGTTTACATTTACCTGTGGTGCACCATCACTTCACATTCTTTTGGCCAAAGCATGTCATACTGCCAGTCACAGTGTCAGGTTAGAAAGCACTACAGACTTATGTTGCATAGGATGGGGTGAAGAATGGGACAATTTTTGTGAACTACTGAGGATATATCATTTAAGACTCTTCTAATCTATTGGTGTCCCCTCCTCCGTCTCTTTTTATTTTCCTTGTTGCAATTTATTTGTTGAAGAAAATGCTGATTTTTTTTTTTTTTGTCTTGAGGAGTCTGATTTTTCTGATTTTATTCTTACAGTGTTGTGAAACATGTTTCTATACCTCTGTATTTCCTATAGATTATAGTTAAGAGGTAATCAGATTCAGTTCTGACAATTTTTTCTTTTTTGCCAAAAATATGTTGTACTATGTGTTGTGTACTTATAGTAGGAAGCATATGCTATTTAGTTGTCTTTCTTTTTGTGATCTTTGCCTAATTCCATTATTTCATTAAGAGTACCAGAATGGAGAAATATATTTTAGGTAATTGCCCATAATGCTTATGACATTAAAAATAAAGTATGACCCACTCATAGTAAGCCTAGTCAAACAGTATAGAAAGGTTCTAAATGATTCCCAGTCCTTTGTCTATAGGTATTAACTAATAATAGTTTTTCTGTGCTTCCTTCCAGAAAAGAAATTATGCATATCCCAGCATATAAAAATATTTCTATTTTTTTATTCATACAAAAGGATTATACTTTACACATTATTCTGCATTTCCTATTGTAACTCAATAATATGGCTTGGCGACCTTTCCATTATCAGCTAGTATAGGTCTTCCTTCTCATGCCACAGGCTGTATGATATGATCCACAGTATAGATGTTATATTTTATTTAATAAGAACTATAATGCTAAAAAAGCACATGTTGTTTCCTTTTTTGGCTACAATAAACATGTTATTCTGTATATCTTGCAAGTGTGGCTTTAGATGAATACCTTGTAATGAATTGCTATGTCAAAGAGTGCATATACTCTACATTTTGCAAGATATTATCAAATTGCCTTCAAAATGTTGCATAAACCTATACTTCTACGAACAGTGTCAGCCCTCATCCTTGTCAGACTTTAAAAGTTATTGCCAGTTTCGTGGGCAGAACTAACCTTTTCTTTTGGTTTGCATTTCTTTAATTATAAGTGATGAATTTTTCCCATGCCGTTTGACCATTTTGTTTTTTTCTGTTAATTATCTGTTTATATCCTTTGTTTATTTTTTTTGACTATCTTAATCTTGATTCATATAACTTCTCTATATGTTAAAGAAATTATTCCTTTCACATATGTATTACAAATATCCTCCCCAGTCTTAAATACAATTTCTTTTTTTTTTTAATTGAAGTATAGTCAGTTACGATGTGTCAATTTCTGGTATACAGCATAATGTCCCACTCATGCATACACATATGTATATTCATTTTCATATTCTTTTTCATTAAAGGTTATTACAAGATACTGAATATAGTTACCTGTACTATACAGAAGAAATTTATTTTTTTAATCTATTTTTATATATAGTGGTTAACAACATACAATTTTTAATAAATAATTTTTCATGTAGTCACATAATTTCAGAATTGTATCTTGCTTAGGCCTTTCCCATTCTGAAATTTTGAATGCATTTATTGATTCTTTTAGAATATTCATGATTTCATTTTTTAAGCCTTTAAATCTAAGATATTCCTGGAAGTTACTTAATTGCTACAAATTAGATAGGGATCTGACTTCATTTTCTTCTTAATGGGTTATCTAGTTGCCTCAAATCATTTATTGAATAATCTATTCTTTTTGACCACTTATTTGAAATACTCATTTATCAAATAGGCTTATATCAGTTTTTGAATTCTCTTGTCAATTCTATTGACTCAAATTCTGCTTCTTCACTCCCAAACTAATTACTGTAGCTTCTTATCATGTCTAAGTATCAGGGTGAGCTTATCCTTTCCCATTTTCTTTTTCAGAATTTTCCTGGCTGGCTATTGATATATGTTCTTTTTTCCAGTTGAATTTCAATTTAATCTTTAATCTGTAAAACTTTAATCTGTACAGAGAGGAGTCTAAAGAAACCTTTGCTTGTTCTCACATGTATTTTTCCACTCATAGAAATAACTATATGAGTTTATTTCAGCTGGGTACTAGACCATTGATAATACAACGGGTTTGTATGCTCAGAATGACAAGTGGTGGAAACTGGGGAAACTTGATTTCCATACACATGTCCCCAAAGAAGAAAAAGCAAAATGCTCCAGATGGAATTCTAGAGGCATGGATGTTTGTGTGTAGGTTGTCAAAAATCTTGTGATTCTTGTTATTACAGTGATAAAGCCAACCAATAAATGTGAATAATAAGGGATCTAGTAAAAATATTTAAGAATAACCTCTGATTTATTGACTAGGCATTTTCCTGCCTTCTTCCCCAACTCCCAAAGTTCACTTGGTATAAGCAAGTATCATTTTAAATTTTGTGTGTTTTTTATTTGACATTTTCCCAACCTTTTTTGGACTCTTCTGCCATGTTGGCACTAAACTTAGAACAATCTCCTTGGGAATCTGATGCCCTTTCAGTTCACTTCTTAAATATTCTTAAATATTGACAACCATCAGTTACACTCCTAAAAACCTATCTTTCCCCATGGATTTTATACTAGATTTGATTTCTTTTCTTATTTGCACTTCCCATTATAGAGGAAGTGACAGCTAGTATGTTGCCCTAAATGCTTATGCTCCACCTCCTCCCACCTTTTTAATATAAGTTGATATTTTAGCAGCTGGACTGAGCAGTCAGATTCCAGAATCGGTGAGCTTTTTTTTTTTTTTTTTTAGCTTTTATTAGAACTCTTAATCTTAGTAATGTTCTACGGTATATAGCATTCTTCTCATTTAGCAGAAGAGTAAACTAACTAAAAGAAGCCAAGGGGAGAGGAAAAAGAGTTATATTTATTGTGCTCTTATTATGTGCTGAGAGTTGCTGGGTGCTTGACTTTATGAGGGCAGTGACCGGGTTTGTTTTGTTCACTAGTTCATCCTCAGTATCTAGCATGGTGCCTGGGACATAACGCCCACTGAATGTTATCTGTTGAAAGCTTGAATGAAAAGCCATGCTGCAAGGCTGGATAGAAATGACTGATGAATAGAGAGCTGTTCTCCCTGTCTTGGTGAGTGTATTTATGTAGCACACCAGTTTGTGTACCTGTAACAGCTTTAGTAAATCTGGATTATTTTAATCTGTTTTATCAAAGCACCTATTCTCAATGACTATGGGAAACCCTAGCAGATTTTAAAAATTCCCCAACAATTTAGTTTTCACCTTTGCAGTTTTTAGTCTCTCTATATTAGGGCTAGGGGATAGGCATGGGGGAGTGGGGCAGTACACAGAAAACTATGTTTATTCTAGGAAGAGTGTATCTGGGATGTGTTTCCCTTTGTCAAATGTTGTTACTCTAACTCCTTTAACACTGCAGAACATTATTCTTTTGAAGATCGTGTTTGGGTTAAATTATAGAACCACCCCCAAGGATAACAGTTTCATGGGAGGAAAATGTGTTTCACATCTTAAAATTTCAATTTATATTTTTGGGACAAACTCAGGCTGGTTTTCATTTGGCATTTAATGATGTTTGTGTTATCCACAACACTCTTTTCCATTAGCAGAATTAATCAAGGGTTGTTACACCTCCTCCACAAAGCCCCTGGGTTTTTTTCAGTTTTTGCATCTCCATTGCTTTGTATGCCTGTGACACAGCTCCTGATTAATCACTCACTTTAAATATTTTGAACAACAGGACTGCTGCCTTTTGCAACCCTGGAAAGCCTGGGGAAGGCTGCCATCACTTAGAGCACACATGAAGAGGTACATTACAGTAGCCTCAGGGTCTCCTGCAACCCTGGGGTAATTTTTCACAGAAATATGTTTTAAAATTTGAGAGCAGTTGTATGCCTTTTCTACTAAACTGCCAAACGATTTAATGTCCTTTTAATGTGAGAAGCCATTTGCATTGTCCTGAAGTGTTACAGCCTTTAAACCAGTCACAAGATTGTACTAGGCTCCATTTACTCCCAGATTTCATGTGCTATAGTAACAGTGAAGGAAAAATCATACTCATTTCTCAAGCACTGTTGGCAGTTTCTGTTGCTACTAATGCAAAGGTTTGGTTTTTAATTTGTTGTTGGTTTCTACAAAGCACTAATTGTATTATTGGTTTTAAATGATGATGGATACAATTATTTTAGATATATGAGGAAACAAAACAAGATTGTGGTGTGAAAATTCAATTTTAAATTGCTTGATTAATTTATTTTAGTGGCATATAGCAAAGACTATTTTTTTATTATGCTGGAATAAGCCAATTTACTGCAAATCAGTCTAGCAAATGAAATGCCTGGAGGCACCTTATAAATTGCAATACTGGTTTTGTTGTAGTGAATATAAATGAATGAAATGCAAATTCCTAAGACAGTTAAAAAATGTGTCTAACAATGTATGCGTTTAAATCATTGACTTAACTTTCATAGTTGATTATATTCAGCTAAGATTTTGTTTGTTTACATCTTCTCAATTCTGACAGAAATCTTAAAATGCCAAGCATTTCGAATTACAGATTTTCTTTCATTTGGTTTTAAGGAAGGTTCTCCATGCCTCTTCCTCACTGGCCATGCTACAGACTGCATGTTTGTTATCTCTTATACTCCCAATATAGTGATGATCTAATTTTGGCTTAATATATTTACCATTCTTATATTAAGACTGTTTTCCCTAATCGCAGCTGAGCCATGCATAAAAACATGATTACTTTTTCTTTACTACACAATTTTAATATTTGTCCTCTTTTATTTGCTTAATTTTAATGTGCCTATTGTCAATCCAACCTTAGACTCTTTGACGACTATCTAGAATGCCCTTGAATGTATCCATTTGCATTCAGGGTTCTATTTTGTCTTCCTGAAGACTTCTCTCCGTGGCACTGTTCTTACCTGTACCTATCTGAATCGGCTCCTTCTCTGCCTGGTAAACCTTTGATCACCTGGAACCTTCTTTCATGATCATCCTGAGATGCTCTTTACCTCTTCTTTGTGCTGTATAGCTTGTTTCTGATTTTTTTTGTGTGTGTTTCCTACTTAATTCTCATAGAAGATTTTTTTTTTGAAATTTTTTCATGTTTGAAAATATATTTATTTTTTCTTCATTTTTAAATGGTAGTTTGGCGTGGTGATGATTTCTAGGTTGAAAATAATTTTCCTTCAGAATTTTAAAAGGATTTCACCACTGTTATCTAGATTGCAATACTGAGATTAAGCCACTTTTAATCTCATTTTTCTTTTCTTGTTGCTTGAGGGATGATGATCTCTTTGTCTCCACTGACCTGAAATCTGAAATTGCCTGATGGGTTTTGTTTTGCTTTGTTTTTTTGGTGAGGAGTTGGGGTGATTCTTCTCTCTACATAGCCTCTCTCTTTCGTTCCTTCCTCTCCCAATTCTCCCCTCCTCCTGCATCTTTTAGTTTATAAGAATGGTATAGTAAGAAATACATTTGGTCTTTTCCCCTGGTTTCTGGCACAGAGCTCTTCAATCCTTGGAATTCCCTGAGTGATAGGAGTATCATTTGTCAGTCATTCATAAGGAGCCCCTTTTGAGTACACCTGCGCTTTAATGAGGTGCCCTAGGGTGGTGCCCCTAGTCAGCCTCAGGATGGAGTCGGTCACCAGAAAGACCAAGTGATTAGAGGGTTGGAACTTTCAGCCCCAGTCACGGACCTTGGGGATGGGGAAGGAGGTGGCACGGGAGACTGCACAGTAAGCTTTAAAAACTCTTGAACAACAAGATTTAGTGAGCTTCTGGGTAGGTGAACACGTCCAGATGCCATTAGGGTGGCACACCCTGGAGACAGAAGTTCCTGCTCTAGGGACCCTTCTGGACCTCACCCCATGTACTACCTCTTTATCTGGATGTTCTTACAGGCAGGTAATAGTAAGCAAATTTTTCTCTGAGTTCTGTGAGCAACTTCAGCAAACTGATAGAACCCGATGAGGGAGTTGTGGGAACCTCTGATCTATAACCATCTTGTCAGAAGCACAGGTGACAACCTGGACTTGTCCTTGGAGTCTGAACGGGAAGGGGGCAGTCTTGTAGGACTGAGTCCTTAACAGGTGGGATCTAATGCTATTTCTGGGTAGGTAGTGCCAGAAGTGAGTTAAATTGTAGGACACCCAATCAGTGTCTACTGAGAACTGGACAATTGCTTTAGTGGTATTGGAAAAAACACATACTGGAAGAAGCTTTCCTTAGATGTGTGCTGATCTGTGGCTTTCTGTTCAGTTTTAAGAGGGGACTAAAAAGCTAACTGAAAATATGAAAACAGGAGTGCATACTGTCACTGAGAGCTCCCTTACAGGTCACTTTGACTAGGCCTTTGGAATGGGGGACCTCTGATGTTTATATCCTCTACAGCTGGTGAGATTCTGCAGAGATCTTCAGTCTCCTTCCTGGAGGGTGAAGGCTGGCTGACAGCATTCTGTGAGCCCAGTGGGATAGCAACCTCTGCTATTTTTAGTAAGCTATTTTTAGTAGCTGACCCTTGAGCTGTTTTCAGTGACATCAGTCCGAAGTTCTTTTAAAAAGAAGACCTTCAGTCTTTCGTTGCTACAGAGCACTGCTGGTTTCCTGGCAATTCAGAGTGGGTTGGGGATCTGAGACCTGTAAGACTTTCAGATAATTTTCTTTTTAAAAGTCCCCCCTTTACCCACATTTTCAGAGATACCTGATACTGCCTATTTCCAGGGTTTATTGCTGCCAACTGAAGATTCAGTTTTCTTATGTCTGCTAAGTCATATAGTTCTTTTTCTTCTGCTTTACATTCTCTCTCAAAATTAGTTTTTGTTTCATCTTGTGTTCTCCACGTTTTTGTGGGTTTGTGCCTTAAAAAAAATCCCTTTACTATTTTAGTGGCTTTTTAATAGGTCGTGAAAGTAGGTATGTGTATTCAGTCTTCTGTCTTTATCCAGAAGCCCAGAAAATGCCAGGAAACTTTTCTGGAGTCTTTTGCAATGTTGTTGTGCTTTTGATTTCACTCTTAAACTTGTTTTCCTAGTGGCATCCTTTATGGAGATGAAGAATGACAGCTGAAATACCCTTGTCCCTTGTTGAATGGCCTGGGACAGCCTTTTTTTTTTTTGGTCTCTGTCATCGACTGGCTCTGTGATTTGAGTCAAATCCATTAAACTCTGCTTCTTTAGTCTATGTCTCTATAAAATAGAAATAATACCTTATGCTCACAGGGTTATTACGAAGATAAAATCAGATAATCTGGCAGTGTTTTGTGAAAGGGTTTTAATGTGCTTCGTAAATGCAAACTAATCTAATATGCGAAGACATCTTAGTGTTCTTCAGGATATAAACAATGTCAGTTTTAAGCCTTTTCCCTCCACAGATTCTTTTTTCCATTGCCTAATTATTTTTGTTGCTTTTCCCTGAAACTTTTCTCCCTTTTCCAAGAGCAGCCAACTGCTCTACCCTGTGCCAAGAGGAGGGAAATGATTATCTTCAGCTCTTCCTTGTCAGACTTCTGCCAACACCTTCCATGGCATTTCTTCACTAAGACAAAAACAATGAGGGAATAAATTCATCTTCAGTTCATGATGTCTTCTCTGTTTCTTCTGCCTTCGAGTATCCCATCTGCTTACCCTAGATGAGAGACTCTTCCCTGTGCCATCACCAAAGTTGCAAACCAAATGACAGTGCCTGTCAGCAGCTTATCCCAGCTGCCAGACTGTGGAATATACTTGCTCTACTAACTGAAGGAAAAATACTGACCAAAAAAAAAAAAGACCTGGGTTCAGTGACCTTAGCCAAAAATAGTTACAGGCTAGAAACAAAACAAAACAAAATCAATTGTTTACGATTCTTTGCTGGCAGCAAAGAGCTCCAAAGTAGCTGTCCTTCTCCTGAACTTTCTCTGAAAGATTAATTGTCTCATGATTCTGTAGCATCAGTTCCTTGAAATTTATGTGCCAGAGATTCAAGTCTTATGTACCTTTTCTATTAAGTTTCTCTTGAGGCTGTTGATAGTTGGAAGCTATACTTTTAGCAATATAAAAAGAAAATGAGGTGGATTTTGACTCCTGGACTTGATGGAGTAATTGGGTCCAGCCTAGCCCTCCAATGCCCAGAAAACTGAACAAAATATATGGAACAACATTTTTCAAAAATTAGATAATAGGCATTCCAGGACTCTGATCCCTTTGGTTTTCTGCCAGAGGAGCAGGGATGAGAATCCCAGGACGAGCAAAATGAGTCCCTGATTTCAGGGGACAAGAGATCACAGTGTGAAGGAGAGAAGAGGCAGCTGGAATTCGCAGGACAGAGTACAGGAGAGGAGAGAGCTGTGCAGAGAAAAAGCTCCAGAAATCTTCTTATGAGTCCCTTGGGTCTGATGCTGAATACAAATCCAGAGATTTATAGAGTGGAAACCAGTCAGGCTGGGGAAAGATAATTTGGGTAGTTGTTAAGTGAAAATTCTCATAGCTCACACAGGGCTAGGAGATGTTAAAATTCTGACTGCCAGAGTGGAGAGTTCTCATTTAATACCTATGACATTTCCATGGAGACTCCAAAAAGGTCATTTTTTAGAAGTATGGCAAAACTAGCCACAATGTAAAGGCTACCCTAGACTTTTCATAACAAAGCTGAAAAAAGTGTTCTGAAAAGATCAACCTTATTGGTAAGTAAATTAACCACCTGGCAGAAAAATGTCCAGAAAATACTTCTGGCAGAAATATTTAAAAGTTGAAACAAAATCTAGCATTCAAGAATGTAAAATTAATAATGGCCAACATTCAATAAAAGATACTAAAGCAGTAAATAACCTTAAAACAGCTATTACTATTATGCTTAAAGATATAATGGAAACCATGACAATAATGACAAAACTATAAAAAAGAACCAAATGGAGCTTTTGGAGCAGAATAATACAATATCTAATATATTTATTGGATGAGATTAATAGCAGATTAGACACTGCAAAAAAATCAGTGAACTTTAAGATATATGAATAGGGTCTATCCAAACTGAAACTCAGAAGAAAGGATGAAAAAAAAATCAACAGAGCCTCAACAACCTGTAGAAAATATTAATTCATTCAGAGTCCTAGTAAAGGGGATGGAGATCGAGAAAATACTTGAAGAAATAGTGGCTGAAAAATGTTCATATTTGATCAGTCCCAAGAAGTTCAAGAAACCCCAAACAGATTAGACACAAAGAAAACCATATGGAGGTACATCATAATCAAATTGCTAAGCTTAAATGATTTTAAAAGAGTCTTAAGAGAAGTTGGGGTGTGTGTGAGGAGATACATTCTGTACAGAGGAACAAAGAAAAACTGAAATCTTTTACACAAACACACACACACATGCACGCACAGTAATCTAGAAGACAGTGGAATGATTTCTCTAAAGTGCTAAAAGAAAAAAAACTTCAACCTTAAGTTCTAAACCCAGTGAAACTATTCTTCCAAAATGAGGGCAAACGTTTTTTTTTCCCCAGACAAACTTAACCTGAGAAAATTTGTTGCTACAAGACCTGCACTGTAAAATATAAAAAACATTGGTGAAAAATGTTACCAGAAGAAAATTTGTGTACATGAAAGGAGTGAAGAGTGCCAGACATAGTAAAGAGGTAGAGGTCAAAAAATTTTTTTTCTAATTGAAATCTCTTTGAAAGATAAGTGACTGTTAAAGATAGTACATTATAAATATGTTGTGAGGCTTATGAAATATGTAAAAGTAAAATGTATAAAAACAAGAATGGCAGGGTGATATGGAAGCATGTTGTTGAAGCTTCTTATAAGTAAAATGGTATCATATTATTTGAAGGAAGACTGTAATAAATTAAAGGTGTATATTATAAACCCTAGCATGACCACTAAAACAATACTACAAACAGATATAGCCAATAATCCAATAGTGGAAATAAAAATGAAAACTAAAATATAGTCAGTAAATCTAGAAGAACGATGAAAAAGAGAGAGAGAAAATAAATCATAAGGGAAATAAGAAAATAACATGAATGGAATGAAAAAGAAAACAAAACATTGAACTTTGTGAAATGCAGCTCCAGTAGTGTTTAGAGGGAAATTTTTAGTTTTACTTGCTTATGTTTGAAAAGAAAGAAGGTCTAAATCAATAATCTAAGCTTCCAACTTAAGAAGCTAGAAAAAGAACACATTAAATCCAATTTAGTACAGTAATGGAAATAATAAAGATAAGAATAGAAAACAACAAAGTATAAAATGTAAAAACTATAGAAAAAAAATCACTGGTAACAAAGGTTAGTTTAAAAAAATAGCAAAATGGATAGACACCTAGCTAGACTGATCAGGAAAGAGAAGACACAAATGACCAATTACTACATACTGTAAACATTAAAGGAATAGCTAGGTAATACTTTGAACAACCTGAGCCCATAAAAATTATAAAGTAGTTGTATTTTATTATATGTAAATTATATCAGTAAAGTTGATTGAAAGAAAGAAAATGAGTAAATGCTTTCAATTGCTGTGACTGAGTTCCTGTCTACTCACAGATAAGTCATTGAATCTCACAATCGTACGGTGGTAGAACTTTGTGGTTTCAAGCATAGATTCTACACTGAGACTACCTGCCTTTGAATTCTGATTCGACCAGTTAGTAAGCATGTGACTCGGGAAGTTATTTAACCAGTAGAATGTAAACTGCACATGGACTGGGAATTTCTGTTTTGTACACTCAGACGATTCCTTGGCAAGCAGTGGGCACCCAGTAAATATTTGCTGTTGAACCCTAGTGGACAGATGACATTGGCAAAGAAGAGATTTACTGACTTTTCAAAGGTTACCTACCAGGAAGGAGAAACTTAGGATTGACTGAGGTCTGCCAGATTCCAAAATTAGTGTCTTTTTCTCCTGCTGCTATGTCAGACAAATAAGAAACCCAAAAAAGAGTCAGACAGCCTGGTAGGTAGCTGTGCATTTGTCTTTGAACTTCCTCATAAGAAGAGGGAATTATACTTCTTTTGATTACCAAATTGATTCTTGGAACTGTCACCTCCTTCACTTTAAATAGAGCTGCTATTGCAGAATGAAAAGAAACCAGGGGTCATTTTTCTTTCTTTTAAGACTTTTTACGTGTGGCTGCTGCTTCTTAAATTGTACAGTTGAGAGCTCCAATGCACGCATACAGTGTGCCAGGACTTTTGTAAGGCAAAACTTTTACAAAAACAAGTTAAGAGTTTCAATTCTTTGCCATTTGGCTCTATGTTAGACTCATCTAATATAGGCCATCAGAGCAGTATGAGATTAAATCCTGCTCAAATCAATTTGAAAATGTGAAACATATGCCCAATATCTGGTAGGCACTGGGATGGGTGATGAAACTCAAGAAATCAGACTGACCTCTGTGTGCCAGACATCTTGCTAATGTTTAATTTTAATCTTCACAACTGTGAAGACTAAGTGCAAATCTCAGTCTAAGCAAATGGCATAGTGTGTAATTCTGTAGAGTTACAGTAAATAATACATCTGGGATTTTATTTTAAGGATCTCAACTGTAATCATGACATGTTTGGTGTGTTTATGTTATTTTTTCTTCTTTCTAATCAGGTAACTCATTTGAAGTCTGACCAGGAATAAATTTTTCTCCAGCTTAGTTTCCTCATTTTGCAATTTTTAAAGTTTTATTATAGAAAATTTCAAACATGGAAAAGTGAGAGGCTAGTACAACAAACTCTATGTAGCCATCACTCAGTCCCAGAAAGTATAAAGTGTGGTCAACACTGTTTCATCTATTATACTTCTGCCTACTCCCTCACACTCCCCGGTAATAATGTCATCTCTTCAGTAAGATGTCCTCTTTGTATTTCTTAAAGACAGGGAACTAATTTTTAAAAAAATAAAAATTACAATGCTAATATCAATCCTAGACAAAAGTTACTATGGGTATATTGATAAGATAAATGTATGTGGAACGCATTTTGCACAATATAGAAAATTTACTGAAGTGGGTGATAGACATAAATATTAAAGTTAGAACAATAGAAGCTTTAAAGAAACTACCAGAGAAAACCTTTGTGATCATGGTCTAGACAGTGATTTCTCAGGGCACAAAAAATACAAACCATGAAAAAATACACACAAAAAATGGTAACGTGGACTTCATCAAAATGAAAAACTTGCTTTTCATTAAAAAATTTTTTTCTTCCAGCTTTCTTGAGATATAATTGACCTAAAACATGATACCAGTTTAAGGTGTACAATTTGATATACGTATATATTACAAAATGATTGCTACAATGAAAGTTAGTTCATAGATCCATCACCTCACATAGTTACAATCCTGGGTGTGTGTTGAGAATTTTTAAGATCTACTCTTTTAAGCAACAAGGATTTACTGTAAAGCAAAGGGAATTATACCCATTATCTTGTAATAACCTATAATAGAATATAACTTGCCAAAATATTGAATCACTATGCTGTATACTTGAAACTAACACAATATGGTAAATCAACTATACTTCAATAAAAAGAGGAAAAAGAAGAAAAAAATTAAAAACGAAAAAAGAAACCTACTCTTTCAGCAACTTCTAAATATACATTACAGTATCATTTAACCATAGTTACCATGCTGTGCATTATATCATTAGAACTTACTCATTTTTCCCCCCAGTTTTATTGAGATGTAATTGACATGTAACAGTATATAAGTTTAATGTGTACAACATGATTTGATATATGTATATATTGTAGAGTTATTGGTACAATATGTTTAGTTAACATTCATCACCTCACATAGTTACATTTTTTTCTTGTGATGAGAACTTTTAAGATCTACTCTCTTAGCAACTTTCAAATATACAATACAGTATTGGTAACTATAGTCACCATGCTGTACCTCACATCCTTAGAACTTACGTATCTTATAACTGAAAATCTGTACCTTTTGACACGTCCTCCCTGCTCCAGGCACCCACCAATCTGTTCTCTGTTTCTTTCATTTTTTTTTTCCGATTGCACATATAAGTGAGAGACTGCATTTGTCTTTTTCTGTCTGACTTGTTTCACTTACCATAATGCCCTCAAGGGCCATCTCATTTCCTTCATGCATTGTTTTCCTAATTTCCTTTAGAGTGTATTCTTGTACTTCACTAAACTTGTTGAAGAGGATTATTCTGAATTCTTTGTGAATTCATACTTTCCATTTCTTTAGGGTCAATTATTAGAGCTTTTTGGTTTCCTTTGGTGGTGTCAGGTTTACCTGATTCTCCGTGATCCTTGATTCCTTGTGTTGATATCTGGATGTTTCCATCTCCTCTTCTAGACTTCACAGGTTCATTTTGGCAGGGAAAGCCCTTTGCCATTCAGCTCAGTTAGAGGTACTAAACAAGTCCACCGGTGGAGTCCATGAATAGGTGGGGCTTGCTCTCAGGGTCTCTGTTTGGGCAACGCTACTGCCTCTGCCCGGAGGTGTATTTGTGGAGGGTGCTACTGGCTGGGCTGTGTAGGCAATTGGGCCTGCTGGCTGGGCTCTGCATTCAAGCAGGTTGCTGGGTGGTGACCATGATTGCGCAGGGCTGTAGGCTGGGTTCCAGGGCTGCTCAGGGTGCTGTTCAGGCTCCCTGGTCAGGCAGGACCAGAGGCCAAACTTAACAGTTGGGCAGGGCTGCTGGCTTGGCTCCTTGCCAGCCTGGGGCTGTAGGATGGCTCTGTGGCTGCCTGTGTTCTGTGGCCTTGCTTCCAGGTGGACGGGACTGGAGGCAATGCTCCACGGTTGGGCAGGCTTGCAAATTTGCTTTCCTGCCTCCACAGGGTTGGTGTAATGGCCCCACTTCTATAGCCTGTTGGTAAGGCTCCCAAATCAGGCAGAACTGTCTGTCAACCTAAAAAAAGAGGTAAACTGAGGCAAACTCATATGATCAGAAATTGAGTTTATTTGGGACTAGCAGAAGAACTGCAATTCAGGAGATTCAAACTGTAGCAAGCTACAGGCAAGTCTGTGGAGAGTTTGGGGCTGGCTGTATTAATGTGGAAGGAGTGCAAAGAAGGGGGAGGAGGGAATCTAGCCAGGGTTCAAGCAGTAAATCCATCGGCTCGAGGATGGGGAGAGATTCTTGGTGGATGTTCATTGGTCAGGAGATAAGTTCCGGTTTTCTGTAAATTAGGCATTTATGGGGAACCATTGTTTCAGTTGTTTCATTTTCCTAAAGACACATATGTGAGATTTTCCATCTTTGTCTCTCTGGTTCCATTTTAGATTGAGATCCCTTCGCAGGCCAAATGACGGGCCTACGAGCTCTGCTCTGTGGATGGGCAGAGCCACTGGCTGAGATTTCTGCTCTGGTGCCACTACAAGCCGGAATTTGGTCCACCAAGGTCAGAGCACTGATCGATGTAAGTCCTGCCTGCTTCCCTGTCTCTGTCTGATCCCTGCAGTGGAGCCCTGCAGATTACCCCAGTAATCCCGGGGGAGACCTGAGTGGGCCTCCTGGGAAGTGTTCTGCAATGCCAGGGGAGCTGGGTGTCCACCTTGGGCCTCTCCTTTACCCTGGAAAAACTGTAGGCCCACAGGGGCCCTCTCACTGCCACACTGTGCCAGTCTTGGGGAGCAGTGATGTGGTCAGTGTGTAGTCTCTCTTACCTTTTTTTAATGCCGTCTGTCTCTGTGGTCCAGGTGGGTGCTTCAGCCTCACCTCCGGATTCTGGGGTTTTCACAATGGTGTTTTGTCTATGGGTCTGTTGATAATTGCTAGTTGGTGTTCTTGGGAGGGGAACTGAAGTTGGGAACAACCTACAACACCATTTTGATGACTTCCGGAAACTTGTTTTTGAAAAGACGCTGTTAAGTAAAGGAAAAAAAAATCCACAGGCTGAGAAAAAAATGTTTTCAGAACTTATAGCTGATAAAAGAATTGTATCGAGATTAGAGAAAAAAACTTTTACAACTTAATAGTAAGATAACTCAGTTTTTAAAAAAATTGGCTATTTGTATAGACGCTTCACCAAAGAACACGTACAAATGGCAAATATGCACATGGAAGGAGGTGCGGCATCATTAGTCATCAGGGAAATGCAGTGAGATGCCACTCCACACCTAGTAGAATGACTGAAATTAAAATAGCTAATAACAAGAGTTGTGAGGCTGAGGAGCAACTGTAACACTCATGCATTGCTGTGGGAATGCAAGCTGCAGCCCTTTTAGAAGTTTGGCAGTTCTTATATATGTAAAGTTTAGATGTGCATTTAGCATACTGACCTGTAATCCTATTCCTACGTACTTATCCAAGAGTGAAAACAAAAAGACAACAACCCCCTTCCCCTGATATTTGCACAAAGATTTGTACCCAAATGTTAAGAGGAACATTATTTATCATGGCCCATAACTAGAAACACTCCAAATGTCCATCAGTTGGTGAAAGAATAAGCAAATTATGATACATCCATACAAGGGAATATGGTGGGCAGAACACTGTGTACCAGTAATCAGTGCCTGAGCAGGACTCCGACTGCATGGAGGATAGCAAAGATCATCCCAGTGCCAGCTCCCTGGAATAGAAGTCCAAACACGGTTTTCCACTGTGTCTTGATATCAGAGTTGCCAAGGAAAACACAACACAGTCAAGCCCTGGGTGGGACAGTGCTTTTACTCACATAGGGAGGAGGCAGAGCAAGATCAGCTCCAGTAGTGTGTGTCCATCTCTGATGGCTAGCAGGTGCCCCTGGCAGCTGACACAGGGAAATTGGCCTATGTGTACCCCTCTCATGCTGCAGCAAAAGGACACTGACCTCTCCCATGTCTCTCCCACACTGACATACTGAAAGCTGGGGCCATGCCTGAAGGCCATGGGCACACATGCTAAAGCAGAACAAAGGAACATTCATTCAGCATGAAACAGGGCAAGATATTCCCACACGAGGTGATAAGCCTGGCGCAGGCTGTGTGGGCTCTTTTTCTCTTGGTAAGGAAGTTTTCCAGGCCCCAGGCCCATTCTTGTGTGACTGAGCAGGTGTTGAAAGACTGTATATATGAGACTGCCTTTCCTAAGAAATATAAAGGAATGGATGAATATCAAAGCTCAGTGAAATAAGCCAAGACACAAAAGACTATACAGAGAGGGACAGAGTTAGAAGAAAACTTAGTAGTCTCTAAATTTCTTATATTACAAATGATGAAACAGGGCTCAAGTAATTTAGTGATTTATGTAAGAAAGAAGTAGAGTTGTGTTAAGAATCTGATTTCAATCCATTGCTTTTCTATTTTTATCACACTATAGTTACCTTTAAAAATGGACA
The DNA here is from genome assembly GCF_048773025.1 of Camelus bactrianus. NCBI lineage: Eukaryota > Metazoa > Chordata > Mammalia > Artiodactyla > Camelidae > Camelus > Camelus bactrianus. The sequence continues at coordinate 27,085,196 of NC_133548.1, forward strand.
AAAATAAAGAAGGATTTAAAAAATTTAGGCAAGTATCTATGCATTTATTTTATGACTGTGAAATAGTCTCTCTTTCTAGATATCTCTGTCTCTCTGTTCATCTGTCTGTCTGTCTGTCTATCTATCTATCTATCTATCTATCTATCTATCTATCTATCTAAATATCTATCTACCAATTTATCTAGAAAGGTATCAGTGAGAGCACCAGAAAGCATTTGCTGGAATCCAAAGCTGAAGTGTATCTTTGGAGAGAAGATTGTCCTTGGGTCTTAGGAAAATCGAGAGAAGCAGCTAATGAGGGAAGCAAGGCAACCTGGAAATGAAAGGACCATATTAAATAATTTTTCAAAGCTCAGGATAGATCATAGTAATAATGAAAAAAGAATACGGAATAAAGTTGAATTAACTCAGATACCTTAAGATGACAGAAGAGAGGAAATGACCAAAACGTCTTATGTTGGGGCACTGATTAAATAATTAACAGTATACGTTACAATAGAATTTTGTGCATCTAATAAAATGAGCTTAATAGTGAGTTTTTAATAATATGAGAACATATTATTGACATTGCAATGACTGGAACACAGGAAGGATTCAAAATTACCAATATCACTTCAACTATATTTTAAAATGCAAAGGAGAAAGGAAATTTGCCAAAATTATGCTAGTTTTACTTGGGGGGTGGGATTATAGGAAAACTTTTTTTTGCATTTTTTCTTGTCTAAACTTTATGAATTTTCTACTATGATCATCATTGTTAGAATTAAAATAAAAGAGGAAAAACTCATGGTTTCAAGAGACAAAAAAATAAATAGAATAATTAATCAAGGACAAGGTTAAGTTTTTTCCCCAAGAAAATATGAGCTGTATCTTTTTCTCTTCATGAACTGCTCAGTGTTTCATAGTAGAATGTTTGCAATAAAGCCTTAATGCCTGACTGGCTGGGTGATTGGCAGTTTTTAAGAGGTTCTGTCGTGCAGTCAGAGGATTGCGTACATTCTTTCTTCCTGAGTGACATGTAGCAAATGAGGATGGAGGGCTGTTTTCTTAAATGATTCTGGAATAGGCTTATCTCTTAAGGTTTTTTTTTAAATCAAATTTTGAATTTTTTACATGTATTATGGGAAATCTTTGAGCTCCTTGGCACGTTCACGAAAACCTATGCTGAGTAAGACAATCACTTTGTTAGAAGAAAACATGCTGCTTACCTTCACAAATTCCCTTTTAACTCTACACATATTCATGCTCACCACTGGAGCATCTCTTTACAGAATCCCCAAACATCTATTTGTAGGTTAATAAACCTCAAGGGTTGATTTCATTTTGTTGAAACATTCAAAAGGATGGAGCCAATGCCTCCAATTTCTCATATTACGTGGCTTGTTGACATTTGAATTTTCAAAATATCAAGGGTTTCTCCAATGTGACTCATTGGAGTCAAGTGCTTTTTTTCCCTCTGAATGATGAACTGCTGATTCAGAACTATATAATAAAGTTAGAAATGCCAGTATTTCATCATCTACTTTAAAAAATCTGTCTTCATTTTTGGTTTATCCATTAGTAAACTAATTTGATTATTAATTTTGATAAAGATCTTTTATTTGTATTTCAATTTTATTCTTGTGAACAAATAGCCTGAAGCACACTAATAAACTCTGTATTGGGAATGGCACAATTCTGGGACTCTTGCTATCTAGGTCATAGTATTATCTCTAGCTTCCTAGGTAGCCTGGGCTCTAAGCTGTTGGCTTTTGGCTTTAGTACCTGTAATATGAGAAGTGTTGGACTATGTATCAGTCAGGATAGGCTAAGTTATGCTGCAGTAATAAAGAACACCCATATCACAAGGCTTGAAACAATCACAGCTTATATCTTGCTTCTCCTATAGATAACCATCATGAGTCAGCTGGGATCTTTCCTTCCAAGTCATCCTCATCCTCAGGCTGATAGGGCAGCCACTACCTAAAACACTGGTGTGGCCATGGCAGGGGAAAGAGAGAAGATGGCAAAGCACGCATTGGCTCTTAAAGCCTCTGCCCAGAAAGGACACATCACTTTCTTACACACTGTATTGGTCAAAGCTAGTCTAATGGTCAAACTGACTTCAAGAAAGGAATATTAGTTACTGGTAAAACTGAAAGCAATCTATAGATAATCTAGAAAGGTCCTTTAATTTCTAGCCTGTTTCTAAAGTGTGTTGAGAGTGGTTATGACAAACATTTGCCGTGAGAACAAATATGTGCTTTTTAGTTAAGACTGTATTTGGGGAGGAAATTTTTACTAATACGATTGTAGATTCACATGTAGGTATAAGAAATAACACGGACAGATCTTATGTGCACTTTACCCAGTTTCCCCTGATAGTAACATTTTTAGAAAAACTGTGGTATGATATCACAACCAGGATGCTGACATTGATGCAACCTACCTATTTTCTTCAGATTTTCCAGTTTCACTTGTACTCATATATTTATAAGTATGTATTTAGTTCTTTCCAGTTTTAGCGAATGTATAGGCTCAGGTATCCACCACAGTCAAAGTAACGATCAGTTCCAACAAGAAACCTTCATACTGACCTTTTATAACCAAACTTCCTCCTACCATCATTACCTTTACTACTTGTGTTCTCCATTTCAAAAATTTTGTCATTTCAAAAATACTTTATAAATGGAATCATTCAGTATGTAAACTTTGAGGATTAACTTTTTTCATTTAGTGTAATTACTGGAGATTCATTCATGTTGTATGTATTAGTAGCTTGTTCCCTTTTATTGCTGTGTAGTGTTCACGGTATGTCAGTTTGTTTAACGATTGCCTGTTGTAGGATATCTGGGATATTTCCATTTCCTTGGACATTGTCACATTAAGTAAATAAAAGTTTGATTGTTACTTTCAGTTTGGTTCATTGTCCTAATTAAGCACCTTAATGTGTGATGGCTTGCCATTTCTTTAAAGTTCACAATATTAGTATTTATATTTAATTGCATGATTCATTTTGAGTTGGTTTGTATAAGGTATGACTTTTAGGTGGAGATTCTCTTTGTATGTGTGCGTGTGTGTGTTCACCTATGAATGTCCAGTTGCCCCAGCAGCATTTAAAAAAAAGTCTGTTCTTCCTCCATTAAATTGCTTTTTCACCTTTGTGAAAAATTGGTTGAGTGTATTTGTTATTTGTGTGGGTCTATTTCTGTTTTTCTATTTTGTTGCGTTGATCTCTGTGTATATCCCTCTGCCAATACCTCACTGTCTTGATACTGTAGCTATATAGTAAGCCTTAACATCAGGTAGAGTGAGTCCTTTCAGTTTATTCTTTGTCAAGATTAACTATTACAGTGCCTGTGCTTTTAAAATATACGTTTTAGAATAAGCTTGATTCTGTCTATTAGGAAAAAACACCTTACTGAGGTTTGGATAGGAATTGTATTAAACATATAGATCACTTTGGTGAAGAATTGATATCTTTAAGTTGAATCCTCCAATTCATGAATATATTATGTCACTCCATTTATTTAGATCTTTTTTGATTTCTTTCATAAGCATTTTGTAATTTTCTGCATACAGGTCCTGTACATGTTTTACTGACTTTGTACCTAAAAACTTCACTTTCTTTTGAGTGATTATAAATTGTATTGTTTTAAAATTTTGTATTCCATATGTTCATTGTTAGTGTTTAAAAATGAAACACTTGGTTTTTGTGTTTTGATCTTGTACCATTCAACCTTGATAATTTTAGTTTTTTTTGTAGGTTTCTTGAGATTTTCTATGTAGACAGTCATGTCATCTGTCAGAATGTTTTATTCCTTTCTTTCCAATTTGTATGCTGTTTATTTCTTTTTCTTACTGTACTAGCTAAAACTTCTAGTACCATGTTGAAAGAGAGTGGTAAGAATGAACGTGCTTGCCTTGTTCCTGATTTTAGGAAGAAAGATACAAATTTTACCAGTAAGTATGGCATTAATGTAGGTTTTTGTTACAGACTCTTTATCAAATTAATATAATTCTCCACTATTCCTAAACTGCTGAGTTTTGTTTTTAGCATGAATGGTTGTTAGAATTTGTCGAATGATTTTTTTTTTTCTGTATCAGTTGATAAGGTCATATGATTTTTCTGTAGCCTGTTGATACAGTGGATTACATTGACTTGAGTGTTGAGCCAGCCTTTCATAGCAGTAAGTCCTACTTGGTTGTGGTGTATAAATACTTCTATACATTGTTGGGAATTGATTTACTAATGTTTGCTGAAGATTTTTGCTTCTAAGTTGATGAGAATAATTGGTCTATAGTTTTCTTTTTTTGTTCTTATCTTTCCTTTTTACTTTAAATTATCTTTGGTTTGGTATACGGCCTAATAAAATGAGTATGTAAGTGTTCCTTCCTCTTTTATTCTCTAGAATAGATTGTGTAAAATTAGTGTTAGTTCTTTAAATATTTGGGAGAATTCTCCACTGAAACCATTTGGGCCTTGTTTTTTTGGAAGCTTTTAAGTTACAAATTCAATTTTTTAATGGTTATAGAGCTATTTATAATAGATAGTTCATCTTGGTTAAGTTTTGGTAGTTTGTGGCTTTCAAGGAATTGGTCAATATCTTTTAATGTGTTGAATGTATGAGCATAAAGTGGTTGTTGTATTTCCTTATCTTTTTAATGTTTGTTAGATCTGTAGTGATGTCCTTTTTTAAATTCCTGATACTGGTTATTTGTGTCTTTTCCCTTTTTTCTTTTTTTTGCTAGAAATTTACCAACTTACTGATTTTTTTTCAAAGAACCACCTTTTTGTTTCATTGATTTTTCTCAGTTTTCCTATTTTTCAATTCCATTGACTTCGATACTTATTATTACCTTTCTTGCTTTTGTTTGGGGATTATTTGCTCTTTTTTGTGGTTTTTTGAGATAAGAACTTAGATTATTGATTTGAGACTATCCCCATTTCAAATGTAAGCATTTAGTGATAAAAATATCCCTCTCAGCATTGCTTTAGTTGTATCCCACAAATTTTGATATATTGTACTTCCATTTTCATTCAGTCCAATGTATTTTACACTTTTCTTGAGACTTCCTCTTTGACTCATCAATTACTTGGAAGTTTTCTGTTTAATTTCCATATCTTAAGAGATTTTTCTGTTGTCTTTTTTTTGGGTAGTTGATTTCTTGTTTGATTCTATTATGTTGAGAAACACACTGAATGATTTCAGTTCTTTTAAATTTGCTGAGGTTTGTTTTATAGCCCAGGATATAGTGTATCTTGGTGAATGTTCCATGGGGCACTTGAAAAAAAGATGTATTCTGCTGATGGTGGTGGAATGTTTTATATGTAAGTTAATTAGAACCTATTAGTTGATTGTGTTGTTCAGATCTTTTAAATCCTTGCTGCTTCTCTTTCTAGGAGTTCTATCACATGCTGAGAAGAGGATATTGAGGTACTCAGCTGTAACTGTGGGTTTGTCATTATGGCACCCCCTTCTTTGTCTCTAAGTAATTTTCTTTCCTCTGAAGTCTACTTTATCACATATTAACATAGGCAGTCCTGCTTAACATATGTTTTATTAATGTTTCCATGGCACCATTTAGTATCTTTTTCCTTTCAAAGTACCTATGTTGTTGAATTTAAAATGAGTTTCTTGTAAACAGCATATAGTTAGGTCCTTTCTTAACACATTCTTGAGGGAGGTGTGAGGGGATGGTGGAGGGGCCTGGCCACTTTTTGTTTTCAGGGCTCCTGATCAACCCAGTGGTTTTGGGCTTACCTGATCTTGTCAGGGGAACCCTAATTTAATCATGGAGGAGGAATGAGCCTCCCTAGGTTGTTGGTAAACATGAGTTGCCTTCTTTTCTTGGGTGGAAAGATTTAAGATGTCCTGCTGCTGCATTGTTCTTCCAGTTGGAATCCCACATAAGTTCATTCTCTTCCTACCGCCTTTCAGAATTCTCCTTTGGTTGCGTTTTGTATTATTTCAGGATTCATAGTTGTGCTCAGCAGGGAGGAGCAGGGAGAAATGAGTCAATATTGTCTTGTCTAGACCGAAAGTCATTATATTTGTATGTCAAATTATTAGATTATACAGAGAAAGACAAACGTATGATATCACTTACATGTGGAATCAAAAAAATAATACAATTGAATTTATTTACAAAACAGAAACAGACTCACAGACATAGAAAACAAACTTATGATTACTAAAGGGGAAAGGAGGGGGATAAAGTAGAAGTGTGGGATTAACAGACACACAATACTAGATGTAAAATTGATAAACAACAAGGATTTACTGTATAGCACAGGGAACTATATTCAGTATCTTGTAATAACTTGGAAAAGAATCTGAAAAAATATGCATATATATATATAACTGAATCACTGCAGTACATGTGAAACAAACACAATATTATAAATTAACTTTAAAAAAATTAGTAGATTATAAATTTATTAAATTCAAAATCTGCTTGTACTTCTTAGTGTCTTTTGCAGTCCATAGTCTAGTTTCTTATATATTATAGCTTTTCAGCAAATATTTGCAGTTTTAAGTGGGAATATTTATAGTATTAAACTTTTGGTTATTTCTAACTATGGGCTTAAATGTCCATTTGTAGTTGTTTCCATACCAAATGACTTATTTATTTATTTTTTATTTATTATTAAGTGGATGCATCTGTGTTATTTTCGCAAAACTTAAAATGTTGTCACCATCATTGGGATATTGCTCATCCTAGAATTTTTTTAGGATTTCTGTATATTGGATCTAGTGTCTTCAACCTAAGGATTTTTCAGATTGCCTGTAGATCCTGTAAGCAAAGATCATAATGGTAAACTGTTAATATGGGGAAAGGATCTTGTTAAACTAAATTTACATTCTAAAGTAGATGAAATATTTATGTCAAAGTCAGCTATAGGAAGATAGAGGGAAAGATCTAAAGATTTTGAAATTAGGGCATAAGAAGTTGGTTTTTGAGAACATTGTTTTCAACTAAAAGTAGATTAGCATGTGGCTTGGTTTAACATCGTTGAATTCACTTGACTTGATCCCTGCTGGAGTTGAGTGAGATACACTGGTTTGCTTTTCTAGCCTTGCCTCACAAATTATAACTTGTCACATATAATTACCTTTCCCATAACAATTTCAATAGTTCGTTTGCCTGTCATGTTCCAGAGAACTCTAAACCTTTCTTAATGTATTTTTTAAGTGGGCCAAAATGTTCCTCCCACACTCCACCTGGGCAGCTCTTATAAAATAAAACACTTGCTTATTATGATCAGGGGCTATATATTCCAGTTACTACATTTCTTTCACAAATATATTTACTTTAAATGATTTAAATTTTGGATCTGCTAAAGTAATTTTGAAGGTGACTCTGTTCCAAGTGAATAGGATGCAAAATCATTTAGAAAAAAAGAGATTAGCGATCAGGTTTTTGCTTAACAAGAATCCCAGTTACTGAGCTCACCAGAATGCTCAGATGAATGGCTGTGGAAAGAGAAAATGTATAAAATCACTCAGAATTCAAATGGAAATTAATCTGTAATACCTGAAGTGAACATGTATTTCTGCCTTCTTCTGTAGCTTTCATCATTTGTACTGTACAACATAGCAGTTAATTGTATTTTGTTTTCTAGTGTTTGTTATTTCCTCTGGTTAAGTATTATTTTACTTGACATTATATACAAGCTGCTTATAAATCAGAATTAAGTCTCATAATTTATCTGCTTTCTCCTCTATCCCTTCAACTCTTTGTTTGATAAGGTCTTATTTTCCAGACTTTCTAGCCAGTCCTTTTAAATGTTCTGCCATGTCGTCCCACAGACCATCAACATGTCTCAAAATTCCAACACCACAGTGTGTAAACTCGATCCAACAAATTGAATCTCATAGCTGAAGTAATATTGCAATTCTTTGGCAAAATTAACTGTCCTAATTGCAAGAATAGTGTCTTCTGCTCTAATTATGGAGCTAACAGTAGCTAATCATACTGATATTGAAGGCAATGGCAAGAGCGATGTATTTCAGACCAACTTTGGTTCAGAAAATGCATTCATCGTATCTGTAGTGCCTAGTTCAGTACCTGGTTACATTATAGGCTATTAAAGGATAAAATATCATATTTATCACAGTTTCCATTGTTGCCAAAACCTAGGGGAGAGAGGAGTAGGGAGAAGATTTCACCCATAGTATATTCAAATTTATAATAATCCATCTTAAAAATAGTTTTCTGTATCTGCTGACTTTAGGCGGAGGAAAAGAATGTCTTTAGGAGTGGATATGATCAATCCTGTTTTGTTGGTGTGTCTTTGGAGAGATCTTTTATGTAAGTGGAAACACATTTTAATGTTTTCCCTGGGTGAGTAAGTGATGTTCTCTTATGAAACAATAAGCTATTAGAACAGAAAGAAATCATCAAGGCTATCTAGTTTAGTGATCTATATTTTTAATTTTCAATTTTGGTAATGGAACCATTTTTCAAACAAGGGAGAGGATCCTGAGACCCTAGTGCAAGAACTGTCCTGGATTTAGAAGTACTGAAGCTGGTACCATGCTATCCCATAATTAAGTTAATTACATGTGTTATGAAGTCCTTCATTTGCTTGGGTTTCTAGCTCTTGTAAACTAAAAGAAAAAAAATATCTGACAAATATAAGTTTATAATAAAATTGAGAGTGAAAAATCATAAAGTATCTTAAGGCTTAATCTATCAAATTTCAATCAGAGTCCATGATAGTTATTTTATTTAATATTCATTAAGTAATTTTTGAGTGCCTACCATATTCAAGCACTGAAATTCTAGGCTGTGAATACAGAAGTACAAATCAGTAGTTCCTATCCTTCAGGAGTGCTTAGAGTCTAGAAGACTTAGCATCAGAAACAGACATTAACTTATCTCCTGAAAGCATCCTGAATTTTAGTCTTTACCTCCACCAGTCTGTTTACTTTATAAGCTATCATGGAATTGTGTAGACAGCCCATAAACTTTCCTGGTTCAGGTCCCCGTGTATCTTGAGCCTAGTCAGTCATGCCGGGGTGTAGCTTGGGGCACATTTCACTTAAAGCAGAGAGTTGAGATATGAATCTTGACTGGAATGGCTAAGGCCCACTTTTGGGGAAGGAAGATGAGAGCCTTTGACAGATGTATTAGTTTCCTGTTGCTGCCATAACAAATAATCACAAACTTGGTGGCTTAAAAGAACACAAATTTATTGTTTTATAGTTGTGTAGAAGTCCAACATAGGTCTCACTGGGCTAAAATCAAGGTGTCAGCCAGACTGTGTTCTTGTTTTTGAAGCTTTAGAGGCAAATCTATTGTCTTACGTTTTCTAGCTTCTAGAGGTCACCCACATGCCTTCATTCTTGGCTCCTTCTTCTATCTTCAAAGCCAGCAGTGGCAGGTCAAGTTCTTCTCACATTGTGTCACTCTGACCTTACATAGTCACATTTCTCTGTGACTCTCCTCTTCTTTCTTCCTCTTCAACTTTTAAGAATCCTTGTAATTACATTGAGGTAACCTGGGTAATCCAGGAAAATCTCCCCATTTTAGTGCCTCTATATTAATCACATCTACAAAGTCCCTTTTGCTATGTAACATATTCACAGGCTCCAATGTTTAGGGCATGGTTATCTTTGGGGGCCATTATTCTGCCTACCACAGCAGGTTATATAAGGTTAAAGATAAAGGGCCCTGATTTGGTCTGTGTTTCACTAAAAGAAATTTAACACCTTGTAGCCTTCACATTTATTCACTCCAGCTGTAGAATCTGCTAGTTTTATCACGACATGGAGTAAAATAATGTTATGATATAACCATTTCTTTTGTGGGCTAAATGTTTTTGTCCCCCCACCAAATTCATATGTTGAAGTTCCAACCCTTAATGTAACTATATTTGGAGACAGTGCTTTTTTGGAGCTAATCAATTAATAATAATTAATAATTCATTAATTAATTTAATTAGGTCATAAGGGTGGGGTACTGATCCAAATAAGATTAGTGCCCTTATAAGAAAAGACATGAGAGAACTCTCTTTTTCTCTTTTTCATTTTCTCTCTTGCCTCCCCCTTCCCCTCTCCCCTTCTCCCCCTCCCCTTCTCTCCCTCTCTGCCATAGGAGAACACAGCGAGAAGGTGGCCATCTTCTCACCAGGAACTAAATTGGCTGGCACCTTGATCTGGGACGTCTAGTCTCCAGAACTAGGAGAAAATAAATTTCTGTTGTTTCATCTACCTACTCTATGGTATTTTGCTATGGCAGCCCAAGTGACTAAGCTGGATTTTGGTACCAAGAAGTGGGGCACTGTTGTAATAAATATTTAAAAATGTAGAAGTGGCTTTGGAACTGGGTGATGTGTAAGATAGAGATACATGCTAGAAGAAGCCAAAATTGTCATGAAGTGATTGTTGGTAGAATTATTGATGTTAAAAGGGATTCTGGTGAGAGCTTAGCAAATAGGAGACTTGGAAAGAAATGATCTATTTTCTTAAGAGAATACATAAACAATCATGGATAGAATGTTGGTAGAAATGTGGACATAAAGGCCATTTTGGTGAGGTCTCAGGTGGAAATGGGGAACAGTTTACAGGAGAGGTGATCCTTGTTATACTGTGGCTAAGAACTTGGTGGAATTGTGTTCTGGTGTTTTGTGAAAGGTAGTGAAATGGAGCAGGACCCTGTGGCCCTCTTGGGTATGAAAGCCCCTCTATGTTCCCCTATTTCTTGTTTGTGAAAAAAAGGCTTCAGTCTCTAGGCCTTCCCTGAGTTCCAAACAGCAGATTCAAGCAGTTGCTAATTAGGGAAGTGAGGGAGTACCGAAACAAATGAAAAGCAGTCAAGAAACAATAGTGCAGCCATAAAACAGAGTCTTTGTTCCTCCTCAAGGGATATACATGACAATCTGATACACATCTCTGAGTTGTTCTGCAGGAACTAAGACCCCCACTCAGGTGGAGAATGGTAACTACATGATGACACCCCGAACTGGTTGTAACTAGAAGGCTGATGATTGAGATTCCTGGAATCTGTTACCTCACCACCAACCAATTAGAAAAAATTCATGCACCCTGCAGTCCTCATCCCATGTTATGTTGCCTTTAAGAGTGATTCTCTGAAGACCAGTGGGGAGTCTGGGTCTTTGGAGCACTAGCTACCTGTTCTCCTTGCTTGGCCCTGCAATAAACCTTTGTCTGCTCCAAACTCCAGTATTTCAGTTTGTTTGGCCTCACTGTGCTTCAGACACACAGACTTGAGTTCAACAATGGGAGAACCTGCAACCTATGAAATTGAATGTTTAGCAGAGGAGATTTCTAAGCAAAGTATTGCTGGTGTAGCTTGGGTCCTCCTTACTACTTACAGTAAAAGGTGAGAGGAGAGAGATGAATTGAAGGAAGAATTATAAGCAAAAAGGAACCAGAACTTGGAGATCTGGAAAATTCTTAGCCTATCTATATTGCCCCCCCCCCAAAAAAAAAGTAGAAGAAGAAGAGAAAAGAGAGAGAAAGCTTATTCTGAAGAGAACACTAGGATGTGGCTGAACAACCATTTGATAAAGAGATCGTGGGTGTGACTCATGGATTTAATCAGCCATCTCAGCAAAAACCAGGACTAGAGATGGAATTATACTGGCAGAGACATTGGCTGGCACCTCAATTTGGGATTTCTAGCCTCCAGAACTGTGAGAAAATAAATTTCTGTTGTTTAACCCAGCCATTCTGGGGTATTTTGTTATGGCAGCCTGAACTAAGACAGTTTCCCAAACTGCTTTGTTTCCTTCTTCCTTTTTCACTTACTGGCATATGTGCTTCCTTGCAGTTCTTCCCATTTGTCTTTGTCCCGACTTTTATTTAAGAAAATAAAAAGGACATAAAACATGTTCAAGGCTGGATGAGAATGTAACATTTTGCCCAGAGGAAAATTAAATTGGGAAACAGCATTCTGCAGGTGCATATTAAGTGAACTGGTGGGGAAAATGTAATTTAGGAGATGGTGAAATTGCATTTGAGTGGAGATGTACTCATCTCACAGTGCCTGTGTCTATCTAAAGATCATTTTCATTCTAGTTGCCTGCATGTGTTATGTACCGGCACTCCCCACTACATTTCTTTTGGGATCATCAAGAATAGATTACACAAGAATGATTTGCAGGTCAGTATACAATGAGGGGAAGTTTCCTGCACTGGACTAAACATAGGGCAAAAATAAAAATCATGAGCACAATGTTTCTTTTTCATTTTTAATCAGTTGATTTCTCACAATGTATTAGGCAGTAAAACAGGATGTTTAAAATTGGGGTTTCGAGACATCAAAATGTAATAGATTTTAGATGTCAGAATGAACCCTGACATAGATCATCCTTTAGGAATATCAGAGCAGATGGCCAAAAACTTCATGGAGAACTTCTGACCCTCATTAAAGAATTAAAAAAATGTAGATGGTTGTTTTTGTCAAACTCAAGTCTGCGTGTCTGAAGCACAGTGAGGCCAAACAAACTGAAACACTGGATTCTGGAGCAGACAAAGGCTTACTGAAGGGCCAACCAAGGAGAACAGGTAGCTAGTGCACCAAAGACCCAGACTCCCCACTGGTTTTCAGGGAATCACTCTTAAAGGTAACATAACATGGGACGAGGACTGCAGGGTGCATGAATTTCTTCTAACTGGTTGGTAGTGAGGTAACAGAGTGGTGTTCCAGGAATCTCAATCATCAGCCTTCTAGTTACAACCAGTCCGGGGTGTCATCATGTAGTTACCATTCTCCACCTGAGTGGGAGTCTTAGTTCTTGCAGAACAACTCAGAGATGTGTATCAGATTGTCATGTATATCCCTTGAGGAGGAACAAAGACATTTTTATGGTTGAACTATTGTTTCTTGACTGCTTTTCATTTGTTTCTGCACTCCCTTACTTCCTTAATTAGCAACTGCTTGAATCTGCTGTTTGGAACTCAGGGAAGGCCTACAGACTAAAGCCTTTTTTCACAAACAAGAAATGGGGGAACATGGAGGGGCTTTTGTACCTGGGAGGGCCCCTCAGGGCCCTGCTAGGTTTCAGTTAGAAATGAAAAGAATTTACAATGAAGAATACTTTGGAGAAATTCCCACTATATCCCCTGTTGTTAAGGAGGTAAAATAGAGAGGGACCCTCTCCTCACTTCAAGTTAAAGGATGGGAGGCTTCAATGTAACCATTCAGAGAACTTGATACACATTCCCTAGAGTTGGTGGATGCAGTGACTGATTCTGACTTGTGCCTGAGAAAGTTGTAAGTTCAGAAGCTGGCCAAAGCTTCCCTTGGCTTCAATGTAGAGGGCTGGATCTGGAAAGGAATTACTTTTCTCTCCAATACTGGGCCAATGATTCAAGAATTCTGGGATCTGAATGGGAAACTCACTTCAAGAATGTCTATTTAATAAGGGATCCTGCTTAAGAGGGTTTTTGCCAGAGGCTAGAGGTATAGTGTTGGGTGAAGGAACTGAGGGGGATCAGGAAAGGCCTGCCTATGGAGAGGTAGTACCCATATTGAGGGAATTGTGGTGTGGGATGGTGTGTCTGAGACAGAAGGGAAGAGGGCAGGGAACAACCATTGAAAGAATGACACAGCAATTGAGGAGAGGACATAAACTGGTTAGAACCAACTTGGCTCAGGATGGCAGAAGATTCGACTTCCAGTAGACCTTGAGCCTCATTATAGGCTCATTGTAATAAATTAGCATGCTAAATGACACATCCACAGGCCCCATGACAATTCCCAGGCTGACCATAAAAGGCCAAATAGTGGGTGGAGGCCCAATTCCTAGAAATCCCTGCCCCTTCCTGAAAAATGTTGGAATCATCCTCCCACTTGTTAGCATATTTAATTACCCAGCCCATAAAAACTAACCACCCCCACATCTCGAGGCCACCTCTTGCCTTCTAAGATGGCCTGCACTCTGTCTGTGGGGTGTGTATCTCCTTGAATAAATCTACTTTTACTTTACTATGGCTCGCTCTTGAACTCTTCCACGTGCGAGACAAGAACTTATTTTCTATCCGTGTGAACAGAGGCACCTCTGAAGAACACAGACATTTGCTCAGGAAAGAGTCAGCTTCAAGTGGTTGCTGGGTCCTAAGAGTATGCAATCATCTTTTTTGTCCTTCCTGTTTTCCCTATGACTCTACATTCCAATCCAGAGGGGCCAGCAGCCTGTGGGTAGGGAATGCAAATCCCAGATGGAGAGAGAGAGTTAAGAATCATGCTCCAAGGATAGGAAAAGTTTAATATCAACTCCTTTAAAGTTTTTGTTACTAACCAGAACTGGAGATTTTGGGTTACTGTTGTGTTAGTGAAGTAATAATGAAGATTTTATTACTTGAGAGTGGCCAGTGATGCTCTGTAGCCTGATCAGCTTTCACGCTGTGGCAGAGGAAGGACAGCTGCCTCTGAGCAAATGCAAAAGGATGGGGGTACAATATAAAGTTACTTTTAGGATTACACCCCATAAATCCTGCTTGTTTGGTGTACTGATGACAGTAGCCTATAACATTCATGCTTAAGGCCAGTGTACAGAAAATAGACTGAATTCAGATCAATATGCCTATCTTCAAAAGGATGAATCTTTTTTTTTTTTTCAAATGCAGAACAACTACTTAGATCTTTTCAATGCCATTAAGATTGTTGGGTCTGACTTCAGAAAAATATTTATTTGAAATACAGCAATCAATGTGCCTGTTCTGTTCAACTTCCCCTTCTAGATTAAACTGCCTTTTTACTTCCCCCTTGCTCAAGAGAATAGCATCAGGCTGTTCTTTGCTGATGGGAGACCACAGGAGGGACAAAGGTTGTATCCTGCTTCCAAAGGCAGCCTGCTTCTAGGGTTTTCAGATGCCTGCTATTGGGGTACCCAGTAAGCTTCATCATAGCCTTGTGTGAGGAATCTACCCAAACAGAGATGATAACATTTGAGCCAGTCAGGTCCTTTCTCTTGGGAATTTAAGCTGAGAGACTCAAAGAGAAGTTCTGTTGGATGTTGGGTGCCGTGTTGCAATGAGCCCATGATTAACAACCACATCCATCCAGAGGATGTTGGAGCTGCTATGCAGAGGGAAAGACATACTAGAAATGAGCCTTGGGGGCCCTTGAGCAAGAATGTCTGCCTTGATCCCTTTAGGTCTTCATGTTTTAGTTCCATTTCTGTGAACATCCTTACAATAGAACCTTCCTTTCCTGTCAAAGAAACTTGATGGGGTCTGTCCTTTGCCGACAAAGAAGCTCTGGCTGGAGGAATGTGGTAAACTTGACCCGATAGTGCCGAGTTCCTTGCACACTCATCATGTAGCCACATCTTCAGTGCTCGCTTGTATCTCAGCTCTTGTGTGATGGGCCTTGGTCTTTCTGCTTTTTTAAGGGCAGCTGACTTCCTAAATGCAATATCTATTATTTCAGTTGGTTCTGAATGTTTGTTTATTATTTCCATCTTTTAATGTGAACTGATTGTCTAAATACCTGTGTCTTCACATGGGCCTACAGACCATGTTCTGTATACAGGCTTTAAATATGATCATTACATATATATATTACTTCAAAATGGCTCAGATTGTTTTGTTATTATTGATGTTATTTGCTGATCTTTTCAGCCTCTACACTGGAGATTGAGAAAGAAATGCTAATGGAGTAAAGACATTTTGCTCTAGATTTTGAAAAATTATATTAAGATGGAAATAAATATACTCTACGTATGGGAGCCTTTGAAGACTTATTGCTTCATAACCCCAGTTCTTTTCCTAGCTCCTCTGTTCTTCATCACTCTCCCTGGTCCTAATCTTTCACATTTGGTCTAACCAATATTACTTCTCCCTCAGTCTCACCCACTGTTTCCTCCAGAGTGGGTTGAGGCTTCGAATTAATCCCATTTGAAAGGCAACATTTTATCCTAGTGCAAGGTGAGTTATTGGATTTATTAAAACCTCATCAGTGAACTGAGGGTCGAATTTTAAGTTCTAGCCGATGCCAAGAAGGCTACTTCTATGTGTACTCCCCTAAAATACCTTTGCAGTGAAGCCTGTGAAGAAACAGTGGAACATAGTAGAAAGCACACAGGCCTTGAAGTCGTGAGAACTTCCTGAATTCTGTATTCCCCATTTAATAGCTCTCTGATCATACTGCCTCAGGGAAAGGAACTTTACCAAGGGAACAGGCAGGAGGCACTAGCTTGACTTATTGCATAGGATCTTTCACTAGTCAGTAGGGCTCTTCAATGTCATTCCCTGAATCCACTTTCAGACTGAAAGACAAAGGAAGTTCCAACATTTAGGAAAATTACACACACAGGAACACATAATCAGGATCAAAGTTAAAGTACTAATAAACAAGTCTGTTTTTATTTTTTGACCAGAAGCTGGTGATCTCTGGTATATATGGCAATATTAAATAACTGATTTTGTGCTTGTTTCACGTGACTTGGTATGAAACATTGTATTGTTCCTTGAACACTGTGGATTCCTGTTTGTTAAGGTAGCATTACCCGCTATAACCTAAACCCTTAAGTCTCAGTTACTTAACACAAGAGAAGTTTATCCTTGCTGACATTAAGGCCTCTCAGAGGGAGCAGATACATGGGTTTTTGTGGGTCCTCTGGTTATTCAGGGATCCAGGCTGATGGATAGTCTGCAGTCTTGTATATGGGGCTTCCATACTTGCTTTAAGCATCAACAAACACTCAGCCATCTAAGAGGGGAACAGAGTATGATTCACCTGTGGGAGGGTTTTATGAGCCAGACCTAGAAATAGTGCATATCATTTCTGATAACCTTCCATTGCTGGGATTTAATTACATCATCAAACCTTTCTACAGGTGCATCTGGGAAAAGTAGATTATATTTGTCCCCAGGAAGAATAGAGAAAGGGGTTTGGTGAACACATAATAATCTCTGTCACAGTACAAATGTCTGAGAACAAATGTAGTTTCATCTATCTCCCTCATGTAGAACCACTTTCTTTCCTCTCCAAAGATCTCATCTATCTCTAGATCCAATTCTCCATTTTCCAGGTATGGCTTCTTATGGGCTGGCAACCCATGAACTAAAAGGACAAGTTATCTTTTTTGTCCCTCTTCATCTAGTATCCAGTGGTGAAGTTGGGACACTTCCACCCGATAACACTATTCACAATGGCACTTCCATTCATAAAAAGAAAGACTGGGAGACACAGCTCACTGGATTAAGCAATGATCAAACCCTACTGGGCAAGTTCTATGAAATCCTTCTTAGTAGTGGAGGAAGTTCCTTAATTAGATGATGATTCTTCTGGAGGAGTATTCTTTCCTTGCCCATTGTTCTCCATATCTCCTGGCTCCATCCTGTAGAAGCTTTTTCCATATCCATTATCCTCCAAAGCCACATTTGAAGTAGGTATTGGACAGTTGTCATCCTTGGGGTTGTACAGATTTCATAACCTACTTCCTGCTTGTCAAGTTTGGGGGCCCAGAAGTTGTTCAAAGAATCAGACAATTTTATTCTGGCCTCTTGTTTGTGGTTATTAATTTATTTAATTACTTAAACATTTTTTAAAAAACAACTTATGGAAACAAATCAAATAACCTAGAAGAAATGGACAAGTTTCTGGAAACATACAGTCTACCAAGACTGAATCAAGAAGAAATTGACCACTTGAACAAACCAATCACTAGAGATGAAATAGAATTAGCAATAAAAAACCTCCCTGCAAACAAAAGTCCAGGACCAGATGGCTTCACTGGGGAATTCTACCAAACATACAGAGAACTCATACTAGTCCTTCTCAAACTCTTCCAGAAGACTGAAAAAGAAGGAGTACTCCCAAACTCATTCTGTGAAGCCACCATCACTGTGATACCAAAACCAGACAAAGACACTACCCCTCCCCAATTTTTTTTTTTAACAGAGATACTGGGGATTGAACCCTGGATCTCATGCATGCTAAACATGTGCTCTACCATTGAGCTAAACACACCCCCACTAATCTAGTCTTTAATCTGGCAGTCAGCTTCCTCAAAAATTTTCATTTAGTTCCTGGTGCCTATAAACTCATCTTTTCTTAAGCATGATTCTTTTCTTAAACATGATTTTCAATCTTGATGTATATATTTTTGCTTCCTCACAATTTAATGGTTCCACCATGATACCATTTGAGATAAAAGACCTGGGTGGGAAGGCCACACTCTAAAACTATCTTTGCCTCAGGGCTGCATCTTAATGACTGTTCCTCAAATTTATCTTCTCTTTTACTATTTAGGATCTAGAAGCTGTAGGCTTTGATATACCATCAAGGCTCCAAATTCCTGAACTTTCTCCATTTCCTTTTATGTCTCTTTGCAAACAGGCCATCTCTTTAATAACTAGAAAGTAAATTCCTAACCCAATTAACATTCAGACTCTTTGCAGATCTTTCCCTTAGAGCGTGAGTTGACAAACTTTTTCTATAAAGACCTAGATTGTAAATATTTTAGACTTTGTGGACTGTACCGTCTTGTCATAACTATTGAATCCTGCTCTTGTAGTGAAGAAACAACCTTAGACAATATGTAAACAAGTGGGTGTGGCTGTATTCCAATAAACTTTATTTTAAAAAAGAGGGCCAGATTTGGCATCTGGGTCATATTTTGCTGACCTCCAAGCTAAAGGTTCAGTAAGCATGTGGTTGTTCTTCATGTTTTCACAGGTGAAATTTTTGCTCTGATTATCACTTTTATTGTGTTGCATAACCACTGAGCGGGTGCCACATATGCTAAGTTTTTTGTTAATGTAGCCCTCCACTTCCAGTACCAATTAATGTATTAAATAAAATAATGCAATTTTTTTCCTAGCAGGTAAACCCACAAATGTCAGCAACTTAACCCAGAAGTCAAGTCCACCCAGTTTGCTATAAAGGGTTGTTGATGTTGAGGCACACAGTTCCCTACAGACATTCAAGAATCTAGGCTGATGATAGCTTTGCTATCACCAGCACAAAGCTTTCAAGACCACCATGGGTGTTGACTTGCAACTGATAGAGGAAGAGAATGGAAATCACTTATGAGAGGATTTTGTGGGCCAGGTTTGGAAATATTTCATAGTACTTCTGCTCCCATTCCACTGGCTGGAACATGGATATACCTGATTATGAGGAAAGCTAGGAAATGTAGTCCAGCTTTACAGCCAGGAAGAAATAGGCACCAATCTTGGTGAGCACACTGAATTCATCACCCCAGTTCCTAAATGAATGTTAATGACTGAGGCTTTCCACACTAGCTTTGTGACTTTAGGTTCAGGGCCCATTTCATCTTTCTTGTAATAGACACAAAATTAGAATTAAAAGTACAAAGCACATAAGAATGCCTTGTTAGTTTCAACTAGCAAACTCTTTACATGTCTACAAGAATATTATAAACACCTGTATTGCCCTTTCCCAGATTTGTATTAATGTTGTACCGTATTCAAGACTCAGATTTATTTTATAATATAAACATTACAGATATAGATTGAGGCTCCCTAAGCATTTCCATTCCTCTTTCTTTTTCCTCACTATCATGAATCCATTGTTTATTAATTTTATGTACTGGAATCTTTTTTTTTTTTTTTTTAATCCCTTATAATTCAGTACTGCTGTCTTACTGACTCGTTTACGGTCACAGTCAGCCAAGTCTCTTGTGGGATGAAAGGAATGGTATTCTGGTTAAACCATGTCAGGAGTGGAAGGCACAGAGTCCTCCCTTAGCCCTTACAGCTAGTCTCCAGGTACAGCAGCCTCTTGGGGAAGAGGTAGATACGAAGTTGGAGGTAATCACGGGTCAGATTGACAGGCCTCATGTGTCGGCTAAGGATTAGAATTTCATCCTCTTGAAAACAGTAGGGAATCCTATTATTAGATGGTCACAGTGGTGGTTTAGAAGGATAATTCTTGTTGCTGTATGAATTCTGTCCAGAGCTAAGAGAGACCCTTTCTATAGTGCTGGGCAGAGATAGTATGAGCTTCAGCTAAAGTGGTGGCCGGTGGAGAAGAGCCTTTTCTTGGCAGGAGCCTGGAGGGCTCACAAGTTTTCTTTTCTTGCTGCTTTAGAAAGGATTGCACTCCAGTTTGGCATGGGGGTGCCTCAAGCAAAAACTGCTGCTGCTTCCTAGCATTTTGACCTTGATCTTTTTTAGCTAAAGTGGTAGAGAGGTTGACTTGGTAGCCATAGGAGAGCTGGGCTAAAATCTGGGAAGCCTGCCTGCCATAAACAGTCTTTGTGATCTTGGGTGGGTCACGTAACATCCTTGGGCTTCGGTTTTTCCATCTCAGAAATCCAAGAGAAATGAACTAGAGTCTCTCCAGTGTCCCCATCCACTCTGTGATTCTCTCTTTGCTTTTTTCCTCCACTACATCAGAAAATGATTTCAAAACATGACAGGAAATTTAAATGTGGGTTCATCACCAGCTGTGGGTTCTGGACAGCAGAAGTCCCACCGAGACAGAATGAATTACTCGAGACTTTGTGGAAAAAGTCAAGAGAGTGAGAGGGAGTTGGGAGCCAACTCCACAAACCTCTCAAATGCTCCCATATTTATTGTGTACAATCAAAGGAGAAATCACTAACAGTTGTGTGATGGAATGCAGGAATTTAGGGAAAGACAGGGTGGAATCGAGATTGTAGAGTCTGGCTCAAGGTCAGAAGACCCTTTATGTTTTGGTAAATCATGTTCTTGTTGGCACCAGCGAGCCTTACAGCTTATCAGGGTGGAATGTATGAGAAGCAGCTGCTTAACAACATTTTTCTTGGACTCAGGCGGTTGTGCCTGTCTTAGGTTGCCCCACTCTGGGGATCTTACCCATCATTGGCTAACCAGCCTTCTCACCTCTGAGTCTGCAGCTTTTTATAACTTGTTTACCATTCCAGCCCAAGACTTGTTCCTTTGGTCCCACAATCAGGGGCCTACAGTTTATCTTTAGGGAAGTCATGGGAAGAGGGGAGCAAGATACATTCTTACAGATATGTTAAAGCAGACCACCAGCCCAGCCAGTTCCTTGTTTTGGGGATAGAAGACTATCTAACAGCAGACACGCCCAGCGTTTATAGCCGAGGGCCTGGGTTGTTGCTTTGCAATGAGCAGAGTGCTATCTAAAACCTCAACTATGCAAGCAAGGCAGTTACTAAGCACATTTGCTCTTCTTTAAGGAGACAAGCGGCTGGGGTCTGTTACAATTTGTTAACCCAATCATGGGCTCCCACATTTAAATAAGGAAATAATTTTAGAAATGGAACAAAATTAATTTTAATATTTCCAAAGGTCAGGACAGACAGATAAATATTACAGAAGGACTTGAAATTTTTGGTGACATTCTTTCTACTAATATTATAAACATACAGACATTCTAGTCATGCTTGTATGTGAAAAAAATCCAAATCCGTAAGTCTGGTGGCTAGCATCTTTATTAAAAAAATAAGATTTAAATAAATTAGTTAAACAACATGAGTATGAAACAAGTATATTATTAAGAGAAATCTTGAAATCAACTCATGAAATAATTACAATATTTACCCTCTTGAAAGAAACAGATTTGAGAGAATATGGACAGACAAAAGAGAAGACTGATGCATGCAGAGAGGATTCTAGAAAACAGCCGTTAGCTGTTTTGTTTTTTTCCTCATGGCTAATTCATTCTAAAAGAGCTATTTCTTTACACAAATGTATTTGTAGATAAGGTAAATGCACTTATAAAGTTGCCAAAATTCCTTTCAAACCTACTTTCAAATCTACATCTCTCCAAAGGAGTAGATCCCAGCCTGGAGGGCAGGACCATATAATTTTTCTTACTTCCCAAAGGGAGTTTTGCAGGAGCATGATAGCATTTGTTCAATTTATTTCGATAGTGGAATAGATGGGGGTAATTTCCACAAGCTGACATTAACATTTCTTGCTTTCACCCTTAACTAAAGGAAGAGGTTGGCAGTAATAGCTTGGAAGTCCTGAGCTCAGTAACCTCCACCTGATCCATTCGGAGAGAGGCATCCTGTCTCTATCCTCCACATGCCGGAGGTGATACTGGAACCAATGCTCCACTTCCAAGGACTCACTGGCACTGCTGAGAGCAGTTTCATCAGATAGCCTCAAACATCCTCTTTCTGTATTTTCCTACCCTCTACCGTTCTGATCTTACTTTCCTTAAGGAAACCAATGCTGAGTTTCTTACTAAGTTCTACACATGGTGCTAGGCATTGAGGCACAGTCATGAAGAAGATGCTGGCCCTGCTCTTCAGGGCTCTGAGTCTAGCAGGAGAATGCTGCGTTGAGTACTTTTACCCACTCTTAGCTCACTTCCTTCATCTGGGCCAGTATCCCTGTCTCTAAGAGGAAGGGATTGCCTGAGAGGATTTCTTAGATTATTAGATGTGAAAGCACCCACGTGTCTGTAAGTTAATTAAGACTGAATAAAACTTATGGAACCAGACCTAGAACACAGGGTTGAGTAGTGACAGGCCCCAGGCCCCAGCACTCTCCATTCCTGGAGCTCCCCCTCTGCCGGAGAACAGGGGTCAGTGGGGTCTCCCACGGTGGTCTGCAGCCTGGGCACGTTGTACACACACAGACTTCTTGGATATCTTGGTCCTTCAGGACAAGGGTGGGCAACTCAAAATGTCCACTGTACTTTATTCTTTCATTTCACTGAAGGAGCAGTAGCTGGGCCCCAGGCCTCGTACGGTGCAGTCAGTGCTGTCACTGTCACACTTGCCACAGTGACATTCAGTGGCTACTGGGTACGTATACAGGGAGTCTGCATGGTGAGCACAGCCGGGCACCTTCACCGTCTCGTACACCAGCTCCTTGAAAGTGCATGTTTTCTGAATGTTGGGCCTGGCTGGGTCCTTGTACACCAGATCCTGAGTGTTTTAGGAAGGAGAGAGTTAGGTTACGGTATTCTGCAGGTTTCTGTTTAGCTTAATCAAAATGAGGCAGGGATTGAACACTGCTTGCTCTAACATTTACCCGCTAAAGCTCACTTATGGAATTCCTAACCGAGGAAGCATGACCTCATAAATGATCTATGTGCCATACCACGCTTCCTGATTGTTCTGGAAATCTTACAGAAAATATGTTATTCCTTTTCCTACTCCTTATGTCTATGTCAAAATATTATTTCTTCAACTCTAGAGAAACTTGAATTTCAATATAGAGAAATGATGAAAAGGGAAATATAGCAGACATTTTAATCTGACTTTCTGTACTTAGTTGAAAGCCATATTAATGACAGCTTGAACCATGAAACACTGAAGTTTAATTTCTCAGAAAAAAATTTTCAAACACACTGTCCCTGGGTGTTTATAAAAAGTCAAAAAATAAATACATAATGTGAAATGTTAGTCCTTAGCATGACTATGAAGGCTTATGGCAGATTGTAAATATTCCACTGTTTTGTAGACATCTTCCCCCCTTATATGCTGTATGTTTTGCAAGGCTCTCAGTTTCAAACGGTTTGCATATAAGAACTTTAATCCTGGCAGAATAGTTTTGTTCTAACACTTTCTAGTAAAAAATATATATATATATATGTGTGTATATTTGCACTGAGAGAAGAAATTGACACTTCTGTTTATTTCAGTGTCATGCCGCCAAGTCTACGTCCTGAGAAGGTGCAGTGAGTGGAGTTTGATCAGACTCATTTACCACCTGATCAAGTATACTTCATTAAAAAGTTGCTGTTTTCAGGGTCAGTTTATAGAATGAAATTCTGCATAGGTAGCTGTAGGGGAAAAAAAAAAGTAGAAACTGCCTCTTGGATTAATTTAGAGAAGCTGTCTGAATACAAACTGGTGGTTTTATGTCTCTGTACCTTGGTTTTCTCAACAGTACAAAGAAGTGAGTGGGTTTGCTGATTCAGTTTGATTCCAGCCGTCTGCACGGATCGATTGTGTTCTCAGCCTGCTTGTTGGCCTTTGTATTCAGGCGGGCCAACAAGACAATTTTTATAATGTGGCTGTGTTTTTATGTAGCTTGCAAATATATTTTGGTACTTTCTCTATTGCAAAGATACGGCTTCGATTGCTGAATTGGTTTTGGGAGAATATTGTAGATCTTTTATTAAATAGATGTAAGTTTACGTGTTTATCTCTCTGTAAAATCTAGTATAGAACTATTTTTTTTGAAATGAAAAATTAAATAAAATTTGAAAAATAGAGTTGTCATATTACCAAATTGATCAGATCAAATCTGAGGCTTCCCTAAATTTACCCTAATCAAATCCAAATCCAAACATTTAACTGATATCCTAGTAAATAACCCCAATCATAAAACAGGCAGTGTTGGCTAAGGGACTCATGGCTATTCCTTGGGAAACTTAAAATATTGATAAAGTGGGAATTCACACAGCCTGCCTCACACAGACCCTCAGCACCCTCACTTCCAGCAAAGCAAAGTACTCACCCGGGTATAGCAGTAGCCCGCACACCACGTGGTGTTTATGCTTATGCAGAAGCCGCATTCCTCTTTCTCCACCGTGATGGTGATGTTGGTCAGCTCACAGCTATTGCAGCAGATTGCTTTCCAGCAACAGAAGAGGAAGCAAAAGTGGAGTGACTTCATCCTGGCCTGGGAAGCTAACAATTAAAGCCTGTGAGAAACCGAAAAACTAAAGAATTATCATTGTTACCTAAGTTGACCAAACCAAAAATAATTGGTCTGCCCATCCTGTGCAGCCACATTTTGCTCCAGCAATCTTTTTTCCTTTCTTTCTTTACTTCTTTGTTTCTTGAACAAACATGTCTTCTTATTCTCCTCCTCAATTTTTTTTTGTCAAAGTAGAAAACTATTATAGATTAAAACTCCAGATTTAAGCAGAGCAACGTTTAAAGATTAAATTATTACTACTGACTTTCTTAAAGTGATTACTTTGAAGCAAGTAATTGCGATCCTCATATCTGTCCATTCATTATCATTTTAAAGACTAGTTTTATTTAAAAAGAAGAAGGAACGTCTATACTACAAAGTTAGTTCATTTTTAGGATCTCATAAATATTATCATTTGCTTTTGCCCCCCTTTGTTTAAAATAAAACTATTTCGGACACCAGGCGAACTGGCCTATAGAAAGACAATTGCTTGCTGACAGTGATTACAGTATATTAACCATATTTAAGAAGCTAGGTTCACAAGCACAAATTCCCTACACAATAGAAGTTGAAAAGCTCTAGGTTTGTTCTCCAGATCCTGAAAAATTTGTAAATTTCAGAAGTAACAGTCACCACTTGATAACTAAGGGTGCTGAGACTCACCTGTGGTCTGCTGCCTTGTCTGGGGAAAGCTGTAGGCTGAGTCTAGTCTCAGTTCACCTTTTATACACAATCATGTGAAACTAACACCTGGTGGATTTGTTGGGTATTAGTAAGACCAGTGTTAGCCTGAAGCTTGCTGTAAGTGAATCAGTGTTTAGCTAGACAGGGAGATCAAGCCAAACTAAAGTAGTCTAAACACAGTAGATCAGGAAACATAATGTTACCAGAGATGATGATTTTGTGCAAATTAAATTTGATGTAGTAGAACACCCACTCCTTTATCTTGTCAAATTAAATCTGACTCTGTGTTTTTTGTTTGCAGCTTTAACTTGGGGAATTCGAGTCCTTTCCAAGTATTGCTTGGGCCTTGTTGAGGTGCATCAAAAAGATATGGTTAATAAATTACTCCGAGAGTAAATTGAAAGCTGTAAGGGAAGAAACAAATAGAGAGTCTTTCATGATGTGACTCCTATCTAAGTGTAGACTGTATTTTTCTTTACTTCCAACATCCAGATCCTCTAACCTCAAGTTTTCTTGATGCTTTACTTGTAATTCTTTAAATGCTCTGCTGATTCATCTCTCTAAGTCCTTGCATGTGCAGTGTTTGTCCTGCCTGAAATGTCCTTGCTTCCTTCCTGGGTCCCCTACACTATTTCCACCCCTGGCAAATTTCTCAACCTTCAACACTCATCTGCCAGTGTTTAGGATGAGAGATAGAGGAGAGCTTTAATTTCCACCTTCTTTTTTGTAATCCTTTGTATGTCTCTGTTTCTCCCAGCAGACTATGAACTCCTTGGAGACTGGGATTGATTTGCTTAACAAATATTTTTAAATTAAGCAGTGTTGCTGGAGCAAAAACAAATGGTGGAAATATTAGGATACAATGTCAGAGATGTAACAGAAGTCTAATCATGTAGGATCTTTTAGACCAATGTAAAGACTTTGGTTTTTACTGTCTGTGAGAGGGGACTGATTAGAGGGTTTTCCAATCTTTTTTTTTTTTTAACATGATTTTTCTTTTTCAGTGGAGGACTGAGGATTGAACCCAGGACCTCGTGCATGCTAAGCATACGTTCTACCACTGAGCTCTTACCCATCCCCAATTATAGGGTTTTGAGTAGAGGAGTGATGTGATCTGGTTTAGGTCTGAAAGGATCCCTCTGTCTGCTGTGTTACTAATGCAGGAGCGGGAAAAGTAGGAACAGGAAGTCCTATTTGATGCTACTGCAGCTAGCTGGGTAAGAAATGATATTTGTTTAGACTATTGTGGTAGCAATGAAGGTAATGAGACATAATCTGATTCTGGATATATTTTGAAAATAGAGCCAACATAATTTTCTGATGGATGACTTGAGTGTGAGAGAAAGAAAAGTCAAGGATGACTCTGGTCCAGGCAACTTGAAGGATAAATTTGCTGTCAACTGAAATGGGACGGCTGTAGATATAGTAAGTCTGGGGGGAAGATAAGGGGTCCAGTATGGGTATGTTGAGCTTGAGGTAGCTTTAAGACATCCAAGTAGAATCTGTATGTTGGGACAAATAGATTAGCTGAAGGTATAAATTTGGGAGTTGTTGACATGAGCCTAGAAGAGATTACCAAGGGAGTAGGTGTAAATAGAGAAGATAAAAAGACCAAGAGTGGAGCCTGGTGTATTCAAACATTAAGAGGTCAAGAATAAGACGAAGTGTTTTTTGTTTGTTTGTTTGTTTGTTTTTCCCTTCCTTTATCCAAAGGAAATGGAGAAGGGTCATTGAGGAAAAAAAGGAATGGAGAGAATGTGGTGTCCCAGAGTCAAGTAAAGAGAGTGTATCAGGGGGAGACAGTGACAGCTGTACCAAATGCTGCCAACAGTTTAAGTGAGGAAATTGCACAATGCATGTGACATCATCAGTGTCCTTGGTTAGAGAAATTCCTTTGGGGTGAGGGGAAACAGTACCCTGATGGGTGTGTCTTTAAGTGATTGGCAAGAGATGAATAGAAAAAGAGTTGAATATAGACAACTTTGTTTTTTTTTTCCCTAGAAATTTTGATACAAAGAGGAGGAAAGAAATTGGTGATTTGGTAAAGTGGAAGTGGGGTAAAGGTAATTTTCTTTTGATTTTTATGTTTTAAGACGGAAGGAATAACTCTGTTTGTATGGTGATGCAGATGGTCGGGTAGAGAGTGAAAAATGATGTTGGAGGAGGAGAGGAGACTTTCTGCAGTGTTCTTAGGTACGTGTGAAGACATGGATTTTAGAGCACAAGTGGAGGGAATGGCTTTAGACAGAAGAATGGAGAGCTCATCCTGTATCAGGCAGGAGGCAGAGTTGTGGGTGCAGATGCTGCTGGCTGGGGAGGTGTGGTGAGTACGAAAGATGGTGGGTGTTAGGTACCGTGATGGGCTTTATGCAAACTCTCCTATGATTAATTTCATTTTCTCAGTAAAGTGGGAAGTAAGGCCATCATTTGCGAATGAGGATGGTGGATGAATTGCTGAAGAATGAGAGACAAAAAGATTTGAACTGTTGTCTGAGACTGGGAGAGGGAGTGAGTTATCAGTGAGTTAGGCATAGTAAAATTGCCTACCAGCCTTAAGGGCCCACTTGAGGTTTATGGTAAAAAATTTAACATGAAACCACTCAACACGGATGTGCATTTTCCTTTTGCCCAGTTTAATGGCAGGGGTTGAACTTGCCTGTCATCAGGCTCATCGGTGACAATTGGTTGGATTTATCCAGAGTTATGATTTTATCAAATGTGTGTGACAAAGATAAAAACTTAGCAAAGTACTGGGCACTACAAGTACTAATTCAGCATTTATGTAAGTGATCTCTGGAATGTAGTAGTTAGTTAAAATCTGTTAGTAATAGGCAAGTAAACATATTATCAAAGTTATAGGATGAATAAATTTCATATAATACATATTAAATGAAATATACTCATGATTCCTAGAAAACTATAAATCCTTTCAATTTTCCTAAAAGAATACTGACAATGTTATGACTATCAGTTATACCTTGCATTTGAAATTAACTTTCTATGTTATCTATGTGTGTTCACGAAGTACATGTATATGAATATATGTGAACTTATGTTTTAATGACTAATGTATATACAGTTGTATTAGCTCTTTACAAATTCAATTTAAAATATTAACAGCTTTTTAAAAATTGTGCTCCTACTATGCCCCAGGCACTTAACTAAACACTTTAAATACACAATCACATATAATCTTTACAACAACTTTCTAAAGGAGTTACTATTATTGCTCTTTGAAAGATGGGAAAACTGAGTATAAATGACTGACCCAAGACAATGGAACCTGTAAGCGCCGAGGCTGTGGTTCATATCTAGGTCTGTTTGTCTCCAAAGCAGAGAGCTACTCATCGAACCATACTGACATCAGTTGGTTATAATTCTCAACAATCCCGCTAGTTGGAAAGAGGCCAAGACAGAAGCCATCCAGAATTTGGGCAGATATTCCAAATGTCCATGTTTATACTTCCATCCACATTTAGGTCAGAGGTTCCCCCCATATAACCCTATTTTCCTTGGCCTGTCAAGAGGCCCCAAGACGTGTCTCCCAGTGTCAAGCCTCTTAGAGCCTAGTTTATCTGATTAGTGTATTTCCTAATTAGATGTTATTGTGTTCATACCTAGGTTGTTGAAATGTTTTATTGATGAAAATCTAGAGCTCTTATTCACCTTTGTATTCCCAGTACGAATAGAGTTTCTAATCCACAGTAGGCACTCATACACTTTTGTTGAACAAATTGAAACACAAATCACTCACAGTTTCACTTATGCTCTGCTGGTCGGTAGCCTGTTTGCTCTCTGATGCCTTCCTTGTTTTTACTCTGTTCTGCTGTCTGTTTTTGGGAGAAGGGACCTCTGCAGGCTGCCTTTCCCAAGCTGCAGTGTCAGCAGACTTTTGCCTCTGGGGAGGGAGATTGGAGAGTGAAAGGAAGGAAGGAGTCAGAGCAAAGCTCTGCACTCTTCTTGCCAGCAGCTGCACCTTCTCCCTGGGTCCATGTCGCATCAGATAGCTCCTCTCTTAGATCTCCCAGTTTTTGTGAGGAAAACCCTCTTGTGGCTTAAACTTCCGCTGGTTGGTCTCACCTTTTGGTTCTGGAAACCCTACTTGTGTCCTTCCAATCTAGAGGGTAAATGGGGCTTCCCATGGCTGCTGACCTTTGGGTTTCCCCTGTCTGGCTTCTCAGCAGCCCTAACACTTGGATAATGAATTCCCTGGATTAAGTTCCATCTGTTTTACATGTTAGGAGTGGCTTCTGTTTTCCTGGTTGGAAACTGACTGATAACCCACATCTTTGTTTCTAGCCCTCTATTACTGGGTTTTAGTACAGTAACATTAATCAACTCAATATTTAACAAAATGTTGAGCATTATTTAAGGAGACCCTATGTCAGATTCCCACTTCATTGGCTTGAAGCATCTCCCCACTTCCCAAAGTCACATGTATTACTTCTCTCTTCCTTGAGAGAAAAAAATTCTATTCCTTTGGCTGGAGATATGTCTCTCATCTCCTTTTCATCCAAGCCACTCCTACAAGCACTCCTACAAGATTCCATTTAGATGTAGCTTCTTCTAGGAGACATCCACTCATCCCACGTTACACAGTATTCAGTACTCACTCTCAGTCCAGTCCTTTCTGTTTTGTTTCCTTAGTTCCCAGTGCCCACCTCAGTGTTAACATTCATCACATTGCATTTTAAATGAACAGCAGACTTCTCTTGTGAATTCTGGTGAACCAATGTCCACAACTGTGTGAGCATCCCTAGAATTTCTACCTGTGCATATGCTCAATGACCTACATCCTTCCTTCATTTATAAAGATTTTTTTCCAAATCATTCCTTTATCTTTGGGCTTAAAAATAGGAAATTAAGCACCTGTGCTCGTATCTTGATAAATTACTTGCTCCTTCTATGGTCTGGTATCCTTTTCATCCTCTTCTTTTGCTCATGGGATAAATGTTTTGTAATGTAAATTAAACAAAATTGTTTAATGTATTTAATTTTGTTTTTAATTTAAATTTACCCATTTTAGTCATTTAAATTTATTTCCTTTATTTATATTACAAAGTAATAGATAACATATATGATGTGATAATTCTATGTAAAGTGCTAAATTTTTAGTAAGTTTTAACTTACCAAATTACCCAACAGTGGTATAGAGCTGCACTGTCCAATATGGTAGCCACCAACCACATGTGGCTGTTAAGCACTTAAAATGCAGCTAGTCTAAAGTAAGATGTACTGTAAGTGGAAAATACCCACTGGATTTCAAAGACAAAATAAAAGCTCATGTAAGCTGTCTCAATGATTTTTGTATTGATTACATTGAAATGACATTGTTTTGGATATATCAGGCTAAATAAAATGTTATTAAGTCAATTCACCTTTTTTTTTTTAACTTAAAAGTACTATTTTAAAATGTGGTTCCTAGAAAATTTAAAATTACATAAGTGGTTCACATTATATTTCTATTGGATAGCACTAGTATAGACCTTGCCAGCTAATTTTCAGAGATTACAAGACTTGTTCACTGGTCTAACGTCTGGTCCTTGTGCATTACACATTGCCAGGCAAGGTCAGTTGGTACAACCGTGAAAAATAATAAAGTGAAAGGCGCACTGGTTGCCGATGTCTATTAATGTGAAGACACAATAATGTACTTTGTGTTTTTCAGGGAAGAGGGCAGGAGGGTCAGTCTTCATATTAGCAGGTAAACTTGTTCTTATCTGCAGGGGCAGTCAGATGGAACTCTAGTTCATTTCATCAGATGAGACAGTACCATATTGTGAACAACAAACCAAAGTCCTAATGCTCATCTGTTGCATTTTCTTTTCCTCAGAGCGAGACAGAGCAAAATGTCACAGAGTTCTCCTGATAGGAGCTCTTTTAAAAGCAGAAATGACACTGAAAATATTCCATGATAGTGTTCCAGTAAGAAGTCAGTGCCTTTGGTATGGGTCAACTGACAATGCAAGAAGCTAAAAATATTTCCTAGGCTTTAAAGCAATTGTATCTTGCATAGAGTAAGCAATCAGTAAATACTTATGGATTTGATTTTTGTTTTGATGCTGGTTGTCAGGTTTCTAGAAACTAAAGCATAAAGCACTAAGAATGAGACGTACATCCACGTAACTAGCAGTATATTGATCCTTGATGTGGGATGTGCTGAAAGGATAATAATCCACGAGTGGGCCAGCAGTTATCCCTAACACAAAAATGGCAGATTCTAGTTGTTTTTACGTCTTTCTGTTTTAGGAAAGAGGATCTCTGCATACACACATATACATATAGACATACATAGAAAACACTGACATAACAGTTTATGATGTTTTCACAGCTTCCTTATGCTCATGTATGTCCTTTAAGGAAAGTATTATTGTCCTCATTTTACAGAGTGGAAATGTGTATTGAGCACTTACTTATACCAACTACTGTGCTAAATGCTTACATCAACAGCTTAATGAATTTCAGATTACTATTGCCTGTACATTATAAATGAAGAAATGAGGATCCGAGTGGTGCACTAAGATAAACAACATCACAGTAAATAAGTGGCAGAGCTTCAATCCTGGACCAGGCAAGAAGACTCCTGAGTCCCTGGTGTTCTTCCTTCAGGCACATAACTATTCGCTAGACAGATTGGACTAGTGGAGGAGAAGCACCCAGGGACTAAAAGACATTGTCACTGTTTTGCGTTAACTGTGTCTGCGTGTTTTAATTTTGGAGAAGCCCCACTTGATTCTAGACAAGAGAGAACTAACAACTGGGGAGATTAGAAAAGCAGAAACTTAGAAAGAAGAGGAGGAAAAAGGTTTGGAAATTATACAATGAATCATTAATCCACGGAGTGTGTTAGAAAACTGGAATCTGAAACTGAGTCAATGCGTTAAAAAGCCAGGACACTAAACAATGAGTTAACTTTTACTGAACACATAAGTGCTAAAGTTTAGTGCTAAATATTTTATATGCACCATTTAAATTAATGTAATCATCACAGGAACCATATAATAAGTACTAGAATCATCCTCATTTTAGAGATGAAGAAACTGTGACATAAAGAGTTCAAATACTTTAACAAATCCATGTAGCTGGTAAGTTGGGGGAGCTGAAATTCAAACCCAAGCTGTCTGGTTCTAGGGCCTGTGTTTTTACCTGTTAGCACTGTTCTACTAGCCACTCTCATCAAAACACAACTCAGACTATCTTAGAATAAATACATGTGTACCTCTGTGTCCTATTGAATAAATTTTTATTTTTTCACTGTGTGTAAATAGAGGGAATTATGCTGGAAGACCAAGATATTATCTTACCTTCTACAGAAGAAGAAAGTTCTTTGAAATAGAATCTGTCATTCATAGAAAACATGAAGAAAAAATGAGGCAGGAAGCATTTCTTAAATAATCCAACCATCATTATGGCACAGAAAAATTGCCAAATCTTCTGTGTACTTGCCTATGTTATCTAGTTTATTTGTACTTAGATTGGGGCCATGTGACTAGTTCTGGCCAATGGGCTATGAGTAGAAGTGAAGTGGGCTGAGGCTCATGACTCTCCAGTGTTCTCTCTCCTTTCTGTGGGTACTACCCAGGCTTCCTCTTCTTGGTGATGCACCCAGAAGCTGACAGAGGCTCTGACAGCCTGTGTCCTTGGACTGATGGGTAGAGCACAGTCTCCTCTGACCCATGTTAGATAAACAGCACGGGAAAGAAATTAACCTTTGTTGTGCTACGTCATTGAGAATTTGAGGTTATTTTGTTACTGCGCCATAACCCAGCCTGTTCTGACTAATAAATCTCTACCAGGTTATCTGGAGGGCATAACAGTCGGCTTGACTTTGTGTGATGCTACACCACAGGAAGAGCGAAAAAACAGACATCGAAAGTCTGGAATGTGCTCTTACATGATTCTCAGAATTGCCTTTGCTTTTCCAAAACTTTCAATCCCCACCATTCAGTGTTCTCTTTCTTCCTCCAGCAGAGCAGAGTAAAACCATAGCATCTATATAAGTTACTTCTAACAAGACTCCCTTTACCTGAATCTGTTTCCTTTCTTGAAGGAGTTTAGAATTCCTAGGTGCTTTCCAGATGTTTCATCTCTCCACTACTTTTCAACAAACAACGGAAGCAACAACAGTGGCAGCGAAACTAAATCCTCCGGAAAATTATTAAAACACACCAGCTGATTTTATAAGTGTTCCACTTGTTCTAAATGGCCAGGCTAGCTTTCTTTGCAAACCAGATTGCTAGAACCTAGAATTTGCCTGAGGAATAATGTCTTCTGTTATGAAGGTCTAATCTCATATCTAATAATAACAATTAAGTATGGGTAGAAGGTTGAGAGACCAGGATGATGGTGTGAGTCTTCAAAAATACTGGCGATTTCTAGAGAATTTCCTTTTCTTTCTCAAGATACCAGTGACTGTCTGACTCACTTAGTATCAGACCACATACCTTTGTTCCCAGTCTTTGGCTCTCTTGACATCTATCTGCCACATTTCATTAAGAAACCTAAAAGGAGAATGGAGATAATCTGAATGAGAGACATATATGTCTAAAAAAGGCAAAAGATACTTTTTGCTTTAATTCTCCTTTGCCTCAAGAGTTATTTATATCACATTTAAAAAATTACTCTTACCTTTTTCTTCCAGTTTATTCTTAGTTAATCCTCGGAACAATCTTTTAAGGTGGCAGGACAGACATCACTGTTACAATAGTTCTTTGAATTAAACCACTGGGTGACTTACCTCTGCTTATATTGAGTGGCAGAGTTTTGACTCATAGCTCAACTTTTTATAAAAACAGGGAATTTAAAGCATTCTATTTTAGGTGACTCCAGAGTTTATTTTTAGCACAGAAAAAGATAGTGATTTCAGGAGCACAATGTGACAGAGTCTTATGTTTGTCCCCTGATATACATTCTCTTTCTGTTCTCCCATGTGAATAGACTTTTTAGCTGGGCATATGGCTGCCCAGAACAAAGAGTAAAATGTCTGTTCCTTCCTTTGCAGCCAGGGATGGCCATGTTTTGAGCAAAAAGATACATAAATAGAATGTTGTACGGCAGCTTTCAGGAACTTCAGGAGACAGGTGGCAAGCAGCTTTTTCCCCTTTTTCTTTTTTTTGTTTTGTCCTTCCTGCATCTTGCTCCTTGTAATGTGGGCGTGTCATTTTGGACTAAGAGGACAAGGACCGCATTCTAGAGTTGGTGGTACAGTGACCTAGAAGCCTATGAGTTCCCAAGTGCTTTTCAGGGCAGAGCTGCCGGTCCAGCCCCAGACTACCTAACTTGAGAATTTTACATGAAAGGGAAAGCAGCCTCCCTCTTGTTTAGACCACTGCTGTTTTGGGTCTCCATTACTTGAAGCTGAATGAATTTCACTGATGCATGGGGTCAAAGCTGTTGTCCTAGGGCAGAGCTCCCTTTCTTAGGTCCAATGCTTAGGGGTAAGTAGCTTTTATAGAATCTATGGAGGGCAGAGGATGCCTGTGGTACCTTAAGATGAACCTGAGATTGAGTCTTGGACTTAATTGTGGAAACATCAAAACTGGGCATGTTGCCATTTTAAAACCACGTATTATTGTCCTCTAAAAAGATTGAGATTTTGACTCATCTTTGGTGCAGAACTTTTTAGTTAGACAGATGTGTATGTGACATGAGGGATTTTCTGTTTCCATTTCCCGCACTCTTCTTCCTTCTAGGCACTGGTAGAAAAGGGGTCTTTTGGCCTAATGCATCAATGTGATGCTGTTAGAGACAAGAAAGGAATTCACTTGTACCTGCTCAGCTATAAAGAAGTGGAAAAATACAAACTGCAACTGTGGAGGAGCCATGAAAAAAGACATCAATGGCCTTGATCTGGGAGGGAGTTGGGAAACCAGCAGGCCAGGAGAGAAGGGTAGGAAAGAGAAACTGGAGGGAGGTCAGGAAGGGAGAAGATTTGCAGACGCTCATCTGAGGCTGACTCAGTATGGATCAGAAGTGACCAGGACCAGTGAAGAGATATTTGTATGACTCTCCACGTGTATTCCTGAGAGACTAATAAGATGTTTATTTCTAATAATACATTCATTCATGTTTATGTCTGCCCAATGCTGTGGATCATAGGAGGAGGGGTTACATAAAGCTAAATCTTTCTTATAAAATGGGCATGTTTGTAGAAGTGTGACTGGGGGACTAATTGGAAGGAAAATACCATGTTGGTAAAATGAGAACTTGAGGATATATATACACGAATACATATACACACACACTGTTCTGAGGGGGAAGAACTGTTGCGTATTGTTGGTGGAAGATGTGTGGGTTCTTGTTTGGGGACTTGCTCCAGGAAGATGAAAGAATTGTCTTCTTTGGGGCCTAAGTGAGAGTGTGTGCTATAGGGTCAGAGGGAGAGGCACGTTTTCCTACCCAGCAGGGAAGCCAGCACCCCTCTCTCCCATCTTAGCAATGTCAGCAACAGCATCCTTGGCAAGAACTTTGGCATTCATACGACTGGCATCACCTGCAATGGGGACTGCTCTCAAGTCCTGGATAGGGGTTGCCAGAGCATGAGAGAGACATGGGTGAGAGAGAGGCATAGGGTGAAGGATGAAACTGGATGGCTGGTCCCTGGGCATGTGCGCCATCCCTTTGTGGACCTCCTAAAAAGTTGGGGACACTTTGGAGGGGGGTGAGGGTCAGGATTCTTCCTGAGATGGTGGGTAAGGGAGGAAGCAAAGATTCTTAAAAATCTGTGAATATGCGGGGTCATAAGGTAGTAGAATGAGGATTAATCAAAACAGTGGACTTAAGATTGTGCAGATAAAAGCACAATTTTTTCTGGTGCAAAGCTCAGAAAAAAGTGAGGACGCAGTGCCTAGTAAGAGCTCTGGTGTGAGTAGCTCTAAAGGGATGTGAGGGGGACTGACACAGTTGACAACTGTGCAGTTAGAGACTGACCTGACTTTATATGGAGACTAGTTATGTGCCAGCTAGCCAACTTAATGGATTGGTCCTGAGATCCATTTAAGGATTAGAATTCTGGGGACACTCTGAAAGGGTTATTCTTTTTAAAAACAAAAAGAAACTGGCTACAGCCAAAAAGAAACTGGCTGCAGCTTTAGATTTTAAAATATGAGATGGGATTTTTTTATAGCAAAAAAAAAAAATCTCCCTTTGGCACCATGGTGTTTTTTTTTTTTTTATTCAGTATCAGTCCTTTTTCCATTCTTAGACCAGCATATTTCTCCCAATATACTAATAAAAGCCGTTTCCGTTCAGTTCTACCTCTGGCAGTTGCTTTTGATGTGCCATTTCTGCAGACACTACTATTTTAAATGGCACAAGCCTAAAAGAATAGTTAAAAAAAAAAAGATAGCGCTTTTGCGTGTGTGGGTTGAACATTTAAGGATTTTTAAAAAATGGGTTATAGGGCTTTTGAAGTGAGTGGAAAAAGCGTTCATTATGATCTTATATACCATTTTGGGAGACGACAGGCAGCTTAATTTTAATAAGCTAAGTTGACCCTAGAGTGATGAAAGACATAAAGGCCCATTTTGGTTTGTAACTCTAGCAGATAGGTCGTGAGCTAATAAGAGGGTGTTCATAGCATCGGAAAGTGCCTGGTTGTTGTTCGTGCAACACCCCTTCTGCCTCAGCACTCTTCCAGATATGCTAAAACAACCCCGGCTTCTCCAGCTTTCACACAAGAAGTTGTTTGAGAATTCTTATTGCTTCTGAAGAATCTTTCCCTTCCATATTGGAGGGACATTGATAGCAAATGGCTCTTAGTAGGCCATAATAGTAACAGTAAATACCGGTTGTCAAAGAATTTTCTTGTGGTTGTCAAAGTGGAAAATGACATCACAGACATCAAGGATGATCAATGAATATACTCAGGTTAACTCAGCACTCTGTAGTCGCAGGATAATATAAAGAAAACTTCATTCCATTGTGGTCTTTATCAGAGGTCAGCAGTCTTTCTCTGTAAAGGGCCAGGTAGTAAATATTTTAGGTTTTGTGGGTGTCAGTCCATTTGGGTTGATATAACAAAATATGACAAGCTGAGTAGCTTATAAGCATCAAATTTATTTCTCACAGTTTTGGAGGCTAGGAGTCCAAGACATCGTAGGTTTGGTGTCTGGTGAGAACCTGCTTCATAGACAGCTACCTCCTCACTGTATTCTCACATGGCAGAAGGGGTAAGAGTGCTCTCTCATGTCTCTTATAAGGGCACTAATCCCATGCCTGAGGGTTCCACCCTTATGACCTAAGCATCTCCTAAATGCCCCACCTCCTAAAACCATCACTCTGAGGATTAGGTTTCAACATGTGAATTTTATATAACAGACTAGTATAAGTGCCACCCAGCCAATTTAGTGGATTAGCCCTACACTAACCCACAAACGTTCAGCCCATAGCAGCAGGCCCTTTGGTTTCTGTTGCAGTGATTCAGCTCTGCGCCTGTAGGGAGGAAGCAGCCATGGATGATAAATAGGTGTGGATATGTTCCAAAGTTCCAGTGAAGTTTTATTTTTGAAAACTTGCAGTGTGTTGGATTTGTCCTGTGGGCGATGGTTTGCGGACTCCTGGTCTGTATTATCTGAGTTGAATTACATAGTGATAGAGAGCATCTAACAATGAAATTGTAAGCCAGTGGTTCTGGAAATGTCTCAGGGCCACTGGCATCAGCATCATCGGGAAACTTGTTAGAAATGCAAATTATTGTGCTTCGCGCTTGACCTACTAAATCAGAAACTCTAGGGGGTAGGGGGCCCAGCAATATGTGTTTTAAACAGTCCTTTAGGTAATTCTGATGCACACGTGTTTGAGAACCACTGTTGTGGGCAAAGCTTTGGTTGCAAGAAATAAATCTACCCAAGCTAGCTCAAATAAATACCTTACTGAAAATCAGAATAATTAAGGGCAGTTGCCACAACAGGCAGTCCCCCAAATCTTGCTGCCTTAACTTAGAAGTTTCTTTTTTGCTTATGTTATGTTGTGGGTTGGGTGGCCTCTATTTTGTAGCGTTGTGACCTGGTACTCTTGGCCTGAAGTCACTGCAGTAGAGGAGGAGACGGCTGGAGGACTGGATTTTGTACAGCATTCTAAAGTGCCAGGGTTGGCAGGGGCCTGTGTCAGTGCTTCTTGAACTTTAATGTACATCAGATCACCTGGAATCTTGTTGCAATGAGGATTCTGACTCAGGTCTCAGCTTGGGCATTTGACTCTTCCTCTGCAGAACACAGGTTTCAGGGAGGATTGTCTATGGCAGAAGCCAACCCCACATTGTGAGTACAGTGGGGATATGGCCGATGTCACCTCTGAGGCACCGCCCGTTAGGTACACACACAATCATTGGAATATTGAACTGCATCCAGGCCTGACGCTGCTGACATTTGATCCGGGGGCTGCTATTTATTTAGTACAGAGTCTTCATTTGTATCTTGAGCAACGAAGCAAGGCCGGAGGCTGGGGTCAGTGGAAGGAGTGGGAACCAATACTGAGGTTCCTGCAATATCTGCTGTATCTTCACTTTTCAGAACTTATAACTGAAATATTTAAAGAAACAGATTTTAAATGCAAATTGAAGGGCAGATGTTCCTAAACAGGGGGGCAATACACATATACATACATACACCGCACCCCCTCCACAATTGATGAGGTTATAGTAACAAGGACCCTCCTTACACTGCTGGCAATTTAAACTGAAAATCTTAAAAGAAGGGATCTGTGTGTGTGTATCTAGTGTATTTGGCAGTTTGCAACTCAAAAAATTGTAACTTGTTTGTATTTTCTTAACTACTCATAAGGTTGAACATTTTCTTATTTGTTTATTTGCATTTCTTTGGTGAATTGTTGGCTCACCTAATTTGCTCATTTTTAAATATGAATAAGAGGATATCTGTTTTCATAAAGTGTCTTTAAATTTTAATATATCCAAATAATATGTTCCTTCATAATTTCCTTCTAATGCTTCAATGCAAATCAGTTACAATTCAACTAGGTACTAGGTTAAGATGAATAATATCTGGCATCTGCCCTTAGGGATCTTATAGTCAATCAACGTCGATATGTGGCTAACAGGCAATAACGCAGTATGATTTGGGCTACAGTATGTTCCAGTAAGATCACAGAAAAGGGAGCTGCTCCCAGCTAGAGTCAGAGCAGCTGTCTCAGATGCTCACAGGTATTTCCTGATAGGTATATGGTAATATATGTTAGGGGAGGATTGGAGTATGATTATCAGGAGCATCACAAAGCAAGAGGATTGTCAAAAAATGAAGTTGGAGGGCCTTAAAGCCCAATTTCCTGATATAAACATTTGCCCAAGGCAAACCCTGTGTTTCTTTAGAGGTACTTAAGAGTTATGACTGTAATTTTCATTCCTCCTGGCACTTGACTGTGAAAAGCCCTGTCAGATAAGTGAGAGAAGACAGACCCTGACCTATTCAGCCTGAAGAGCTCAGTGCCCTTGAAACAGCTGCCGTGGATAAGTCATGGGGCAGTCCCTGTGACTTTGTTGCCTAGAAATGAGAAAGGGGTCTCTGGCCATGGCTGGGGCGTTTTGGAGGAGTCCCATTTGCAGTTCAGATGGAACTGTCCCAAGGTTCATGTCTAGATCACTTACAGTCTTGACTTTCAAAGTGAGCTGCAGTCTAAATCTGCCAGGTGAGCTGAGGGATGGGCAGCTCAGACCGGGGGCTCTGATGGGTATCTCTGTTGAGCTCGACTGTTGTCACAGGCTGTTGGGAACAAAGATCAGGGGCAGGTGTTGCTGAAGTTGATGATGTTAAAGGAGGTGAGGGGGGGAGTGGTTAAGTGGGGAAAAGAGTGATGATTCCATGATTTGGAATCACAGGACATACGGACCAAGACATAGTATGTGAGGGATGTGGGTCTTAAACTTGGTAAATCTGCTTCGTGAGCTTCAAGGAAGGAAGACAGCTTGGCCTTGGTATTTCTTAAACAGTCAGCAAGCGTTTATGGAACTGAGAAATCAGCTCCATTCTAGGCATTGTTCATGACCACCACTTAGGCTTCACAAAGAAATATTTTAAAAAATTTAAAAACATCTGAAATAGAAAATTCAGGTATCAACATCGGAGGTTGTTTTAGTTTTTTTGTGCACTTAGAGTTCTGAAGTTTAAGACTTTAATATTGCAATTGAGACTTCTAGTTCTTCCTAGGAGATTTTCCTCGCTGCAGGCGGCTGCCACCAGGTGAAAGATGGAACTAGATCATTGTCGTCAGCTGTTCAGCTTTCCTGCTCTCTGCCAGGCGCAGCTGAACACACAGCCGCCACAGCCCGGATCCTCACTGTGCTTAACCATAAATGAAATACGATGGACGGCAGAAATGAGCCCTATTACTAAATCACAGATCCCCCCTACTGAAAGCACAGTTGCAAAACAACAAGAAAATATTTAAGTGCTAAAAGATTCATTACCTCTTTGAGCTGATAACTCTGATTTTGTTCCCTGATAGCATTTTACTCTTATCCAAAGCCCCCTTTCTCCAGAAACTTTCCCCACAGTTGTTCTCTGTCTAGATTTTGTTCGTTTCCCCTGCTAATTAATAAGGTGAATCATTAACTTAGATGAAGATTTTATTAGAGGAAGTAGCCTAGTTATATATTGTATTTGAAGATTCTGTAAATCCTTTTTGGAATAAGGTGGGGGTGTAAATACTGAGTGGTGCTCTAGGTCAAGCTGTCTTTCTTCCAGACCTAGACTGATAGTCTGAATGCAGATGAGAAACTCTGGGCCTTGGAAGAGGCTCTGAGAAGGACACCCAGAGCCAAAGCTAAGGATGGGGCCTCGAGCCATCGTTCTCCATGGTTCTGTAACTCTGGAGCTTCCGGACAGTTTACAGCTCCCCCCTCTTAGAAGAGCACGGTATACACAGTACTATGTGTAGGGACCAGCAAGGTCCTGGGGTCAGGGCCCTCCTGCCACCCTGGGTCTGAAACAAACTACTGAAGAAGGAGTAAAGAACTGCGTTTGTCAGAGGTGGAGGAGTCTTTTAAGACAGTCTATTTGAGTAGGCAAATTCCTGGCAGGTGGCCCTCTCCTCCTTGCTCAGACCCAGGGCTGACGTCTTAATCATGATGTCTCCACTTGCTTTTGCCCACTGAGTTCCGATACTTCCTCGGAATCCTGCTGAGCCAGCTTCCTGGACGGCGACTTCCACGGCCCACATGGAGATACCTGCCTAAGTCCCTTTCAGGAAAGGGCTTGCTGCCCAGCTGCCAAGAGTGTGGTTAGTTAACAGCCTTCCGCTCTTAGATCCCTCCGAGTCTGTCTCAGCTTTTGAGCAGGGCTGCACTCCTCTCTGGGTTGCCCCTTTCCAGTCCCTGAGCAGACCTGCAGTAGAAGAGCCGGCCACCTGTGCCCAGTGTGGGACACCGCTAAGGGGTAGTCTGTGCTCGCGAGCTGCTAGATGGGCTGGTCAGATGGCTCCCTCTGTCCAGTCCCACTTCTCTCCATGTCCGTTTACAGGTATTACTCCCTAATACACCTTTTGCACTCCTAACTTCATATTATGTCTACATCCAAATAACCCCAGCCAGCACAACTACTAATCAGCTTGGCAAGAAAGACGCACCAGCGTTTATTGAGCACCTATCACACGCCGGGAATTGTTCTACATAATATGTATTTTCTTTTTAAATCATCACACACAACCTTACATGCTAGGAACCATTATGATCTTTATTTTTAAGACGGAGAAACTGTGGCACAGAGGACGTGAATGACTTGCTGAAGGTCAAACAGCTAGGCGAAAGCAAGATTCAAGTGTCGACAGGCTGACTCTAGTGCTCCTAATCGTTTTCCTCGGCCAGCTTATTTGCCATTCCTGGGCTTGTTCAACCGCTGCAGCTGTTTCTTGCTGCCACTGTTTAAGTGGGCAGATTTGCCCAAGCAGTGGATGGGCTGTTATGTTAGTACGTATGTGGGAGAAGATGGGACCTTTCATTCTTTTTCTAGTATTTCCAGCCCATAGTATGTTGCCTGACGTGTAATAGAAGCCCAATAAAGTGTTGATGGTGAATGAACAAAGGATTGAACATCCCAGCGTCCCAACTCAGATGAAGGAACATGGCACAAAGGATAGTGACTATGGTGGGACATACTGACTGTATATGGGGTCAATGTGACAAGAAAAGAGAGAATCTATAGACGTGAAAACTGTGTGTGAGCTTTTATGATTTTGAGCTCACTCTAGTTTCAACAGAGCTTTAGCACCCCCTGAGTCTGGCTTCTGGCTAGTGTGCTGATGTGGGACAGCGTGTAAAGCAATTAACTCTAATACGTTTGACCTTGTGGTGTGGATCTATACTCTCCCTTAACCAAAAGAGTGTCTTTTAAAATTCAACTGGGATATTGAAAGTAAACAGGTATCTCTGAGAGGGAAGTCGATTTTTTGTTTAAGGTACAATTTAGAGTCACTCAGTTACCTTCTTTCTCATTCTTCTCATCCTCATGCTGATATCTGTACAGGGTTGGGAACTCTGGAGGTACTGGTTAAGATTCAGAAACAGCTCCAGAGATCAGCCATGGGTGTTTGCCTAGGGGACTGGCTCATGGGGGTCCTGCTAGTGAAATCAGACCATGATGCGCTCACAGTTTGCATACTTGTAAATCTATATGGTGTACTAGGTGCGTCTTTGAAAATGCAGCTCCCTTTGAGACCTGTAATGAGAGAGCAGACCCGAGTTAGGAGCCTCTTTTTTGTGCTGCTTTTTTTTTTTTTTTTTTTTTTGACTTTTCTTACTGCTGTCTTAGCACATTTGTTTGTCTCTCTTCCAAGACTATAAATTCACAGTGGGTAGGAACTATATCTCATTCACCACTG
This sequence comes from Camelus bactrianus, assembly GCF_048773025.1. NCBI lineage: Eukaryota > Metazoa > Chordata > Mammalia > Artiodactyla > Camelidae > Camelus > Camelus bactrianus. The sequence goes on from NC_133548.1 coordinate 27,128,245, forward strand.
TTTCTCCAGCTGATTCCTAATCAACTTAAAATGATAAACTTCCATAAACTTTTGTTGAATAAATAAAAAAGAACAGCTGGAGCTAGCTGAGGGGTGTTGGGCTCTGGGACTTGACACATATTTCACCAGCTACTTTCCCTCTTTAAGTCTCTGCACAGTTTTGGGTCAATAAAGAATAATATTCTTTTGTTACAAAATTGTGTAAAGAATAATTGATAGAGTGTATGTATATTTGCCTCATAATAGGGATTCAGTATTCATCCCTTCAGTCTTCAATAGAAACATTGCTTTACTTTAATTGTATCCTTAATAGCCAAAGAAATGGTTTTCCGTTTTCAAGAGCACAGAGGAAATCCTCTCTGTCTTTGGCTGTCATGTTTTCTTTTCCACTGGCTTGTCAGTTTCCATCACCCATCCTGAAGCTTTTGTGCTAATGCTCTTCTCCCTGCGATGCAAGTAATGGGAAACACTGCAACCAAATCCGGTGGGAGTTTACCAAATACGGGAATTTTCCAGTTTGAGATTTGACACCCATTTCAGCTGAGAGTAAGGTTTGGTAAATATTTAAATGGATTACACTTTTTAAAAGGAGTTCTGTTGAATTTTATAAAGAAAGATCAAAGCCTTGAGGTTTAAGTTCTGATTCTGTGTATTTCCTACTTATAGTGGAAACCTTTGAATCTTTTTTCCTACAGGAGAGTTTTAATAAATTCTTAGTGAACCATTTCCACTAGAGAATTTGTCTTTATTACAGTAAGGAGACTAGGTATTTTAATTCATGGTTAAATTCCAGTTCCAGGGCAGCTAAATGTTCTGTCTTTTACAACATGAGTGATCAGCTGACTAATATATTTCATGATCATGGTTTATATAAAATTCATACAGGGAAAACGTTTAGCTAGTTTATTCTTAATATCCTTAGGACATAGTTCTAAAAGTACAAATACATCCTTGATATAATAGTGATATAATAATAATAGCAACATTAATTACAGCATTTAATGTTTACTGATAATATGCTTAGTATGTCCTAGGTACTTTGCTAAGGACTATATATATATTATTTCCTCTAAGCATCATTTTAACTGTGGAAAGTAAGTACTACTGATATCCCCAAATTACAGATGAGAAAAATGAAATTCAAAAAATGATATAACTTGCCTAAAGCAGTATTATAACTGGCTTAGGTGGATATTATGCTTCTGATTCACCTTATATCACAGGCTCTTAACTATTAAGCACTACAGCTAAGAAAAAATAAAGGTTTGTATATGAAGGACTATTGAAAGAAATATACTTATCTGTGGACTCATAGAATCTCAGAATTAGAAGAGAACCTTAAAGGTCATTTACTCCCATTACTAATTATTTGTGGAATGAGGTTTATTCAGTTAAGGTCTTTTGGCAAGTACACAGAATCGACGGGACCTGTTCTTGTCATGGATCTGTCAGCTTGCGATATCTTCTTGATCTCTTTGTGTCCACTTTTTTTTTTTTAGTAGTTAAAATGGTGATGATGACATTAGTCAAACTATCTCAAAGTATTGTTACATGAATTGATGGGTTTGGAAAGGTTTTCAAAAGCATCATACGTAAAATATTACAGTAATTAATGCCTTAACATTCATACCCCACAGTAAAATTCCAACTTAACTTTGATGAAAGGCTTGAAGGAAGCAGTACCCTACCTTATCTGTACAGATAATCACAGTAAAACATTGTAGAAAAAATTAATGTATACAGGTCTCTACCACCTAACATGTGTATCATTCTCAGTATTCAGACTAACAACATATTATGAAGATTGAAGTATTAAGTAATAATTATTACACATGAAAACATTTGGGAGATGTTTACAGTGTCAAAATTTAAAAAAAAAATCATTTCCAAGTCTTCAAAAAATCAGCATGTACTAGCTCTAATCCTCCTGCTAAGTGATTAGATTGAACACAAATAGAGAGTGAGGGTGGTTAAGTTTCTACTGACCCTGAAATGAATGTCAAAGGACAGAACAATATTAATTTCCAGACATAATAATCCAACTGTACGAAAATACCTGAATCCTGAGTAACTGTTTCTCCTTGCAATGAGTGGCCACATTAAAGAGGATACAACACACCTGAGAGATGTGACAGCCACGAAGTCACCAAAGACGACTCATGCCTTCCCCCAGACAAGCGAGTCAGTAACGTCGACATTTTCAGGTGTCAGCTGCTGGGTTCTATTTAGTTCTGCTTGGTGCAAAACAGCACTAGTTCATTCGTTTGGAAAAAGAGCCATTTTCTGAGTACCTGCTAGGCACCATGGCAGGCTTCAAGGGGTGCCAGGGATAAATAATAGACAGGATTTTCCCTAAAGAGTCCACAGCCCAGTGCAACAGGCTGACAGACACAGAAATCAACTTTGTATAGAGAAATTGTGAGGGGTGGCATTGTTCTTGAAGGATGGCAGGATCAGGATGAGCAGGACACATGGAAAGGGCATTCCTGAGTGCGGAGGTAACATGTGCATAGGGACAGGGGCCACTATGTTTTGGGCAAGTATGTAGGGACAATTCTGTGTCACTGGTGCTGAAAGATTTTGGGGGATGCTGAAGGGAGGTAATGTTTAAAAGGGGTTAGAATCCTATTGTGGAGAGCTTCCAATGGTGGACTGATTGTTTTATTGCCAGTGGGAGCCATGGTGGTAACCTTGAGCCAACGGTACAGGTGCAGTCCAAGAGGGGCCCTAGAAGGATTGTTTGTGGGATGCGGTTTCAGAACCTACAGTTTGACACTGCTGACCTCTCTCCTTCTTCACACTTGGATGTCCTTAGTTCCTAGTTGTCCTCTTGCTTCTTGGGTGCGGCCTTCTCTGTTTCTTTCACAGGCTCTTTCTCTCTCGTCCCTCTGTCATGGACCATCCTCATGCCACAGGCTCTCCTAGGGTGAGCGCATTCATACTTACACAGGAAAGACTCCCAAGTCTTTACTTCCAGGCCAGTGTGCTCTGCTCAGCTGCAGAGCTATGTTCCCAGCATCCTCTGAAAATCTCCCTCTGGGTGGACGTGCTTCTGAGCTGAATTTGTTGCCTTCCCCACAAATTCACCTGTTGGAGTCCTAAACCCCAGTGTTTCCAAATGTGGCTATATTTGCAGGTAAGCTCTTTAAAGAGGTAATTAATTAAAATGAGGTCATTAGAGTGGGCCCTAATCCAGTGTGCCTGATGTCCTTATAAGAAGAGGTGAAGGACACGGACACCCGAGGGATTACCATGTGAAAACACAAAGAGCACCTACCAGCCAAGGAGAGAGGCCCACGAAGGAACAACCCTGCCGACACCCTGGTCTTAGATTTCCAGCCTCTAGAATTGTGAGAAAATTAATTTCTGTTGTGTAAGCTACTCAGTTGGTGGTACTTTGTTTATATTTGTCCTAACAAATATAGAAACCTCCCAGTTGACATATTTAAAATGAAACCCTGCCATCGCCACCCTCACCGGCACTGAAGATCGGGCACCTATAGGGGAGGATCCAAAGTTTTTCTGAGGGCCAGTAGAACTATCTTTAAAACACCTATCAGGGCAGCCAGATACGGAATGATAACTGTGATTCGCCGGAAAGAGTACTGGATTAGAAGTCGGGGTAAGTGTCTGGGCCATGAAAGAAAAGGAAGAACATGTAGATAGAAGATAGAATAAAGTCACCTGAAATCCACCGCATTCCAATAGGTACTTCCCAACGTTCTGCTGTGCACACAACATGCATTTTGGGGACAGACATATGTTACTATCATAGTGTTCTTTAAGATGCTTGTTTCATTTGTCAATATACTGTGAATATATTTTATATATGCATATATTTAGACATACAGGACTTCTCACCTCTTGCTTAAATTACTACTATTACCAAGGCTGTTAAGTTTCTCTGTTTTTTTCCTTGCTTTCTTGCCATCATTACCCACTTAGCAATCAGAACACTATTTTAAAATGATGATAACTTAATAATGTCCTAGATCATCTTGTTCCCTGATTTAAACCCTCTCCCTCACCTCTCCATCCCTTGGCTACCCTGCACTTCAAATAAAATCTACACTTCTTGCCACAACTGCAGAACCCTGACGCCCCGCTTTCTGACCACGTGTCTCACCACACTGCTTGCTAGGATGCCTTCACAACCGGGCCACTCTTGGTTCTTCGCATGTTGTAAGGCTTGAGGGCCTTTGCCTGTTCTGATTGCTCTTCACGGAGTACCCTTCTCCTTATTCTCTGAACGACTTGTTTTTATTAGTCATGTTTTAGATCCAACTCTTCAGTGATGTTCCTCTTTGTCCACCTCATGAAGAACAGCAATTTCTGGGCCCCTCGTCCTCACATTCCTCTGTTTTGTTCCTGTCACACATTTAACACTCACCGCAGTGGCCTTGTTTGATCTGCCTTGACTAGAATGTCATCTCCATGGGGCAGTGACTTTGTGGGTCTTTCTCATAGCGTCTAGGAGAGTGACTAGCACAGAGCCACCATTTCACTCACATTTTTGGTTAATGAATAATGAAGAAAACTCACTTTCACTTTTTAAAGATAAAGAAGGTTATCTTTAATTTTAAAAATGGTTTTAAATTGGGGGATATTTCAAACATTTAGAGAAAAAAAAGCAGGATACTATAACAGATGCTTTTCTACCCATCAGCTAGCGTTATACTTCTTAATATTGTGGCATTTTGTTTTGTGTTCAGACCTTTCATATTTCTAAGAGATTCAACGTTACAGCTTTAGTGGGAAGTCCCTGTATACCTCTTTTGATCACATTCCCTTTCTTTCCTTTTCAGAGGTAACCACTATTATGAAATCACCCTTTGGTGCAGGCCAAGGGAATGGTTTTATTTATAACCAAGACTGTAAGTAGACTTCAATTTCTGAAGAGTTTGAAGCTATGTGAAACTTAATTTCTTGGGACAGAGGAAGAGTCATACTCTGATTCAGGAGTTCCAGGGGTGGAGAGGCAAAAAGCCCTTGCGTCCGTCTTTGCTTTCCTTCCTCAGTCCTCCAAACTGGCCTTGCTCAGTGGCCTCCCGGTAACAACAGCTTGGCTACTGCCCCTCAGGCGCCCTGCTAGGTAGATCTGCAGAGTTCCCAACCACCAGCGTCTCGGGAGCACCGATCACTCCACTTTACTCTTTCAACCAGAGAAAAGCAGAATGAGAATCTGGGCTTAGACTTTTGCTCACTAGAGGGGTTTGGGTACATCACTTAACCTAGCCTCCTCCCTTTGTGGGTTGTATTGGGTGCATCCGGTTTTAAGTGCCTTATTTGAGTTCTTAGATTTTGTAGAAATGAATAGTTGTCCCAACACCCTGTGAGTTTTAAGCTTCTTAAACGTTGGGCAGCTGCTAGATTGTGCCTTTGCCAAAGGCTATTTACATCCATGACTTCCATCCTCCCTGCATCCTTGCCAGCCTGTTTGAGGGCAGCAATATTCCCAGCCCCAGGCAATGAGTCATGACTTGGCTGATCTAGTCCTGACAGTGCTATTCCTCTTTGCCAGATAGTAGATTTCGCACCTTCCCTTGTAACTAGGTATCGCTGTATAACCCAGTTTGGACCGAGAAGACATAACAGTAAAGCATTATTGGCAGATGGTGGGGAGACTTCTGATTAGGGGGAACCTCGTGATCTCACTGAGCATCTCAAGGAACCACTCTGCTGTTGCTAACTGCAAACTTCTTGTTATTGAGCAGAGAATCTTCCCCCAGAGTGTCTATATTTAGTTTCTCATCACACCTATAACAGAGATACAAACTTAGAGGCTTAAACAATACAAACTTACTTATTATCTTACTGTTCTGGAGGTCAGAAGTCCAAAATGGATCTCACTAGGCTAAAGTCAAGGTGTCCTCAGGGCTGCGTTCCTCTCTGGAGGCTCCAGGGAAAAGAATGTTTTCTTGCTTCCTCCTTCTTCTGGAAACCACCTGCATTCTGTGACTAAGTGGTTGCCTTCCTCTACCTTCAGTAAGCCAATGACCTTTCATCTCTCTGTGCCTTTCCTCTGTGGTCACATCTTCCTCTGAGTGACTCTCTTTGGTTTTCTTTTTCTACTTTTAAGGACCCTTGTGATTACATTTGACTCACTTGGCTAGTCCAGGATTGCCTCCGCATGTCAGGGTCAGCTGATTTGCAGTCTTAATTCCAAATGCAACCCTTAATTCTCCTTTGCCATGTGACATAATTTATTCACAAGTTCCAGAGATTAAAATGTGGACATGTTGTCAATTGTATCTCAATAAAACTGGAAGAAAAATAATAAACTAGTTTTCCAAATTCCTGCTCACTGATAACCCATGTGGATATTCCGCAGGTGTTTCCAGCATCTCAAACTGAATCCATCCACTTCCTAAAGGACCTAATGTTGTACCCACTGTTTTTCTGTCTCATTCAGTGCCATAGTCAAACAGCCAAGACACAGTTGGAAATGTAGGGTTTTTCATAACTTTTCCTATTCACAAAATGTTGCCAGTTTTTTTCCTTAGATATTCCTTGAAATACTTTTCCCCTAAGTATTTCTGGAATTTCTTCCCTTCATCCTCACTCCCACCTTTACCACTTATTTCTTATCACTGTATTGCTCTAGTACTTTTAGGAGAGTTACTTAACTATCTTCTGTCTCAGTTTCCTCTTCTGTAAAATGAGGACAGTAATAGGTCTTACTTGATAGGATTTTTGTGAGCATTAAATGAATTAATATTTATTAATTGCTTAAACAAGTGCCTGGAACTGAGCAAGTACCACAATATGTTAAAGCTACTGTTAGTATCATTACTATCAACATAGCTATGTTCAAGGTCTGATCAACTGCTATCTGGATTATTTAATCAGCCTCCTAACTTTCCTTCCGTATCTTTTCTTGTTGTCAGATTTGACTTTGACAGGTGACTCTGTCTAAATCATAAATTAGACTCTGGCTATGCTGCTTAAAATCTTCTGATATCTTATCCAGAGGGTCAAATCCATGTTTCTTATCCCAGCATATACAAAGTCTTCCATGAGTCACCCTGTTCTGCTGTACCTCAGACCTCACCATGCTGTGTCTTAACTGTCTTTCTCTATTAATTCTGACCTGCTAGAATTCCCTGCCCACACACACTGTGTCCTGCCACAGTGCCTTTGCTTATGCTGCCTGTGCTCATGGGATGCTCTCTGTCTCCTCTCTTTTTTTCTGCTTCCTTTGCCTAAATCAGATATGAAGGCTCATCTGATGATTTAGTTCCTCCCCCAGCCATTCCCATAATCTTCCTACATGTGTTGGACTGAGGCTACACCCCTGAGTTCCTCTGTCCTTCCTAAACAGGGAAGATGTTCCTATAAATCTTTGTTTCTCTCATTGCAAATGAGATCATATCTCTCTCTTGCTTAAAATCTTCCTATAGCTTCTCTTTGTGATTAGAATACAATCTAAATGCCATATCATGTTTCTCAAAGGCCCCCAGTCTGCCTATGAATTCATTGTATATGATTCTCCACCAGCGTCCCCACCACGTACCCCTAGCTAGTCATGGTCATCCATCCACACTGGCCTTCTTTCATCCCTTTAACATATAGGGCTTTTCTCACCTCAGGTCTTTGCCATTGCTGTTCTGTCTGTTTGGATACTAATTCCCCAGATATTCAAATGGCTGCGCCTTTCTTCTCTTTCAGATCTCACTTTAAATGTCACACCCCCTAAGTGACCTTCTCTGACCCTTGCTACAGTGCTCTTCATGTCCTCTGGTTTTTTACATAGTTACACTCTGTCCTTCACCACTTAGGACTATTTGAAACTCTTCTGTAATCATTTGACAACACGTTTACTCTCGGTCTCTCTCACTGGGATGTAAGCTCCAATGAGGGCAGACTGTATCGGGACTGTTCACTTCTGAATCCACAGTTCCTAGAAGTAGTAGGTTCTTAATAAACAGCTGTTGAAAAGGTTCAGTGAGGGAACACATGAATAGAAATGTCTCAGATATCAATGTCACAGAGCTTCAACAAATGGGTTTTGAATTATGAAGAGATGAATGAATTTTAAAAAAAGGTGGACACCTTTGGGGGAGGCACTATGCTGTTTGCCACAGGGCCCAGCAGGGCGCTGTGCTATTAAACAAGCACACCCAGACAACAGGAGCGCAGCAGTGGGACTGCTGCCTCAGGTGGGGCTGCAGTGTCAGGGAGGAGAGGCCATCTGCATTGGTCCTGTTCTTGGCTCTGCCACTAAATGGGGCCATCTACTTTCCATCTCTGAGTTTCACTGTCTCTTAAAGGAGATGATTGTCCTAGACCAACAATTTTCAGTTTTTATTTTTGAGTAGCAAATCCCCTTTAAATAAAATAGAAAAATATAAAGCCTTCATCATTGCAGTGATAATGCAGTTTATGCAAAACGGTCCGGATTGCTCCTTCCTTGTATCCACATACTGTCATCATACTGGGTTGAACATTGTCTCCTCCAAATTCATGTCCACCTCAAAACTCCAAATGTGACCTTATTTGGAAATAGGATCTTTGCAGATGCAGTTAGTTAAAATGAGGTCAAATCGGATTACAGTGGACCGTAATCCAGTGACTTGTGTTCTTATAATAAGAGAAAACAGAGACACAGACACACAGGGAGAACACATTCGCGATGGAGGCAGGGATTGGAGTGATGTGTCCACAAGCTGAGGACCATCGAGGATTTCCAGAAACCATCATGAGCTAGGAGAGAGGCATGGAACAGACTCTCCTTCAGAGTGCCCAGAAGGAACCAACCCTGCTGACACCTTCATTTTAGACTTCTGGGCTCCAGGACTGTGAGATGACACATTTCTGTTGTTTTAATGCACCTAGTTTGTGATACTTGTTATGGCTCATAATCACCCATCTTTAAACTGTCAGTCCAGCTCTGTTTAGATGGAGTCCAGGAAATTTCTGCTATATGGTCTGCCTCTTTTCTATTTTCAAATGAAAGATAATATCAAGGTGCTAACCAGTGGATGTCTTTGGAATAAAGCTGAATATAGTATATTTTACTTTGTCTTTCTTGATTTGGAGAATTCCATTTCCTTGAAGTCTCAGCAAGTCTGTTCAGAGTTGAGGAAGAAGAGTGTGCTTTGAGAAGACGGCCACTAGGTGGCAGTGGCGCACACCCACAGTCCAGGTAACCCGTGCTGGGAGCCAGCCACCTGGCAGGAGGTGATGGATAACCTTGTGTACCACCCTGCCTCTCATCAGCATCAAATCACACTGAAAGAGCAAGGCTCGGGTGTTTTGATGCAGAACATTAGTAACATAAGTGGATGGGAAACCTGAGAACTGAAAATGCCACCTAGGCCTGAAGCCCCAGGCATGAGACAGACTCACTGATTCAAAGGCTCCCGTCACCGTGTGAACAACCAAGATTAACTGTTCTGGGCCATCTGAGGATCACTTTCCCACTCTGGCTTGTGAATCCTTTTTATTTGGAAATAAAAAGAAGCCATGCAGGAAAACAGGGATTTTACCATTTGGAAATATAGACTCCCTTTGAGCAGGTGTCTCCCTGTTTTCCCATCTTTCCTTTCATTGAATGCAGTCAGACTTACCATTCTTTGCCAGGCACAGCTGTGCTCCTGACAGTACAACTGAAGCTGGGACCTGCACACTCTGTGCAAATTAGACACACACGGGGTCTTGTCAAATGCCTTCCCCTCCTGCCTCTTATTACCACAAAGGGGCTGGTTTCCTATGAGAACCTTGGAGGGGAGGCACAGTGTGCTCACTAAGCCTTCCAGCCGCAACCTGACTGCTCTATGCCTCTCGTTTAAGGCCACCCCTACTGAGTATAGCGCTTTAGCAACAGAATAAGATTCTCTTCCAGTTGGCCGGTGTTTGGGATTGTTTGATGTGGTGAGTTTACATTAATGTAACCCAGTGTTTCAGACTATTCTACAAACAGCAGTTTTGGGGGGAGTGTTTTGTACATGATGACCAAAGGAGTTCCATTGTCAAGTATATTTGGGGTATGCTGTGTTGACAGTGGTAGGAGCTTTGATTTGTGGCTTCTTGAGTTCTTAAAGCCGTTAATTTACTTTTATGCAGGAGATACAGTATGACCAGCCACAGAACTACCGCTCTCTCTCCTACCTTTCTTTGTTCTCAGGAAATTTCGTGGTCTCTCCCAGGACACCAGGGTTTCTCTTAGAGTAGTGCAAGAGGTGTTGCCCTACCTTGTTGCTTACTGTATCATTTTTCTTTTGCAGCATAGTAAAGCACCCCATATTTACTGGCATAAAAGAACAACCATTATATTGTACTCAGGATTCTGTGGACCAGGGGTTTGTAGAGGGCACAGTTGGGATGGGCCATTTCATTCCATGTTGTCTGAATTCTCAGCAGTAAGGACTCCAAAGCTCTAGGTGTCTTGAAGGCTGATATTATTTGCAGCCTCATCAACAAGTCTGGAGGGGGTGGGACCTCAGCTGGAGCTGTTGGCAGGAACCCTTACGCAAGGCAGCCCCCCATGGCTGCTGGGCTTCCTTACAGCGTGGTGGCTGTGTTCCATGAATGAGCGTCCCCAGAAGTCCTGGGCAGAAGTTGTATTATCTTTTATGGTCTTGCTTTGAAAGTCACATGGTGGCATGTCTTTCAAAGTTTCAAGCCCACTCAGATTCAAGGGGAAGGAACATGTCTCATTTCTCAATGGGCAAAGAGTCAATGTCACATTGCAAAAAGACCTTGGGCAATGGGAGATACTGTTGTGGCAGGTTTTGGGATATACAGTCTGGCACACATCAGCTCCTTATCTTCAGAAAGCCATTGTGAACGACTGGAGGGAGGGCTGGATTCATATCTACATGATGTCTGTACACATGGCATTCCCTGTATGTAGGTAGGTCTGGAAGGGTATTTATTATAGAATGTTAGAACTAGAAGGGATGTAATGTATTCCCACTCTCCATCGAGTGTAACTTTCATTTCGGAAAGGAGGCTGTGTGGTCAGGACCTGAAGATATCAAAAACATCTAAAGTTTAAACTTGTTTTTAAGGAGCTCACTGCCTCTCAGGGGACAAACATTTGTAAAGAAAATAAATGCAAATAGAGAGCTAGCACTTTGGAGTTGGATCAGGAAGGCTTCAAAGCCATAGTGAAGCATGAACTGGGATTTGAAGGAGAAAGGGAGTTCAAGGGCCAGCACAGAGTGGGGAGCGGCATCCCCGTGTGGAGGCACGGGGGCGGGAGTGAATCCGCATGCCGTGTTTCAGGACATGGAAGCGATTTATAATGAAAGTACCAGGTGGAGAGTAAAAGGAACAGCTGAAGACTGCTTGTGCATCATCGTCCCGGGGAGTTTGAATTTTATCCTGTAGCCCACAGAAAACCATGCAAGGATTTTGTACAGAGAAGTGACAGGATCAAGTTTCAGTATTAGAAAGGCTCTTTTAAGGCCATTTATTTGAGGCTGTTCATGAGTTAGTGAATGTAAAGCACTTGGGATGAGGACCAGCACATAGAAACACTCAAAAAGTGTAAGCTGCTATTGTTGTCATTAGTTGCTTTTTGTAGGAACTGGATTTTCTGAGTCACTGATTGCGGGGATGAGGAAAAGAGAGTCTAAGATGACACTATGTAACATTTGGTGACCGGGCGCTGTTGGTGCCATTTCCCAACATAGGAAACAAAGAAGCAGCCAGTTTGAGGAGATATAATGAGTCCACTTTTGGACATGTGGATTTTTAGATGTTTCTGTAATCCTGCAGAGACAAGTTTTTAGTTTGTTGGAGATGTTGGTCTGGACCACAGCAGCCAGGTCTTGGCTTGACGTTAAGGATCTGGTGCTCATTGTTGAATGCCAGTGAAAGCTGTAATGGAACACACTTCACTATTTAGATGTTTTAGGACACTTATCTCCCCCTTTCTTTCCAGCATTCCTTATGTACTACAAAGGCACTTCATTTTCTCAATAACCTTTTAAAAACACACTTTTAACATACCTCTTAAAATATGATAATATTGTTTAGATGGGACCTTGGCATAATTATAACCTTAATAAACTTGCATGTGAAAAACTATAAACTCTATTTTAATAGAATCCCACTGCCCTTTGCAAAAAGGAAAACAAAACAAACAAACAAAAAAAACTGCTGGATTTCCTGTTTTCACAATTTGTTTTGATTCCAGGTTCTGATGACTTTGATTCTATTGCTAGCTTTAAGGCAATTTTATTAAACTATTGCCTTTGCTTTGTTAATGTGAATTGTGCTTTGCTAAAGAAATCCTATCCCAGTTAATTGATGGAACACTGAGGGGGCTACCACTAGGGATGAACAGATTGGGTGACAGCAAGCCTAGGAGGTTCTAAAATTATCTTTGACCCTAAACGGCTTCAAGGTCTGCTGCTGGATCAGGTGGGAGGAAGAGAAGTAGTCTCTGCTTTAGGGTAAGGCCAAACTGCAAATATGTGACTTACATACAGCAATTCCTTCCGTTAGCATCCATGGCAAATACATGGGTCCTTGAGGTGGCCCCAACCTACCTTAAAGTATGCCCCCTGCAACCACCAATTGATCAGTAAGTACTTGTAATAAAACCAATTTTTCATTCCATGAAAGATAATGTCTTCATCAAAATACTTGGAAGAATATTTTAATGTATCACCACCGATACATTAGTGAGAGTTATTTTCAAGGTTGTTAGACATTGTCTAGACGGGCAGTTAGAAAACAATCCAGAGCAGACCTGCACTATTCCCTGAGCCTACTCTCCTTGATATTTTTGCCAAATGCTTGGAGGAGGACAACATAAATCAGGCTGATGCATTTTCTGGGACATAAACCTGAAATGCATACTTAATCATAAGATTCTGCCCAGATCTTGGTAAGCTAGAATAAAAGACTAAACCTAACTAGATAAGACAGAACTGATTAGAAAGAATGTAAAGTTCTGCCAAAAGCTTAAATCAGTCAATAGTACAAGCACAAGGTGGAGGTGAGAGGAGGAAGCCTGACAGATGCTTCTGAGGGAAAGGACAGCTAATGGTGCGTCTCCCGAACTGATGTCTTTAAAGACGTTGTGCTAATAGGTATGCAGCATTGCCCAAAGCCTGTTCTAAAGGAGGGGCTAGTCAAGGAAACATGTCTCTTATCAATAGTTTTGGCAAATGCTTGGTTAAAGTCAACAGGTTTCTATATCGCAGGACTTCTCAGAACCCTAGATTTGCTACTGTGTATTCTAATTCTAGAAGAGGTGCAACATTGTCCAAACTTACTTAATCATAACCTATTCTTCCCATAGAGAAAATGTGGCACACTCTGGGAAATGCTGGTCTAGGTATCTGAATTAACTCCGGTTCAGTGTTAGCTAATGGAAAAGGACTGGACCTGCTGTTCTCTCAAACCACCGCAAGCACGATGTGTGGATAAAAATAGAAGAGAGCACTACATTTTATGCTGATGAGGCTACCAAACACTTACATAATGGTTAATATGTGACAGACATGTAATAACAATGCTATTAATGAGTACATTTTATAGATGAGGGAAGTGAAAGATGAAAGGCTTCTTAATGTGGCAAAAGCTACACAGCTGACAAGTGACAGAGCGAGGATCCAAAGCCAGGCAGTGTGTCCCCAGAGTCTACACTTTGCTGCCACAGCTGGAAAAGTGTTTCAGTGCCTTCCACAGTTAGCCACCCTAGTGAAAGCAAAGTGGTAACAGTATCACACATGATGTGGCAGGAGAGGCCAAGCAGGGAATGAGGACATGCCAGTGGGAAAACATGCTGTGGTTAGCCTTCGGTTTACTATCAAATTGCCACTGAGAAAGCTTCCAAGCATCTCTAAGAGAGCAACTTGATTCTCACGGTGTTTAAAGGAGCACTGGAACTATTCCTGGGGTGTGAATAAGAAAGAACAACAGCTTCCAGGAGGCATGTTCGTGTGATTGCAATCAACAGACTCCCAGGAATCCTTAGCATATGAGCTACCAGCTCACTTTTTGGCCTTTTTGTTTTTCCAACCGCTTTCTGTAGAGAAGTAAAGTCATTCTGAATTATTCTCTGCTTCCTTCAGACAAGTAGGAGGGCTGGACATGTGTTCCAAGCCAGGGTTCTCTTTCTAACCCACAGTACCTCTCAGCAGTGTGACAAGTGCCTGTGCCCTTTGACTCTGATAGTCATCCCAAGAATTTAAGACAGTTTGAAGATACTCAAGGATATTCAGTGTATTATTGGCTGAAATGAAAAAAGTTTGGAAAAAAGTCCATGTTTAACATCTAGTTACAATTATAGTAAAGAAATTGCTACAGAAAAATACTTTGTAGCCACCAAAAATGGTACTATAGAGGGATGGAATTTAAATATATGTACATATATACACATGTAAATGTACATATTTAATATAGAAGGCCATCTATTCTTAGAATATATGTCCATTTATATACATCTAAATATATATATTTAATATGGAAGGCAGTCAATCCAATAGAATTTCCTTTGATGATAGAAATGTTCTATATACCTTTGTTGCCTGATACAGTAGCTGTTAGCCACATGTAGCTACTGAGTACTTGAAATGGGGCTAGTGTGATTGTGAAACTGGATTTTTAACTTAATTGAATTATAATTAATTTCAATTCAGATTTAAATTTAAGTAGCCATGTAGGACAAGTGTCTACCTTATTGGACTGCACAGTTCTAGAGGGTAGAAGATAAGTAATGTTAATATTCTTCCTTTTTTGTGCACTTATTTAAAATTTTGTAATAATATTTTAAAGATAAAAATGCTAGCTGTCCATAAAAATGAGTTCTCAATGTGATCGCCATAGGAAGAGAGAAACTAGGATTTATAAGGTCAGAGGGATAGAGTTAAGAAACCCACAGGACAGATCTTTGGGGGATATTTGAGGGTATTCAAGCAAATAACAGCCTTCTGCATCTGAATTCTGAAACAAATGAGAAGCCAGAGGACAGATTAAGTGAATAGAAGCAAAGATAACCTTCATTATGAATAAAGCTGATATTGTGGGATGTGGTTTCTATCTATGGGCTAGTGGGCTTCCGAATAATAAAACCCTGAGTAGACAGACTTACCACCCAGGCACAGGCAATGCTGGTCATCAACCCCACCCCTCCTGCCCCCAACTTCCCCATTCCCAGTGGTGGGAATGTTTACTGCATGGCTGAGGGCAGGTGGGAACACATATTTTCTGCATATGTGCCATCTCCCAAGTAAAGGAGGAGATGAGGGCCAGGGTTACAAGTATACAAATAGATACCTCTCTTTTCTTCCCTGCAGGATAATTGATGGGGCAGGAGTTCAGAGATGTTAAGTGAGTGGATCTCCCATCACATGAAAGGAAATATTAAGAGTAGGAAGAGCAGTCCCCACCTCCTGCTCTCACCCCCAACATCAAAAAGATTTAGAGTGTAGGGTGTGAGGAATTTTCAAGATGCATTTCACAGAGTAAATGAGGCCCTGACCAGGAACGATACAGTTCTGGCCAAGATACAGTGATTAAAATGTAGATTCCTCCTTTTCAAAACATTACTTATTTTTTTGTTTGAGTCATAAAGTATATTTTACCTACCAAATTTAGGCTACTTAAAATAAGCAGAAGTGCCCCCAGAAACCTGGCAGTGCATAAAATTCTGCTGAAGAAATGGATAATGGACCCAAATGTAACAGCTATAACTATACAATTTCTAGAAGAAAATACAGAGGAAATTTTTCTTGATTTTGTGTTGGGCAAAGATTTCTTACATAGGTCACAAAAGCAAGCTATACAAAAAATTAGAAAATTGGATTTCACCAAAATTAGAAATGTTTGCTTTTCAAAAGAGTCCATTAAGAAAATTAAAAAAAGTAAGCCACAGACTGGGAGAAAATATTTACAAAGCATATATTTGATAAAGAACATGTATCTAGAATATATAAAGAATTGTTATAACTTAATAGTAAAAAAGTAAGCAAAAGCTTTGAGTAGCTGTTTCTCCAAAGAAGCACATTAAAGCAAATAAGGATCTACATCATTAGTTAAAAGGGAAATGCATTTATAGTCACAATGAGTTACAGTCCTTTTTTTTTTTTTTTTAAGTGGAGGTACTGGGGATTGAACCCAGGACCTCGTGCAAGCTAAGCTCTACCACTGAGCTATACCCACCCCTCCTAAAGCCACAATGAAATGCCGTAGCACACCTGCTTGGAATGGCCCAAATGAAAAAGACGGACAGCACCAACTGTTGATGAGATTGTGGAGAAACTGGACCTCTTATTCACTGCTGCCAACAATGTAAAATGCTACAGTCACTTGGAAAACAGTCGGACGGTTTCTTAAAAGATTAAACATACCCTTCCATAAGCATATACTTACCTAGGTAATTACAGAGGAGACGTGAAAACATGTCCACATCATGGCTCATATGTAGATACTCATAGCAGACTTACCCATATCAGCCCCAAACTGGAAATACTCCAAATGCCCATCAGCTGGTGAATGGATAAACAAACTGTGACATATATTTGTACTAGAGTACTATCTAGGCATGAAAGGAAGAAACTAGTGATGCATACAGTATACTTGAACTCCAAAAACATTATGCTAAGTGAAGGAAGTCAGACACAAAAGACTACATTCTGTATGATTACATTTATATAACATTTCTAGGAAAGACAAAGCCATGGTTACATAAACTTTCAGGGAAAGTAATAGTTATAGAGGTTACTTTGGGCTGGGGGTGGACGTGGGGTTTGACTGAAAAGGGGCATTAAGATGATGCAAATATGCTAAAATTCTACTGTGATGAGGGTTGCATGACTATATAAATTTACAAAAGCTCCCTGAATTGTTTATTTAAAAGTGGGTGGATTTTATGGTGTCCTCAATAATTTTTTTAAAGGTACCATAAGCTTTGGTATTCCCTCTCCAGAATGCTTGGATTGGTTTCCCCAATTGTGCTCTTGTGCCATCCCCATCTATGCTCTACACAGCCAACACATCAACCAGAGTGATATTTGAAAAACGCAGTCAGTTTGTTAATTTTTTTTGCTTAAAGACCTCTAATGGTTTTCCACTGGCTTAAAAAATGTGAATCAAAACTCCTAACTATGGCTTACAACTCCTTCCAGGATCTAGTCCCTGCGTCCCTCTCTGACTCACCTTCTCTCATTACATTGCAGTAATTTCAAGCTTCTAATTTTTTCCCAAGTGCACCAAGCTTACTCCTGCCCCAGGGCTTTGTGCTTGTTCTTTCCTCTGCCTGGAATGCTCTGCCACCAGAGTGTCACAGCTGGTTCCTTCCTTCTTTGCACTTACCCTAAATGACAGTGTCTCCTAAGACCGTCTCTGACCAACAGTCTAAATGATCTTCCCCACAAAATCTGTCCCTTGTTTTAGCATCTACTTCTGGGTAACCAACCATCCCCAAAATATAGTGGCTTAAAACAACACTTAACTATCTGTGGTTTTTTGGGCTCAACTGGGTGTTGCTACTGCTTCTAATTGTACAGGCAGCTGCCTTTGGAGGGGCGCTCCTAGGAGTAGGAATGTCCAGGACGGCTTCTTGTTTGGCAGGCCTCCCTCCCCGTGGCCTCTTGCACTCTGGTGTTTGGCCTGAGCTTCTTCACAGCATGACAGCTAGATTCCAGGAGAGAGAGGGTCTCTTAAGACCTGGTTGGAAAATCTTAGAATGCCACTTTTGCTGCCTTCCCTTGGTCAGAGTAAGCCACAAGGCCCGCTGAGATTCAAGAGGGATGAGAACAGACTCACATCTTGTTCTGAGGAGTGATGTGTATGTACTTGGATGTGAGGCATTATTAGCCACCATAGTTTTCACTCAACCCAGCATAGACTTGGTCACAACGTTTTCCCCATATTATCTGATACTACGTTGTATGTTTATGTGTTTGATGATTTATCACTTTCTCCCACTGCAGTTGGTGGCTACATATAAATTACCTTATTGCTCACCAGTGTTTAATGACCACCAACGTGAGTGTTCCAGTGTTAGTGTGGTAATCTACAGTCTGCTGGAGAAGGAGAGAATTAACTCAATACATTTTCTTTCTTTCTGTTCCTTGGTGTAACTCCTATTACTGCATAAAACCCAAAAGTTATAAGATACACCAATGTAGTGTTCTCCTGTGTGTTCGGAACTTAGGCAACTTGGCTCAGTAGTGCTGGGTAGCTTAACATTGCCCTCTAAGTC
The DNA here is from genome assembly GCF_048773025.1 of Camelus bactrianus. Classification (NCBI taxonomy): domain Eukaryota; kingdom Metazoa; phylum Chordata; class Mammalia; order Artiodactyla; family Camelidae; genus Camelus; species Camelus bactrianus. Next base: position 27,146,411 of record NC_133548.1, read on the forward strand.
TCACAAAGATTACTAAATCTTCTTTGCATGACTCATAAGGCTTTCGGGTTGTAATTATGAAAGCCAGTTACTTTTATTTTGAATGGATATTCTGAAAACTGTTTCTCTCATCAATTCCATTAACCAATCTTTGTTTAGTTATTTCTCCCCCAAAATGAAAAAGAAATGTAATGAGTCTCTGGTTGGTTGGATACTGGGTGAATAGGAGTTTACAGTAGGTTTTAATTGATTATTACCATTTTGTGTTGTATATTTCTTTTACGCTTCAATTAATAAATCACCCCGGGCACACATAATTAAAGTCCTTAATTCATATTAGAGATGCTTCTTTTCCAAATGGCAATCCATGAATATGCAAATAAGGAGTACACACTTGGCTGCTTTATCCTAGAATGTTAGTGATGGCAAGGTGGACTTTAATGTGGCCATCAAAGCACAAAGGTGGGCAGCTTTCTTCTATGGAGAAAAAAGAAAAAAAAGATTACATTGATCTGTTTGGAGCTACTTTGAACTTCTTTGATTTGGTTTAGGAGTAGGATTGGCCAGAGTTTTTCTCTAAAGGGACAGATGGTAAATATTTTAGTCTCTGTGGGCAACCTGGTCTCTGTTGTGACTGCTCAACTCTGTCGTTGTATGGAAGCATGTGCAGACAATGCGTAAACAAACGAGTGTGAGCATGACTGTGCTCCAGTAAAACTTCATTTACAGAAACAGGTAGCAGGCCAGGTTTGGTCTTCAGGCTGACGTTTTCTCACCCTTGGTTTAGGGTTTTAGAGCTGGGAGGGAAGACACCGTCTAGCGTAACTGGAAGAACACCAGCAAACAGTCAAGTGACTTGGTTTTCAGTCCCGGATCTGCCGCTTTGGTTTCAGTCAGTGAACGTTTATAGAGCCCTTGCTATAGGGATGGAAATGCTGTGCTCTGTGCTGCCACTCTCCTCTCCCTCACCTGTTGGCAAGCAGCACTATTCAGTCTTAGCACTTCTTCACATAGAGTCCAGATGCACCCTCAGAATCCTTCTCGACACAGTATTGCCGGCAGCCATTGTCAGTGGATTGGAGTTATTATGTAAGATGAAATGACTGGTCACTGCTGAAATGCTATGTGCCATTTACTGTGCAGGGTGATTAGCATATTAGGATTAGTTAGACTTGGCATTTACCCTTCAGGGGTTCAGAATCCAGTGCCATTTCCCTGGGTCAAATCATTCAGCACCTCTGAAATCTCTAAAATGGGAATATAGGGTCTTTTCCACTGGACTTTTGTGAGAATCAAATGTGAGTGAAAATAATTCTGTAAATGGCGAAAAACTGAGTATTCTGTTTTTACATACTAATAATACTTGTTTAATAAGTGGAAGCACCAAGCAGGTATCTGTCAAGCCTCATTTCCTTCCTTAAAATTTGGACAGCGCCTGGGATGAGGCTCAGATTCCTGCAGACTTTCAAGGTTTACATGAAACCATTCAGCAACTGGGACTTGAGAAATTTCACCATCCATAAAAATGACTTTATTTTGAGAAATTAGGCCAAACAGTTCACTTCTGCAAAACTGATGTGTGAATTGTGTTGCCTAAGGTGTCCTCTGTTCTCAAATCTTATAGATGCCAGGTGCCAAATTCTTCTGAAATAGTTCCTGAAGGACAGGCATCCAAACGCAATAATGGTCGGAAACATTTTCAGTAGAGACGGCAGTCGGTAGGAGCCTTTAGGGGAAGCTCTTTGAGAGATCTCAGGGGACTGTAACACTTTTCTCGTTTCAAATAGTAGAAGCCAACTTGGTCTCACCTAAGACGTGGAATTTATTTAAAGAAACAGAGTTGTCTTTTGGAACTCAAGGCAATAATGCAGCCAAACCAAAAAGTGACTAGAAGCAGCAACGTGACAGCCATGAGGCTTCACTGGATATCACTTTAGTCTCTCTCTGTGTGTGACTGTTTTACGCCTTGCTCGCTCCCTCTTTGTGTAGAAGAGTTCTGTCTACATCCCTAGTTTACGATGGAGAAAAATAATAATCCTTCACCTTCCGAATTTCTATGGCAGAGGCCTCGGCTATCTCAATTCTTGGTTTTAATTACAAATGCCCAGGAATGGAACTATATGCATCAAATGCCCACTGGTTCAGTCACATTTAGTCAGCAAAGATAAGCCAAGAAGGCAGTTCAGTGAGTGAACCGGGAGATGGGTTTCTCAGAGAAAGGCTGTAGGCCACTGACTTTATATGGGGCAGACGCTCCACAAGGTGTCCACTTTAGGGTTCCAGTGAAAAGGTGCCCTTCCTGCTCAGTAGGTTCTGGCTGTAGTATTTGGCATAAAGCTCGGTTTGGGGAATAGGGTGGTTCTGGCCTTGTCACCTCCAAGAGTTTCATCTTGGAGATGCTGCCCTTTCTCATGGCAGCCCATGTCCTCTCTAGTGTGGATTATTGAAGTTCATATGTGACAATGGTGACTAATGAGTGTCCTGTCAAGTGCCATTAAATGGATGATGATGATACATACTTGTGTAATATTCTCCTGCAAAAAAATGTGTGTATCCCCAATTTTTTCTCCTAGGTCTGATGAAAATCTTTCTAGTAAAGTGAGTTTTCAGAGCTTTACATCTCCTGTAAGTTCTTGTCCTTTATCAAGTGTATCAGGAATCTTTGGAACAGAAGAGAGTTATTTGTTCTTCCATGATCACACCCCCCTGTCCCTGTCCCTTGCACACTGCTGGGTGCATGACAGCCCCCCCCCCAAATATTTGCTGAAGTGGCTTCTCTGATAGAAGGCCAAGAAGATGGAAGCATAAGAAAGAAGATGGCATCATTAGAACGTGATCTGATAGAGAATCCCTAAATACAAAAGCCAGAAAGGAACTCAGCCACCGAAGTAATGTGGTAGACTGGATATTGGCGCCTCCCCCCTCCCCCCGCCCCCACTACTCATATATCTACATCTTAATTTTGGGGGACCTGTGAATATTTCCTTATATGGCAAGAGGGAATTTTCAGATGTGCTTAAATGAAGGGTCTTAAGATGGGGAGATTATCCTGGATTATCTGTGTGGACCCGAGGTAGTCATAACACTTCTCCTAAGAGGGTTGAGGGAGCAGTCAGAGGCAGCAGAGAAGGCCACGTGATGACAGAGGCAGAATCGGAGTGATGCGCTTTGGAGCTGGAACAAGGGTCCACAAGCCAAGGAAGACAGGTGGCCACTGGAAGCTGGAAGAGGCAAGGAAATAGACCCTCCCCTCAGAGTCTCCAGAAGGAACCAGTCCTGCTGACAGCTGGCTTTGGCCAAGTGAAAGTAAACTAAAAGTCACAGGCCGAATCCAGTCAGCATGTCTGTCCTGTTTGGCCAGCGTAGTATTTTGAAAAAGAAAAAGAAATAAGCCAACCTCTAAAATTTTAAAAATTGGTATGTTTCACAGAAAAATCTGGCCCTTTGGTTTATTTGAAAAACAAAAACAAAGTACAGAGATCTAGAAATACAGGATCTGCATTCCTGTGTGGCGTTCATCCCTAACTCCTTCCATTCTCGGGATTTGTGCCTGTTAACTGTAGTCTCCACTCCCTACTGTTTCTCTAATTCAGGCTGAATTATCAAGATAAAATTGCCTTTGTTCTCCCTTAGTAGCAATATGTTTCCCTGGATTCATGCCTGTAGATAGGTTGAGAGGGCTGCATATTTTAAGAAAAATAGTTGTGATAAGTGTTAACAAAAGTGAAGCTGGGTGTGGGCTATATTGGAACTTTACTATTTTCACAACTTCTCTGTCAATGTTAAAGTCTTCTAAAATTCAAAGTTTACTAATTGGCGTATTTCTTTATGAAAGTGGAGAACATTATTATGTATTAAACATGCAACGAAAGTGGAAAAATTCTTGTCAGTTTCACTCATTGTGTTGCTTGCTCGTTGCTCACTCCTTGCTCGCTGGGCCTCTCTGAGCACGCGTTGGTGACCTGCAGACATCTGCATTTTACAAACGGGGATTCTGAGGCTAGGAGAGATAAAGTGACTTGCCCGTCGTCACAGAGCTAGTCCGGGAGTTGCTGTGCCTGGAACCCAGGCCTCCTGACTGACTTCTAGCCCTGTGTTCTCTTTTCTTTTCTGCTCCTGTAGGAGTAATGGCAGTAAAGAGGACATAATGAGGTCAACATTCTAGGAGGCAGTGGGACTCTCCCTTGCCTTTGTAGAATCCTCTATTGGAGGAGAAGAGGTAGCACCAAACTCAGAGCAGCCTGCTTGCTTGCCTTTTGCTTTTTTTTTTTTTTTTTTTAACTTTTCCCATTTATATTTTAAATCTGGTGCACAGGGGAAACATTTGACATTTGTCCAAATACCGTATGTAATTTGGATTTCGTCTCTTCCATATTAGCAAACTCCAGCTCTGCACAAGAACATTTCCTCTGAACGCAGGAACCTCAGGGTTTGAGAAGGTCGGAGCAAAGTAGGTGTGAGTGGGCTCAGATCTTTGTGTCAGCTATTGGGTAAAGGCTGAGAGGCAGGTGTTCAGTGTGAGCTCCTGCCATGCTGGGAGGCGAGGATTAAGGGATTAAGTGGATTTGGGAGGTTATGACTGCCTGTAGAACACTGCATTCACAGCCTTGTGTCTGAAGAGCTGTTAGTGTGGCTGAATCAGAGCTGGCTAGAAAGCCAAGGTCAGCTGTTGGAAGACTAAACAAGCTCAGAAATGGGCCGGTCCTTGGCTTTGCTCTGCCCTCATCTCTGCAAGCCTATTTCCAAGCTAATAACTTTTCTCTGGGATCTTAAGTAATGAGGGTAACTGAGAGATATAGTTTTCCTAACTTTTCCTAAGGTTGAAAGCTCTGGAGGTGTGAGGGCAGAGAGGGAAAAGGAAAAGTAAATGATAAGGACAGATGCAGTTGTAACAAGTGCTTCCTATGTGTTCATGTAATTGATGTATTATATATGCAGGCAAAATGCTTCTCTATGGAATGAGTGTACTTTAGTCCCTTCCATTCATTGCATTGCTCTTTGAGCATCGCTCAGCATGAGTTCATGACTCCTGAACATTTTCATTTTACAGATGAGGATTCTGAGGCCCAGAGAGAGAGAGAAAATAACTTGCTCAGCGTCACAGAGGTAGTCAGGGGGAGGCTGTGAGTAGAATCCAGGGCTCCTGACTTACTTCTAGCCCAATCCTCTCTTTTCTTTCCTGCAGCTGAGGGGAGTGATGGCGATAGAGAGAGAATATTCTAGAATTTATGCTTATGATCGTATTGGCAGTGCTGTCTAATGGCTATAAGCAGAAACTCTGGGGCTGACTGCCTAGATTTAAATCCCAGCTGCACTGCTTATTGGCTGTGTGACTTGGGCAAATTATTTAACCTTTCAGAACTTATTTCTTCTTCTGTAAATTGAAGACTGTAGTAGTACCTACTTTGTTCAAAGGACTATGTGGGGATTAAATGAGTTAGGTATAAAATGATACCTGACTCATAGAGCTCCTATGTAAATGTTAGCTATAAAAAAAATCATTGCTGCCTTGAAAATGAGGAAACATGCTCAGAGAGGTTTTGTAGTTTGATGAACAACATACAGAAAGGAGCCAAGCTGGGGTTTGGACTCACATCTTTGCTCTCATTCTTCTATTATATTACCTGTTACCAACTCAAGTTTCCTCAGACCAGTATTCCTTGGCTACTTCTCCGGGCAGCCCATGGTATGTAAACAAAGTTTCTGTGTTTATGCTAGTAAAATGTTGACATTTCTGTAGGTCTTACATCTTTCACCTCCTCCTTTTAAATTCTTGCCTCGAATATTTTTCCTGTTTTTCTATGTGACAAGAAATAGAAGAAGTAATGATATAAAACCCAAACTCAGTAGGTTGACTGAAGTACTTTGGTAGGTAGAAACACTGAGTGCGAAAGAGAACGCTTACCTTTGAAATGGGCAGAAGGCTTTGCCCTGATGGTTCCGGATAGAAGGCAGTTTGAGTGCTCTGATCAGGTGACTTAGATGTGGACACCGGAGCCTAGGGTGTGTGTGTGTCAGGCGCTGACTGGGCCGGGCGCTCAGGACGTAACTGTGATACATTTGTTGTCTTCAAAGACCTTCCATTTGAATCTGTTGACTGCAGTTATTGAATGTCTCCAGTCTGGGTCCATTCTGCCATTTATGAATCCCCATACTTTATATAAGCCCTTAACACCAAAGTACATTGATCAGGATTGTGGAAGGGCCTGTCTGGACCCTGGGTTATTGAAACAACCGTTGAATGAGCTGCTAATCTTTAGGCTGGAAATGAGAGTATAGCTGCTCTCTGTATCTGAATGGTGATCGAGCAGAAAAGAGATTAATTTTGTTTTGGATGGTTCCAGAAGAGGAAACTGGATGGAAATTGCAGGCAGTTCTCTGTTCAGTTTGAATCAATCAAGTTAGACCACCCATGGTGCCTACTAAGCACCAAGGGTTTACGCCAAAGAGAGACAAAGGCAGACAGAATCCTTGCATCTACAGAGTCACTGACTTATTATTTTGGTTACTGGAGCTGTAGACTAGTCTCAGCATAAAAATGTTACAGAGAATATAAATGTATGTGATAGTCTACACTTTATAGATAGCCATGTGTGAATGAGCTAGTTTGGGTGGCAAAATGTTTTGATGGCATAATGGGAGATGTTCCAAAGAGAGACTGAAAAATAAGGAGTACAGGGTTCTAATTCTGTTCCTATTATGGCCTGTGTGTGTGATCTCAGGCCTCAGTGCCAGCGTACCGTAAATGGCAACATAGAACTCAGTGGCTTCCAGTCCTCTCTCCACTCCATGATCCTGTTCGGCTTTCATTTTGTTCTTGTATCTTTGTACAGTCAAAAAATATAATCACATCTGTTCTTGAAGAACAGGGCAGATGATTATTATGAGAGGCCCACTGATTTAACATGTACTCAATTTGAGAATTTCAAATTGGATGGAAAAAAAGTCATTTGGAAAGAATAATTGTTTTTTTTTTTTCTTTAGGAGTTTTAAAAATTTTTCTCCAGCTTTGTTAAGATATAATTGACAAACATCATTAAGTTTAAGGTGTGAAACGTGATGATTTGATATATGTATATACTGTGAAATTATTACCACAATAAGGTCAGTCAGCACATCTATTACCTCACATAGTTACCTTTTAATTTATTTATTTTATTTCTGTTTTTATTTATTCATTTATTTGTGGTGAGAGCTTTTAAGATCTCTTTTAGCAGCTCTGAAGTATATATTCAGTATTGTTAACTACAGTCACCATGATACACATTAGATCCCCAGAACTTGTTCATCTCGTAACTGAAACTTTGACCACCTTCACCCATTTCTTCCCCCTCAGCTACCAGCCTCTGGCAACCACCAGTCTGTTCTCTGTTTCTGTAAGTTTGGTTTATTTTAGATTCCACATGTGAGTGAGATCATACAGTATTTGTCTTTCTCTGACTTATTTCAGTTGGTACAGTGCCCGCAAGGTTCACCCCCGTTGTCACAAATGGAGGGATCTCCTTCTTCTCTGTGACTGAATAATAATATTCAGTTGTTACATACACACCACATTTTCTTTATCCATTCATCCCTTGAAGAACACTGAAGTTGTTTCAAGGTCCTAGGTATTTTAAACTATGCTACAATGAATGTGGGAGTGCAGGTATCTCTTTGAGATAGTGCCTTTATTTCCTTTGCATATATACCCACAAGTGAGATTGCTGGATCATACGGTAGTTCAATTTTTAATTTTTTTAGGAACCTTTATACTTTTTCCGTAGGGTCTGTAAGAATTGAGATTCCCCCAACAGTGCATAATGCTGAGGGTTCCAGTTTCTCCACATCTTGGCTAACACTTGTTATCACCTATCTTTTTGATAATAGTCATTCTAACAGATGTGAAAGGACATATTGTGGTTTCGATTTGCATTTCTCTGATGATTAGTGCTGTTACACCTTTTCATGTACCTGTTGGCCATTTGTATGTCTTGTTTAGAAAAGTGCCTATTTAGTTCCTTTGCCCATTTTAAAAATCAGATCATTTATTTTTTTTTTTGCTATTGATTTGTGTGAGTTCCTTTTATATTTCGGATATTGATCCCTTAGGTATGTGGTTTGCAAATATTTTCTCCCATTCTCTAGGTAACTTCTTCATATTGTTAATCAATTCTTTTGATATGCAGAAGAGTTTTAGTTTGATGTAAACTTGTTTATTTTGGCCTTGGCTGCTTGTGCTATAGGTGTCATATCCAAAAAATCATTGCCAAGACCAATGGCAAGGGGCTTACCCCCGTGTTTTCTTCTAGGAGTTTTATGGCTTCACACCTCACATTTAAGTCTTTACTTTGTGTTAATTTTTGTAGTGATGTAAAGATGGGGTCCAGTTTCATTTTTTTGCATGTGGGTATCCAATTTTCCCTGTACCATTAATGAAGAGACTGTCTTTACCCCACTGAGTATTCCTGGCTCCCCTGTCAAATGTTAGTTGACTATATATGCATAGTTTTATTTCTAGGTTCTTGATTCTGTTCCATTGGTCCATGTGTCTTTTTTTTTTTTTTTTTATGCCAGTATCATAGTGTTTTAATTACTATAGCTTGTAGTATAGTTTGAAATCAGGAACTGTGATGCCTCTAGCTTTGTTCTTCTTCATCAAGAATGCGTTGGCTGTTCAGTTTTTTGTGGTTCTATATGAATTTTAGGATTACTTTTCCCATTTCTTAAAAATGAATTTTGACAGAGATTACATTGAATCTATAGATGGGTTTGAGTAGTATGGACATTTAACAATATTAATTCTTCTGAACCATGAGCACGAAACATCTTTCATTTATTTGTGTCTTCTTCCATTTCTCTCATTATTGTCTTATAATTTTCAGTGTATAGAGTTTCTACTTCCTTAGTTAACTTTATTCATAACTATTTTATTATTTTTGATGCTATTGTGAACAAAATTGTTTTCTTTCTTTTTCAGATGGTTTTGTTGTTAGTATATAGAATGCAACTGATTTATATATGTTATGTGCAAACAGAGACAGTTTTACTTCTTTCTTTCTGATTTGGAAGGTTTTATTTCTTTTTCTTGCCTGATTGCTCTGTCTAGGACTTCTAGTAATATTTGAATAGGAATAGTGAGAGCAGGTATCCTTGTCTTGTTCCTGATCTTAGAGGAAAAGCTTTCAACCTTTCACCATTGAATATGATGTTAGCTATGGGTTTGTCATATATGGTCTTTATTATGTTGAGTTACAGTCCTTCTATACCCAATTCTTTGAGAGTTTTTATCATGAAAGGATTTGAATTTTATCAAATGCCTTTTCTTCATCTTCTGAGAATAATCCCTGATGTCCATATGCTGGAAAGTATATTAGCTCTGGCATTTAACTAGATTCCAAAGGGTATAAGGAAGACTTTCCATTGAGTCTGAGCTCTAAATAAGGCATGCTAAGAGCTTTCTGAGAATAAATCAATTTTAATGTAGACTAGGGGCCATGGAGCAATTGAGATAAATTAATAAAGTGGTGATACAAGAAATGGCACAAAGTATGTTTTAGGGAAAAAGAGATACTAAGATCCAGCAAAATCTTATTGATATTCCCAGGTGAACAGTGAGCATAGGTAATATTTATAGAAACATTTAAAAATAGATTTCTAATAATGTTCCCACTAATACTATAGAAATACATGTGTATGTGTCATGCGCAAGAAGTTCAAGAGGATGCAAGAATCCAAAGTTGTGTCTCGAGTGGTTTAGGAGAGAGAGAGTTAGATCACAGTATGCTGCAGGTTTCTGTTTAGCTTAGTCAGTATGAGACAGGGATTGAATACTGCTTGCTCTAATATTTACTCTCTGAAGACCAGCTTCTAGGATCCTTAAGCACAGGAAACTTGACCTCGTAAAGGAACTCTTATATTACACCACTTTTCTAAACTGTCTTGAATGTGTTATAAAAAATACAACTGTCTCCTTTCTCTCTACCATGATAGTACCCACATATTTAATATTTCTAAAACTCTGTAAAAACCTTGAATTTGTATGGCATGAAAACATGTAAAATAAAGGAATAAAGAAGACATGATCTTTGAAATTTAAGGATTTTTTTTTTGTACTTAGTAATCTGAAGCTATAATGACAGGTAAAAACATATAGCACTTGGGTTTAACTGCTCAGAAAATATTTCCAAGTACTCTTTTCTATGTATATTTGAAAGAGGAATAAGAGTTGTAAGCTAAATTATTGATACTTTGCCTAAAGTGTTTGGGAAGTCTTATATTGCAGTCTGGACATTCTGTTGCCTTCTAGGTGTTTCTTTGCCACTGCCTTAAATTCTGTACCTTTGCAGGGTTCTTAGTCCAAAAGTATATGACATAATTTCAATATCAGAACATTTAATTCAGGCCAAATGGGTTTCACTCTTCCACTTGCCCAGTGAGAATATAGCTGGCTTTGAGGGAGAAAAGGGGCTGCTGTTTAATTCATTCCCCTCGCCGGCCACCAGGTCTTATGTCTCACCCAAAGTGCAGCAAGTTGAGTTTTATTGATCAATTCATTTAATATCAAATAAAGTATTTTCATTAAAATGTAGCCACTTTAAGTGCCAATTTATTGAACTTCTGCACAGCCAGGTGCTACAGAAATATAGCAAAGAAACACTTTCCCCTTTAACTGGTCTATTCTGAAGAAGCTGTGAGAATGCAGACAAATGGTTTAATACCTCTGTGCCTTAATTTTCTCACCAGCATAAAGTACGGTGTGGGTTTGCTGATTCATTTTGGTTCTAGTCTACAGGGGTTAATTGTTCTCAAGCTGCTTGTTGGTATTTTATCAAAGATGGGCCAATAAATGAATTTTATAATTGGCTGCTTGCATTTTTAAAATTTGGCTTTAAAATTAATGTTGTTACTATCCCTGTTACAGAGGTATGCCTTTTATGATTGCAATTGGCTTTTTAAGACTATTGAAAATATTCCATGATTAAATATAGATATGTAGTCATGCTCATGTTTATCTCTCAATAGATAAAGCTAGCATGAAAATGCTGTTTTAAAATGCAGGGTTGGCACATTACTGAAGCATTCATTTACATCAGTCTGAGCTGCCCCAAATTTGTTTTACCCAAATTAAATCCAAACCCAAACATCTAAATGATATCATGGTAATTTACCTCAATCACAACACAGACAGTGTTGGCTAAGGGATTTGTGACTATTATTCAGAAGAGACAAAATATTGATAAAGTGGGAATTAACAAAGCTTGCCTCATACAGACGCTCAGCACCCTCAATTCCAGTGAAGCAAATTACCAGGTGTAACAGTAGCCCGCACACCACGTGGTGTTGATGCTTCTTGTGCAGAAGCCACATTCCCCTTTCTCCACGGTGATGGTGATGTTGATCAGCTTACAGCTATTGAAGCAGATTGCTTTCCAACAACAAAAGAGGAAGCCAACTGACTTCATCCTGCACTGGGAAGCAAACAGTTAGAAACCCAAAGTATTTCAACTGTCGTGGACTTTGATCCTATCAAACTGAACTGAAATAAACTTGCTCCCCAGACTCTACCATCACATTCAGCTTCAGCAATCACTTCTTGACAAAAGAGAAACACATTACAGATCAGAAATCCTCATATAATTCTTTAAGTGGAGGCATATTTTTTTTTAAGGATTAAAATGTCACAGGGTATAGACCTGAAAAATAAAAAAACTCTAATTCGAAAAGATACATGCACCCCATGTTCATAGTAGCACTGTTTACAGTTGCCAAGATATGAAAGCAACCTAAGTGTCCATGAACAGATGAATGGATAAAGAAGATATGTGTGTGTGTGTGTGTGTGTGTGTGTGTGTGTGTGTGTGTGTGTGTGTGTGTGGAATACTACTCAGCCATAAAAAAGAATGAAAATTTGCCATTTGCAGCAACATGGATGGGCTTGGAGGGCATTATGCTAAGGGAAGTAAATCATACAGAAAAAGACAAGTACTACATGATACCACTTGTATGTGGAATCCAAAAAATACAACAAACTAGTGAATATTGCAAAAAAGAAACAGACTCACAGATATAGAGAACAAACTAGTGACTACCAGTGGGGAGAGTGATGGGGGAGAGGCAAGATAGGGGTAGGGGATTAAGAAGTGCAAATTACTACATATAAAATAAATAAGCTACAAGGATATATTGTACAACACAAGGAATATAGCCAGTATTTTATAATAACTCTAAATGGAGTATAACCTTTAAAATTGTGAATCACTATGTTGTACACCTGAAAATTATATAGTACTGTACATCAACTATACTTCAGTTAAGAAAATGACACTCATGAACCAGTCTGCATTAAATCCCTAATATCCAAATGCTCAGGGTAACCTCTGATGCTGCAGCACCTAACATATGTGGGGTGTTCCTGTAACGTAAAAAAAGGAGCAGATACACAGTTATAGAGAGCAAATTGGTGGAGGGGGCACTATAAGGTAGGGGAATAAGAGATAAAAACTATTAGGTAAAAAATAAGCTACAAGGATATATTGTACAGCATGGGGACTGTAGCCAATATTTTATAGTAACTATAAATGGAGTATAACCTTTAAAATTGTGAATCACTATATTGTACACCTGTAAATTTTATAATATTGTGTAGCAACTATACTTCAATAAAAAAAATGTCACAGGGGATTGCTTTAAAATGAAAATGACCTTCTTATGTCTACCACGGAGCTAAAACCTCCAAAGAGAAGGAACAGCATACACAGACCTTTTATCCTTCGTGACCCAAGTGTGAGGCTTTCTGGACCTCTACTTGAAGCAGGGAAGTGATGTAAAGATGTTATCTTCTCTGACTGCCATACTCCTACTGGTGATTTGTTTCCTTGTCTGTCTCTGTGGTGGATTATAACATATTTGAAGGCAGGAGTTGATACTTATTCTTGCATATTTCCTTGGAATTTAGCAAAGACCGCACAAAGTAGGCAAATGATTAAGTATTAATAAATGAAAGTGAAACTACAAGTATTTAGTAAGCCATTAGAAGCGGATATATAGAGGCAATTAAGTATCTATTTACAATTTGAGAATGAACATATAATTAAACTTCATATATTGTTTATTAGTCAAATAATACCAACTAATGTCTGAAAAAATATGTACTTCTTTCCAGTTTCTTTAGGTAGTATCAAATAATGTTACAAAATTACAGCTACTGTTTTATTACTAAATATACTATTCTAATTGTATATATATTTTTAATTCAGTTATGTTGGGTTTAATTTACTCTTCTTTTTCTGACTTCTTAAGATAGAAGTTTAGATAGTTTATTTACGCCTAGTTTCTTTTATAATAAGCACTTAAAGCTACAGATTTCCCTGTAAGAGTTGCTTTAGATTCATCCCCAAATCTTAATTCGTGTTGAGTTGTCATTATTATTCGGTTAAATATATTTTCTAATTTCTCTTTTGCTTTCTTCTTTGACCCATTCATTTGGCAGCATGTTGCTTAATTTCCAAATTTGGAGGGATTTTCATGATTTTTTTGTTATTGACTAATTCCACTGTGTTTAGAATACATACTTTATGTAATTTCTATCACTTTAAACCTTTTGAAAGCCCAGACTATGGGTTATTTTGTTGAACATTTGTGTGTATTTGTAAAGACTGTGCCTTCTGCTGTTTTGGGATGGAATGTTCTATGGATGTTCATTAATTAAACCTGATTGATAGTGCTATTTGACTCATCTATATGCTTGTTCATTTCTATCTGCTTGTTCTATTGATTACTAAGAGAAGAATGTTGAAATTTCCAACTATAATTTTATCCATTTTTCTTTAAGGCTATCAGTTTTTGCTTCATGCACTTTGAAGCTCTATTATTAGGTGATGCACATTTTGGATTTTTACATATTCTTGCTGAACTGATCATTTTATCTTACGAAATTTTTCCCTTTATGCATGGTAATATTCTTTCTCCTGAGCTTGACTTCACCTGATACTAGTATAATCATTCCAGCTATATGGTTAATGTTTTTGAAATATATCTTTTTCCATCCTGTGTCTTTGTATTTAAAGTGCATTTTATCAGCATTTGGTGAATGGGCAGCATTTGGTGAATCTTGGTTCAAAAAATAATCTGGTCTGATAATTGTTGCCTTTTAATGGGGGTACTCAGAATCTTTACATTTAATATAATTTTGATAATCTTGGGTTTATGTTCATCATAGTGTTATTTGTCTCATCTTTGTTCATTTTTCCTGTTTTCTTTTGGATTAGTTTTTTTTTTAGTATTTGTTTTATTTCCACTATTGGCTTATCATTTGCTTTATTTATTTATTTGTTTGTTTGTTCTCAATTTTAAAATGCATTATCTTTATCTCACATAATATTATTCCACTTCACACATAAGGAAAGTATATATCTTAAAATTACATCTTCTTTTTCTTTCACCCTTATCCTTTGTGCAGTTGTTGCTTATTTTACAACATTGTTCTAATCTCTCAATACATTGTTATTGTCTTTGCTCTAAACAGTCAATTATATTTTTTTAAAAGTTGAAAAATGAGAAAAAATCTTTTATATTTACTCCATATTACTTTTTTCAACACTATTTTTCTTCTATGTAACAAATATTCTTTAAAACTCTTTGTCATGGATGTTATCTGGCAGTACATTCTCTTAATCTTAAATTTAGTAAAAATGTCCTAATTCAACTTAGTTTTTGAAGGATCCTAGTTACAGGATTCTAGGTTAGCAAGTCTATTTGTTTGTTAGTAGTTTTGCTTCAACATTTCATTTTCTTTATTTGCATTGTTTCTGATGAGAATTCGACAATCTTACGTATTTATCCCCTCTATGTAGTGTCTTATTTCCCTTTGACTGCTTTTAAGATTTTATCTTGATCACTAATTTGCAGCATGCCTTGCTGAATTTATGCTTATTTGTGGCATGCCTTGGTGTGGTTTTTTTTTTTTTTTTTTGAGTTTTTCCTGTTTGTGTTTCAGTGAGCTTCTTGGATATACAGGTTTATAGCTTTTATTAAATTTGAGAAAATTTACAGATAATTGCCAAATATTGCTTATCATTGCCTTGAATACAGAGTAAAGAAAGCAATTCAATAATTCTTTGGCCTTGCTTATAGCAACATGGATGGACCTAGAGGTTGTCATTCTAAGTGAAGTAAGCCAGAAAGAGAAAAAAAATCACTCTTATGTGGAATCTAAAAAAAAAAGAAAAAAAGAAAAGAAAAAGGACACTAATGAATTTATTTATAAAACAGAATCAGACTCACAGACATAGTAAACAATCTTATGGTTACCAGGGGAAAAGGGGTGGAAAGGGATAAACTTGGGAGTTCAAGATTTGCAAATGTTAGCTACTATATATAAAAATAGATTTAAAAAACCCAAGTTTCTTCTTTATAGCACAAGGAATTATATTCAATATCTTATAATAACCTTTAATGAAAAAGAATATGAAAATGAATTTATGTATGTATATGCATGACTGGGACATTGTACTGTACACCAGAAATTGACACGTTGTAACTGTACTTCAATTAAAAAAAACTCTTTGGTAAAGTATCTATCTTATTGTTTATTTGAAAAAGAATCAAGGTAAGGCTTAGAACAGACAAGAGGATCAGTCTCAATTTTGGTGGTAGAGGTCTAAGACAAGCATTCTTAATATAGTTGTCTTGATTCTAGGTGTAATAGTTTTCTTAATATCATGCTTTTCTGCTAGACTGTGACTCCATGAGAGACTAGAGGGAACAAAGAAGGTGCTCATTAAGTTTTTTTTTTCGTGAGTGAATGAATAGCACATAGCCTGCTAACTCGAAGAGTGAGGCAATATTGATTTCTTAGAAAACTAAGACAGATTTGGAGATGGTCAGGCCAGGGGAAGGTGAGGTTTCAGGGAATGAAGCCACACTACACATGTTGTCAGAGGTATCTGCACAATCTCAGTCCAAATTCCAGTAAAGGGTGGTCCCAGAGTATCTCTCCAGGTGGGTCGGTTCAAGAACATCAAGAAACTCTGCCCATTTAGATCGCATGACCCAACCGAAAGGCACAGATCTGGGGGATAAGCTATGTTAGTTTGCTAGAGCTGCCATAAAAAAGTACCACAAACCAGGTGACTTAAACAACAGAAATGTACTGTCTCATGGTTCTGGAGGCTAGACGTCCACAATCAACAGATTTGGTTCTTTCTAAGGGCCGTGAGCAAGAGTCTGTTCTGATTTCTCCCCTAGTTTCTGGTGATTTGCTGGTGATCTTTGGAGTTCCTGGTTTGTAGAATATCACCCTGATCTCCACCCTCACCTTCACATAGCATTTTTTCTGTGTGCAAATCTCCCCTTTTTATAAGGACAGCAGACATATCTGATTAGGGGCC
This sequence comes from Camelus bactrianus, assembly GCF_048773025.1. NCBI lineage: Eukaryota > Metazoa > Chordata > Mammalia > Artiodactyla > Camelidae > Camelus > Camelus bactrianus. The sequence continues at coordinate 27,162,757 of NC_133548.1, forward strand.
CACGCTACTCCAGTATGACCTCATCTTAACTTTACTAATTCTATCTCCAATGACCCTATTACCAAATAAGGTCACAATCTTAGGTCCAGGTGTTGGAACTTCAGTACATGATTTTGGCGGGGCATACAATACAACCCATAACACCAACAGATCTGAATTTGAATCCTGTCCCTTTCTCTTAGTGACTTGCTGTGTTTTTACATCTGAAAATGGGGATAATAGTGCTGATCTTGCAGGGAAATTATAAAGATTAAATAAGATAATGTTGGCAAAGCACTTAGCTGGGACCTGACATGTGGTAAGTACTCAATACATTGTGGCTTTTACTGTCCTAAGCTAAATGCCCAGTGATTTATTGAATAATTGTGCTCCTCCTGAATGTAATTGAGAAGTAGGTCCATTTTTCATTTGATTCCCTTGTCCATTAGAAATAGATCTTGTCTCTTTGAAATGTTTGCCAGTTTCTCTCTCAGATTGGTTTCTCGGGAGGCAAGAAGATTACTGTGGAATCTCAAGTGCTTAAATAATTAAGCCAAAACAAGAGAAAGTTGATAATAAACACTTTTTTTTGTGCATTATAATTTTAGAGCAACATCTCCTAGACAGCTAACCCTAGAGGCTTTATCGATTTAACCAAAACCTAATCGACTAATAACTCAGAAATACCGTTGGAAGCACTTCTCCCGAGAGCCACTGTGATTAGCAGCTGCCCCATTCTGGGCAGTGGGGCTGCCTCCTGGCTGATGTTTAGTCCAGTGGTTTTTCAGCCCAGTGATCATCCCAGAGAACATCTTTTTCCGTTAACACAGCTCCCTTCATTTCACTGGGCCACAGCAAATTAGCCCCAGCCTTGCTCCTCAAAGTGGGTAGGACTTTGACTCGAGCCTCCCTTCTCTTTGGGTGTGAAGGGCATACATTCAGAGATTTGGAGAGTTTGGAAGGGAGTTCTGATCATCTTGACTGCTTCTGTGTGGTCAGGGTAGGGCTTCAGTTGCATGGACCTGCTTCTGCTCGTTCTCCCTACTGTTTCTTCCTTCCTTTCTTTCATGATGTTTTCTATATGGACTGTCTTGCGTGAATGAGAATGCCTTTTTCTCATTCCCAGTTTTTGTATAGAGGGATTTTGCTTAAGAGATGTCCTAGCCTCTCTGGAAATCTTTACGGCCTTAGTCACCCTTGGGATGGTAGTGAGTTTTACCGGACTGTAAACTTGGAAGGAGATGCTGAGTCTGCTTGACCGTGCCCTGGCCTTCCTTCTCTTTGGCATGGACTTGCCCACAGAGAACACTCCTGCACTGCTCCTCCTCCTTTTGACGGGGAGCCCAGCCTCTGCCTCTGTGGGTGCCCACCGAAGTTTGGGGAGGAGTTAGTGGGCCAGTGTTGCTTTTTAACACCATGCCTTGTTTCAGCGTAGCCTCTGTCTGTAATAAGAGGGAGTGTGGGATTCCTTCTGATATACTCTTTGTTCTATTTCTCAAAATTCAGGGGGCTCAGGAAAGGTTATTGAATGCTATTTATTTGGGTCTTGGAGGAGACAATGTTGGCCAGCCGCTGAGAGTCAGCAACAGAGTTGTTCTCTTTAGCTGAGTGGAGATCTCTGATGAGGAACAATTTCCATGTATCTCCAGGTACAATTTCAGATATTAGAGAATCTCTACTTAGAAAACACAAATCCAACAAGGCAATTGAAAGAGAAAGCAGGGGAAGTAACATCTTTGAGGAGCCATCTAATAAGTGCCTGATCATGTGGTGAGCATGTTAGCCACGTAAGTTAATTTAATACTGAAAAGGATGTGGAACCAGGTCAAAAATCAGAGAGGATGTCATTTTGCCTTGGTAAGTCTTTTCTGGTTTGTGGGAAAAGGATGGGAAGCTAACCCTTTGTCATTAAACATAGATTCCTATGATTCCTCTGAGTGGACCATCTTTAGGCACAGAACCAAGGATTTTTCTGGTTTCTTTCATACGTGAATGACTCTTCTAATACTAACGCTGAATTTGGCCTAGTGAGTTGCTCGTGGTTCAGAGATGGAGAGGATGTCAGATGATGACGTCCTGGTACTGAACTCTTTTTATAGAGAGGGAACAGATCAAGAGGGGTCAGAGAACTTGCCCAAGATCACACTGCTATGCAGTAAGAGGGCTGGGATGAGAAGCGGAGTCCCGGAGGCCTGGTCTGGTGCTGGTTCGGCTCTGTCCTGCCGCCCCCTTACCCGGGAGTTATTGACAACAGCCAACCACTTCCACCACTTCTGAAACAGAGGCTGTTCTCTACTGGTGCATGGGAAATGGTCTGAGCCCAAGAGCATCACTTTAAGGTGAGCCCTTCACTTAGCAGCTGTTTATTTCTAGGTAGCTTATGCCATTCTTACCATTCCCGAGAATTAGCGTCTACTCCTTTTCCCTAGGAAGCCGGGCAGCACACAGCCATCAGATGGCAGCTACAACTTGTCTTTTTGACAAGACAGATAGTCTTTCCACAGAACTGTATTTTGTAGCATCGATCACTGTGACAGGATATATGATAATACATAATTGGGACACTCACCATGCGCCCCATTACACTTTTGAGTTGTTCACCGAGATTTATACTTTTCCTATTACCCTGTCTTGTTGGCAGTTGTTGAAATTCTCCAATGATGTAATCATTTCTTAAGTGCCTTGCCTCTGGTATATTTAAGGAAATTAGTCAGTGTAAGTAGTTGCTGACTTAGTTGTTTTGGAATGATTTGAGGATCATTTGGGATTACAGCCCAGCTCAAATGCCACTTTCTTTGGAGTGTGTTGAGAAGCTGTTCGTAATAGCCCCAGTCTGGGCCAGGGCTCACCTTTGGCCTTCTAAGTACCTTGCCTTTTCCTCTATCAGAACCCTTAGCACCTTGCAGTCCTACTGTTTGTTTTTCTCCTTTACTAAGAGGTGGGTTCCTTTAAGGTGAGGTTCTTAACAGTCAGGTGGACCTGGGTTCAAGTCCTGACTCTGTCCCTTAACAGCAGTGTACTCTTGGGCAAGGTACTTAAACTGTCTACATCTCAGCTAGCTCAGCTGTAAAATGGGTCTACTAATATCTTCCTTTTTGAGTGTTAAATGAATACATGTATGTCGAGTGCAGCACATAGATGTGCACAACGGAAGCCTTCAGCAAATGCAAGTTAGCATCTGCTTCTGTTGTTGTTGCTGTCCTGGCACAAGTATTAATAGTCCCTCTTCACTCTCCGGATTGTCCTCATTTGAACGATAAGTTAATGTGATTTTCCTTTACTACATAATCCACTAAAGAAATAAAAATCATTACTGTCAAAGAAAAGTATACATCTAAATGTACAGACCATGAATAAAAATTTTAATACCTACTCAGTAAATCATTTCTTTCACATTAATTTATTTGGAGATCTGAATTTTTGCCCATGCATGTATTGTCCCTAATTGAAGGTAAAGATGTAGGTGGTGGCTTGTGTTGGCAGCCAAACTCCCAGTGAATTCCCTCCATACTCAGAAAATTGTACATATGTACAAATCTAGAGCATAGAGAACTAAGTAGAAAAGATAGGTAGCAAGACTTCATGCATTTAAGGGCTACGCCACGGAGTTCTCATTCTTCTCACAGAGAGTATGCCAGAATAAACATTGCCAGAGTCACAGGACCAAAAGGGAGTTGATTTTGTCTGTCTTCCTGCCTCTGGGAAAGACAATACTTACTATAACTGCAGATTGATGGTTATCCTGACTCCTCTTTTTGTTACCAAGCAAGGCAATGCAAAGTGCTTCCCAAAGAAAATGAATATGGCTTACTTTGGAATCTCACAAAATAAAGTTTTTATTAACAGTTTATTTATTTTTTAACATACATATAGTCAATATTTTGAATATGATTCAAAGATCTCTGTTTTACATCAGCTGCATTAAAAAAATAAACTACTTATTTGTATTTTAGTACTAGTATTTTAGTATGTTAGTATTTTAATACTTAAATAAAATACTTTTTTAAAAAGTACTTTTATTTTAATTATTACCATCCTAGGGTAAAGCACAGTGCCCATCACATGATAGGTGCTAAAAATGAATGCATGTTGAATAAACAAATGACTTTCAATATTGGTTAAACTTCTACGCGGGCACTATTTCCCCTATTTGCCTGATACTATAGTAGTGTTTACTTATCTCAGTCTCTTTCCTCCTGGAGCTTCTAGTCCAGGCGACGTTGATTTCATCCTTATCAAATGGAGAGATGGATGTGAGATAAGTGACAGAGGTGTAATGCTTGCTTGGTCTGGCCTCTGTCCCAGCCTCTCCGAGCTCCAAAAGATACCAGATGCCTATCGCAAAGTCAGCTCAGCTGCCTTCCGCAGATGTTTAATAGAAGGACCAGGCTACAACCAGCAGGGGTCAGAATACCTGCCAGAGCCTATTCCTGAGCCCTGTGGAGACATTGCCCTTCTTGAGAACTCACTGGGGCAGGTGTGACATTCTCCAGTACACAGAGAAACAGCTAACCTAGTTGTTAAAACACTAAAGTACTTTTTTCCCCTGGGTTAAATGGTTCTGCCTTTGGTCCCCTTAATAACCCCACATACAGGCACCCTGGCCACCTTAGTTAGACCCTCTCCAGGACCTCCTAGACCTCCCCATGGTCCAGCAACTGAAGAGTTAACAGCTGGCATGGCAGAGGGACTCCAGGACTGCACCCTTTCTGATTGCTCTGGTGCCTGCTTGGCAGCTGTTAAGTATTTTGAGTACCACCCTTCTTCAGTGGGTAACTGAGCAGCTGTCTGAGCTCCTTCTTGGTCCTCCAGGCTTCTTCTCTCTCCCCAGCCTGCTGATGTTCTGTTTTGGTCCTGCCAGCTCTAAGTCTGAGACCTGGGACCACCCTTCCTCACAGTATTCGACCCCCTCCAGTCCTCTGCGCAGCCTATCCCTGATCCCTTCGCACGCAGCATCTGCCAAGGATTGAAGTTTTCTCCCTCTATCCACGCTCCTCTCAAACCTCATGTTAATGGATAGACCTTGGCCTTTCATTATGGGCCCTTCCCCCTGGGCGAGTTTGCTAAGCATCCTGTATAGACAAGACATGTCTATTATTTGACTTGCATCCTTTCTTGACTTTGTCATGACATCCTAAGCCTCCTGATTTGAGTGTTTTTCAAAAAAGGGCAAGAATATGACAGAGCTGTTTTTCAAATTTAACTGGGTATCCTGATTTTTTTCCCCCTTAACACCTGGCAACCCTACCTTCCTAGCTTGAAGACCACAATTTTACCCTCATTTCCTTTTATTCTTATTAGTTTCTGCTGTTTTTTTTTTTTTTTCTTTCTTTCTCTAAGGTAAGATTTTTCCCTCTGTCTACAGTGCTGTGTGGCTTAGAGGCCAGGTGGTCTGCATCAATTCCCCAAGTAGGACACAACCAATATTTACTGAATGGATGAATGAAGAGATAAATGAATAAAAGAAAAGAGTTTGCTCCATAGGATTCTCTTTCTCTCTAGGATTCCGCTCAGAATACGATTATTTTTTCAGCCTCTGAGTCTGAAAAATAAGTAACTATGATGGAAACTAAACCCTGTCCTGGGGACTGCTTTATACTGTATTTAATTACTTTTTGTTTTTCCCTTAGCAATTAGTAAAGTGCCAGTCTGTCTCAGGTGTGCTAAGGAGAACCAAGAGAAGATGCTTTTGTCCACACTTGAGCCAAAGTGTTAAAGGAACAGTGGTGTACTTGGGGTAGGGTTGAGGAGAGTGGAGATGGAAAGTAGTTAATATTTATTGAGCAACCATCATGTACTTTTTTAGACATGATCTCATTTTGTCCTCACAGTAACCCTGCAAGTTATATTCTAGACAAAGAATCATGTCTAGCCAGGCTAGGTAACTTGCTCAAATCCTAAAGTTAGTAAACAGCAGAACTTGAATTTAAATCTTGGTCTTTCCACACAATACCATCCTGCCTTCTATTGCCAACAGCACCACGGTGGTGGCTGTGGCAGTGATCAAAGCTAGAGAACTCAAGGGGAAGGTACCACTCTAAGACAGAGCCAGACCCACTCATTCTCTGTCTCTTTCGCCCATTTCTCTCCTTTCTGCCTTCCATTCATTCTAGAACATTCCTGGCATAGTTACGGATTCTCAGGCTACTGATGAGCCGATGACTAAGATAAGCGCAGCCCCTAACCTCATACAGTTATTTTCTAAGGCAGGTTACAGAGACTGAAAAAGTAATGTTATCATGATGTCATCACTAAAGTTATTTTGGAAGCGTATACGGAGATCACGGAAGAATGGCAGTTGTTGGAGAGGTGGGGATCAGCAAAGGCCTCATGAAGATAGTAGTGTGTGGGCTGAAATGTGAGGGACAAGAAGAATTTAGCTTTGCCAAGAGTTGGGCGAACAGTTGTTTCAGGCAGAAGAAACTGCTAGAGAACAAAGATGTGGTGCATTCCAGAAAGTGTAAGAGAATTGGCTGGCTTATCCTTCCAAAGAGAAGGCAGTAGGCTCCCATCTTTATTTCACGAAGGGAAGAAGCTTGCTACCATAGGGAGAGGTCCTGAATCCTGAGTGCTCAGGAAAGGATGTCACTTGGAGCAATATTTGGATAGAGAGTGGGGCAGTCAGGTAGGCTGGTTTGATTCCAGGCAGTTGAAGGAGACAGAGGCAGAAAGTAGGGATAATGGCATGAGCATACGGAGAACTAGGAAGGGACATTTAAGGTTGAATCATTTAATAAAGAATATCTCCAACTGCAGTGGTGCCTCTGACTTTGCTGGTTTTGAAATTGCATTTGGAATGAGGAGACAGAAAAGTTGTAAAAAGCCACTCTGCACTGGCAAGGAATATACTGAGTGGCAGTTGAGATTGTGATCAAATCCAGTCTCCCCAGTTCTCCAGTTATAAAGTGTTTTCCAAAAGTGTAGGTAGGTAGGCTGATGAAAGTACACGCTCTAAAATAGCCAAATGCTTCCTCCAAATGTTTAAAATCCAAGCAGGTCCTTCATCACAGAACACTTTCTGTATCAAATATTAATCAAAATAGTTTCATTTTGCAAATTCAATACTTAAAATATCAGTCTAAATGATGGATCACGGACATTATAAAGCTGGAAGAAACATTAAACCCATCTCTCCCTTTACAGATGAGGGAGCTGGAATCCAGAGAGGATAAGGGAGTGCTCTGTATCAGAAAGCTAGGTTAGAGAGGTTTAAACCAGAATATTGGATTTCTTCCTGATAAAAGAAAAGAAGATCAGGTTGATATCAAGCTTCAGCTTTAAAGGAACAGTCCACTGATGATATGCAGAAATTTTCCTGATATTTTGTCCCTTGACAAATATTTATTTTTCTGGCTTTTACGTCTGATGAGATCTTCATACTAAAGTGATTGTTGGCGTTAGAAATCTGGATGGCATCCCCATCAAAAGTAGGGTGGGGCAGGTGTTTGTAAACAGGGGAAGTGAAATTGGCTATGGGTATGGAGTACTGCAGAATCATTGAACTCTCCCTTGTGTCATGACAAAATGTCCCATGAGCTTCAAAATCAAGGTATAATTCTGCTTCCCCTCTTTTTTATTCAACCGACACTAAGCAGCTGCTTTGACCTCAGTTCTGTCCTGGGTGCAAAGTGTTGTGGTGGGGGCAGTGTTTAGAGACACAATCTAAGTGTTAGAAAATATACCATTTAGATGATTTGGATCGTGAGTAGACAAAAAGGGACATCTGTATTAGGGGGAAAAAGGCAAATAAAATCGCTAGCAGAGCTGGAACCAGTACTTCTGCACTGCAGCCCGGTGAGACAAGCAGTACCTAGTACCTGGAACTGCTTCTCCTGGATACCGCTCATCAATGATGGCATTCCTTTCCCTTCTGAAGCTCAGAATTGTTCTCAACACCATGTTTCAGACAAATGATTGGATTTAGTGCATGAGATGAAATTGAGTTCCCATTCTTGTGCCAAGTTGTATGGTACAGAGTCAAGGGACATCGTGAATGTTTGGAGCATCCTGCATGGCCCAGTAGAAGAGACGGCATTAGTTGGGCTTTGCAGGTTGGGTGCATTTTGGGCAAGTGAAGAGCAATCTTGGGAAAGACTGCTGTAGGAGCTGCAGTGTAGAGATGGTGATGAGCGTAACTATTGCAGAGACTGAAGATGCTGCCTGAATAGAGGAAAGGGTATGTGTAAGGAGTAGGAGGAAATGTAGTTGGACAAAAAGAGTGAGTCAGGTCATGTCAAACATTCAAAATCTGTCGTGATAAGAAATAGGGACCCCTTACAGGCTGGTGCAGAATTGCAAATGTCTTTAATACTTGGCTTAATAAAAGACAGCTGGATTCTTGTGTCTTGCATTCAGTTGATATATTCATGAGAAAACAAGTGTAAAAAGGGCAAATGACAAGTTAGTGTTATTCTGAAAATAGTTTTGACCTCATGAATCCCCTGAACTGGTCTCAGGGATGCCCAGAGAACCGTTGTTCTAGACCCTGCTAAGGGGTTTGGAAAGGGGAACTCCTGGGATAGGGGACATTCAAACAAGAGTGGTGACATAATGTGACATATATTTTAAAAGTTACTTTGGTGTGCTGAGAAAGAGCTGTGGGCAGGTAGTCACAGGAATAGAAGCAAAAGACTCCTTACCAGGTGGTTTTATAAGAATCCGGGGGGTGGAGGGTCTTGACTTGGATGGGGGTGGCATAAAGGAGTGGAGGCAAATGTGTGCCTGGTTGAATGTGAGACCCATTTCAAGGGAGGAATCCATGGTTCCTATTTCTTCTCCTTTATGTCTTCCCTCTTCCCTTCTCTGTTTTTTTTCTTCATTCTCACTTTGTGAATTGGGATGGGCAAGAAATAGCGACGAAAGGAGATTTTAAAAAAAAAACTAGGAAACTGGCTTACTGAATCAAAGTAGGAAGCCCTTTCCTGAGTCAAACACTTCCTCTTTCTGTTGTCATTGAAAATAATAGAACAAGAATTAACTTTAAAAAAAAAAAAAAACCCAACATGGAACCCATCTTATTGTAACACAGTGAATTTTTAAAATATAAGCTCTCATATGCGTAGATATTTTTATAACATTGTAATCAATATACATTTTCCTCTGTAGATATGCTGTTTTAACCTATCATATATATGATTGTCCTTGTTGACTAGAGGGTGAAATAGTCAAGATCGCAACAGTAATCATAAAACCACCTTAGTAACATCAACAGTTATATCTTTCTATCCTTTAAGTGCAGAATATGAAAACTTAGGTCCTAGGATTTAGGATTATTCATGTAAACTTAGCAAAATGCCTGGCACATATAAAATATTTAATATTAGCCATTGTAACAGTGTAACACATTTATATTTCAATCTGTGCCCACACAGAAGTATAAATGCCTAAATGCATACAATACACATATTTCTGGAGACATTTTGAAATGTTTATGACACCAAATTGTAAGTGGCCTTATCTGTCAAAGAAGAATATTTTATAATTAAAAATAATAATGATCAATTTTGTCTGAAATACTATTTAAAAAATCATTCTGTGTGTTTTCCTGTATATTATAACTATACATGTTACCAAACTCACAAGGCAATGTTCCGATAGTTGCCTTAAACAATTCTGTGTAAAGAAGTTAAGACAGAAAATAGTTTTAAAGAAAATATTTACCAGGATTACTATTTCTGATCTCTCCATTCCTTAAAAATCAGAGATTCCAACTAGTCTCATTTCCTTTCTGCCTGAAGATGTTCCTTTAGCATTTCTTGTGGTGCTTTTCTGTTTGCAGGAAATTCTAGTGGTTATCAATGACAGGTTTTTGGTTTTGTGTTTATTTTGTTTTATTTTGGTTTTTGATTTAAAGGTATTATTTCACTGTCTGTAGGCCTTAATTTTTTTTTAATGAAGGACTTGAGTCATTGAAATTGTTGTTCCCCTGAATATAATGTGACCTTTTTTCTCTGGCTAGTCTAAATATTTTCACTTTATCTTGTGTTTCTAGCATTTATGCTTCTCCAAACTCTCTCTTGTTCTTCAAGTCAGAGAGACTGAGGGTTTTCATTTCTCTACAGAATTCACTCTCCTGACCCTCCTCTTTTTTTGAGAGTTTGTATTATTGTCTTCAGGAAGATGAGTTCAGTAGGAGCTTTCTTGCCTGCACTAGAAGTGGAAGTTTTCCCGACGTACTTTTTTTTCCAGTCAGCCATGATATTCTGAAGCTCTCCACCTACTGAATCAGTAATAAGCCTTGCTTCCAGGTTAGGCAGAGGGACTGTAAAATACAAGAACCATTGAGCTGCAAATTAGGATTTTTAGTGCATAGCAAGCCTATAGTCTTGAAAGACTTGTGTGGTTAACAGAATAAAGAATTTACAAAATTTGAAAAGCTTCCCTTTACGTATCAAGAATTAAGCTGGAGATCTGAACGCAGAGTTTTCCAAGAAGCTGTAATGTAGAGAGATGTGGTATATGATGACAACAGCTTTCCTAAGACTGTGACAAGAAATCAAGTAAAAGAAGACGATGAAATAGAGAAAATCAGAGGGGATTACATTAGGTTCTGATACAGTCTAGGACCCTGAGATCTGAAATAGAATTCCTGTGGCCACTTACTCTGCCCATCTTTGCACCAGAGAAACTGAAGATGGGTGGAAGGAGGACCCAAGTTTACGCAGGTTGGTGCCCTGCCTCTTGCCACGTGCAGAATAGTCCAGGAGCTGGAGAGCAGCCTTGGGGGAGGATGGTGTTGATGTCCATGAACCTAAGATGGTGCTCCAGGTGTCCCCAGCCTGGGTGTGACACATCAGAAATTCAGAAGATCCTTTGTGCCCTAGTCAAGAAACATGGAATTGCTTTAGAGCACAAGTGGACTGAAGACATCTGGGGTTAGGACGAGAAGGCTGTAGCATATGGGGATTCATGGCCAGAGGCAGTGGTAGAGTTCAAGGGTATCAGCTGTGGACCTGCACAATGCTTAAAACCTGCTGCAGGTCAGCCAGCCTTATCAGGGATCAGGGAAGCAAGTCCAGAGATGGAACCAGACCTCGGTGGCGTCAGGGAGGTTCAGGAGGACAAAATTTGGATTAGAGGCCTCCTCTCCCATCGTTATGATATTGTCAAAACTACTTCCCTCCACTTAAATAGGGAGAAGGTAAGAAGAGGGGAAATGGGGAAAAGCAAAAACAAACTATAGAAAATCCTGAAGAGATCCTGATTTTTATTTCCGTCAGTCCCCCACAAAGACTGGGCTGGACACACTGAGTCAGCATCTGCCTGTCAATCTGAGCTGCAAACGTGTCATCTGGGAAACTCTGCATCCTCTCTCCTGCCCCTCTTACCACTTTGACCCAATGATTCTACTGCTCAACTATTAGATGCAGTTTAACCCATCCCAGAATATATATACCTTAAAGGATGCTCTTTGGAGCATAGTTTGTAATTGTTATGGGTGAAAATTTCTGAGAAAAAAATCAATCAGGGTCTGGGTAAATAAATCATGGTATATGCATAAATATTCAGGATATGTGGCCACTTAAACATGAGGTAGATTTATTAAGTGTTGGTATAAAAAGATCTCTGAAGTTTTGGAAGAAGCTGGTAATAGGATTTTATTTATGTATATACCCATATAGTTACACACATAAAACTGTATACACAGAGTGTATCTGGGGATAAAGGTAGGGGAAGACTCAATTTTCACCTTAAATTCTTTTATACTTTTTATGTTATTTCTTTTTTAAACCAATACATGCATTGATTTTATAATGAAAAAGTAAAATTCATGTCCTCAGCCTCTTTCTCAGGGTTCCAAAGGGAAGAAAAATAAATGTGAGAAACCTGAGTCTTCAATATAGTTATTTTATAGTGTCTCCCTCTCATTGTTACTACATTTTATCTATAAGATGATTTTTTGGAGAGGTTTTGGAGAAAGCCAAGCTAGAGTGTTAAAAAAAAAAATAAAGCATTTAACTCCCACCTGTTACCTGGATGTTGTTGTGTTATTACACGTCTACAGTTTTCTCTTTCAGAGGCTGGGGTGAGGGGTGCTTTCAGCAAAGAAGACAGGTAGAATTTGTTTATTTATTTATCTTTTAAGTATGAAGGTCTACAATCTTCTCTGTTGCAGAAACTCGCAGCAAAGAGATGACAAAATGATTTGGTGAAGGTGATTATCTTGAGAAGATTATAAATAGACTCTAAAATTGTTTTGACTTGAAAAATCAATTCAGTTGTCCACAGGCTTCACAGGAGGAAAATCACCTTTGCCGAGAACAATATTATTTTTGTCTGTGAGAGGGACAAACCTTTTTGAAGGAGTGATACTTCCCTCCAACTAAGACTGAATCTTTATAGAGAAATAAGGGGCATATCCTTTTTTTTTTTTTTTTCAGTATTGAATTAAAACCTTGGCATCCTTTACTGTTCTCCCAGCTCTGGGGCATTACTCACATAGTTATACAGGATAGGGAGGCAGAAAGCTGTCTCACACTGTGAGGGCAACAGACTGATGTCCCAAGGAAGAAAAACAGAAAACTTCGAAGGTGAGAGAACAATAGGGGGAAATGTGCAGAAAGAAGTATCCACCGAGCAAATTATCTTCTGGGTCAGGAGTCAGAGGCCTGCTTCAGCTTTCTTCTCTGTGGTGGGTGACCCATGGGAAGAAGAGTGAGCATAGATTTTCTGTAAGGAGCAGACAGAAGCATGAATAGCCTTCCAGCAACTTCTGGGAAAAGGCTGGCCAGAGATGTCTGACTCGTGATGGACAGTCAGATTGGAACCAGTTGCTTCCTTGGGGTGAGGAGTGTCACAATAGGAAGTTGGCGGAGGGGATTAAGAGGATTTGGAAGAGCCAGAGCCCTAGTTCAAGTGACCTAGTAGAAAAGGATGAATTATTTGAGCCCTAAAACCAGCTGTGGGTTTTGTTGCAGAAAGTGGGAAGGGAACTCACATCCCTAAGCATCTTCTGTTTGGAAGCACTGCCTTTGTTTTCTCTTTTAATCTTAATGTCGATGTGAGGTTGGTAGAGCTATGACTTTTTATAGTTGAAGGAGCAGATTCAGAAAGGCTAAGTCTCCTTCCTGCTCTCACACCACCGTCAAGTCATGGAACCAGCTTTTGACCCATCTTTATCTATTCGAGAGCCTGTGCTTTCTCTTCTACACCAGGCTGTCTCTCGGTGACACTGGGGCACCTGCAGGAAACTCCTGGCTGGCTCATCCTTACCATTGACCATGTTTACCATTTCAAGACTTTCTCTCCTCCTCTTCTGCCTTTATTCTCCTAAAACCATGAACAACTCCAGCTTTTGAAAATACTTTATCCACATAACAACCCTGAGAGGTAACTGTTATTTCTCTCCATATTGTAGACAAAGGAAACTTTGTCTATAATACGGAGGTTATTGTAATAGCAAAAATAATGTTTGGTGTTACTCACCGCACAGAGGTGTTCTGGAACTTTAGAATTGGAATCTGCTCTTTGGCTTCAGTGTCCGAGCAAGGACTGGAACCCAGGTGTTGGGACTGCTGTGCAGTTGTTTTAATGTCCACTAGATGGCATTGTGAAAAATGCTTTCAGAAGGGCCGTGGCTTCCTCTGGGAGAGCTTGCTTTCCGACTCAGCGAATGCGTTTCCCTCCGGGGAGTCTTGGGGCCCAGTTCTCCCAAGTGGCTGGCATCCCAGCTTTTACTCAGAGCTCTCTGTTCTGATGCATCCCTTTATCCATCGTTGTCGAGAAGGGGATCGTGAATGATTTATCACTAATGACTCATCATTAATGAAAATTACCAATGATTAATCTTTTAAGACCTCTCCTTGGAAAGCTTGCTTCCCCCACAGAGTCTGTTCCCCATGAAAACTACCCATCTGTCCTGCATAACCCCTCTCAACCCATGGGACATGCCCCTGACCTGGATTCATTCTGGAAGTTCGGGAAATTGTCCCAAAGTCAATAACTGGATATCTGCTTTAAGTAAGGAAGCTTTACTTCCATGAGCTTTAGTCTCCAGACATACACGCTTTGTCAAGAAGTCAGATTAACTCTGGAACCAAACTGCCAAGTCTGACAGACCCAGGGTTCCATGAACACTGTTGCCATAACTGCATATAATAACAATGACTATTTTGCATGTGTAAAGATAGTTTGTATTGATGGTTTATTTTCTGTCTTCTGTAATTTCCTCCTACCAATAAAATCAGCTTTCTCACCTTGGAGATTTTTGCCTGGAATACCCTTGTTTTCCCCTTTTGCATAGATGAGGGAACAGAATTTGCAAATTTCTAAGTCCAGTTCAGATCTCAGCTTAATTATCACTCCTTTCTATACCCTTGTGTTAGTAAGAACCCACAATTATATTCTCCCATAACAATCTGTATTCTACCTTCAAAACATTCTGCACATGAATTAATTATCTATAGAGTTAAAAAAATGTCTGTGTTCCCTAGTAGAGGCGGAGAAGCATTAAAGCAGTAACTCCTCTTGTCTTATTTACTGCTGGTTCCTTAGAGCCTGGCCTATACCTTATGTATGGTTAGTAGTAAATAAATGTTTACTGAAACTGAAATGAGTCTGTATTTTAGCCTTTTCTAGTCAGCTTTCTGGGGAATAAGTATCATGTGAGGAGGTCTATGATCTGTATATTTACGAGGTATATTTAGTTTTGAAAGATATGGGAGAGCCTCATAGGGTCCAGAAGAGATATACATTGTCTTGGTAAAGAGATAAGGAAACTGTCTCCTAGGCTGTATGTATGAGATCCAAAAGAAGATGCTTATCTTTGTGTTATTGGAACAAAGCACCAAACAAATGATAATCCGTTAGCACTATTATATTGCATTTTTATTTCTTGGATTCTTGATTACAATGATGATTAAGCAAATGCCTTCCAAATTCTATTTGAATTACAGTTTTGGAATGATTAATTTATAAGCTCTTATTCCGTCAGAACTTTTTTATTTGTTCTTTTGCTTTTAATCTATGTTTGTCTGTGATGTCTAATAGAGATCAAATGGAGAGAATTTTGTGCTGATGTAATGCAAAGAGCACTAAGGTTCTAGTCAGGGATGTAGGCTGGATATGTGATCTTATTTAAGCCACCTGCAATCTCTGTACCTCAACTTCCTCATCTGTAAAATGAAGAGTTTGGTTTATATGAGTGGTGTGGCAGGTAGCTTTGGATGTAGCCCTTAGTCATCTTGGCTGCTGGTTTTCACACGCTTGTGTAATCCTCTTTTCTTGAAACTGGGCTGAATCTAGTGTCTCGCTTATAACCAGTAGACTGTGGCAGACTTGATGGGATGTTGCCTTCTGATCAGGTCTCAAAAGACTGTGACTTTTGTCTTCCCAGCATACACTCTGTATCCCTACCTCCCTGGCCTTGATGAAGCAAGCTACTTATTGGAGAGACTCACGTGGCAAGGAAATGAGGGAGGCTTCCTTGGCCAATAAATAGTGAGGAACTGAGGCCTTCAGTCCAAAAGCCCCAAGGGACTGAATCCTACCAAAAACCATGTACGTGAACTTGGAGACAGATCCTTGCCCAAGCAAGTCTGCAGATGAGAGCTCAGCCCTACTGAGCTCCATGATTGCAGCATTGTATCCATTAAGCCAGGTGTGAATTTCTGATGCACAGAAACTGAGTTAAATGTTCATTGTTTGAGCTTCTATGTTTAAGGCGTCTACATCCTGTAGCTCAAGGTCTTACCCCTTTTGGGGGAGTATGACTTAAAAGAAAAAAAATTGGAAGGGAATTTTTTTACCTTACAATATGTAACTAATACTAATTTTTTTTTAAATTGATGTTTAGTTGATTTACAATGTTGTGTTGATTTCCAGTATACAGCATAATAATTCAGTTATACATATATATATATTCTTTTTTATTATAGATTGTTATAAGATATTAAATATAGTTCCCTCTGCTATACACTAGGACCTTGTTGTTTATCTACTTTATATAGATTTTGTATAGATTATATCTGCTAACCCCAAACTCCTAATTTATCCCTCTGCCTGCCCTTTCCCCTTTGGTATCCATAAGTTTGTTTTCTGTATCTGTGAGTCTGTTTCTATTTTGTAAATAAGTTCATTTGTGTCATTTTTTTAGATTCCACATATAAAAGATATATGATATATGTCTTTCTCTAACTTATTTCACTTAGTATGATAATCTCTAGGCCCATTCATGTTGCTGCAAATGGCATTGTTTCATTTTTTTATGGCTGAGTAATATTCCATATCTTCTTTATCCTATCATCTGTTGATGGATGTTCAGGTTACTTGTATGTCTTGGCTATTATAAATGATACTAGTGGTTTTCAAACTGATTGATAACCTTGTGCACAGGTGACCACCTGTATACCCTGCCTGTCCAGAGCTATCTCTCCTCCTCTCACCTATTCATGCACAAACATCTGTAACACATAGTATCTATAATACTGCTTTCCTTAAGGTTAATAAATTGAAAGCCTCTGATATGATATGCAATTATCAGTGGGGGCAGTAGAGTAGTAATAACAGGTGGGGGTCAGAAGAGCTGGTTATAGATGAATCTTTGGGCAAATCAGTTCACCCTCTTGAGCTGCAGCTTCTCGTTTATAAAATTAGGAGGCTGGAATAGAGCTGGGCTCTCAAAGTGTGACCCCCCCCCCCCCATAAGAGCAGGAGCATCATTTAGGAACTTGTTAGAAATGCGAACTCTCAAACCTCACCACAGACCTATGGAATCAGAAACTCTGGGGGGTGGGGCCCAGCATTTGGGGTTTTAACAAGCCTTCCAGCTGGTTCTGATGCACATGAAACTGGGCTCGAAGTTCTCCAGTCCCTTACAGCTCTACCAATACTAATGTTAGTAGTAACAAAAGGTGGCTATTGATCATGTGCCAGGAATTGTGAAGAAACTCTGTATTCATTCTCATTTAATCCTCACAATACCCTGTGAAGCTGATACTTATCCTCATTTCCAGTAAGATCCCCAATATCTTTGCTTCTTAAGGGCAGGGCAGTTTTTTTCATCTCTAAACTCCTATAAACCTTGCACAGGATTCATCGTGTATGTGTGTGTTTTAGTTAGCTGGTACTCAATTAGTGTTTAGAGAATGGATAAATGAATGAATGACCAAATGAATTTACGAATAAAAATAATGGAAAGACGTAGCTGAGATCATTGGTGCACAAGGCTCTCTAGGAGGCAGAGGGAAGCCTGGGACACACTGGATATTTTTGCTGCCGCTTAAATCAATACGAGGCAGGCAGCACCGCGTCTGCTTACCTGTGAGCTGGCCTTGATCACTGTCTCCTGGTTACTGTTGACTCCACTTTGCAGGCTCCAACTATGGAAGAATCTAACATGACATTTATTCATTTTCTCTGGAGAGTGACCCTGGGAGAGAAATTATTTTACAGAAATAAATTCATATCTCAAGAGTATAAGCAAAGATATGAAATGGTATTTCAGACATACTAATCAGAGTTAAGTCCCGTGCCTTCCAGAAACTAGAGGGGGTCCCCCAAACAGTAAATAGGCACTGTTCCTCATTCCTCAGATCTTTTAACGAAGTCAGCAGGGTTATTTGGGTTCAGCTCCACATCCTTTCCAGATCTGGTCTCTTCGTCAACTCAAGGTAAACACAGGATACTTGGTACTGTCAGACATCTTGGTAAATAAGTTTATAGTTAGAACTTACTCTGAGCTCAGCAACATGTCATCCATCATTCAGAATTATTGTAATGTTTGTGTGTGTGTGTATGTGTGTGTGTGTGTTTGTGCACTCCTTTCTGTCTTCCCCTCTTCTCTTCTCCATGACAGTGCCAGATACTGTTCCAATCTTATTGCAAATCTTTTCTCACAATTATCCTGTAAGGAAGGTACAGTTACTATTGTGGTTTTTCAAATAAGGAAAATGTAGCACAATGAAGTGTCTTGTTCTGGGTTACAGTGATGAGTTGGGGTTCAAACCTAGGCAATCTGACTCCAAACCCAAAGCTTTTAAACATTATTTTAAGTACTAATCTGACTAGATCAGGATTTAGCACTCCGAATGGGCTCTATGTAATAGTGGGTGCAGTCACTGTCTCAGTATAGGTTAGATATCCATGAACTTGCAAGTGTGACTCTTGCATTCTCTTTGTTTCCATGTAGCAAGATAAGTCTACGTGGTAGAATGCTTGACATATTCTCTCTCTATGTCATATGCACATGGAACTCTCACTGACCCAGTCTTGGGCAGCTAATAGTAAATTCGACTTGCAAAGAGGCTTCCTCTCAGGCCCAAGTTTCAAGTCAAGGCCCAGATTACCAGACAGGTTAACATTCGGGATTAGGAACCAAGCCCAGCTATAAACAAGACATGTGCTTCTTTCCTACGCTGCTATAACAAATTACAACAAACTTGGTAGCTTAAAACAATATGAATTTATCACCTCAGAGTTATGCTGGTTAGAAAGTAAATTTCCCTGAGATGAAATCAAAGGGCTACATTCCCTTGGAAAGCACTATCTTCTTCTCTTTTCTAGCTACTAGTGGCCACCTGCATTCTTTTGGCTCGTGGCCCCTTCCTCCATCTTCAAAGCCAGCAGTGTAGTATCTCTAAAGCTCTGATTTTGACCCTTTGCATCTATAATCATATCTCCTTTCTCTGACTTTCCTCCCTTTCTCTTATAAGTACATTTGTGACTACATTGGATCTACCTGGATTATACAAGATAATTTCCCCTTCTCAAGATCCTTAAATGAATCACACTTGTAAAGTCTCTTTGGCCATTATAAAGTAACACATTCATAGGCTTGGGGTAATGGTTAGGGCATGGACATCTTAGATAAGACACTTATTCTGTCTACTACAGTTTGTTCTCTGGTCTCCGGAGATTCATGTCCATCCCACATACAAAACACATCACCCTACCCCAGTATCCCCCAAAGGCTCACCCACTGCATCATCAACTCAAAGTCAAAAATCTCATCCTAAAATCATTCAAAAGCCCCAAATTTCATCAACAAAATTATCTGAATAAGGTATGGATAAGATTCATAGAATTCATCCTGGAGCAATATTTCTCATCATCTTTGGACCTGTGAAACTAGAAAGAAGCAGGGTATCTACTCCCAAAATGTAATGGTGGTACAGACATAGGCTGTCAGTTATAGTCACATTCAAAAAGGGGAGAAAATGGAAGGGAAAAGGAGCCACTGGTCCCAAGCAAATTAAAAATCCAGCAGGGCAAACTCCAGTAGATTTCAGGTCCTGGGAATGATCTTCTGTGATTTGAGGCTTTATTTCCTGGGTGCAAGGCTGGCACCTCTGAGTCAACCTTCTGTTTTCATGAAGGATAGCCTGTGTTTGCAGCTGATTGGTTTTATCTGCCTGTCTCCCGCCTGTAGAATTTTGGTAGTCCAACAGCCTGCTTTCATTTCATCCTCTCTGTCCTTTTCAGTCTAAGCTGGTAGTGTTCCTGCTGGTATAAAATTCTCTAGATCCTTATGGCTCTCCCATGTGTCTTGTGGATTCACTCCTTTAGGTAAGAGGCTCCTCCACAGGTCTTTCCTGGATGATCCCATCTCTGTGCTTAGATGGCTAAGGAGACCCACGAGTCATAGGCCTGATCTCTCCCAGGAGACCTCTGTGTGACTAAATATTCCGACTGATTCTTCTGAGGCACTAGCAGAAGGTTGTCCAGTCATACCACTGGCTTTTTCTCTAGAGCAGGCTTTTCTGATGGTAAATCTCCTCATTTTGGTATCTCTTCCAATCTGGATAGACAGAATTTCCCAAATCGCCAAGTCCCAGTTCCTTTTTGTTTAACAATTTTTGTGTCAAGCTATCTCTGTCCTGTCACATTTTGTTATAAGCATCAAGTAGAGACTATGGTGAACCTTCAACAATTTGCTTGGAAATCCCCTCAGCTAAATATCCACATGCCCTGATTACAAGGTCTACTTCCTTCATGACTGAAGGACACGAATCCTATAAGTGTTTCACAGTCATATAACAAGGACCCCTTTCCCTGTGGTTCTTATGTCCCTCATGAGCTCCTGAGCCCTCCCACAAGTGCCTTTAATGCCCACATTTCTACCAATAGTCTTTTACTGAAGATTTAGATATTCTCTAGGATGCTATGGATTTTCTCGGCCAGAGTCCTCACTCCCTTCTGAATCCTCAGTGAGTCACTGACACCATATTTCTACTAATAGTCTGTTCAAGGCGGTATAGATGTTTTCTATCATGCTGCTGAACAGTCTTCCAGCCTCTGTTTCCCAATTCCAAAGCCACTTCCACATTTTTTGGTGATTTCTTACACCAGCACTCCAGAGATAGGTACCCAAACCTGTATCAGTCAGGTTTAAATCAGAGAAATAGAATCCATAGTAGTTATGTTTTAAGAGATTTATTGCAAGGAATTGGCTTTATCGACTCTGGGGACTGGCGAGGCAAGTCTAAAACCCATAGAGCCTTTTGTCAGGAAGGAGGCTGGAACTCTTGGGCACAGGCTGAAGCTGGTGTCCACAGTTGGAATTTCTTTTCTGGGAAACCTCAGCTCTGCTTCCAAGGCCTGTTAACTGATTGAATCAGGCCTACCCAGATTGTCTGGGATAACCCCCTTATTTATAGCAAATTAATTATGGACTTGAATTACAGCTACAAGACATCTTCACAGCAACACCTAGATTAGTGTTTGATTGCATGACTGGGGATTACAGCCAAGCCAAACTGACAGATAAACCTGATCATCAAAAGATGGTACCTAAATTCCCATTTGTCATTGCCCCCTTGTCAGCAATATGTCTTTTAAAGTCTCAAAGAGAAGGAACAAATGGCTGAACCACAAACAAGGTGGAAACATTTCCTCGATCCTCTAATCATGATATCATCAAAACCCTCACCACTAACACTAAGCAATATACTTAATGCAAGTATACTTAAAGCAGTTAGAAGACAACACAAGAGACTGTGTATTTAATGCTTATATTGTATGGACGTCTCATGTGAGTTCACAGGAGGAATTAAGTAGTGGTTAAGTTTAGAAGGGAAGGATTAATTGAGAAAGTAGTATATGAGCTGAGCAGGTAGAAGGAATATGACATGGCATAGCAAGCAAGGGAACAGCTTGGAAATGGAAACAATCATGGTACGTAGAAGAAACCCTGAGAAGACTCTGCTCACCCCCACTCTTCTTGTCAGGACAATTGAGATTGGTGGAACACATTATGGGGAACATTAAAACTTGTGCCATGGAATTTATATTTGAAGTAATATGTAATAAAGAATTGTGATGGACACACTCTGCAAAAAAGGTAGATCTGGCAGAGGTGGGCAGGATGGATGGGACGAGGACAAGGTTCTTATGACTGGGTTGGCATGATGATGGGTCAGGGACTAAGATGAAGGGAGTGGAGGTAAGAATACAGAACAGGAGACAGCTATGAGTGGCATTTTGAAACAAGAAACAAAGGGCATGTGATATTGTGAACACTTGAGATGAAGACTTGGCATGAGTGAAAACTGATACCAAATATTTTACATTGACTATACATTGGGTCAGAATTTTATACTGATATAATCAGGAGTTCACAAATTCTGCCTTGTCCATCCAGGCCTCCTGCTTCTGAGGCCACTAAGGAAGATCCTTGGAAAAAAGGCATGAGGAGGCAGAGTAATATTACTATTAGCAGGAGACTTCTGTTTGAAATTCTAGTGCAAAATAGCAGTAAGGTGGGTTGAACAACAGAGAACAGTTTGTAAGACACCGGAAGCAGCCTATACGCACCTTTGATCCAAAGCAGGCCAAACAGCTTGCTATTAAGTTCATAATAGCAGGGTAGGAGATCTTCCACTGATGGTGTGGAAAGACCAATTCAGAGTGTACCCAGTGCTGGGGGAAAAGTGCTGGTGGCTCCAGGCATAAATGAGGAGAAAGTATTCACAAAGGAGAGAAAGGAGAGTTGTACAGAGCAGCCCTGAGCCTTTATCCTTCTGGCCTGGTTTAATAAAGAGGGGAAAAAATTGCAGCCACAAAAGCAGTAAACATTATTCCATTTGAAGCTCTACTCCTAGAAAATGTGGCCAACTCATTTTCCTTGAACTTAACCAATCCCCATACTCTTTGGTGGATGGGATTTCTTGCCTTTCTTTCTGGGTCAGCCTTAAGAATGAGTAAGGCATAAGAGTGGCTGGAGAGCCTTCTTTCCCACTAAAGGACCATAATTTGAAGGCTGGCTAATTGTTAGTATATTCGTGCTGTTGACTGAGAAAGGGAACGGGGGAGGGAATTCTACCTGGAGTGAGGGGTTGGCATATTAGATAGTTTCTATGCACAAGATCACATAGCGTTTTGAAACTGAATGATTGTCTAAGTGAGCGGACAGCTTTTAAAAGAACATGAGAACTGTTAACCACCTCTTGTCCTGAAGGTTCAGCAGGAGAAAATGGTTAATAGAACCCAAAGAGGGCAGTTGGCTCTTTGGAGGGAGCAGCCTGAAGAGAGCTATGGCTTTAGGCCACAGTCAACCCTGGTGGCTTAGTCTGCAGGGCACTGGGGGGATACAAACTCCCATTTCCTCTTCTCCCACCTTTGAATCTTTTGTTGATGTTTCCTTTGGCCAATGACAAACAACAACAACAAACCCTGTTCATGAAGTTCACATAAGTCAGTTTACCTGGGCACAAACTGAGCTGGAGGAAGGGGGAAGGAGGTTCTGGAGGGGCAGCCAGAGGTTTCCAACACAGGGCTAGGTTGTGAACTCAGTGGTGAGCTAGCTAATAGCCAGACATGAGGGAGGAGATGGTTCTTAGCTTATAAGAAGAGCGAGCCTGGTTGTAGAGATTTGGGATACAAGTGATGGAACGTTTAATCTCGAAGAAAAGACAGAATTTTTACTGTTTATTATATACCAGGAACAGTGCTAGGCATCTTCATATTTTAACTTCTGTATTCTTTACAATAACTCTGTAAAAGACATATAACCATTCTGAGAAATTTGCTAGTTCCTGGGTCTCAAACTGGTCACTCAGGGGTAGAGCATCTGTATTTTCTTTGGCCTGCACAATGCTTTAAGTCAGAAGTTTTCATGTAAAAAATTATTTGCAAGCCTGCTCTACTCCTTTTTGTTTTACAAGCAAAAAAATTAAGGCATGGAGAAATTGGATGACTTGTTCAAAATTTCACAGCTAGTTAATGTCAAAGTCAGCCCGAGAACTTAGACCTTAGGCCTCTGCATCAAGCTATCTGTGAAATCTAAAAGTAGATTACTATGAATTTTACAGTAATCAAGGCAGTGTGGTGCTGGCTTGAAAACAGACAAATACATCAAAAAACAGAACAAATCAGAATCCAGAAATAAGCCCACGCCTATAAGGTCAATTGATTTTCAACAAAGGTGCCAAGGCAATTCAATGAGGAGAAGAAAACCTTTTCAACAAATGGCGCTTGAACAACTGGGATAAACACATGGAAAAAAGTAACGTCTACCACTGCTGCTCATTACACACACAAATTAATTCAAGATGGGTCATGAGATATAAAAGCTGAAATTATAAAGCTTCTAGAAGAAAATATTGGAGCATATCTTTGTGACTTGTATTTCTTGGAGAGGACACACAATGCACTAACCTTAAAATAAAACGAGTATTTAAAGGAATGGATGTACTTACATGCAATAATGTGGAAGAGGGTCAGGGGTGCTTGGCATGGGAGCAGAAGGAAGTAGAGACATTGAAGAAGTGGCAGCAAACGATAAATAAAAGGCGTTGGCAGAAATCTGGTAAGAAGTTACGATATTCTGAATATTTCCTAAGGCTCTAATAACAGCCTATTTAATTTGGGTTTATAGAGTTTATTTGGAAACTTACTAAAAGCCTCTTCTCTTAGTAGGCGCCAATCAACTAATAACTCAAATTGCTGAAACTATTTCCTTTTGAAATTTTGAGCTCTCTCAGAAGCTCTGTCTAATCCTCTGGCGATGGCACTCTCTGAAGCTTACTATTTCTCTCCCTAGTCCCAGTCTTGCTGCGGTTTCTGGCCTTGGGCGTCAGACTCTGTTAAGGCAATAGCTCCACACAGCGTTGGTTTGAAACAACCCTGTGTTTATGATGCAGTGGGACCTGGACTCAAAATTACCCAGTCCTTTCTCCTGATGGGGTCAGTTTGTGGGGTGCATGTGAGCATGAAGTTGAACAAGGTCGTTTTTCATTTCCCCTCGCCACTTGGATACCTGCTGTCTTCAGTTGCATAAGCAGAATTTGGTTTCCTAAGGGTAAAAGTTCCCTCTCTTCCCTCCTAAAATGTTAGTTTTAGCGAATTATTGTATCCTTCACTCCTTTGGGGCAGGTATTCATTTTTCTGTGTCATATACATAGTTAAGAGTAGAGTGCTTTTTGGATTATGGTGCTCAGCTTGTGAAAAAGTATACTAGTGAAAACTTCTTTATTTTTTGTTCTCTGCTGCTTCCAGAAGATACTGATATTTTTCAACAGAACAAATCTATCATTTCTACTTATCAGTCATCTTCTGTTTTCTTAATATAGTGTCTTGTTCTGATCCTAAATTTGCCCTTGCTCTCCTCTCCTCTTTAGAGGTTATCATTTCTGAGTTTATTATGCCCTGAAGATCTTTTCCATGTCTTTCATGCCCTGAAGATAAATGGATGTTTGAATTTGGGCAGTAAGATGATGATCGCCATCTAATCTCCTTTTCAACTTCCTTTCCTTTTTTAATTACTTCTTTGAAGATGAAACTTACCTTAGTTCTTTGAAGAAACTGGAGCAGACAAATGAGAGTTCAGCTCCTAGGGGAAAAGAATACATTCTGTATGTATGTAGGCACTCAGAACAAAAGCCTTGGCAAATGTTCCCACACAGCCTCATGCACAACTCACTTGGTGTCTTCACAAACAAATCAAAGCCACGGTCATGTAAAATAAGTCTTCTGATGAAGAACTTAGAAGGTGTAGAACCAGCCATGTCACACTGCAGGACAGGTTGAAGAAAACATGAGGTGTATAGGGAAGGACTGCAGATCCAACACAGCGCCATTTAAATGCTGGAACTGTCTGTGGGCTAAGCTCTTGTGTCTGCTGAGGCTTGTGGCTTCTGTTTGAGCCCTTCTACACAGCCGCTGTTGCTGTTGTCATTTGAAGTCACGGAGCAGCTTACGTGTCACAAAACATGCAGACAACAGTTAAGAAGAACTTGTGTACTACTTTGCAGACAAAATGAGGCCAAGCAGCCAATACAGCTGCTACCCACTCTCAGAACTTTGCCAGGCCCTGTCGTCCCTCATCAGAATCTGACTGGTTTTCCTGAGACACCGTAGGTTTTGGTGTTTCCTCATCTTGATAAGGTGATAGGCTAGGCTTCTTTGTTATTGTACATTTATAAAAGTACAAATAGCACAGCACAGACAATTTGGAAAACAGGAAATGATTAATAAGCAAAAAATATCATCAGTGAGTGCTCAGTGAGGTATAGCTCTGTGGTGCTGGGCACTTTGGACACATTTTGCCATTTTGTCATGACAACTGCTGTGAGGTTTGGTATTACCTTGGTTTCATAGTTGGGGCTGAGAAAAATCAAATGACATGAATAAGATCTGCCACTGGTCAAGGCTGGCATCAAACACGAGTCTGTTGGACACGGAAGCACTTGTCCTTTCTGCTTCTGCCGGGTCTCCTCATGACTTATTGGTCCAAGAAGTAAGTAAATGTCCCACCTTGAGCCAGGTTCTATGTTGAGGAGTGAGGACAGCTGGATATGTGACTCTGAGTTTCTAAGAATTCTAGCAAGGATGCATTTAATGTCCCTTAGCAGGGGGTGATGACATGAGGAAAGGAAAGTCTGGGGAAGATGAATGTCCCACCACTGTGCAGGCAGGGAAGACTTGGAGAGGGGTGACCAGAGGCAAGGGCCCTGGGCTGGGATGCTATTGTTGTGGTCTGGAGGTGACTCCATGAAGGTCTCAGCTAAACAGTGTTTCCCCATCTGCAGTTTTGCTTTCTCTTTAGAGGTCACTGCAGTTTTCACCAGGGTAAATCTTACTCTGAGGCATGCCATTCTGGATCTACTTTGGTTCAAATTTCTTTTTTTCCTGATGTGTTCTCTGGCCTCAGGGTGACTGCAGGTGAAATACAGTCCCTTAAATACTCTTTTTTTAAATTCCCTGATCCCAGTCATCCTTTAAGCCTGTTCAGTTCACTAATTAGAACACAGGAGAGTCCTGTTTTGCATAGGCTGAGCCCCAGTCCTCAGCCTGCTAAGCCCCTTGCAGTTGGGAGTGGGGGTACTGCTTATGGAGGTTATTTCTATTCAGGCTGAGACCTGGTATTTATCCTGCCTTGGAAATTGTGAAACAGAACTCAGCTCCTTTCACTGGGGTGCTGAGCCTCTGGCAGCCTCTCTGCTGTCCTCAGCCACTCTTCCTGGCATCGCTGTGTAGAGTCAACCAGATGCTTCTGGGAGCCCTGGGCTGCAGCAGGCTGATGGCATCTTGTCCTTATTTCTCTCCATCCTGGGCTATCATTTGGGAGCCCCATGTACCTGCAGAGAATCCCGCAGAGACGGAGGTCGTCTGTCAGCTGTCAGCCTGAAGCTGTACTTTTTCTGTCTGATTCCACCCATGCTCATTATTTACTGTTTAGCTGAGTGATATGTGGAAACTTTGAGATGTTGCAGAGATTCAGCCAAATCTTAACAAAATATCTAGGAGTTGCAGGTTCCCCACAGCTGTTTCTCTGCCTGGCATTGGTTAGAGCCCACCAACCCGAATATCTGTGTCTCAGAATAAACAAATGTTCCATTGACAGTGTTCTGTAAATTTGATAAAGTATGAAGGACAAGCCACACGGTGCATCTCGTCTTCACTCTTGTACAGCCTTCCTATTCTACCTCTGTCACTACTAATGTTTTATGGCGTTAACATTTATAACATTCCAAATATCTACTTGGAATCAGATATTTTAAATTGAGAAACAGCGAAATTTGAAGAGGAAAACCTTTTTGACAATATCCCTTTGAAGAGGATTTGGGACAGCAAAGTGAAGCCATTAGTTTTTCCTGCACTTGGTGTTTACAAGTTGAGGAAACTTACAAGCCTCTTTTTTTTTTTTTTTTTTTTTGCAAGTAGCCTCTTCCTCGCCTTCATGGATTGGTTGCCTCCCCATATGACCACCCTCTGGCATTATCATAGGGTCTCGTGAAAGTGTGGGAATAAGGGATAATGCCCTGATTGATCAAATCCTGGAGACACTGAAAAAAATTCCATGTTTGACAGTTCCTTGCCCGTTACATCATGAACTAAGACAGTGAAGTTAGCTCCCTCTAGAGGCGGCCACATGCAAATGTTGAGCAGTGGGGCGAACTGGGGATTGGAAGCTACTCGAATTGGATTCCTCATCCCCAGCTCCTTTGGGGGATCCCATGAGGATGTCCAATGGGCAAGGATTCAAAAAACAAGTCATCAGAGAGAAGGAGAAGTAAAGCTGAAAGAAAAACATGACTGATATGCACAGTCAGCCCATTGCAACAATTTAGGAAAAAGTGCCACTCATTCTCCACCAGATTCTAGAGTCAGGTTTTCCCCTCTCTGTCAATGCCTCCATTTGCAAAATTTACCCGGGGGTAGAAATTTAGTAGAAGTTTTTAGAAAACAATTATGTTTTTCTTATGGAAGTTTTCCTTGTTATTTGCTTTGAAATATGACTTCACTTCTTATCAATAGAACTTTAGTGCGGTTGGGCCATAGATAGGAAGGCCCCTCTACTTCTGGCCTCCAGGAGACCCAAAGTCGGATCATGGCTACCTTCCTGGCCACTGACCCCATACTGGGCTTCCAACAGGGATAGCAAATAGGTTTCATTTTATTTTTTGACTCTGATTGACTGGAAGTGGCTACCTGGGACGACACTGGAGGAAAATTCTGAAGCTCAGAGAGAATGGATCCCATAGTTGATATGAAATGCCTGTCTTAGGCACAGGTAGGGTAGTGACGGCATAGATCAAGCGTTTGTCATCCTAGAACATCTTGTCCGCCTTTCAAGTGACCTCTAGTGCATGCTACCCCCAGTTCCACATCCAGACTCTTTATTCCGTTTGTCCACTAAACGTGCTGGGACCCCCCACCCCCTGTGTGATGCTTATTAGGTATCAGGTACTGATCTAAGCATTTTATATACATTGACTCTTCACTGCAACCCTGTGGGGTTCTTTCATTACCTCTATTTTAAAGGTGAGGAAACGGAGGCACAGAAAGTTTAAGAAAATTGCCTGAAATCTCAATTGGTGAGTGTCAGACTCAGAATTTAAACCAGGTAGTGTGGCTCTAGAGTTCCTACATGTGACCACTATGCTTCTTTAATCAGGGCAGGAGGTATTCTGATCTCTCCATGGGACCTGTCCCCTCACACACACACCAAAGAGCCAACCGTAACAACTCTCTCTTAGTCTCTCTTTCTCTTTCTTTTCCTCCCTCCCTTGTCTTTTTAGAGATAAGCAAAAAGACACAAACGACAAGTCATCTCAATAATTGATTTCATTTTTTTCTTATTAGAAATCCATTAACACTACTTTCTAAAGTTCATGTTGTTTTAATACTAAAGTACTTGATAGTATGTTTATAAATTATATAAGAGTAGAAGAGGCAATGGTCTAGGAAGGATGGATTCAGAGTCCTGGGTAGAAAGAGGAGAAAAAAAGAGGAGTAAGACAAAAAAGCAGAGTCAAAGTAACTGGGGAAAGAGTGGAACGTTACCATTTCTAGAACTGGAAAATGTAGGTCATAATATTAATTAATTCAGCAATCAAGTGTTTTGTATCTACCATGTATCAGGCATAGAGCTAAGAACTGGAAATAAAAAAGGTAATTAAGGCACAGTCCTTTTATCTAAGAGCTTTATGTTTACCACAGGGAAATATATATGTGGAAACAAACCAAACTTTATGAGTTAGACTCTCAGTCCTGGCTTCTCTCTACCCCTCACCCATTCTTCCCTGGGAGGAGTGACTTTTTCATTTGAAACTGCACGTGTGTGGTGTGTGGCTTCGCCCCTTCTAGGATCTTCTTGGCATCTGTCTGCCTGGAAGGCCCATGCATTCTGATCTGCTCCCTGGTCCATGTCTAGGTTTACTGGTTTGGCCCTGCCCTTATGAACTAGGCTGATAGTTCACAGCTCTTCCCATGACTCATTATGTAGGGTGTGTACGGTGACTTCTTGGGTGCAGTGTTCACAAGACCATTTTTTGCCCCACATCTAAGTCACATGTTCCAATCCAACTTTAAATAGTAGCAAAACTAATATTTTGGTGACCATTTGTACACCTCTTCCTAATTTTCAATTCTGTCTGAATTCAGAGAGGACTATTTCTTGGACATCCTCAAGCCTGAACAGTTCACATAATACTCCTGGGGTTTAATGAACCTCATCAGTCCCCCAACTCTTTTATAAAAATGAGCTGAGGAGAACGATCCAGTCCTGGCCCAGATTTGTCCTCATTGCCAAGGGAAAGCGAGTATTAATTGTGATTCATGGACTAATTGGCAATCAGTATCAGGATTACCAGAAATTCATCTGGAATGTTTTGCAAAACTTAAAAAAAAATTATCTGTAGCATTTTTCACTGTTTTTAGTAGCTTGTCAGCACCCTAGAAACTGAGGTTCTAGCTGACAAAACTCTGAGGGTGAGTGTGCACTGAATTAGGGTGATATGCAGAGAGTGGATACCAGGACACTTCATGAAGAAGGGAAGGGCTGTCATGGCTTTTCTCAATGACCTGCCTCTTCTTTGTAAGTTCACTTGCCATTCCGGAAATACTTGGGGCATCATGACCACTAAGAAGTCCACCCTGCTCCCCCTTTTGACTTCACAGCCCTCTGTGATGTAGTGCTGTGGCACAGTGCCAGAACTGTGTGTTTTCTTGTCTATATTACTAGAGGGTAAACTCCCTAAGGGCAGGAATTGTGACATATTCACCTTTGGTTTGGCCCTCAAGATATAATTGTGGAAAGAAAGAAACGGTTATGCTTAGTTTGAATCATCCTCAGCTGGGATGAAAGGGGTATCTAAAGGAGATGGGAGCAAAAAAAAAAAAAGAAAATGGTAACCAGAACTTTAGAGTTCAAAAGACAAAGGATAAAATTTACGTGGGATGAAATCAAAACCTAATTCATTTTCTTTTCCATTTTGGTCCTGGCATTTGATGTATTGAATACAATATTGTAGAATAAGACTGTGGCTAGTATGAACAAGTTAAAAACCCGGAGTGGTTATTAACTGACGCAATTCCAGCAACTCTGTTAGCAGTGATGAAGCCAGGTGACTAAAGGTACCAAACAGGAACCTCCAAGATCACTAGCTCCAGGTTTGCATAGGGGAACATCGCTATGGATGCCGGGAACTTGAAAAAGCTTTGGAGGATGGATATCAGACCTGTAGAGAGGGATAAAAAGCAGGCTTTCTTAGCATGAAGAAAACAGGACTGGGTGATAATTCAATAATGACTCTAAGATAAATGTAAGTTTTATTCTGTGGAACTGCAGTTTGAGGCCATGATGTATACAAGTCTTGGTATGTTACTCTATACACCATTCTCAATGTTAACCATTGAGAGGGTTGAAGTGAAGTATTTTCACATCTATTTTGTAATACACATTATTGATTAAGCCAAAGGAGGGAATGGACACATGCAGTATATGGAATCTGATTTTGTGTGGAGGAGGTGAAATGATCGGTTGACAAGCCTGATTAGGGAAAGGACATGATTTAGCTTTGCTGCAGGGCTAACTGCGACCCAGACAGATGGTAAATGTTTGATGC
This sequence comes from Camelus bactrianus, assembly GCF_048773025.1. NCBI lineage: Eukaryota > Metazoa > Chordata > Mammalia > Artiodactyla > Camelidae > Camelus > Camelus bactrianus. The sequence goes on from NC_133548.1 coordinate 27,193,521, forward strand.
AGGTAGTAAAAAGGATTAGGTGATTATGAAGACTTTAAAGGAAAAAAGATCACCCAAAATGAAAACAGAAAAATAATTGGAAAACTAATTTAAAAAAACCCACCCAGAAGGCACAGTATGATGAACATATAAATAACAACATAGAAATTAATGTTCTTAATGGTCATCAATCGTAGCTTATGTCATCATAGATACTGTGAGTTTATTAAATCTTCACATCTTGGGAGTTATTTCCCTCCCCACCCCCACAAAAATCAATAATTTCAGCAGCCCCAAAGTCCAGTTATCAGGAAGTGGAACCCTCATTCCCAATTTGACTTACAGCCCCAAGCAGCCGCTATTTCTTTGGTTATACATTGTTGAAGCCTTTTTCCCTCCCTCTGACAGTGGTCCCCCATCACTGTCTCAGCCTGCTCCCTAGTGATAGTCAGCACGTGTTGAATGTGTGCAGTATCACAGACCTATGCTGAGCACGTGCGCTCGTGAGTGCTTTAGTCCTCATTTGTGCTTCGTTAATGCATTTTACAGATTCCAGAAAGTGAAGCTCAGAGAGTCTAAGAATTCTTTCAAGGAGAGAAAATTATCAAAACGCTGAGCTGGATTCCAAACTAAATCTATTTTTGTCTCAGAGTCTCTATTCCTAAACACCAAATATGCCACTCCCATACTTGACCTCACGTCAGCACTTAGCCTGGTTAGTTTATCTAACTACCTTCATCTGACCATAACTAGATTCCAGGGTAGCCAAAGGAGATGGGCAGGCACTGAGAGTGTCTGTTGCACTAAGCATCTGGGCCAACACTTGGTATTATCAGGGTTTTTCTGTCTTGCCAATCTGTTGGGTGTAAAACAATATCTTACTGTGGTTTTAATTTTCATTTCTCTGATTACTAATGAAGTTAAGATCTCGAGGTGCATTTGTTGGCTATTTGTATTTCATTGGAAATGACTATTCTTGTCTTTTGCCCACTTTTTTTTTTAAAGGTTCTTAGCTTCTTCTTATTCCTTTGTAGAAATTCTCTATATTCTGGGTAGGTGGCAGAGAAAGGCTGGCTGTTGATTGTTGATCATACCTATTTCCCTTCCATTCTGGGCATTCACCTAGACTATTTCCATCCTCCTTTGCAGTTTGATGTGGTTATATGACTGACTTCTGAAGAGTGGAATGTAAGAAGAAGCAAGGCACATCAGATTTCAGGGCTGTCCCAGAAAAGCCTTCCCTGTGATCTGCTAGCCTTTCTCTCCCTCCACCAGCCAGTTAGCTACTAATGATCAAGGGGATCTTGGAAGTCAAGTGTTGGAGATAACAGAGCCTCTTTTAGCCTGGAGCCCCAAATTGCTGAGTTAAGGAAAGCCTTCCCAAGCACAGACTAGAATGTAAATGAGCAAGAAATTAACTGCTTTTGTGTTATGCTACCTTGATTTCAAGATTTACCAGTTAAAGTAGTGGCTGATCTTTGTGGAGGATAAAAGATCTTTTACATGAGGTACAAATATCCTGGATGGAAACATGTGGCTTATGTGTACGGCAAAAAATGATCTTAGTACTATTGCACCTAAAAAGTCACCTTTTCTACTCAGTCATAGACAGAGCTAGAACACAACAGGCCTAGTTTATAAGGGCAGGGCCTGCCCCAGTAAACTTCCATGGACCAGAGTTCAGGTCAGAGAGCATGCTTTTCCAGGCAGGCAGATGCCAAGAAGATCCTCGAAGGAGCTAAATCACACATATGCAGTTCCAAATTGAGAAGACACTCCCCCTCAAAGGAGTGGGCAGTGGGCAGAAACCAGGACCAAGAGCGTAGCTGATGGAAATCTGTCTTCTTGGAACCTGGAACCTGGAAAGGAGTCCTTCTCATGAATCATGGGTCTTGCAAGACTGCAGGTACCATTGTGATTGTAGAGAGTGTGTTTGACCAAGTAGCTAGTGGGAGTTCAACTTCTCATTTTAAAAAGGTCTCGAGTAATTTTTTATTATCCTTCATCCTTATACGAGAGGGAAGATGTTGATGGGCTGCATGCAGTGCAAGGCTGAATGTTTGCAATATAGAAGAAGCAGAAAAAGAGGCAGGAAGGATGGGAGAAGGTCCTGCTTCACAAGCACTGTAGTGAAGACAGTCACCTCAGAATACAAAGTACCTTTACACTGATGAATTTTTCGAGCAATCTGAGCCTACATCATTTTAATTTGGGTGAGTTCTCCACTGAACTCTCTCTTTCTGAGGTTATCTAAAGCATTTAAAGATCAACCACAAAAGGAAAGTAAATACCTATTATTTTTGAGAGCAGGGCATTATTAAACTGAGGTCATAAATGACAGTAGGAGTTGAGAGTACAGGCTTTGAACTCATGCATAACTGGGTTCAGATTCCACTTTGTCACTTACTAGTTGAGTGACCTTCAGAAAGTTACTTAATTACTTTCAGCCTCAGTTTCCACATCTGTAAAATGAGAATACCATGGCACGTACATGATGCAATTGTTGTAAAACCCAAATGAGATTTACAAAGTCCAGTGCTTTTAGCACAGTATCCAGACGTGGTAAGGACTTAATAAATGGTGGCTAGTATTACTTTCAGTCACAGGTCAGCTCAAATGAGATAACATATATGAAACATACTTTGTAATGGAAATAATCTGGCTCTGTGCTCCTGGATAACTTTTTTCTGACTCCTGAAAGCACTTTTCACTCTTTCACATTAAAGTTGTTATATTGGCCTTGCTTTACCAGCCAGTGGGTCCTGGGACTCTGATGCAGGCTGTGGTTCAAGGGGAAGAGCAGGTCTAAGCAGGACTCAGCTGTAGGGCAGGGTCCGCAAGGACTGTGGAGAACAACTAGCGGAGAAGGGCAGAAAGGGGTGAAAACAGGCACTAGAATTAATGACGCTATATAAGTGACTGCACTGCAGGATGATCTGGAGTTGCCTTTAGTAGGGACTGAAAAGAACTTGTAGGGAGTTTGAGCTATCAGTGAAAAGAGCTCGGATCCCTAATTTGGGGCATGAACAGAAAAGGAACTCTACTACACCTTTTGTCTACTTGCTTCCTTCTAACACCACACATTCCAGCTAGGGTCTGAATTGGGGCCATGATTATAAATATTATTCTTTATTTTATCCCTGGAATCCAGCCCAGTGCTAAGGAAATGGTGATTCACAGTACATGCAAACTGAAAGCATTAAGTTAAACATGTAAGAGGTCACGTGTTCACTTTGGTTAGAGCCCTTGTTTCCTAGACATGCATAGAGCAGCTCTGAATTGCCTGAGCAGAGGCAACAGCAAAAAGCACGAGATCATAGAGATCTGTCATTTCAACCGTCAAATGGCCATAGTGAGAAAAGAGCTATTCTAAAGTTGAATTGGCTACCAGACAAGAGAGTGAGCTGCAGATGGAGGGTGCAAGGGAGCTGGAGGTAGGGTGGGCATCAAGCAGAAGCTGCAGGACCATCTGAGGGTGATGCAGTACAGGGATGCGTGCACTGGGTCAGGGTTGGACCGTATCATCATCCCCACACTTGGCTAAATCAGAACTACCTGTGGATGGGAGTTTTAAAAAAACTCATTTCTAGGCCCTTTTCCCAGAAATTTTAATTTAATACAACTCAGTTGGGTTCAGACATCTGTTGAGCTTTACTTAACATACAATAAGCGCACCCATTTAAAGTGCACTTTGATGAGTTTTGACATGATTATATCCATCATAATTAAGACAAAACATTTACATAGCTCTAAAAATTTACCTTGGACTCTCTGTGGTCAGTTGTCCCCCTCCCAATTCCAGGCCTTCACTGATCTGCTTTTGGTCACTGTAAATGAGTTTGGCTTGCTCTGGAATTTGATAGATGGCATCTATAGTATGAACTGTTATGCATCCGGCTTCTTTCCTTCAGTGTAATATTTTTGAGTTTCATCCAAATTTCCAGGTGCATCAGTAGTTTGTTCTTTTTACTGCTGTGTAATAGTCTACTGTATGGGTATCCCACAGTTTGTTTATTCCTTCACTCTTGGATGGGCATATGGATCATATTAAATTTTTGCCTATTATGAATAAAACTGCTATGAATTTTTATATGCGAGTCTTTGTGTGGACATTTTCATTTCACTTGGTTAAATACCCAGGACTGGAATTGTTACATTGTATGGTAATATCTATTTAACTTTTTCCAAAGTAGTTGCACCAGTTTACGATTCCTGCCAACAATGTGTGGCAATTCCAGTTGCTTCACATTCTTGGCAATACTTGGCTTTGTCAGTCTTTCTAATGTTATCTATTCAATGAAGCATGTAGTATGGTTTTAATTTGTTTTCTTTATGACTAAAGATGTTGAACATCTTATTGTGTGCTTATGGACCATTTGTATATCTTCTTTTCTGATGTGTCTATTTAATTTTTTGCCCATTTTTTTTTTATTGAGTTGTCTTCCTGTTAAGTTTTAAATGTTCTTTATATATTCCAGATACAAATCCTTTGTCAAATATAGGTGCTAGTAATATTTATCCCAGTCTTCCCTGTGAAATTTTCTTAACAGCTTATGTTGTGGGTTGAATCATGTCCTCCCCAAATTCATATTTTTTTTTTTGGAAGGGAGGTAATTAGGTTTGTTTATTTATTTATTTAAATAGAGATACTGGGGATTGAACCTAAGATCTCATGCATGCTAAGCATGCACTCTACCATTGAACTATTCCCTCTCCCCTGCCAAATCACATCTTGAGTTAACTCCTAGTACCTCAGAGTGTGACAGTATTGAGAGATGGAATCTTTAAAGAGGAAATTAAGTTAAAATAAGGCATTTAGGGTGGTTCCTGATAGAATCTGACTGATGTCCCTTTGAAAAGAGGAAATCCGTACGTGCAGGGAGACACCAGGGACATGAGAGCATGAAAGACTGTATTAGGGCCTAGCAAGAAAGCAGCCTTCTGCCAGGCAAGGAGAGCGGGCTCAGAAGAAAGCAAATGTGCCCGCTTCTCGATCTCGGCCTTCTAACTTCCAGAACTGTGAAAAAATAAATTTCTGTTGTTTCAGCCCTCCAGTCTATGGTGTTTTGTCATGCAGTTCTAACAAACTAATATAGTATCTTTCAAAGAGTAAACGTTTTTAATTTTGATGAAGTCCAGTTGATCACATTTTTCCTTTATGGCTTGTGTTTGTTGCACCTTATCTGAGAAATCTTTCCCCTTACTAAGTTTGCTAAGATTTTTCTCTTGTGTTGTTTTCTGAACATTTCATACTTTCAACTTCTGCATTTTAGTTTCCTAATCCATTTCAAGTTAATTTTTGTATATGGTGTGAGATAAAGTTGGGGTTTGTTTTTTGTTTCGAGTGGATATCCAGTTGTTTCAGCACCATTTATGGCAAAGACTACCCTTTCCCTGTTCAATTACTTTGGAAATCAATTGACTGTACACATGTAGATCTACCTCTTGGCTCTCTGTTCTGTTCCACTGGTCTATACCCAAGTGTCTATTTTTTAATAACCATAGGTGATTCTAATGCACAACCAAGTTTCGGAACCTCTGGGATGGATGGTCTCTAAGAAGCCTAACTCTAATTCTATGAGAGCTCTCTTCACAAGTTACCACCTCTGTAAATCAACACTAGAAGGCAGGGAGTGATCAGATAGATGATCTCCAAGAAACCTAGCGTATTTGTCCTCTCCCTTGGCACTTGAAGTCACTATGGATTAAAAGAGATTCTCATGGAAAGAAATGTTGCCTAATGGTTGAAAGTCAAATTGGGAGTACTTTTTCTCAGGAGCATCTGTTAAATGGCATTAACATTCATTCATAAGCATCTGTTAAATTGTGCAATGTCAATACAAGCTAAAATGGATATTGCTTAGACATAGAAAGATTTTTTTTCCCATTTAATGTAAGAAGAGGAACAAAAGATGTCCTGGGGATGGAGTCAGATAAACAGATGAAGTAGGAGAAACCCTAGCTCAGTGCTTAACATAAGGTATACTCATAATGGATATGGTGTCCCCAGAGCCTAGAATAGTACCCAACACATATTCAATGCTGGCTGGTTGAATGAATGTGCAAAGGAAACAGAGACAAATTTGTAACAGAATCAGGGAAGTGAAGCATCCAGTTAATGACAAAAATAAATAAAAGGTAGTAAGTTAATGATGTAGTTAAGAGCAAAATCATTTGAGTCAGAAGATTCTAGGTTCAAATCCAGACTCGAAATACCAACGGTAGCCTTGGAAAGGTATTTGACTTTTCTAAGCATTGATTTCTTCTTCTGTAAACATAGGATAATGAACATCACTCATTGTAAACATTAAATGAACTGAGAATTATTTATTTATTGTTTCTCTTTCTAGCTGTAAATTCCACTCCTTAAGGATAAAGACTGTCTTATTATGACCTTATTTTGGAGCATATAAAAGTGCTAGACATTTACTCCATAAATATTTGATGAATGAGTGACAACATATAAAATACTTAATACCTTGTATGTAATATGCCCATAGTTAATAATAGCCATGATATTTTTATTCTTATTCCATCTCAGGAAGGACAATGATATAGTCAGCTAATTCCCTATTGATGATAGCAGCTATCTGTTAGAAAAACAATCAATTCAGTTAGGACTGGTATAGTTAATGTAGGTACAATTCATTACTGGCCCATCCCTTGATGGATATTCATAGGGTCACAGGCTGTAACCATGTCATAATTAATTTTCCATGCTAATGTTTGAAATGGTCAATTACTGGTCCAAATGACATTTCTTTCAACAGGACACATTTCCATGGATGGCTGAACACCGATGAATGCATTCCAAATAGAATTAGTACATCTTGGTTGTCTCTGTTATGAAATGTGCACAAAGGCAGACATCAGACTCTCTTCCCTAATGTATGTATGGTGCTGGTTTCCACAGTCATTAACCAAATTTAGAGTGAACAGCCCATTCCAAAATGCTAATTGGAAAGAAGGCTGCTTGTGATTGATAGCCATTGAATTCTGAAGCCTGGGCAAGTCCTTGCACAATCTTGGTTCTGGCTTTGTGATTGTTTATTAGCTCCTAAATAGTCAGACTAGAGATGGCACTCAGAGGCTTTGTGAACTCATTTTACTCTTACCTGAGGTCACAAAGAAGAGCCAGTCTGTATGTTTTCTTTGACAAGGGACCACAAACACATTTTCAGAGAAATCAAAATAATGGTGTTCCATTCATTTTTTTTTAAGTTAAATATTCAAAGATTAGCAATCCAAGTAGGGCCAAAATGTCAAATTTCATTATTCCAGCAATTCACCATTTAGCATTTGCTAACACATACAATCCTTTTGAAAGAGTAGGACTGCCTTGCTGATTGAGTGGTGCTGGATAGAGCAGACCCAGAGAACTGGTTGAATAGGTCCAAATGCTGTAATGTCAGGGCTGATGGAAGAACTCAGTAAAAACCTCAACCTGCTCTCTTCCCTTTCTCTCATCTACTCTTCTTAGTTTGGCTCAAGCACCAGAAATTCCTGCCTTTATGCTCACCTTGACCTCAAGCTATTGAAATCTCCTATTAAAATATAAATATATTATCTTAAAGAAGAGGCTGACATTTTTTCAAATCACCAATCCTTTAATCACTCATAACACAATTTAGTTTCTTAAAAAGGCATAGGCTTTGAAACCAGAAAGATTTGGGTTCAGATGCTAATTTTTCTACTTTCAAACTGGACATATTATCAATAGATTCACATTTTGACCTGACAAAAATACTGAAATTGAGCTATTCCTGAAAGAAAAAACTTAAGTTTTTACTGAGTGATCAAAGAGTCTTTTGATTACTGATTCCAAAAGCTGTTTGTACCTCATACCAGGGAACATTTGGGAGTCCTTGAAAATTTGAAACATACCCTTCAGTAGCCCCTAAAGAACTGCCTTCATGAAGCTGTGTTCTCATGTTATATTTTTGGTTCGTGTGGTATAGTACATACTAAACTTGGCTGTTAGTTTGGCTTGGGAAAACATTATCTGCCGTGTTACTTCCTGTTTCCTGTAAGGCATCCACATAAAAAATGTCTTTCAGAATCCAGTACAAGAAAAATTATGTTTCTTCTAAAGAAAAGGTGTACTTAATTTCTCCTGATACTGAGAAATGCGTACTTGCTTTTCATTTGGCTTCCAGGGATCTTAGAGACAAACTTAAAGGTCAGTTCTATGACCAACATATTTGTGTTCCTTACTTGGTCTTAACATCTCCCCTCTTGTTTTTACTGTTTACTTGAATTATTTCTTTTCCTATCTTATAATTGTATCTTTTGAATTCTAGTTATAAACAATAAATAAGTATATATACAAATAAGTGAATAAATATAGTAAATGGATTATATTTCATCCTGTGTATTAGAATTTTTAAAAATCTTATAGCACTTAGAGAAGATGGCTGTCAAGCAAGGTGTATTAGTTATCTATTGCTGTATAACAAACCACTCCAGCATGTGGTGACTTGAAATGTTACTGCTTGTGAGTCTGTGCATTATCCAAGTAGTTCTGCGGTCAGCTAATGGATCAGCTAAAGTTTGATGGTCTAGGATGACCTCTTTCATGTGACTGGCAGTTGTCAGGCTGGTTGGGCTAGTGGACCTCAGTTGGGTGACCTCTCTCAGCTCTACTTGATCTCTTATCCTCCAGGAAAATAGTGTGGACTTCTTCACGGGTAGTCTCAGGACAGCAGGAGAGGATAAGTGACATTAAGCAAGCACTTTTCCTGCCTCTGCCTATGTCACATTTGCTGATACCCTTTGGCCAAAGCCAATTACAGTGAAGGTTAGATTTAAGGGGTGGAGAAATAGATTCTGCTTCTTTGTGGGAGGAATGGCAGCATCACATTGCAAAGGAGCATGAATACAGAGATGAAAATAATTTGTGGCCAAATGCAATTCACCGCACAAAGTCAAGATTAAATAAAGAGGAATAGGTCTTTAATAAAGGATAAATGGGGGGAAAGAAAGAACAAATGAGAATCAATCATTATTGTTTACTGAACACAGACTAAGTACAAGGTAGTATTTATAGAGCATTAGGTTTAGGGGAAGGAGTTTTTTTCAACTACAGAATTTGAGAATCAATGACAGAGGATTTTCCTTGACATTGTCTGGGCAAGATTCCATGTATCTGCTTTACAAATTCATCAACTGCAGTTTCCCATTCTGTGTCTCAAGATGGGTCTTGGCATCTGGGCAACTGAGAGATACTAGAAGGGTAAATAGTTGGACTAACAGACTCAGAATACTATAGGTATGAGGAATATGTTATGATTAATGAAAGTTGCAGCTGTAATTTTGCTTTGTGGATGATTGAAGGATCTGCCAATCTAGAGATACAGGAAATTAAAATTTACCACAGTTTATGGTCTTATCCCCTTTTGTTTATTACGGATCAAGGAGTTATAGGATCTCACAACTGGAAAGAGCATTAGGTCATAGAGTCATGATCTGTTGCCTATTTGGCTGACAACCACTTAAGTACCTGTTTCTTCTAGGTGGACCGCATGGTCCTGATTCAGCTGTCTCTCCCTGACTTTGAACCCATGTACTACCACTGCTTCCAGACTATTTTGGGGACTTTTGCTCCTATTGAATGGAATGGTCTTGGGCTGATCAGGTCTTAGTGAAAGAGGGAGGAGCTTGGGAGGGAAAGAAGGATAATCTTTCCATCGACGCCTGGGTCAGTCAAGGAGAACTTTAGATTCTGATCCAATATTTATCAGACACTCTGTACCAGAAACTATGCCAGATGATTCCACATATCTTCCAGTTTAACCCCAAAGAATCTCTGGCCAAGATCAAGTGGAAATTTCAGAGACTTAAGACAGAGCTTTTCACTCTCAAACTGCCCATACAAGGGAAAAAAGTACATTGAAAAATCAGTTTCACCCAACACTTCACATTTTTTTAAAATGATTAAAACCATTTCTCTTCAAACACTTTGAATTCCCTCTTTTGAGGTGGTGTGGGGAGGTCTTTGCACTGTATCGCAGGGCAGGGAGGGAAGATGGATGTAAACTGGGTATAAACTATGATAACTGTGACCCAGGCTTCTTTAGGCTGTCCTCCATGTGCATGAACAGAATGTAAGCTAGGCTATTCATTCAGACACAGAAACCTTGATGGATAAATATTCAAAATTCATTGACGAATTTAACAGCCTCTTTCAAAGATAAGTGCCAAGCCCTTTCCTTAATTAGACTCTGAACAAAATAAGATATGCAGAAGAAGAGAATGAATTTTTGAATTTCTATTCACTCTCATCCTTTCTTCTGATTACACAAAGCATCTTTTATATAGGAAATCCAGAGACAATTTTCTGCTTGAGAATGAGGGCAGACTTTCTTTTGCAAGTCACTAGCACAGTCGTTATGTCATTAGGTAGAGACAAAATGACATTGTGTCGCAACGCACCTCTTTACTCCATGTCTGAGAAGTTTTAAGTCTCATATCGGCTTCAGAAATTTAAAAAGGGAGCCATGTTCACTTGGATAGACTTCACGAGTTTTAGGGAGGAATTGCCAATGATGGGGATTAATATAGGCCAAAAAAGAGAAGAGACCTTGTAAGTACTGACAAATAAAAGAAAGTTCTCTAGAATGAAGTCCTCTAATAGCCCATTGAGTAAGTAATGGAGCAAAGGATCAATGGCTCCCGTAACCATCCATTGCTGCTCTGGTTCCCGATAATGGGGCGGAAGAGGGACATGTGAACAAAATGTTAGAGAATCTTGATTAGACCGCCTACAGCAAGTCAGAAAGAGATATAAAACAGCAAAAATGGCCTGATACAGGAAACAACTGGGCAAGAAATATAAATAAATAGATGTTGGGAACAGGCAAGGAATATAGAAGTCTTCGGGAAAACTGAAGTTACTTTTTTGACTATACTCCAGGTATGTCTGTGCACGATGAGGACCATCAATACTTGAAGGAAGAAGGGAAGTGATGTTAAGTCACCTTTAACATGTTAGCAAGCAGAAAATGTCAAGCAAAGAGGAAAAACACAGGCAGTAAACTGGAAGTGAAGCCAAGAACCCAGATGGGCACTCTGGTGGGTCATAAGTGGACAGCAGAGCAGGCGGAAAATAGGAAAAATGATTTGAGTTTCAAAACAGTTTGGGGAGAGAAGACGGTTAAAGGCCAGTTTGAGAAAGAAGACCATTGTAATAGCTGGTAATTATTGAGTGCCTACTGTGGGCTAGGTTCTATCTTAAGCAATGTACACTCAATTATTCCGCATAATACCTTGAGGTAGCTATAATCATGATCCCCTGTTTACAGTCCAGGAAACTCAGATGGAGTGAGGGTGAGTAATGTGCCAAGGTTACATGGCTAGCTGGGGGCAGAAGCAGGATAAGCCTGGTTCTGGAGTCTGTGTGCTGCCCCACTAGACCACACTGCTACTGTTACCGTGTTCCTGATTGCCATGTTCTTCATTTCTGTATGGCCCTACCACTCATGTGAGCCAGGGACTTGTCCTGTAAGCAACCTCATACCATTGGACAGATATCATGTGACACCTAATACTTTATCATTTGTTTTATAAGCTTTAGAGAAACTGTCCAAGCCGGTGTTGGATTTGTCCATATAGTGTTACCAGAACTGAAGGAGAACTGGGAGCAGCTTGGTTATCTTATTTTTGATTTACTCTGTCCATTTAGCTTGGTTTTGAAATGATCGTTAATTGACTATGGCCTTGATCCTTAGCATTCAGAAACCCGTAAACTACCTCTGGGTGACCGATAATAGGAGCACTTAAATAACACCCTAAGGATTTTTTAAAGAAGGATTTGATTAATTACTTTGCAAAGCAGAATAACAGCCCTGGATACCTATTTCATTCATGAGGGTTTTTTTTTTTTTTTTAATTTAAGTGCAGTCAATTACAGTGTGTCAATTTCTGATGTGCCTCGCTCATTAGGTTTATCAGCACTTGTGAGAGTGCTTGTGAAGTAGAGCCCCCCACCACAAATGAGGGGGCCATTGTGGGGAGGGGGAGTAAGTTGAGACCTGTGAGGCCAGGGCTTGGGAACCAGCATGGTGGTTCCACCTTTTTCCTCCAGAAAGGTCATGCCCAGATCCCCATGTCAAAGGGCGGCAGTGTGTTCATGTCATCCCTATGCTTTGGTCAGCACCTGTGGCTTCCAGTCAAGGAGGCTGGAGTCCTTGAGCAGCACAGTATAAGGCTGCCCACTTGGGTTTATGCGGAGGCCAAGCCAATCCATTGTGTAAAGGGACAGGGTCTACTCTTGTAGGCAGGAAATAGATGGAGTTTGAGGGATACAGCCTGCTACAAGATGTCCAGCTGAAAGACAAGACACATACATTCTAAAATCAGAGCTGGATTTGAATTCCGGCTTTACTCTTTATTAGCAAACAGCTTAGCTGCTTACAGCCTCAATTTTCACATCTCTAAAATAGGCGTAATAATGTCTGTGTTGAAGAGATGTCATGAATATTTAAAAAAGAGATGATACGTGTAAAGCAATCCGTTCCTGATACACAGAAGATGCTCAGTAGGCTAGCTATTGTTACTCTCATGGTGATGACGATAATGATAATGATGTTGATCATTATGATTCAGAACTGTGTACCATTCTTAGTGAAAAGCATGGTGCAAACCAGGAATAGAAGTGGGATAGCAGTGGAGGAGGGTGTGCATAAACCCAGCTGTTCTACTTGGGTACCCAGGGAGGGATACAGGAAGGAGGTCAGCCTGGAAGACAGCCCAGTATTCAAATTGTAGGCCCTGCACATCCAGCTCAGGGCAACAGATTAATTTTTGCCTTACATTTCTCTGTATCATGCATAGTAGAGGCTCTTCTCTGTATGGTAATATTGGGTCTGGTTCTCATCTGTTCAGAAATGGACAGGCACGGGCTGCAGGTGGCAGGGCCTTAGCATCCACAGTCGCTCAAGGTGGGGCTGGGAGCGGGCACTGACTGGAAGATTTGCCCGTCCCCTCTCCTTACAAGGCAGGCCCTCCACTAAAGAACTTGCTTTCATTTAATAAGTAATGAAGAACGGTATCTCAAGTAGCATCTCTTACATGGCACCGTCTTTTAAATAACTCAAAGGACTCACTGAAGGTTGTATGCTGGTCTGAGATAGTTGCCAGCAGCAGGCTTGTATATCTTATCACTTCCTTGGTTCACAAACAGAAGGTCCTCTTAAGGATGGACGTAAACATGGATGTAAAAAGACAGACTGTTACCAGAGGGAAACAGTGGAAGGAAGAAAAAGAGAGATGACTTGTATGATGCTCTGGGTAAAAATGTGGCTAATTAAGTAATAATAGTTATAACAATGATAGTACCATATATTTTTCAACGCTAAGAAACCATGGATTGTGAGGTTCCCTAGAAGTTGAAGAACAGCTTGTTTTAGAGATGGCTGGTGAAGGAGATATATACACACACACATACACACATATATATACACATACACACACATGTATATGCGTATGTGTATATTATATATATATGTTTCAGAAGCAGTAGAAGGAAACAGGTCTATCTTAGTGAATACGGTGGCTTATCTTTTTTGAGCATTTAATAGGCTCCAGGCACTTTACATAACTCATTTAATTATCGCAATAACTCTGAGTGCCTACTATTATTATTCACACTTTAATGATGAAGAAGCAGTGGCTTCAAGTGTGTATCAGTTAAGGTTATGATAGATAGATTAGGTAGATAAAGCCTGAAATCTCGAGGTTTCTTCTGATCGAATTTTACTTATCATTCATTATAAAGTTCAGTATGGGGGAAGGAAGGTGGTGCGGAGGGGTGCTGGTAGTAGGGGACCCTGCAGTCATTCAGAGATCTAGGCTGCAACATCTGCAACACGTGGGTGGCATGGTGGCCCTCCCTGGGTATCAGTATTCTGGCAGAGATGGGGAAAGAGAGTGCGGCAGGAGATTTTACGGGCCGGGACAGGGAGTAGCATCTCACCGGTGAGGCTCTTTTGCATGGCCCTGTCTAGGTTTAATAAAGGCTCAAAAAGCAGCTGCCTCCCAACAGCAGCTCTGCTGTATGGAAGAACAGGATACACTTTTGATGGACAGCAGCCATCCCTGCCACAGGATCGTTAGGTAGACTGTGAAAGGTCACACAATTAGCAAGTGACAGGGCCAGGATCTAAACCCTCCTCTGTCTGAGATCAGAATCTGCATTCTTTGTATTCGGCTGCATGAGGGTGAGAATAGTTAATACAGAGAGCAGCATGTGGGGCTTTTTAAGTTGCCTTTATTCTCAGCCACAACTTGAGGCGCTCAGAGAAAAACACTCTGCCCTGCTGCCTCTTTCTTAAGAAGATAAAATTGCCTGGATGATGCATTGTTTTCTGTTTTTTTTTTTTTTTTTTTTTTTGTAGTGACTCACCCAAGATTGGTTTAAGTTCAGCAAATTGCATCATCTCATGAAATAGAGTGACATCTTTGAAGCCAGAGCTTGGTCCTTCTCGAAGTGACACACAGGAAATGTAAAATGAGCCTGGCTTTCTAAAGTAGCTGAGAAAACAATTTAAACAGCAATGACAACACAAAGTTAAATGAAATTTTTATTGAGGCATACACTATTAGTCATTGCCACCCTTGTTACTTGAGGTTCAGTGAATTCTGTGCAGATATTCTTCAGACTGATTCATGGGACTGTGTTCTGAGTGAATTTTTCATGTATTACTTTGGCAAATATGGTACTAGGAACACTGATGTTAGCAGTAAACACTGAGTGACTACTCTGCACCAGAATCATACCAAATTGCTTCTCATACATTATCCCATTTAATACTTTATAAACTATGGTAAATTCTGTCTCAATTAAACTGCTTTACTTTTTTAAAAAAATTATTGAAGTATAGTCAGTTTACGATGTATTAATTTCTGGCGTGCAGCCTAGTGATTCAGTTATACGTATGTATAAAGTACTTTATGAGCTAGGTGGTGGTGTTATTATTATTTCCATTTTGCAGATGAAGAAACTGAGGCCAATACTGTAAAACAACTTGCCTAAGGTCACAGATTAGGAGATGGAATGAATATATGTATATTCATGTATAACTGAAAAATTGTGCTCTACACTGGAAATTGATACAACATTGTAAACTGACCATAACTCAATTAAAAAAAATTAGGAGATGGGACCAAGGTATGAACTGAGATGGTGTGGCCATAGAGTCTATGCTGTAAGTCACTACTCAGGGTCCCACCTGCCGCTGGTGTACCATACAGAATAAGCAAGATGAAGAGATGGGAGAATGGGAGAATGGGAGAACTAACAACAGAGAGCCTACTAGTTTCCAGGCATTTTGTACATGTAAACAGGGATCTTGTGTACTCTATAGTCTCACAGTCTGTTTCAACCCTATTTCCAATGATTTTCAAAATTTAGACCTTCACAAACTTCCATGAGAAATCAGGTAAGCCCATGAATTTATTTGGCCAGAGAAAGCAATTATAATGCAAGTGAAAAACCCACCTCTAAGAGCTCTTTGGTCCACCCCACCTCCTACCCCATCTTGTCATTCAGCAGCACTGGGCCTTTCTTCTGCTTGAACTCTGGGTACCACAGCTTTATCAAGTGGCATCTTCTCAACGTAGCAGTCCTCTTCCTACACTGTGCTTCTATCTCTTACCAGCTGCTAAAAAGATAAAATTTTCTCCAAATCCTAACATATATGTAATCTCATTTGATTCTAATGACTCCATAAGGGGTAGGAATTATTCTCTCTGTCGATAAGGGAACTGAAATTCAGTGAAGTTAAAGAACCTGCCTCCAATCTCACAGCTAGTGAGTAACCAAGTGGCAGCTTGAATTCTGATCTCTCTGACTTCAAATTCAGGACTCTTCCTTCCACCATCCCTTCAATATTTGGATCTAGAACCTGGCTTGAACTTAGAGCAGAACAAACACTGGGGGCCAGTCTTGGTTAGGACTGGACCAGATTCTCTGGAAGTCAGCCAGGTAGGTCAGTCAAGGACAGAAACAACTCAACTGAAGAAGAGAACACATTACTCTCAACTAAGGAAGTTTGGGAGTCAGAAAAGGGTCAGTAAAGAGTTGCAGTAAAGGCAGAGAGAAATCTTGGGGAAAAAGTTGGACAGAAATATCAGTCAATGCTTGGAAGAAGGAAAGTGTTGAGTGACTTTCTAGTTTTTAGAGGTTTTAATCTTAGGCCAGGCCTCAGTCTTACCTGTGTAGAGTAATTAAAACTCTGATACAGAGTTCACAGTCTTACTGGTTTGAAGTAATTACAGTTGTTCTGGGAAATCCCAGAAAAACAACAACAGCAATGGAGCCAGAGAAATGAAGTGCAAAATTCTGTAAAAATACTTTGTCAAAATCTCCAGCAGGTGCCTGAAACTTGTAAGCTTGGGGCAGACTCCAGGAATCCCAGTTCATTAGGAAAGGGCTGAACTGAGATTTGAGATGCCGAGGAGACAACCATTTGCACACAACCCAAGTATTCTTCCTGCTTAAAAACAGATCAACGCTCTTTGCAGGAAAACTGCAGAATCTCTACAACATATCATTACTAATATCCATATTATAATCCAAAATTAGTGGACATATGAAGAAACAGGAGAAAATGTGATTCATTCTGTAATGGAAAGAAAATCAGTGGAGACTGACACCAAGATGACCCAGATGTTGTAATCAGTAGACAAGGGTTTCAGATCAGCTATAATATAATAAATATGCTCAAGGTTGAAAGGAAACCAGGTGCCTGTGGAAGAGACAGAAAACAGAAATGATAAATTTCTGTTTAGAATTAGAGTAGTTTTCTGCAGAGAAATAGAACTTATAAAAAAGAAACAATTCTAGGATGCAAAAATGAAATTTTAAAAATGGCTGTACTTCACAGCAGGATGGACATGACAGAAGCATCAATGAACTTGAAGAAAGATGAACAGAAATTATCTAATTTGAAGAACAGAGAGAAAAATTATTTTAAAAATATCTAACATATGTGTAATTGGAGTCCCAGAGAGAGAGAATGGGGCAGAAAAAATATTTGAGGAAACAGTGACTAAAATTTTCCCCAGTATAGTGAAAGATAACCATCACCTTCTCAGTGAGGCCTTCTCAGATCACCTTTTTCAAATTAAAACCTCTTTTCCCTCCCATATTTCATATCATCCTTTCTGCTTTACTTTTTTCCATATCACTTGTCTCCATCTAATATACTAGATACAGTACAGGATTTCAGTTCCATGAGGACAAGCATTTTTTGTACTTTGTCATTGCTGTATCCTGAGTGTCTAGAACAACAGCCATCATATGGTAGGAGTCAATAAAAATGTGCTGAAAGTTGAAAAATGATAAACCTCACTTGCATTTCCAACTTAGAATACAAAACTTCTAAGCATCGTCCCTGAGTATATGTTGGTTATGCTCAGATGGCATTCAGTCTGTGAGTGAGACATGGAAAGGGAGCACAGATAGCATTGTTTCTCTGTGGTTTCCCAAGCTGCTTTTTAGAGCTCATCACGGTGAAATCAGTGAGCTGGAGACCCTTTTCTGGATTCTGCCATTGTGGTTTGAAAGTAGACCAAGGAATTCACCTGAGCACCTGAATTCTTGTCTACTCTTGTCTCTGTATCTCCCGAGTCGTTCCCCGTGGTGGCAGCTGGAATCTCCAAGGCACACGGATAAACTTTGTATTCAGCAGCATATTCCTAACACTGTGTTTCATGTGTCAGAACTCATCAGGCGTCAGATAAATCCTGGGGAGCAGAGGAGCACACACCCTCCTGACACCTTCCCGCTGCGGCACCACATCCACCTTTTCCTCCGATATCTGAGCTGGAACAATCACACTTAGGTGACGCTGAGTTCACTGCGGGCCATCCCTCTGGGTGAGGGTGAACAAGTGACAGGGCTCGTCTACTCTGATGCTGCAAAGGGAAGCACTGTGAAGGGGCAGCAGCTTCACTTGGGGGCACGTCCATCCTGTGTCAGGCTGCCCTGCAGCTGCCCCGGCCCTGAGCTTCACAGTGAGGAGCTCGTGATTTATAAGGAACCCAGGAGTGTAATCAGCACAGCCAGGTGGTCTCTCCCCATTTCTCTTTCTTTGTTTCTTCCACACGCAAAAAAAGTATTAATTGTCTGCTTCAGGCCAGGCACTGTGCTCCATGGAAGTGATCCTGCCTGCATAGAGCTTAGGATTTAATGGGGATCTAGGAAAATAAGTGGCTGACAAATGTATACTGCAGCTAAGCATGGTGAGAGATCTAGGGACACAGTGCTGTAAGAGCATGGAGAGGACCACCTGGCCTAATTTTATGGGAACAGAGGAGGCTTCCTGGAAGAGACTGAAGCCTGAAGGATAGAAGTTATCCAGCTGAAGGTAGAAGAAGAGGGAGAAGAGGCAAGGAGGAGAGGTCCAGCCCACGTAAAGATGCAGAAGCAGAGTGTGCCAGCTGTGTCCAGAACACTGGCGTTGGTTTGGTATGGCTGGAGCTTGCAGTTTTGGGGTAAGGAAGGCCAGAAAGAGAAGGTGCTAAAGAAAGAGAGAGGATTCCTGTCTGAAGGGCTGGGAAAGCATTATCCAAGTATCTGGACTTTATCCTCACCACAGGGGAAGTCACTGAAGAATCTTTGGCAGAGCAACGATGCGGTCAGGATTCATTTCAGGAAAATTAGCTCACCATGTTGTATGAAATATATTTGTGGGCATACTGTGCAAAACTGGAAAAGGGAACAAAAGATGGGTGGGGGCTGTGGACTGCTAGAGGCAAGATATTGTAAGGCTGAGCTGTGGTTCATGTGGGGCAGAAGATTTGAGAGATGTCTGGGAGGGTTCTTTAACCCTACTGATCAGCAGAGTCTGGAATTTAATTTTGGTTGCTTCCCTTCAAAGGCTTAAGGTTCACACCCTTTAAGGACATCATCAAAAGTTTGCCCACTGACCGCATCTACTTGCTTTGGGCCTTACTGAGGGGGCAGGTATGAACCAAGGCAGACTGAGTCGATCCTGAGGGCCTGGGCCTGGAGTGATGCTAGAGGGGGCTAGAGGCACGCTGCATTTGACAGGCAGTACTGGTGGAGGCAGAGCTGACAGAAAGCCTAGAGCTCCAGGGGTAGGAACTGGGAGTGGAGGGAGTGAAACAGAGAGTGGAAGATGCTGAGCAAGAGAAAGAAAGCACAGAGTAGCTTTTGTAAAGAAAAGGAGGAAACAGAAGGCGTGCTGTGGAATGAATTTTAGAGATACCTAAGTGAGACCTAGCTGGCCTTTTATGAAGAGACAGGCTCTGGTTCTTCTGCTCCCTTCAGTGGGTGTCCCTTGGGCCTCTTCCATTGGCTCAGGACACTGGAACCTGGGCTAAAATCCTCCTCTTTATTCCAGCCAGCAGGGAGGTGCTCTGACCCATGCTTCAGCTGACCGAGGGATGCCCTGCTTCCCACCTGGGGTGATGGAGGGCGCCCTGCCCTCTGCTTTAGCTATTGCAGGTGCCCTGCCCTCTGCTTCACACAGACATCCTGCCGGCCCCGTGCCGACCCTGCCTCACCTTGTTTTCAGACAGAGTTTTCTGAATGACCCGGCCGAGTCTAGTACTCCCACTGTTTATTAAGCCCCTGCATTGTCATTGCTGAGCCCTCACTCACCTTCTGTGAAAGCACTCGTTTTCTGTGTTAATCTGGAGCAGAACTGTGCTCCGCCACTCTCAGGGTCTGATCGTTAAATGTGGTTTCCTCAGTGTTCTGACCCATTTTCTGCTCCCTCTCCCCCTCCAGGCCGCAGCCCTTTGCTCACAGCTGGCTCCGTGCGACACGTCATTGTGCCAGGGAGCCATTACTGTCACTCTCCTTTTCTCCCCTCTGGAACTTGCTTTTGGTTTTCTCCAGGTCGGAAAACATAGACATGTGGGCTGGCTGGAAAAGCAAGAGAGGTCTAACTCTCTTACAGCTTTCCTTTCTGTTACCAGTGATTTGAGGGAAATCTAACTAACTGGGTTTTCTTCTCAAGATGCTTTGAAACTTCTGATTGAGAATGGAGATAGGACTGATGACTTGGAGCTGGTGATTCCAAAAATAATCCTTACACAAGAAGAATGAAATCCACTTTAAAAATGTGTGATTCTCCTAAATACCAAGAAAAAAAAATGTATAGCTTATACCCCAAGGGACCATGACCCAACACCATGCCCAATCCTGTTTCTCTCAGTCTGATAATACATTTCCCCTCAGGGGCCCCTCTGCAAGGACCTGGGATGTTAATGAGCTGTGAGACTGGTCCTGGCCCCGATCAGGGCCCTATTCGGCCACTCTGGCCTTCAGAGAAAGACAGTGGGCCATGGTGCTCTTGCATTAACCGTCTTGTTTCTGGAAAGGAATAGGGTAGATCAGCTCAAGCTTGTCATAAACTTTGTTTTGCTTTTGTCATTATTGTTACCTCTCAGCTTTACCTCCCGTCTCTCCATACATTGCTTCTCCAACCGGGGGTGGAAATTTCCCTAGAAATACAGTTTTAGGCCAAGAAGAGCTATTTTGTTGCTCTAAGGAAGGCACCGAGGCACCATCTCAACATGAGATGAAACATGAAAATCTAGAGTAGTGTCAAATTGGCCACATCAAGAAGAAAATGTGAAGACTCCCTGAGATAACAAATTTAGGATCTATCTGTATCTGTATTCATATCACTGTCAATTCCTGTGTTCACCCTGTTGCTTATTTTTCTCTGAATACATTGTCAGTTTACGTAAGAAGTTATGATAAGATCAAATTTATTTCTCTGGGGCATTTTGAACTTTCATTGAAAAACACAGCTCTCTTTTTCCCTTGTATTTCTTGTTTAATGTTCCACATTGCTTAATGGTATGAACATGACAGGAAAGAGATTTAATTTTTATACTCAAGAGATTCATTTTGCTAGACTTTGGTGCATCATAGTGTACTGAGAATCATTTAACTGTGTACGTTAGCAGCAATATGAAAAATTCTAAAAATGAATTTTCTGATACAAAATAGTGCATTACAGTAAAATTGCTCTTCTGAAAGATGGCATTTTCTCTTCCCTAAATGAAAGATATATAAATAACGTGCTCCAGTTTCTAAAAAAGGTAGAACAAATATTTGTTTTAAATTGAGACCACTCAGAAATAAAATTGGATAACTGCAGTATCTGTGGATATATTGACATGTCAGCTTTCTACTGGTATTTTAACTCCTTTAAAAAAAAATCCATCTTTTTAATTCTCTCATATTTTAAAATGTTAAAAAGATCCAGAGAACTAGGAAAGTAGGATACAGTCAGACATATACTCTGTACTTTCCTTTTATTTCTAGCTGTTTCTTCCTAGGCTTTGGGGTGGTGGAACAGGTAGGGAAACTCATGTTTGTCGTTAGGCTCTCTCTGCATCTGGCCCTGTGCAATCCACTTATTCCCAGTGTCCCTCCAGCCCCAGGAGTGTTAGTGGCTTCCTGCGGTTTCTAATGTACAGACTGCCTCATTGTCCGCTAATTGGTTTATAAGCTCATTTATCACCTGGTAACCAGTTCCTGATATCAATTCCTTCTGTTTATGAGACCTGGAGTGGTAACCTTCTCCCTAACTGGATCTCAGTGAAAACAGATTTTCCTAAGGAAATCAATCCATAACCCTTAATAGTTTCATTGATCTAGAAGCAAGTAATAATCAGCTAAAGTAATATTAAAAAGAGTGAATATTTTGCTCACAACCAGTTAATGAAAATCATCAGAGAAATAGATTTTTCTTTTTTAATGTAGACCTGGTCAAAACAATTTTGTTTTATTTGATGCCATAAGGAGTTAATATAAAATTATGATCTAGCGGGATGAGCATAATTTTGTCAGGGTGAACATTTTTCATCATGAGCAGAGAACATTATTTCTGCTGTTGAGGTCACTAGAAATCAAACACACATATTGAATGCTGACTCTTAATTTGGAACGAATGCTGCATATGTAAAACTGATAAAAGGAAAAAAAACTATTATTTTCTCTAACATTTCAATGCTTTCATTTCCTTTTTCTGAATATGAGGATGGGCATGGAAGAAGAGATATGGAAAGCTTTTTAGGGAGGTCAGCTCTCTCTCTCCCCCTATCGCGCAGCCTGAAATGATCTGTATGGATAATGCAGTGCAAGCATTTGCACAGCTGAGCTGTGCTGTGTGGTCTTAGAAAAAAAATATTACAGCATTTGGAGTTTTTATAAACTCTAAGGAATATTAATATTATTGTTAACATTATAATCTATATTAGTATCCATCATGTCCTCTGCTAGATGCTTTATATATGGTATCTCATGAATCTCCTTAATATCCTATAAACTTGGTATTATTTGTCCTATTTTACAGATGTGTAAAGTGAGGGAGGTAAAGTAATATGCCCAGTGTTGCAGAGAGAGTAAATATTAGAGCTGGATATCAAATCCAAGTCTATTAGATTAAAACTTCCTCCTCTTTTTTTTCCTACACTTTGTCACTACTCTCACTAAATAAAACTAAATTTATATTTTAGGGTAAAGCTTGAAAATAAGAGTGATGATAGATATATAGATAGACAGATAGATAGTCAGACAGATGGGTGATAGATGGATAGAAATTTCAGAAACATATTATCATTTAGTTTTTTTCCTATGTTCCTTGAAAGTGGAGAATGAGTTATTTTTCTTGGCTGTTCTCTTCCATAGGAAGAAATTCTAAAAATTATGATATAAAGTCTATAGAAGATAATGGTCAGACCTCCTAATTTTATGATGAGAAATCTTCCGTCCAGAAACAGAAACTCATTCAGGCAAGGAAGCTGTTACTCTCAGAATCTCCATCTGAAGACAGGCTTTAGGTATTCAGTGAGACTTAAACAGGGCAGAGGGAAATGACGTTTAAGTGAAGCATTTGGACAGGAACTACTGGATAAATGGAACAGATGAACACTTCCCTTTACATGTAGCAAGGGTCCCCAGTGCAGGCTGCTTCTGCCCATTCCTTGGAGAAGTCTAAGGAATAAGGACTCCTGGGAGGAGGCAGGCTGTTGAGGGTTCCAGCTATGTGAAGGCCCTACTAGGTTTCCTCTTAGGAAAATCAACACTTCTGATCAATGCTCATGAGGACAAGTGGGATTCTGTAACTTTTGGAAGGTGATCTTGGATTGAGAGGACAGTTGCTATAGAATTGGGAGAAAATCAAAGCATAGTTCCTAGTTTAGTCTTGGGAACCTGGTCGAGGAAGAAGATTTTTAAGGTGATTGTGTGAGATACCCTTTTATGAGCTGTCCCATGAGGAATTTTTCTGACAAACTGGAAGTAGGAGTCAAATACATATTACAATCCCAAGAAAGTAAGGACCCAGGACAAATGAAGCATTTGTATGCAGCCCCAGACATGTGTAAGAGTTGAAGTCAACTAGAAGTATCTTATTTACACTTACATGTGCTATAACCCAATCCATCCTGGTTGTAGTAGTTGTAGGTAGAGTTTGGGGTTAAACAGACCTGAATTCTGAATTGGCTCTTCATTCTTCTGCATGACCTTGGAGCTGTTACCTCCTTAACTGATGTTAGTCTCAGTTTTTTAAATCTCTAAAATGGGAGATAATAATACCCTTTGCTTGGCTAATGTCATTAGAGGTGTCTAGTCCGACTAACAAAAGCTATATTGTCTCCTCCGTAATTATACGATGTAGTTGTTCTGAGAAAGAGGCTGCTGTCTCCCCATCAATTAAGGCAATCAGTCCCACTTGATTAATTTAGCCCATTTCAGTGCACTCAGCAGCTTGCTATACTTAGGAAGGGAGCACCTACACACCAAGGGGGTGTGCTGCCCTGGGCAATAGTGAAAGAAATCAGCCAGTGGGCTGTCAATATTTGGAGGCTTTGTTGTCCAATCAGATATCTGTGGCTAATGGGGTTCTTGATATGCAACACAAGTAGATAATGAATTTTCCCTTTGTTAATGAGTAACAGTCAACTTTGTAATATATTCGCTATAAAAATGAACACAGTGATAAGATATGAAAAGGACAGGATATTTGAATTAGTTTATGATAAGGACAATATCGAGTGACTTTGGATGTGGTATTTTGCTTCAGGGATGGCACTGCCTGGCCTTTGCTCTTATTTACGTCTCTAATTCTCAAGACAGTTCTGTGGCCATTTGCTTCTGTCCAGCTCACTTTCCCTTTCCTATTGCAAGAGAAAGGGTGCCTGTCTTTGTATGTAAATGAGTCTCTGCTTTGAACAGAGCAGCAATCAAGATACAAGATATTTGTGTCATAAAACTCAATGTGGTGACATTTCCCCTTTTTCTATTGCTATTTTAATACATGGAAGTATACATGCAGAATGCATAATACTTAGAATAGAGAATCATGTAACAAAGGGATTAAAATCATTCCTATTCAGATGTGGTCATTTTTAAAACAAAAAATGATTTGACTCTATTTCCAGGTTTAGAAGCATTAAACAATGAAGGAAACAAGGTTCTCAGACTGTTTGATGAATTGTTGTATGGGCACTAAGTGAGGGCCAAAGTAGAAAGAAAACAGAGGAAATCAGTCAGTCTGAAGAAAAACTGTAGACAAAATCAAGCATCCAGTTTTGTTGAGTCAAAGCTGTTTTAATTTGTGGTTACTATTCAGAAATAAGAATAGCCTCATCATAATTAAATGAAACGTAGT
This sequence comes from Camelus bactrianus, assembly GCF_048773025.1. Classification (NCBI taxonomy): domain Eukaryota; kingdom Metazoa; phylum Chordata; class Mammalia; order Artiodactyla; family Camelidae; genus Camelus; species Camelus bactrianus. The sequence goes on from NC_133548.1 coordinate 27,218,159, forward strand.
ATAGACTAAAATAAATATAAACATCACCAGAGTATTGAGATCAGATCACTTATTTTTCATAAAACAACATAATTATTCCAATTGTAAGTAGAAAAAAATCAAGTCCATCAAATTAAAAATATAATGATTTTCTTGTGCAGTGTTCTTCAGGTTAAAAAGCTTAAATTTTTTCCATGGATTAACCCTTTATTATACTTATGATGAAGTTATCGACATTATTTGTTATTTGTGATTTTTCCTGCTTTAGAGATTGAGAAAAAATGAGGTTTAGTCAATTACCCCAAGTCATATAATGAGTCACTATCCCGTGTTGCATAGTATGTTGCACCTTATGTCAGATTGTAATATGTCTTTGGAGTAGCTCAGATGAAGAGGTCATATAATTGAATAGTATCCAACTTTTGTAATTGAAGAATATTTTCTTAATCAGAGTCGTAGGAAGAACCCCAAAGTTTAGAAACAGCCATATCGATAAAATGGAAAACAAACTAACAGACAAATGTGAGTTGAGAGTAGTTGGTCCATCCATTGCTGTTCCAGTCTTTGAAGCCTCTCAGCAGAACCCCAAGAACAGTTTAAGAATTGTTCACATAATTTTTTTTTTATTATTTGTCTGTTTGTTTTAAGTGAAAGACAAAATACATAAATGAGCAATGGATAGATATTTAAAAAAAGAGAATTCTGGCCATAATATGCAGCAACCAGCCTGGAAACCAACCCATTTTCTATAGTAACCAGCTTAGGAACACAGCTTACTGTCTGTATGTCAGACTTACAGGAAGTCAGACTGTTATCTCTAGCTGATTGACTCAGGATGCCAAATAATAATTCCTGAAACAGTCAGCCCTGACATGGCCAAGACTTGGTTAATTAACTGACAGCTTCCCTATTCTTGTCACTACTCCAACTTAGGGCCAATTGGAGAAAGCCAATCTGCATGCCTAACCAGTCACACAGGATGCCTCATCTCTGGTTTGCCCACCTCCAGCTTCCCCATGTCAGCAGTCCCCAATCAGCGCACACCTGAGCCTTACCTTCTGTCCACAAGGAAGCTTTCCCTTCTCTTCCAGTTGCCTTTGAGTCCCTGCCAAAACTCAAGTCATGGTAGCTGGCACTCTTACTATCACAAGTTTTGAATAAGTAGTCTTTGCTTTCCTCATTTGGGTGATCTTTTTAAAAAATTTTCCACACAAAAAAACTTTATTATTTTTATAAAAATGATACATAATCATTACGAAAAAGCTCAAGCAATACAGGAGAGAAAAAATAATCTCACCAACCAGAAATAGCCACCATCACCATTAAATCAACATAATAGCAGATATTTTTTTGCATCTACAGACAGATAAATACGTAGATAAGTAGATAGAAGAAAGGTGTGTGGATAGACAAATGGGAATGATTTTCAGAAAATGACATCATGGAATACATTCTATTTTAAATTAAATATATTAAATTATTTTATTATAACAAATGAAAATAAACAGAAATGAGTTGAGCATCCAATAACTATTTCTTCCCCAAACATATATCAGTTCGTAATAGACTGTCCTAAAAGTAGGTAAAAATAGCTTAAAAAAATACGATGTGCAAGTCACTTTTTCGAACTCTAGATGTTCAGTTTAAATGGTACTGAATGTCTGCCTGCTGTGAAGCCTGGGACGAACTCAGATTCACATCTCTTCCTCCTTCATTTTCCCTCACATTCTTATATCAGTTATTTATATTAGTATATTTGTTATGTCAACATTGGAAATATTTACATTATTTTCTATAAAAAAAAAAGACCAATGGCTGACATTTGCTGAAATCTGCAGATTCCAAGCCTGCCTTTTGTCAGCCTTTATGACTCTGTTTCTCTCTCCCCCCTTCTTTTCTTTCTTGCTGTCTTCTTTCTTGCTTGCTCTAGAATAGGGGCAGAGGCAAGGTTAGGGGAAGCCCTCATTTTCACTTTCACGCAAAACGAAAACAAGGGATTTGCTCTCGTCTGTGATCTCGTCGAACACCTGGTACTATGTGTTTCACTTGGTTGGAGGAATATCCTATTTTTTTGAATACATGAGGCCTCCTGTTAAATCACTCAACTTAAAATGCAGCTTTGGAGAAGTGCGTCCTAGCTGGCATTTTCTTGCTCCTGCTCACTGATTACTGGGCATGGCACTTATTCTTAAGAATTTTCCTGGACTCTTTTTCCTACATTCCCACTTATTCCTTTAGTCCGCTTCTCTGAAAATTAAAGATATTAATGAAAATTCTCAAGATTTGGAGCATTCATCTTCTTTCACTACGATGGTTCTCAGGAGACAAAAATGGAAATAAATGCTAGAATCTGCACCAAGTCATACCAAAATTTCCTACATCTTCCCTTGGCTCTTCAAAGTTGATGGCGTTTGCCACTTTTGAACTTTTCTCCGTTTTTCTGCTTTTTGCTATTTTATGTGTATTTTTCAGGTGCAGGAAGGGAGAATTGGTAACCTTACACATCACGAGGCCTGGGTGGGAGTGTATATAAATTCTTTAGGGCAGTGGTCACTAACCTTTGAGTGAGGAGTAGAGGACCCCATGAGAGGTGCAGAGTTTTTGAAGGAGGTTTTCAAATACAGAAGCATTCCAAAAATTGTCTGCATGCTGAGTAAAAGTAGTACTTATGTACTACTATATTTCAAATGAATTCAGGTGCTGTTTTATGGTGAATAGAATGGAAAGTCATTTAAATGCATTACTGAATTCTTCATAGCTCTTTGTCCTTATGTGTTTAGGTGAGTCAATATAGCAGGACTAAGAGGCTGTGGACAGAAAGCCATGCCACTGTGTAACCTTGAGAAAGTCATTTTACTGTGAGCCTCACTGTAAGATGAGTTGATAATAGTGTCTACCTCACTGGGACGTTATACGGCCGAAAGGATGTGACACCTGCAAAGCATTTGCCACAACTCAGGACACCTCGTGAGCGCTCAGTGTTAGCGGATATAGTCACAATCAGTGGCTACTATCATATGAAGATCCAATCATTGTTAAGAAGGGGATCTTCTCATTTTAATGTTGGGGCCAGATAGGCCTCTTGACTCTTTGGACATGGCTTATTTCGGCTTCCATTACGTTAAGTTACATAAGCATTTCAGCTGGAAGAAAAGGCACTGAGCAGGCCCACAGAGCAGCAAGACCAATGGCAGTTTCACATGTAGCATGTGGCATCCATTTGGATGCACAAAGCAGCCCAGCTTGACTTCCACAAGAAGCAGACACTGACATGAAGATGGGCTTGAGGACGTTTATTTGGAGGGCTCTCAGGACCAACACTTGGGGAAGGAGAGGGAAGAAAGGGAGGTTGGGCAGAGGGAGAAGTCAGGTGTTCACACAGTTTCAAGGAAGGCCATCGCTGACTCCGCACAGAGCTCTGAAGTTCTGAGGGCTCACCAGGGTGGTCTCTCGTTGTGACAAGGAGGTCTGTACCTTCACAGTCCCACGTTGACCAGTGGTTGCATGCCGGGCCTCGCTGCTGGAGGCAGCCTTCCCCAGTTGTGGGTAATTTTTTTTCTGCGGGGCTCTGCTCTGGAGACTGGCAGCTTCCGGCAGTCCCAGCAGCTGGGGCGTAAGTCCTCCAGGTCTGAGGGGGGATTTGAGTGCACACAACAGAATCTACCTGTTGGCTATGGCAGACTTTGAAAACCATGTATTCCTTTCTCAAGAGGGTCCTGAAATAGCATTCAGAATAAATTTCAGAGCTCGTTTACTCACTGCTCTAAAAAATGCATAATTATCATCTTTATTGTGTGTTCTGATGTCATGAAGTGAAATAGATAATGAAAAATACCAATGTATTCTTAAGTGGAAAAGTCTTTTCGTATGTGATTAACACAGTTTGAGACATTTACTAGAGAGATTTATTGCACTGAATCTGATCAGTCCTGGCCATCCATCTATGTTTTAAAGAATGTGTATATACATGTGTGTGTCTTTGCACACATGTATTCAGACCTTTTTTGTGAGCGAGTGAGATTTTTACATATTCATGTGAGAGTGGCATATTTTTTCCCCAGGTCAGTATCAGGTACTGTAGGAAACATAGAGAATAAGAAGCAGTCCTCAGGGAGCTAAGAGGAGATCAAACACATGCACAGTAATTATTAGTAGCAGACCACTTTTTAAAGAGTTAAGGGGCCTGACCTGGAAATGACAGGACAGGCAGAAGAGGAGAGTATTCAGGAGCACAGAGTGTCTACCCAGGCTGCTTGGGTTTAAATCCCAGCTTCGTTACCTCTGAGCTCTGTGACATTAGACAAAGTACTTGACTTTTTTGTGCCTCACTTTCCTAATCTGTGAAATGGGTTTAACAGTACCAATACTGCAGTTCACATATGGGTATGAGTTTTGTCCATGATCCAATGCAATATAATGTATAAGATCAATACATGATCTTACTTTTCTTAAAAAAAATCAGATCAGTGTACTCAGAACTCCTCCCTACCTGATTCAAAATTGAAATTCATGTTTTTGCAAGGCGCCTAGGGTCATATCAGAATCACAATATTTGAAAAATATTTGAAGAGTGGTCTTCTGGTCTGCAGTAAACACTGGCCATCACTGTTAAATGCACTTTATCTGCCTTCTTCAGAGGGGAATTTACATCTTTGCTGAAGCCGAAAACTGCATTCTCTAGTCACTGACCTTCGTAGGCATAGCTTGCAGTCATCTCATCTGAGACCTGCATCTCCCTCGTTGTAGACTGTGGAGCGGCACATCATTCTCCATTGCTTCTGAACTCTCCAGACTCCTAGTCCCCCACTCTCTAGAAAAACTCTCTCCAAACCTTTCTCCTCCAAAGGCTAACTCATTACTTTTCCCAACCCTGAAATCCCTCTTCTCAGATAGTCTTAATTCCATATTCCCTTATGAGCCTAGACACTTGAAAACAAATGTTCTGTTTGGAACTGATCTTTTGGATATGTTTGTGTTTTTCTCATTAATGGGAGAAGCAAAGACAAGAACATCACTATCTTCTTTAGACAAAGAGGTGAATATATTATTTATAGCTGTGAGAATAAAATGCAGATTAATATCCTAATACATATTCTGTCATATACAGATTGCTTTATGTTTTTTTTAATATTTTTACTGAGTTATAATCATTTTTCAATGTTGTATCAAATTCCAGTGTACAGCACAATTTTTCAGTTATACATGAACATACATATATTCACTGTCACATTTTTTTTTGCCATGAGCTACCACAAGATCTTGTATATATTTCCCTGTGCTATACAGTATAATCTTGTTTATCTATTCTGCATATGCCTGTCAGTATCTACAAATTCTGAACTCCCAGTCTATCCCTTCCCACCCCCTACACCTTGGCAACCACAAGTTTGTATTCTATGTCTATGAGTCTGTTTCTGTTTTGTATTTATGTTCTTTTTTTTTTAGATTCCACATAGAAGTGATAATATATGGTATTTTTCTTTCTCTTTCTGTCTTACTTCACTTAGAATGACATTCTCCAGGAACATCCATGTTGCTGCAAATGGCGTTATATTGTTGGTTTTTATGGCTGAATAGTATTCCATTGTATAAATATACCACTTCTTCTTTATCCAGTCATCTGTTGATGGACATTTAGGCTGTTTCCATGTCTTGGCTATTGTAAATAGTGCTGCTGTGAACATTGGGGTGCAGATGTCTTTTTGAAGTAGGGTTCCTTCTGGATATATGCACAGGAGTGGGATTCCTGGGTCATATGGTAAGTCTATTCCTAGTCTTTTGAGGAATCTCCATACTGTTTTCCACACTGGCTGCACCAAACTGCATTCCCATCAGCAGTGTAGGAGGGTTTCCTTTTCTCCACAGCCTCTCCAGCATTTGTCATTTGTGGACTTTTGAATGATGGCCATTCTGGCTGGTGTGAGGTGATACCTCATTGTAGTTTTGGTTTGCATTTCTCTGATAATTAGTGATATTGAGCATTTTTTCATGTGCCTATTGATCATTTGTATTTCTTCTTTGGAGAATTGTTTGTTTAGGTCTTCTGCCCATTTTTGGATTGGGTTGTTTGTTTTTTTCTTATTAAGTCTTATGAGCTGCTTGTATATTCTGGAGATAAAGCCTTTGTTGGTTTCATCATTTGCAAAAATTTTCTCCCATTCCATAGGTTGTTGTTTTGTTTTCCTTATGGTTTCCTTTGCTGTGCAGAAGCTTGTAAGTTTCATTAGGTCCCGTTTGTTTATTTTTGCTTTTATTTCTATTGCTTGGGTAGACTGTTCTAGGAGAACATTTTTGAGATATATGTCAGATAATGTTTTGCCTATATTTTCTTCTAGGAGGTTTATTGTATCGTGTCTTATGTTTAAGTCTTTGATCCATTTTGAGTTTATTTTTGTGTATGGTGTAAGGGAGTGTTCTAGCTTCATTGATTTACATGCTGCTGTCCAGTTTTCCCAACACCATTTGCTGAAGAGACTGTCTTTATTCTATTGTATATTCTTGCCTCCTTTGTCAAAGATTAGTTGACCAAAAGTTTGTGGGTTCATTTCTGGGCTGTCTATTCTGTTCCATTGGTCCATATGTCTGGTTTTTTTTACCAATGCCATGCTGTTTTGATTACTGTAGCTCTATAGTATTATCTGAAGTCTGGGAGAGTTATTCCTCCAGCCTCTTTCTTTTTCTTCAGTAATGCTTTGGCAATTCTAGGTCTTTTGTGGTTCCATATAAATTTTATTATGATTTGTGTTAAACAAGCTTTATTTCTTCCTATTTAACTTGCAGCTCAAGCTATTATAAAACCCATTGCCTGTATTGGTTTGAAATGAGTTTCGGTATTAGCAGAATTCGAGAGTAGTAACTCCAGCAATCTGTTGTTAACACAAGGAGTGAAATATCAAGAGCAACTTTTTTTTCACCCTTCCTCTTGTATCCGGTTATCAAATTGTCCACAGATGGTTCAGATAAAAGGGGTTTCAATTTTTTATTGGCAAATCAAATGAACTCTTTAAAACTGTATTGCTCCCACACCTGTATCCCATTTCCTCGGCATGTCCTCCAGTGTATTAAGATGTTCAGATATGCTTCTGTCAAATTGATGCTGTTATATTCCCAGAGATAGAATATTGAGCAGGCCGAATGTGAACTCAAGGAAGCTAAATGTTTTACTGAGTGATAGGAAGAGAGATTCCTTGAAAATAATGTTTTTGAAGAGTTACAACATCAGATGAAATCTTGGACTGTTCAGAGATAGCTCAAGTGGAAATAAGTTGGAAAATGAGGAAATTTAGAAATAGCAGAGAGGAGTATTATTGACAGAAATTATGGATTCCTAAGTATTTAGCTGTACCTTATATTATGATTGTCACATCACATACTTTGATGAGCACCTGAAAAATTGTATTAAAATTAAATTCTATTATATATTTATTAAAGAATGTATTTAGAGGAATAATATTGAATACTTTTTGCAAACTCCTGGGGGAAATATAGCATTACATTACTGCAAGTCTCTGGTCACATTTTCATCCACCAGTCAATATATAATCTTGTTTTATGTGTGTTATTGTTAAAAGATTCATTAACATGGAACTCATAGCCATGCACATGTTTTATCTCACGCAAGCATTTTCTCCATAAAGCACATCACATCCTTCTTGGACTTTGGAGCATTAGCTGTTGGGGGCCATTTGAAACAGTGAAATCACCAACAAAAATTAAAAATGCAAATAATGTGGCACTAAATAAGCTGCAAAAAGAGTACTTGTTTGTAATGTGAGAGCTAAGACAAGAAGACAGAACTTTGCCATATTTGACCTCAGCTGGTAACTTACACATTGTGTGACTCAAGTGTTTCACCACTGTGCGTATACACGAATGCCCATAAAATCAATGTGAGTATTGATTTTGTGCTTACAAATGAATTTTAGTGAGCAGGCAAATTCACAAATGCAGAGTATGTGAACCCTGAGGATCCATTGTGCTTGGAAAGAAAAGCTTATTGGGTGTCCTAAAGAAGTAATATGGCCACTTTTTTTAGAGGTTGAGTTATTTGAATATTTTAAGGCAGCTTAGATTGTGTCATAATCATTCAGTCTAGAGCATTAATATTGGAAGGAATCTTAAAGATCAATTTTCTCACTTTATATATAAGGAATATTAAATCCCAGAGACATAAGGCAACTTTCCCAAAGTTGTATTATAACTCAGATTGTGGCAAAACAGTACCAAAATCCCTTATGCCTCCTGATCCTAAGCCCATTTCTTTTCCTTCTACTCTACCCTATACAATGTAGTGTGTATTTTTCAAAATTAATATTAAAATTGAGATTGTATCAGTGATTATTCCAATTCCTGGTTTGGATCCATCAAATAAAAAAATAAGGAGTTCAAGCTAGCAGAAGCAGTGAGCACTGACAGTCAGTCTTGATGGTCTCTATTGTTAATGGTAGATAGCCTCTCATTTTTATGTCTAACCATATCACTTCTTTATCACACTCACACAGATGCATGCCCTCTACATAGCACAAACCAGTTTTAATCTTCAGCACCTACTACGAGTGAAGTCAACCAGGATGGATTTTAAATGTATTGTTAAAATAATGAAACTAAATGAAAAAAAACTTTTATTATATACACAGTATCAAAAATTAGATTTTTGTTTCTAACATTTTTACCCTGTATATTCATAAAGCCTCAGATATTCAAATAACTCACGCTCTAAAAAACTATAGTTATATTATTCCTTTAGGGCACTAATAACCAAGAAGTATTTATTGTCTATTTTGAAATATGGAATAATTTAAATATTGAGAGGCTGATTCTAACATAGATGATAGATAGATAGATAGATAGATAGATAGATAGATAGATAGATAGGATAAATGGATAGGAAGAAAGAAATATAGGTATCTGAAACAAAAACATATTTAATCATTTAAAAAATGCATTCCACTGGAATGTCGCTGTACCCAAGACATCTTTGTCTCTGAGATTAATGATTTTAATTTTGTTCTCAATTTGCTACAGTAACTAAAGATCAAATTTTAATATTTTATTGATAAAAGTTACTAATTATTTCAAAAAGGCAGAGGGAAGGAATTCTGTTAAGGAATTGATTTGTGAAGTCTAAGCTATATTCTGAAGTCATAAATATCTCTTCTTTTTAAAATGTCTTTCTTCAAATTTGACTACAGGTTTAAATGGATTCTATAGCTTTTTATAATGGTTTGATATGGATCATTAACTATACCCAGATAGTTGAAAGTCATATATTTCTTTCATATGACTAGTGGCTAGTATGCAAAATATATAAAGAACTCTTAGAATTCAATAGCAAAGCAAACAATACAATTTTTTTTAATGAGCAGAAAATATGAATAGACATTTTTCCAAAAAAGGTATAGAAATGGCCAATTTGTGCTGAAAAGATGCTCAACATAATTAATCATCAGGGAAATGCAAATTAAAACCAAAAATAAGATATCACCTCATACCTGTTAGAATGACTGTCATCAAAAAGACAAGAAATTAGTGTTGGCCAGGATGAGGAGAAAAGGGAACCCTCCTGCAGTGCTAGTGGGAATGTACACTGATACAACCACCATGGAAAACAGTATGGAGGTTCCTCACAGAACTAAAAATAGAACTACCATGTGATCCAGCAACTCTAATAATATATCTAAAGAAAACAAAAACACTAACTTAAAAAATGATATTTCCATCCCAATGTTCACTGCAGCGTTATTTAACCTTGATGTTGGTCTTGAAAACGATTTTTGGATATGTCACCAATAGCACAGGCAATAAAAGCAAAAATAAACAAGTGGGACCACGTTAGAAAGTTTATGCACAGCAAAGGAAACCATCAATAAAATGAAAAGGCAGCCTATGGAATGGGAGAAAAAAATTGTAAATCGTAAATCTGGTAAGGGGATTATATCAAAATATATAAGCAACTCGTACAACTCAAGAGCAAAAAGAAACCAAATAACCTGATTAAAAAAAGAGCAAAGGACCTGCATAAACGATTTTCCAAGGAAGACATACAAATGGCCAACAGGTACATGAAAAGGTGCTCGACATCACTAATCATCAGGGAAATGCAAATCAAAACCACAACGAGGTAGCCCTTCATACCTGTTAGGTTGCTTGCTGTCAAATAGACAAGATAAGTGCTGGCAAGGATGTGAAGGAAAGAGAACACTTGAGGACTATTAGTGGAAATGTAAATTGGCACAGGCATTACGGAAAACAATATGGAGTTTCCTCAAAAAAGTTAAAAACAGAACTACCATGTGATCCAGCAATCCCACTTCTGGGCCTATATCCAAATGAACTGAAATCACTATCTCAAAGAGATACCTGCACTCCCACATTCATTGCAGCATTATTCGCAATAGCTAAGATACAGGAACAACCTGAGTATGTTTTGATGGATGAATGGGTAAGGAACACGTGACATATACACAACAGAATTTTATTCCAGAAAAGGAAGGAAATCCTGTCATTTGCAACAACATGGATGAACCCGGAGGGCATTATGCTAAGCAAAATAAGGCCAACAGAGAAAGACAAATACTGTATGATATCACTTATTTGTGGACTCTTAAAAAGTTAAACTCAGAAACAGAGTAGAATTTTGGTTGCCAGGGGTTGGGAGTGGAAGAAATGGGGAGATGTAGGTCAAAGGATACAAATTTTCAGTTATAAAATAATCTAATGTACAGCATGGTGACTATAGTTAGTAATACTGTACTGTATACATGAAATTGTGTAAGAAAGTAGACCTTATGTATTCTCACACACACACACACAAAAGTAGCTATATGAGGTGACAGATGTGTTAATTAACCTGGTTGTGGGAACCATTTCACAGTGTATATGTATTGTGTCATCACATTGTATACTTTAAATATATTACAGTTTTATCAGTTATACCCCAAGAAAGCTGGAGGAAATAAAGGCATAATGAATAGTGTTAAGAGGGTTGACAGTGGACTCAGCTGCCTAGGCTGACATCCTGACCCTACCACGTATTGTCTGTACGACCTTAAGCAAGTTTCCCCACTGCTTTATCCCTGCCTGTGCATCTGTAAAGGGGGTAATAAGTGTACTAACCTCAGAGGATTGTGATGTGGGTTGACTGAGCTTTGTACGTAAAGTGTTTAGAACAGTGCTTGGCACATATTAGACATTCCGTAAATGTGAGTTGTTATTATGTTTGTAGTACTTGAAATCTCTTCCCCCTATCTCATTTTAATTCTTATAAAGTGGGGACACTGACACTTTCTTTCTGATTAGGATTGTAATACATTTTCAAGTTGCTTGGGGTTTTAAACTGGAGGTGCTATGCATCCACAAAGGGTAACCGTTGTTCCACTTCTAAAAGGGAGAGGATAATTACTATGTGGTCTGTTTTTAGGAGGAGCATTAGTCAACAAACTTCTTTTTTTTAGCACCCACGGAGTTGCAAGAGACTGTGGGATGATTCAAATGGTGTGGAAAGCTCAGTTCTGGATTGAAGTGGAATGTTTTTCTCATATCAGAATTTTTGTAACTGCAGTATCAGAGCAGGAGAATGTCAGTTTTCATGTGGAAAAGAAACCCTTTCGTTAGAAGCACACAATATTTTACAAAGAGCAAGTAAAGAAGGAATCTATTTTAAGCTACCTCTCTCCTCTTAAGAAAAATAAAGCCATGTATTGTTCTTTGCATATTATGTCCATGTTTGCCCTCTGCCTTCTTAGAAGCTCAAAGGATCCCAGATACCTACCAGGTCAGCTTCCCTGCCAAGTGCATTTTTATTTTTATTTCTTTGTTGGAAACAACAAAGCTTACGGCTTGTTTTGGATCAGAGTTTTTCCCCTGTCACCACTGGGGACTAACTGAGATCCCCCTCTACCATGGCCAAACCCCCTACCTAATGGCACGGACAGAGACTGGCTTAAAGGAAAAATCAATTTAAGCTTATGAAATACATAAATATCTGTTAGTGGAAGATGATCACTAGTAAGATCCTGTCATGAGGAAGACTCAGTTAATTAGAGAAGCAGAGTATCATGGGATCACTTTGAGCATCATAAAATCTTGTCCAAAGACATCCCCCACCCCCAACATCTCAAAGTTAAAATCAAGCGGAAAAGGGATGCTTACATTTTTTAACTAGTTGTACACAACTGGACCTTGAGCCTATATAACAACCTCTTCTTCTACCTTTGGCATGGCAATAATATGTGACTTTTACCTGGGACAAGCAGAAACTGTAGAAAGTACCTATTAAAGAGGCACCTGACGTGACCAGTTATAATCATAGTACCCCATTCGATATGTGAATATGCCCACTGGAAGTGTCTGAGGTCTGTTCAACAGGGAAGATTAGGTGTGTGTCTCCTGGCACAAGAGGAAAAAATAATTCCATTTGAACATCTGAATTCGGTGCAATAGGCTGCATCGCAGAGGATGAGAAAAAAGAAGAGGAGTGCTCACTTCAGTGTGGGGAGGACTGAAGGGTACACAGACAGGAATTTGGGAATTAACACACTGGAGAGTCTCAGGGATAGAAATCCTCCCGCTTTCACTTTTATCTTCTCTCCTTACTTTGGAGAGGACTTGGAAGACAGTTACTAGGGTCAATTAGGTCTGGAAGCTTTGATTAAAGTTTTGCAAGGCCTGGACCTGACTGCCTGTGTTCATGGATTCAGCCTAGTTCTATATATAGATTGCACTTTTCATGTTTAAAATGAGATTTGTAGTAAACAGCATAGCTTTATTGTAAAATCTGCATAGATACCCGTGGTTGGATCGAGATTGGCGATGACTTAGAAACTCGTACTTCAGAGGTTTTAAAACATTGAACTTCTTTGATGTTTGCATGCCTTTTTCTTTTTTGTTACCCCCATGGCCAACTGCCAAGGCAACAACCGAAATGAAACCAATATATTTCCCAGAAATGAGGTCTGCTGTGTTTTCCCTGGCAAGTGAGAGTGAGATCAAATGTTGGAATGCATCTTAAGATTGATTGACTCAAACAATTGCTTGTTTTATACATTACAATATACATCAATTGATAAAACTAACTTTACTGTATCTGGGGCCAATTAACAAGTTTACAAAGAAAACGGAAGAAGAATTAGGAAACAGAATAAGCACAATAATTTAATGAGATCAATTTCTGTTATGATTTAATAATCTAGACGTTAAAAAGAAATCCTGTTTTTAAAATATAGAAAGAACAGATAAACCAGTGCTGTCAAGCAGGAAGTTGGGAGGCCAGAAGATTATAGTAGATAGAGCCTAGAATGGGAAGCCAGGACAGATCTCCAAATGTTAATTATTTAGACAAATATTGGTTGAATATTTACCATGTACCAGACATTGTTCTAGGCATTGGGAGATTAAAAAAAAAAGGTTCTTGCCCTCATGGTGAGAGAAACAGACAAGAAAGCGAAACTCACATATCGAATGGGGTACTATGACTATAACTGGTGGTGTTTGCGTCAAGTGCCTCTTTAATAGGTGCTTTCTACAGTTTCCACTTGTCCCGGATAAAAGTCACATATTCTTGCCACACCAAAGGTGCAAGAAGAGGTTGTTCTGCTGCCACTCCTACTCTGAGCTCTGCAGTCCTTTTTGTCCCACCGTCCACGTGGGGCAGGGAGCAGGACAGCCATGATACTGTGTGAGCAGGTGTCCAGCAGGGGGAAGGGACGCCTCTCTCCCTTCCTAGCAGGCTTGCCTGGTGTCTCCTAGTGGTTTTCTTAGAACCCCTGCTTCCTCATGCCCTGCTCTCTCACACACATACATGTGTTTTGGGTGTTGGAAGTGCATACCTGTCACCTGTCTCATGGAAAGTTAAGGGGGAAGCCTCAGTACTTTCCTTTACATGGATTTCTTATGATCCCCTACCCCTGCAGTTCTCATATTTCCTCTTACGCAGTCTGGGAGATACCAGGTGGTGTAGGGACTGGGGAGACCTCCAGTGGGTCCCTGCGGGCATCAGATCCAGTTAGACCGCTTCCTAATAAAACTTGAAGGGGCTGTGTTGCCCATTATTGCTCTGCATCACTTGAGATGTCTTCTTATCATCTATTTTCAGAAATTTATGTTCTGGTAATTCATTTAGGAGCAGCTGACAAAGTGCCACTTACTATCCTACTGCAAATTACCTGTGAAAAGGAGAGCATTATCTACTTTAAATACCTTTCTCATGGAGTGAAATCAAATGACAGGTGAAAAGCACTTAGGGAAGCTTGACTGAAAACACAGGTGATAAAACCGGAAGAGCCTAGTGGTAGGTACTAATGGCAACTTCCTCCCCTGAGTTGCACTGAAGCTGCTGAACAAAGGGATTGCAACAGCCCTTTTGAACTGACTGCTATCAGTGCGGAGTATATTGAGCTCGATTTTCACAAACGCTTCCAAGGTGAACCTTCAAACCAGGGACCTCATTGTAATGAGAATAGAAATAAGAATAACCACTGTGTAAATAACAATAACTTACATCTTGAATTTAAATGGTATTTTGAAATTTTACGAAATACTAGTATGCTTATTATGTAATTTGATTTTTACAAAAGCCCTACTATGATGGTTAGAAAATGGTCATTGTTACCCTGACTTTGCAGATGAGAAAGGTAAGATTCACCTCCAATGAAGTTAAGTGCCTTACAGAGTCACCTGAGAGTGTTGTCTTGGATGCAGGACTTCTAATTTCATCCCGCCACACAGCCAGACATCAGTTTCAGTTCTACAAGTCTCAGCAACATCTTATTTTGTGGGGATGAGATTCAAAATTCAGAACTTATGGCAGAAATTGAGTAACCCCAAAACGACTCTGAAAAATCCTCTGTAGTCACCAGCAGACGTTTAAAAACCAACAACTAACTTACAAGTGTAATATTTTTTCATGGATCCAATTCCAGTAAATTAAATGCATGTATGATGTGATTCTACTGAATTTCTGTAATAATATTTGAAACAAAGGCCATAATCACTTATTTTACCGAGAATATATTGTCTAAGGGTCTGTAAACTCCACTAATTTCTCCTCTAGGATTGTTACTCTCTGCTTAAATGGAGCTTCTATTGCTCTTAGGATTTCAGAGAAATTCTAAGAATTCTAGGATTCAGCGTGTGTGGTCCTCAGGCAGGCCCACTATTATAAAGAACTAATGGTCCTGTTGTCTTAGATTGGTAGCTAAACAATTCTTCACAGCAGCTTTCTCTCTCATAAGTATTTGGACTTCAGCTAACCCACGTACTTTCTGGGAACTTTCGCAGATCTTTGAACATATATAGTAAAAGCAGAGGATTCACATATTGATTCTTTGCTGTTACAAATTTAATGGTAGAAAATCTACTGTGGTTTTGGTTCAGATATCTGATGTCTTATGAATAAGACAGCTAAGAACATCAATTTCAAATGAAAGAAAGACACCCAAATCGTACTTTGCTACCGAGGAGTGATAAGAAATAGGAGTTCAAGGATTTAATTTTTTGATACTTCTATTTTTTCCCTAATATTCTAGTATCTCCACCATTTTGAATCCTAAGCTATACCATGGTAACTCTGGAAATTTTTAGTTCTGAAAGACATTTATAACAGATGACTGAGGGCTTAAAATCAAGTGTATTTCTGAGAAATCCAAGGCTATTTCTAAAGCAGTTGTCAGTAAAACTGAAGTAATAAAATCGATTAAGAATTTTAATTTTGGAGTTTAATTTTTAAAATGTTTCACACTGAGTGATGTGATGGGCTGGATAAGTTTACAAAAGGCACTGGATAAAAAAAATACCCAGATTCTACCACTTATTGGCAGAATGGCTTTGGCAATTTACTTAAACTTTCCAAACTTCGGCTTCTTTCTTCTCCTCTTTTTCCAGTTCCACTTCCTTTTAAAGAAATGGGGCAAATGATCTGGCAGGACATAGTGATTTTTTTTCCTTCAATTTTTCCCTTCCCCCTCATTTTAAGATAGTAACCATGCTTTGTGATTTCTTGCCTTTGGAATATTTGTAATGTATTCTGTAGAAAAGAGAAGCTGAGGTGCGCTCTTTGTGCTCTGTTAAACTTTATTTCTTATGATCTTAAAACCATGAAGGGTCATGCTAGTGTGTCCTGAAAGGGGGAGAGTCAGGAGCAGGTACATGAGTCAGAAATTAGCTGAGCAGAGAAGGGAGCTGCTGAGAAACTGGGAGGACATGAAGGTTTATGCGTCCTGAGAAGAGAAGGCATCTGTGATCAGGGATTTGGTTGCCTTTGGGATGATGGCAAGACCTCAGAGAGAAGGTTGCTCTCTCTATGCCTCCCAGCCTTGCTTAGGTGTCACATGCCTCAAGCCTCACAGGAAAGTGGAAGAGCAACCTCTTGTGACCATGTGACCATGTAAACTGGGATAATTATTGATGTCTGAGCAGGCACCAGGATGGATGGGTGACCAGAGACCAGATGAGCCTCTTCAAAGTCTTAATGCTATTTTGATCCCAGTGTTTTGCACAGCTCTGGAGTGATGGATGGGAGATGCTCCAACAATAACTGGTTAGATTACCCTTCAACCCAGGAAACTGGGTATTAGAGTCAATATTAGGTTGCCTGAAAACAGATTTCGATGAAGTATTTCTTGCATCCCTGATATGGACTGAGAATTGGACAAATATCTTGATATACACTGATTTTTCTCCTTCCTTTCCCCCATCCTTTCTTCCTTATTCCTTCCTTCCTTCCATCATGGTATCTTTCTGCAGTCAATCTGAATCATAATTATTGCTGGCTTCTGCCACTGATTAGTTCAGTGGGTTGGAGCCTGGTGTTAATGGAGCAGTGGTCCCAGTTTTATTTACTCATTGTTCAGAAAACTTTCAACAGAAAAAAAGGGTTACCCAACAACCACAATTGACTTCATTCTCCATCAGTCAAACTCGCCAAATAGGAACTGATTAGTCAAAGGGAATTTTAGAATATAAGTTGATTCATAACCATAACTAAAGGAGGTATGTCCCTATGAATATGAGTTAGTCATGCCAGCAACAAATGTCCCTGTAGATAGCAGTCCTTGACATTGTTCTCAAGGCAAAATCTGAATTATAAGTTTCAGAAACGACTTCTTTCTTTTACTGTCGGTTTACAATGTTGTGTTAATTTCACTGGTATACAGCATAGTGATTCAGTTATACATATATATATATATATATATATATATATATATATATATATATATTTTCATATTCTTTCCCATTATAGTTATTACAAGGTATTGAATATAGTTCCCTGTGCTATATAGTAGGACCTTGCTGTTTATCTATTTTATATATAGTAGTTTGTATCTGCAAATCCTGAATTCACAATTTATCCTTCTACCCTCCCCTTTCCCCCTGGTAACCATAAGTTTGTTCTCTATATCTGTGAGTCTGTTTCTGTTTTATAAATAAGTTCACTTGTGTCCATTTTTTTTTCACATTCCACATAGAAGTGATATTATATGGTATTTTTCTTTCTCTTTCTGGCTTACTTAGTATGACAATCTCCAGGTCCATCCATGTTGCTGCAGATAGATTATTTTATTCTTTTTTTAAGATTGACTAGTATTTCACTGTATATATATACTACAACTTCTTTATGCAGTCATCCATTGATGGACATTTAGGTTGTTTCCATGTCTTGGCTATTGTAAATTGTGCTGCTATGAACATTGGGGTGCAGGTGTCATCCTGAAGTAGGATTCCTTCTGCATATATGCCCAGGAGTGGGATTACTGGGTCCTGTGGTAAGTCTACTCCTAGTCTTTTGAGGAATCTCCATACTGTTTTCCACAGTGGCTGCACCAAACTGCATTCCCATCAGCAGTGTAGGAGGGTTTCCTTTTCTCCACAGCCTCTCCAGCATTTGACATCTGTGGACTTTTGAATGATGGCTATTCTGACCAGTGTGAAGGGATACCTCATTGTAGTTTTGATTTGCATTTCTCTGATAATTAGTGATACTGAGCATTTTTTCACGTGCCTATTGGCCATTGGTATGTCTTCATTGGAGAAATGCTTGTTTAGGTCTTCTGCCCATTTTGGATTAGTTTTCTTTTTTTTTTTTTTTTTAATATTGCTGTTGAGTTGTATGAGCTGTTTGTAGAAATGACTTCCTAATGTGTAGCTGAAATTTTTGTCTGCCCAGAAGGTTTGTGTCTCATCACCACTCGTTTCTGCTGACAGAATCCTCTTTATCACAGAGAATCTGTTTTACGTATTTTCATGCTAGAGGCCAGTCACAGAGTCAATCACAAAACCCTACCGATCTGCACACTGTAACTGCTCAGTGTACTGACTGGTTTTAGGGTGACTGCAAGACTCAGAGCATTGATCGAAACAGAACATTCAAGAAAGAACTTTTCAGTGGCATCTTTAGTCTAAGCATGATGTAAACCTAGAATTGACAGTTGCTGTTTTGTCACCACATGAGGAGAATTTATCTAAAAATGAAGACATTTGGGTCTCTGATTCCAGCCTAGCTTAGGCTTTATAATCTCTTGGACTTCTTGGTACATTGTTCAATATAAGTATTCTCCTCCACTTTTATCATTAAACTCTTTTGGGTTGGGTTTCTGTTACGTGTTTTCAGAAGTGCCTGATTAATACAGAAATCACATCAAGTCAGAGAATAACTGTAATCTATAAGGGAAAACATAGGATTCCTTGAAAGAAATTAAAAATACTGGTTGCAAAAGGGCTGATCATGGTAACAGCATATTTTTAATAACATAAATGTTAACTCTACTTCTCAGTAGCATGTCTAACCTTGTTTGCTTATAAAAGCTTCCAGTAGGGATCATTCTGTAAGAACAGAATGGAGTTTGTTCTGCTTCTCTGCAAGTTTTGTAATTTCTGAAACAGGAATTATTTCTATGAAGAAGGCTGCTGTGAACCAAAATGGCTTTCATGGATGATAATAGTTGTGTATCAATTTACAGTTATAACCAGAAAAACACAGTAAGCCTACATAATGAAGGGTTATATTATTTGCCTAAAAATATTGCCAGGGCTCTGGAATCTTTCACCTGAGAGAGATGGCGTTTGGTTCATTTATTGATCTTGTTGGATGAGTGATTGTGTCAAACCAACATATGCCAATTGATCACCAAAACCCATTTCTTGCTGCTGGGTAGTGGAATAGAAGACATTTTTGATTTGAAGGCAGAATCTTGACAGGGCCTTACTCTTGCAAGTGCTGGGAAATGAATAAATTAGCTCTGTGGTCTTTTTGGACTAAAGAAGGAAGATACTCTGCTTGCCTAGTGGAAAACAAAAATTATTCTTTAAACCATAGTGCCTTTAGTTCTTTTGACTTTTGTATTAATTGGACCATGGTATCAAGTGGCAGAAGCTAGGTCAGGTTGGCTTCAGGAAAAAGAGGGAACTCATCAGAAGGTTTAGAAATAAAAGAATGGACAACTGAACTGCAAGAAAGTCAGAGAATCTGTTAGATCTCATAAATAGCTGACACCAAACATGAAATTTTGAATTTTATCAAATGCTTTTATAAGAATATATTAGTAATAATTGTATCTTCTCTCTTGTCATCTGTATGATTTATATTAATAGAAATATTTAGAGTAGATAACAATATATATTTAGAGTAGGCTAACTTCTGCAAAAAACAGAACCAAAGAGTATAATAGTTCAAATAGAAGAGAAGTTTGTTTTTATGGGACAGGACTGGAGGGATGAATAAGTTAAGGCAGTCCTCTTCCACACAATCATTCAGAGACTCAGTTACATTCCCACCAACAGTGCACAAATGTTCCCTTTCCTCCCCTTCCTCACCAACACTTATCTCTTGTTTTTTGATGAAAGCCATTTTATCAGGTGTGACATGATACATCATTGTGGGTTTGACTTGCATTTCCCGGATGATTAGTGATGTTGAGCACCCTTTCATGTACCTGTTGACCCTTTATATGTTTTCTTTGGAAAAATGTCTATTCATTTCCTCTACCCATTTAAAATCAATCATCTGGTTTTTTTTTTTGCTATCGAGTTGTATCTGTTCTTTATATATTTTGGATATTAACCCCCTTATCAGATACATGATTTGCAAGTATTTTCTCTAATTTGGATATGAATCCTTTGTCAGATATATGAGTTGCAGTATTTTCTCCCATTCCATATGTCGCCTTTCCATTTTGTTGATGGTTTCCTTTGCTGTGCAGGAGATTTTTAGTTGGATGTAGTTCTATTTGTTTATTTTTACTTTTGTAGCCTTTGCTTTTGGTGTCAAATAAAAAAAATCATTGTAAGACTGATGTCAAGGAGTTTACCCTTTATGCTTTCTTCATGGTTTCAGGTCTCACAGTCAGGTCTTCTGAGTTGATTTTTCTGCATGGTGTGAAATAAGGGGTCTAGTTCTTTTTTTTTTTTCTTTTGTATGTAGCTATCCTGTTTTCTGAACAAGAGTAAATTAAAAAAAATAAAATTCTTAATTTCTTACCATTTTTGTCCCATTTAGGATATATATATCTATTTGAGTCAATTTTTATATTTTGCTTAAAAAGCATCATGTCATTCACAGATTTGTGCAAAATACTCTTTTATACTATATGCACTTGTTTAAATTTATTTGGTATCTGTATTCTTTTTGCCTTTTATCATTCCTAATTTTGTGTATTATTTCAAATTAGACTAAAGAGTTATTTATCTATTTCATTGTTCTCCTACTGCCTTGATGACCTGTATTTCCCCAGTCCCATCCCCACCTATCCTTCTGCCAAAGAAGCTGTCTTGGAATTGCTTATAAGTTAAAAGTTTTCTTTTTTTCTAACTTATCCTAAATTATTTCTGCTTTAATCTCCATTCCGTCTTTTTAATTTTATTTGAATTTATTGTTTTTTCTCCTAAATTCTAAGATTTAAATTTTAAATTGGTTTTGATTGAGGAAGTTAGTAATTTTGTTTTGCTTTTGTTTTTCTACTTATTTTCTATGAATTGTCTGCTGACACTTGGCTAGCGTTCATAACTCTGACATGTACTGTTGCTGTTATATTTTCTATTCTGTCTTACCTTGATTTATGTTTGACAAAATTTAGTTAGCAGACAGTTAAAATTTTCCTATGATACATCTTTCACAGAAGTTCCTATATTACAATTTTAAATGAAAAAAGAAGAACATAAAATTACATGTTCACTGTGGTACATAATAAAGTATGTACACATGGACAAAATATGGTTGAGTATGTGGAAAATTAAAGTGGTCACATTAACGCATAAAACATAGAAAGGTCTAGCATAGTCCCTTGGATACAGTTAAAATGTTATCTTGATAATAATTTTTTTTAAGTCCCTGGAGTTAAGAAATTAAAGATCTAACAATATCTATCAGGTTCATTTGTGTTATATACGGGTGAAATAAATACACAATGAACCAATTAATTGATGGAAGCAACTTCCATTAATAGTAATGTTGCTACATTTGATGTCACTTTCCCCTCTTGCCACTCTCCCAATGCACCTGCCCCCAGAAGGGTTTGCTTTGCCTAGCCTACCTCTCATTCCTCCACGTTACCATTTCTCACTCTTCTACTGCCTCCTTATTGGAGTATCTTGCAAGAGCCCAAGGGGAGAATCGTGATCTCAGATGTCCTAGTGAGGCCAAGAGACAGATAGAGAAGTGTGGTGTTCCTGCACTTGTATAAGCTCCTTCCTTTGTGTGTGGACTGAAACTTGCTTCACTTCTAAGGAATAAATTTGGCAAATGTGATGAGATATCACTCCTTGTGACTTCCATCTTGCTGGCACTCTCATTTGCCATCTCTCTTGCTTGCTCTGATGAAGCCAGCTGCCAAGTTCTGAGCTGTCTGTGGAAAGGCCCATGTGGCAGGCAATCCAGGGAGGCCTGCAGCCAATAGACCCTGAGGAACTGAAGCCCTCAGTCTAAAACCCATGTGAAAAAATGAATCCTGTTGACAACTATCGGAGGGAGCTTAGGAAAGGATTCATCCCCAGTTGGGCCTTAAATTGACTGCAGCCCTGTAATAGCTCCAGAGTCAAGGCGTCCAAATAAACTGCATTAGATTCTCAGCTCATGGAAACTGAGATAATAAATGTGTGATATTTTAAGCTGTTAAAAAAAATTCTTAAGATGTTCCCCTATGGTAGAGTACCACTTCTAGTGACCTACTACTATTCACAATTAAAGGGGATTTCCTCTTTGGGTTTCAGGCTTCAGACTGTGCTCTAGATTTACGTGCACTTTTGTTTAAACCATCCTGCTCTTGGAGAAGAAAAGATTGCTATTACACAATTTATACGCAGAGAATAAATCCAGTACAGACTAAAGGTAGTCATTTGTAACTACATGGAAACCCAATTAGTTGCTTGTTTCTATGAATTCTGAGCCTAAAATCCCTTCAACAAATCTCTGACTCTTTCTCAGCCAAGTTTCTACAAGTAGCTGATTGACTGATTGATTGATTGTACCTTACATGGAAGTACTTGGACCAAGGATTATAGAAATTAAGAGAAAGTTTAGGTAGGTATACAGATAAACAAGAACAGCCCTGTTCTTGAGGGGTTGATCAATGCTGTTGAGAGTAGGACAGACAGTCATTATTACTGAATAGGAATGTAGATCCAGCTGGGAATCTAGTTAGGGAAGACTTCCTGAAGGAGGCAGCACAAGAGCTGAATCCTGAGTCTCAACTAGGATTTAATGGCTGATGATAAGGGGAGGAAAACAAGAGAGACAAGTGAATTTCCAGATAGAAGAGCACAAACCAAGTAGAATTTATTTTAGGGGCAGGGAAGAGTCTGAGTTAGCAAAACAGAGTAAGAGTCAAAACTACAACTGTAAGAAATGGTAACTTTAGGGGAACCTGGACCATTTGAATTTTACCTCATTGATCAGTGTTCAAAACCAGAAATGCTTGCAGGGGCTGGGCAAGTCCCAGGAGTAAGTAAGGGGGCCAGATGTAAGCACACAAGCCCTCACTGGAAGGAAGGGAGGGCTGTGAAAAACCAACCCTTGCTTGTGGCTTAAGTTCCATGTCCAGCTCTAGCTGATTATGACCATACTTGAAAGGGAGCCAAGGCAGAGTTGTCAGTTCTTGCGGTTATTCAAACAAAAATAATCTAGATTTATGTAAAATCTACTGGTTTTTAATTATTGGCTTAAATTTTTAAGTCATGTTTGGTGGTCAAATAAAACGCATTTGCTTTATTTATAGCCCAAGGGCTGTCAGTGGCAGAAGAGAAGGCTGTGAATTGAATGGTGTCTTAGGAAGATTCAGTGTTTGTTACTGACTACAGTGGGTTAGATGTCAAAGAAAAATTGCACAAGACCAATTAAACAGGCAAGGAAGTCTTTATTCAAAACTATGTAGTAACGAAGAGAGACTATTGCAGTTGTGGCAAGTTTAGAGGGTGTGGGGCGCTGAGGGGGTGGGAGGGGAGGGGGATTGAATTTAACTCCACCAAGACAAAAGGCAAGAGAGTTTTTAAGTGCTGGAGTGTGCTAACAGAAAAGTAGTGGAGGAAGTTGGTAGGGAGGTTGATCAGTGTGATTAGGCTGTCTGTATTTGCTAATTAGCTCTTATCAAAGTTAAGCTTCCAGCCTTCCACAGAGGCTTGGAGATGGAGGTGCTGTATTTTCGATAATTATATTTCAAAGGGATGGCTCTCAGGTCAGTATTGAAAAATACATTCCTCTATTGTAGAAGATTTGCATCTCAAAGGGTCAGAGAAAGAATTTATAATTGCAAGTTTTCTAAAGTAAATCGTTCTAAGAAAACGGAGGTCAGGGGCCCACAGTCAAGAAAAAACTTGTCTAAAGTTTAATCAAGCTGAGGGAAATGTTAAAGTCGTCTTGTTCGCAGGAGAGATGAGTTAGAAGCCATGATAATAGTCCATGTATTCAGTTCTAAAATCTGAAACGAAGACTAATGCCTGAGTTGGGAAAATTTGTGAAAAACTTTGAAATGGGCCAAAAAGATTGCTAGGTACTTTCAGTAGAAAAGTAGGTCTTTTCTAGTGTGCACCCTACCTGGTTATCTGATCCTGTGGGTTTCATGCCTTTCATTATCTCTGAGATATTTTGCAAGGTTTTATCATAGAAATTATAGTTAATTGACAGCAATTCAAATGAATCTTTTTCATAGGCATGCAAGTGAAATCTGTCTGTGGTGGGGACAATTCATTTTCCTTCCCCCCTCCACTCATATAGTAAGCCAGTTTTATATCTATGTATAAATTATTTGCACCTCTTTATAAATTCATTTCAGTATTTCTTATTGCTTATGTATGTGAGGTTCTTTGACTAACTGGAACATCTTACTGGTTCCCTATTAATTAATGACCTGATACAATATTTGACACATGTTCATTTTATATTATTTATGGGATAGTCTTGATTTTTACCTTTAAAATTATCCTTTAATATCTGTAATAGAAAAGAACGTGTAAGTGTAAGAGGTTAAAAGAGTGGAATTAGGATCCAGCAATAAGTGTGGGGGTCAAGGAAGAGGAAAAAGATGAAGATGTTGTGGATTCTGAACCAAGGCGCCTGGACGGCTAATTTATCATAGCTAGTAACAAGGAAAGCAGGATGAAGAAATGTTCTGAGGCTGTAGGTGGGAAGAGGTTTTTTTTAAAAACAAATATTGAGTTTGAGAGGAGGTTATAATATCCTGTTGAAAATATCCAGCCCTTTGGAAAGGTATGACTGAGGCTCTTGAGAAAGTTCAAAGCTAGAGGCAGCAATCTGGGAATGGTCTGTGTAGAGGTGGCCAACAGACTGGATGATTTCCCTGAGAAAGGAATTAAAAAGAGGAGCTGAGGGCGGAGCCTTGGGGATCACCCACATCTAGGGACACGATGAAAAGCTGAGACAGCACAGCAAGATAGACCAAAAGGGTGAAATGTTTACTGTTTTCTTCAGGAGTAGGAACCCATTTAATCCCTCTACTGTTTTTTTCTGCGAATTTTGTTTTGAACCTCATCTGTAACCTTTTTTCTGCATTCACACATCCTGGCCTCTAGCTCTCCAGTATTCATTTCTCTCCCATGATAATTCCAAGTCTGTCTGTTAAATCACTTGGAATCCAAGAACGGAGGTGTGAGCCTCAAAGCTGCCATATTAAGCTGTGCAGCTAAGCACAAGTGGATTTACTTCTCTGAGTATCAGTTTTCTCACATGACAGAAGCAGACAATTATGCTTTCTCCAAACAGTGGTTGTGAGAAATAAGTACGGTGACACGAGGCAGTGTTTAGCACAGCACTTGGCATATAGTAAGTGTTCTTTGAATCTGAGGCTCAATTGCCAAATAGGCCACCCCACGATGGCATGATTCATCTGTAACTTTTGCCTATGGCTGAAAGATTTACAATTATACCACATTTATTGGGGAAGAGCTATTTATCACAATGAAAAATTATGCTTTTTGTATTCCAAGAGAATTAACTCGCCTCTAAATTTCATTTTCTTATTTCTTCTTTTTCTTCTTTTCTTGGCTTTAGTGTATCAAGGGAAACATTTTTTCCTTGCTTATGCCTCATTTCATGATGGGCTGTGATGAGCTTATAAACAGAGATGACAAAAATATCAGGAAAATATGGAATTGTAAAACAAATTCAGAACTTTGGTTTAACGTGAACATCTATAGTTTTTTCTCCATGGAAATTCTATATTGTAGGGAGCACATAGGTTTGCTCTAAGAATTCAGGAGTAATTGGATAATTCATTCTCTGCCTCTGCCAGCATCTGCTTTTTTGTTACATTTTATTCATAAGCTTTTCTTAAACAGGTATTTATAATTGAAAGGTTTGGGGACCCATTATACATTTGTTTGTTTGTTTGTTTGTTTTCCGCTGTTGAGTTCACATGAAGCTTTCTCCAGGAATCAGCCTGAAAATAATGCTGCTTTATTTTTATCTTCATGATACCCAACCCTTCTTTCTGGAGGGGAAAATGAGAAAGTCTGTGGGATCCTGTTAAATTTCCATCCCTTCCCCTATAGTTTCATCAAGATCAAACAGATTCCACATATTGGCAGCCACATAGAGCAGAGACCAAATCAAATGCATATGTGCAGCTGTGATAAAAGAGAGCTTTACAGAAAGGAAATAAAGGCCAACCAGGCGTGCCTGGCTGGCAGCTGAAGAAAGTACTGCTGTCATTATTAAAGGGAAATGAATAAACTGCCAAGGTTCAGAGAACATAGCATCAAGTGTTGCCTGTGGACCCAAGGCTGGGTGACTCATTTGTTTGGTCTTACTGAAATGGGAGAGCCTCTTTAGAAAATCTCTTGATAACAGAGTATAATACAAAACAGTTCAATGATCGTTGAGATTTGTTAGATCCTTAGTTGGTGCAGGGACTGTGCTAAGTGACGTGGCTTCCATTTGTCTAATCCTAGCAGTAGTGCTGTGAAGGAAGGACTAGCATTAGCCTCATCTTATAAGGTGAGAAAACTGAGCCCAGAAAGGTTAGGTAAACTGCTCAAAGTTTATACCTGGTAAACACCAGAGCCAGAATTTGAACCTAGGCTCTTTGGCACCAAAGACTACTTGCAATTATTCTGCTAAATGTTCATGCTCCTTTTTAAGTATTCAGTTACTTTACTGAAGAACAATTCTATCCAACTAGGGTACAATGTTGAAGGAAGCCAGTGCAATCATTAGAAATAAGTTGTCATCAGTGAGTTTATTAAGTCATGTGTTTAAAGAATTTTATTTCAGGTATTTAGTTTGTTATATTTTTAAGGTACAAATCTAGTTCCATGTTTCTCTGCTGGTGGGTCTGGTAAGTCTGAGAATGTGTATTAATTACTTAGGGATTGAGTGCAGTAAGAAGTACTGACTAGATCATTTTCTTTCCTCCCTCCTTTCCCTCCTTCCTTCCTTCCTTTTATTTAACTAACATTTATTAAACACTTACTAAACTCTGGGGATGGAACAATGAAAAGCATTTACACTTACAAAGCTTTCATGCTAAAAAATTAAATAATAAGTAAATATAAGTGTATCAGATAATAATGGCATAGAGATCATTAAATAGGAGGCTGTGATGGTAACTGGGTATTGAGGTTCCTTTAGGTTAGGTGGGCAAAAAAGGCCTGTGGTATTCGGCTGCTGACCTGAATGATGAGATGCCAACCACCCGAAGAACTGAAGTCAGGCCTCCCTGGGAGAACAAAGAGCAAGGACAGAGTCCCTGAGGATAGAAATACCTTGGTGTATTTAAAGAACCAAAAGGCCAACGTGACTGGTCCATGATAAGAGTGACAGGAGCTGAGGCCAGCCAGCGATCAAGGCATCGCCTAGTCACTTAGGACCTTGTGGGTCCTCATAAGGAGTTTGGATATTGTTCTCAATGGATGTCATTTAAGTGGGGTGGTGTAATGATCTGATTTAAGTTTAAAAAGGTAACTCTACTTTGAGGCAGAAACTTAGAGGTCAAGATTAGAAGCATTGGGGTGCATATTAGGAAGCTTTCAGAGTGATGGAGAATAAGGATGATGGGGGCCAGGTGGAAGACTGCTCAGTCTAGGATGCTGTTTCTAAGAAGGAAAGAGGTAAAAATGGTAAGTAAGCAACTAACAAGGTCTGCTTTAGATAAGCAAATAGAGGGTAAGGTAAAGAGAAGAATCAGATTTAAGAAGTGAGGAAATAAAGAAGCTAGTTCATCTCATATAATTTATGGAGATGATGGTTTATTATGACAAAAAGGAGGTTTCCTTGTGGATATGTCAATCTACCTAGATCCCTATTTTGTTTTCCTTTAAGTCCCTCATAGAGTCACAGCTGAGACCAATGACATTGTCTTCTACCTCCTGCCCCCTCCCTTACCCCTCTTGTGGGCTGAATGGCACCCCCAGAGTCTAAGGCAACTTAGAAGTTAGGAAGACTTAGAGAGATTTAGGTCTGAGACTTAATGCTAACACATAAGTTGAATAAGTGAGGCATATATTTCCTTTAGAGACTGGAAAAGACTGATGTTTGAAAATGAACTGTCTTCCAGGCAATGGAATATTATTCAGCATTAAAAAGATATAAGCTATAAAACAGTGAAACTTGGGGGAAACTTAAATGTATATTACTAAGTGAAAGAAGCTAATCTGAAAAGGCCATATATTGTGTGGTTCCAGCTATATGGTATTCTGGAAGAGGCCAAACTATGGAGACAATGAAAGATCAGTGGTTGCCAGGGGTGGAAGGAGGGAGAGAGGTGAACAAGCAGAGCCCAGAGGATTTTTAGGGTAACACAAATCTTCTGTATGATATTGTAATGATGGATGTATGTCATTATAAATTTGTCCAAACCCATAGAATGTGCAATACCGATAGTGAACCCTAAGGTAATCTGTGGATTATGATGTGTCAATGTAGGCTTATCTGTGGTAAAACATGTACTATTCTGGTGAGTGATGTTGATAACGTGGGAGGCTATACCTGTGTGTGGATGTGTGGAATCTCTGTACCTCCCTCTCAGTTTTGTTGTAAACTTAAAACTACTCTTTAAAGAGTCTTTAGAAATGAACCTTGACAACCTTATATATTTTAATGATTAAAGTTCTGAGTATTTTTAGTATTTTAGGTTTGATACTAACAAAAATACTGAAATGTACTTATTCTACCAAAGAATGGCTATTAGGAAGAATTCTGTCATGTCTGAGGTAAAGAGTCATGTATAAATTACTTGTGGCAGATAATTTTAAGAATATTTTTAATCATATGCCTACAACATGCATAATATAGAACATTTAAGATTTAGGAAAGCACAAAAGGGAGTGAGTTTTTTTTTTTTAATCAGTGTTACCCTCACTAGCATAGTGCCTTAATAAAGTTGAGTATATTCATTATTTTTGCAAATAGGTTCCACTTGACAGGCCCATCAAACTTTTTTCTACACCTTCCACATATTCTGCTTATATCAAAGCTAATATTTTAGTATTATTGTGCCTACAGGAGCATGGCTGAGTTTATTTCATAATCCCTTCCAAATTGGGTTAATGAAATGGAAAAATTATAGTAAAATCAGATGTTTTTTTACTACAGTAAAAAGTTTATTTGAACGGAATTTTTCTCTTTTTTGGACTGGTGTTTTTGGCACTGTAAATCTGCCTTCCAAATTCACCCACAAAAGTGTTTCTGTGGAAACAGAGCCACAAATAGAAGCAGTGGTTATTGATTTTCTTTTGGGGCTGCCACCTGGTTTCTGCAAAACCCTGGAGAGCATATGCCAATTTCCACGTGTATTTTAGCTCCTTTCTTGCCCTCCACCCCCTCCTATACCCTCATGGGTTTAAAATAATCCAGGCCTATCAATTATTTATCAAAAGAGCAGTAGATTGGCTGATAAAACAAGGAGAAGCTGACCTCTGCTTGTTATTAGAGTCTCCTGGGGGCGGCCTCTCCTATGGCCAGCCTCTTTCTGACTGTTTGTAGGGGACCCATTCAGGCCTGGGCAGATCCACCGCCTTGGTCAGGCCCTAGTGCTGCATCCAGGATGCTTTTCCTTATGCTCCCTGGTGTTCGCCAGCCTTTCCCAACTGTGTTTTGTTCCTTCTCCTTTCATCTAGGCCCTCCGCCTACTTGACACCCTCCCAGCTCTGTCTCAGCCAACTCCTCCCCATCCAACTGACTGCAGTTTAGACATTTCTTCCCTGAAGAAGCCTCCTGACCCTCCCTCTAGATGAAGTTAGACACGCCTGCCAGACATTGCTGTGGGACCTGTAAATGGTGACAGTAACATCTCTGTGGTTATAGACGGTCGTAGAAGATTGCAGAAGGCTTTTAAGTTAAATAAAGCAAAAGTTTGGCACAGCTTATTAGTTTTCTGCAGCAGCTGTAAGAACATACCACAAATTTGGTGGTTCAGTCAATAAAGAAATTTATTTTTTCACAGTTTTAGAGGCCAGAAGTTCAAAATCAGCATTGCCTTCAACAATGCCTTCCCTCTAGGGGAACTTGTGTTCCTTGCCTGTCCCAGCTTTTGGTGGCTGGTGGGAATGTTCGGCTTGTGGCTGCAGCACTTCAGTCTGTGCCTCTGTGGGTGGCCGTGCTGCCTTCTCTGTGGACCTGTCCTCTGTTTCTCTTCTTAGGACACTTGTCATTGAATCTAGGGCCCACCTGGATAAACCAGGATATGATCTCCTCCTGATTTTAAATAATACATCTGCGAAGACCTTTTTCCCAAATAAGGTCACATTTACAGATTCTGCGGATTAGGTCACAGAGGACATATTCCTTTGGGGTCCATCATTCAGCCCACTACACATAGTAACTGGCACCAGACACTAAAAGGAAGAGCAGCTCTCAAGAATGAGGAGAATAATGACAATGACTTGTTGATAAAGAAATCAGAGCATATTCTTGTTGCCAGAGATTAGGTTCTTGTCTCGTCTTGGAAAGAATTCAGAGTTGAGACGTGGAGGTTAAGAAAATAAAGTTAGAATTTATTAAGGGATAAATAGTGTGCTTTCAAAGGGAGAGTGGACAGGCTCAGGTGAGCAGCTGCCCTGAGTTTCTTTGGTAAGTTGGTTACATAGAGTGTAAAAATGAATGGGCAGAGTACTCATTAGGGAGGGAAGGGTCAGGAGTCATAGTCCCTAATTTTCATCCCATCTCCACCTTCCTGAGGGGAGGAGGAATCTTTGTCCTTATTTAGTCTGAATCGGAAGTGTCATGGCATCAGTGCACAATGGGTACTTCTAATCTGCAAGGCTAATTTTATTGAAATGAAGGCATAATGAGCAAAAGGTTACATTCAGACTTTGGAGATTCCTGCCTTTTCCCACCTTTCTTTGTTAGCTTCCGGATATCTGTCACTGTCACTCCAAAATGTGTGATTTCTAATCAGTCCAGAGGTTCCTGCTCTTCTCTGTCTGCCCAGGGACCCCTGTTGTTTACATGATGTGTGGTTTCCTGCATTTGGCCTGTGCTTCTCCTTTTTTTGCCGCATTCCTGCCATTTGGCCTGCGTCCCCCTCTCTCTGCTCATATCTAGCTATCTGCCCGCTCTAACATCCCCGCTGGTTCTCTTTAGACTAGTGTCTTTACCTTGGTGGGCTGTGTTGTGCTAAATCTCACATCAGTGACTTCACTCCTGCTCTTGTCTCACATCTCTGGACAGAGGCTTTGCTATCTTTATCCTACCCATCTTTAAAGGTCAGCTCAGGTTTAACCTCCTCTACAAAGCCTGCTGCATCAATGGCAGTGATAATAAAAGCACCTAACATTTATTAAGTCCTTATACTTGCCAGGTATGTTACAAAGAGCATTAATTTCCCTTTTGATACCCCCACTGTTCTTCCTTCCTTTGACTTGCTATAACATTTGTATCTGTACCACAATAAATACTGTTTAATTATATACTGTCAGATAAACTAATTGTAGGTTGTGTGTGTAGCCTATATATAAATTCTTTATAATATACACTACTTATATACTATTTTACTACACCACTACTACTATGGCTAACATTCATTAGAATAGGTACCATGGGCCAGTAACTAAGTACTTAAATTTTCTCTTTTAATTCTAAGAGCAATTCTGTAATGTGTGTACTTCCTTTATTCTCACTTTTCAGATGAAAAACTAAATAAATTTTACAGTTAATTGCCCATGATCTATAAATGATGGAACCAGAATTTGAGCCAAATCTACCTAACTTCAGAGACGTCAAAAACTTATACATGTTATTTTATATATTTGCCACCGTATCTTGCAAGGGTTGGTCTGGCCATCCCAAGCATTTAGGTGGATTTGAAGCTTCTGAAGGACGAACCTCTGCTTTCTATAATGGCCTATTATGATGCTGAGCTTGGAATGAAAGGTTTTTATTTTGGTCTTGTGTTTGACCATACTGGGCGATTTAGAGTTTTTTTAGCCAGTAGCTCTAAGTGTGGTCCCTGTCAGCAGCAGGTAACAGCTCTAAAATCCTTTGCAATGCAGATGTAAACCAGTTGAGAGACTCAGCTCAACATAACAAAAACTCCTTCATCTCAACCCTCTTCCCCGTTTAAGCTAGTCTTCATCACAGGTAGGGAGTCAAGGAAATCAGCATATATTGTTTTCCTTCTTGATATTTTAAAGGTCATTAATTTAGGTAGCATTAATAGCATCAGCAGGGGGCTGAGAAGTGTTAGAGAGAGACTCTGAACCCTGCGGCAAAGCTCTCCACACTCTAGAGGGAGAGAATTCCATGGTCCTTCAAGAATTTTTAGGACTGCTTTACTTATTATTCTTAAACAGCAAAACCTTTATCCTCCTGGAACCACGTCCACATAGACAATGATCTGACAAAATTTCCTTACCATTCATTTCACTAATTAAAAGGAAAAGAAGTTGACAAGATTTAAACATTTTTTTTTCCCCTCAAACCATCCTCAGTCAGTTTTCTGGTTTACATCAACTCAGCTGGAAAACAGCAGAATTATGGATTTTAACACAACACATACAAAAAGCATTTACTTTTCTCCAACTTTGATTTTGGTTTAAGTTGTTAGTATTCAGTTAATTATTTAAGGACAACTTATTTCCCATTTCCTTTACAATAGTGGTATTTTTTAAGACATAAATTCAAATTTTCCCTTTACCTCAATGATGTGGTGAAAATGTTTAAATATTATGTTAAGAAGTATCAAAAGCTTCTGTTAAAATTACCAAACTGATCTGGCAAATAAAAAAGTCAATCCTTGTGTTCTAAAAATATTTACTTTTGTCAGGCAGATTTTAGGAATAAAACAATGAACTATTTTCTGATGGCATTCATTCAGTTCTAAATGGTGATGAAAATAGTTTATGAGAGCTCACCAGGTGAGAACCTGGTATCAGAATTTCTTATCTTTATCATATTTGATCTTCACAACAGCTTTATGAAGAAGTCATTAGTATTATGCCCAGTGAACTGATAAGAAAATTAAAAATCAGAGAATTTATGTAATCTCCCCAAAGGCATACACTTAGTATAGTATTTGACTGTACACAGAATATACAAAGTGTACTTCTAAATACACTGCCCTCTTCAACAATAATTGCCGATGCTTTGCCCTTCATGAGTAAACATTTTATAAAACGAGTAGTGTGACGGTGCCGAACTTTACCCGAGCCCTTTGACCCTAGAAAGCAGTAATGGTTGAGAAATCTTATCCCCCTTAAAAAAAAAAAAAACAAAGGAAAAGTAAAAGAAATCTTCCCACCCTTTAAGGACCATCCTGTGCTGTGGTATTTTGAGATAAGACCTGCTTGCATCCTTCCTCGGGACTCCCATAAACTCCAGGATTGCATTCTTGCTTATTTGTCTCTGAAAAATTTCAGGCTCCCTCCTGTTCTTTGAGACATTCCTCATTAATGAATATTCTTCCTGTTGCAATAGTTTGCATAAAATAATCTCCTTTTCTGCATTTGTCTTTCACAGTTTGGTCCTGTAACTCTGATATGACGGCAGCACTTTTGGGTCCCTGTGTACTGTGTTCAGTGAAGAACTCTTGGAGCTCTTCATGCTCTGCTCCTGGCTGGTGATTGGTGCCAACAATGGTAAGTCCAACTCCTGCTCCTGTACTGTGGACTTGTATCCACTGCAAGCAATGGTAAGGATTTGATTCTTTTTGAATATACGCTTGATTTCTGGTGCCAGCTTCTTTTGGTTTTGTGGTCTGACCACTTGGTGGTCTCTGTAGAGGAATTAATGGTTTTTAGAGGTCTTGTCTGTCAGGTGAGAGATGATGGAGTCTGGTTTGTTATTCTTTTTTGTTGGTGTATTTGTTTCTTTGGAAAATTAAGAGCTTGTACCCACTGGGAAGAGAACAGCTCTTTGATATGGATCAGTGAGTTTTGTATTTCTATATTTATGCTTGACCGATGACCAAAATTTTAGAATTGAAGCTATATGCTTTCTCTCTTTGTATGTTTATGTTTGTCATTCAGAAAAGACTCTACCTTTCATTCTGTGAGTGTGTAATATTTTCTGCCTCCAGATGGAATTATTAAGTTGGGTTATAAGATCTTTTAAGGATTTCTATTCTGATTGGCTTAGAGGTAAATTACTGCATATATAAGATGTATATTCCTAAAATTCCCAGAAATTAAGGAAATTGAAATACCAAGACTTTCAATGTACCAAAT
Organism: Camelus bactrianus; assembly: GCF_048773025.1. Classification (NCBI taxonomy): domain Eukaryota; kingdom Metazoa; phylum Chordata; class Mammalia; order Artiodactyla; family Camelidae; genus Camelus; species Camelus bactrianus. The sequence continues at coordinate 27,252,236 of NC_133548.1, forward strand.
TTTAAAAGTATCCTTACAGAAACCAAATCAGAAATGTTTTATGATTCCAAGCTCACATAATACAGGCAAAAAAAATCTTTGGCAAATGAGAATTGTTTAATATTTTTATTTGATAAAAAAAGCTATGATTTCTCTGATTTATCAGCACTGAGTATAGTGTACACATAGATTTTCATTTTCTTTGTATATCCTAGAGTAAGACTCACCTCTATCTTCCCTCACGACTTCTATACAATTCTAGGATGAATCCCTTGTTATCTGCTTCTATGAAACCCCAGGTCCCCTTACTTCTCTTTGAGATTTTCCTCATTAATGAATGTTCTCCATTTTGTAATGGCTAGAATAAAATCATCTCCTCAATTATCCTCTGCATTTTGTCTCTCCCATAACTTATCCAGTTCTCACAACAACCTTATAAAGCAGGTATCCTCATTTTCATTTTGCAGATGAGAACATCACATTATTGAGAAACTAATCGAGGTCATACATCTAGTAATGGATGGATATATTGCTGATTTTAGAGGTTGTGCTCTTAATCTGTAATCTATATATCACTGTAGTGAACAAGTCAGATTATTCTTTGCAAACATCACATTCCACTTAGGAATGAAATATTCAATAACTTCTGCTGAGTTAAAGAAGAGAGTATAGTATATTTTTCTTTAAGCTTAAAACTTGAGCCAGAGTTCATCACTTGATGGACATGCACTGTCTTGAGCAGGAAAATGAATTGTCTTATCAAATATATTATTAGTACAGGGACTGTGTTGAGCTGAGTCTGAGGCACATGACCAGACCACGAACTGCATATACGTTATATGGTGGCAGGAGACTGTGTGAACCGGAGCTGTCTTGAAAGATGGCACCAAGTACTTTGATTAGTCCTGGATAGGAGAAACCACTTTAGATGATCGCAGAACAAGCCCACTCCTTTGTAAATTGATTTTAAATTTTGATTATTATTGAATATTAAATTAATTGCTCATGAAGTTTAGTATGTCACCCCTGCTTAGAATCCCTAATTCTCTTGCATTTTTCAGTAAGTTCCTTGTTGCAAACTCTGCAGCTTTCTCACATAAATATTTCTGCAGCATATTCCCAGGCTATAATGAACTTTTAAGCTCTAGGTTAATCTCCTTTTTCATTTTCATTTTCTTCTGAGTGAACCTGAACAAATAAAACACTAAGCAATCAAGATATTATTTTGAAGAGTGGTCCTTACATTTTTGACAATGTCGGATTCTAAATAATTGCTGGAATAACTGCCTTTCATAAATGACTCTTTTGGTGCTTTTAACTAACGGAGAAGAATATGCATGTGTGAAGCTATTCTAAGATAAAAGCAATGGTTCAATATTACCCTAAAAATAACTTTAATTTGGATCCAGTCAGTTTTATCACACTCTTTTTCAAATTATCTGTCTTTAAGTATAGAAGATTTAGTAGATCTAGTAAAATATCGGGGAAAATACCGTAATGTCTTAAGGAAACCTGCTGTTGTTTAGAAAACTGCACGAACAATTCCCATCTGCAAATGGTTATTTATTACTTAGTTATTTTTAGATTTAGTTTTGGATGCATCGCTCACAGTAGCCTCTGGGTGCATTTGCAGAGTTTAATAATTAGCTTTCCCATTATAGCTTACGCACAACATAGAAGACAACATGAACACAGGATGCATTCACATACATCAGCACATGTTCAGGTGCAGACAGATAAACAGGTGAGTGAGTATACCTTTCATCCAGAGTTTCTCAGCCAGCGTGATTAGTTAATAGTACCTTAAAAGCCATGCATTTGACAGTAATCAAGGAGCCACTTTTTGGTCAGAGATTATGGTTTCTTTCTGGGCCAATGCTTATGTGCCTATAAGCTTTTCAGGAGACTATGAAATGCTGCGCTCTTGAAATGAAATGATCAGCTCAGCTTTGAAATACGGTGGAAAAAAAGCCTTAAAATACTGCAAAATTTCAGTGTAATATTGTCTGCTAGTCGTCTGCAACTCAGTTGTAAAATAGTTCACATAATCTCTCCCCTGGAATATGTAAGCATTTTGAGTCTGCTCGATATGGTACCAGGAAGATCCTCTATAAGTAAGAGTAGCAAGGCTTTCCCGAGATCTTAAAACAACCTGGCATGTTGCTGTTAGAATTCGTGAGGGGTATCGACCCCTCTTCAGAAAATCGCATTCTACCCACAGACAGATGCGCAAACTTCCCTTTGGGACATAGGTGGCTTGACCAATTGAGCTGGTAATTTGTGACTCAGTTAGAGTCACTGAATTGAGTGCACTGGTTAGAAAGATGAGCTCAATCGATCAGACTTTCTCCTCTTAGAAATTTTAAAGCATGTGAAGGAACTTTAAATTGAAAGACCAATGAAAAAGGGGGCTAAATCAGCCGTTGTGGGACCATATGCATGGAGATATTATGGGAAAGCAGACTCATTACTGAGAAAGAAGAATGGGATATACATATATATGTATGTATGTATATATTCTTCTGTTTTCGTAAATCTTAGTTCTTCAGCTTTTTTGTGGACTCTGTAAAATCTGACAATATCCTTGCTGTAAACTCAGTGTTATATAGGAACTAGCTTGAACAGCTTTCTATTCCTTGCTACCAAAAGAAAGCTTAATGAGACAGAAGTTGTAAGGGAGGCAGCACATCCTACCTTTTTAGAGAATAGGCAGTGCCAGACCAGGGAGAGAAATCTGGGAACTACATTTACAAATCAGGACACCTGGGGATAGCAGTCGTCGGCACCTCTTATGTAAATGTGGGTGGTATTCTGGTGCAGAACTGCGAACAGTCCCTCTGCCCAGATCTACCTCTCCAAACCTCTAGAAAGGCCCCTCCTATCCATTCTCTGCTACTTAGAAGAGTGACTAAGCCTGAAACTGGGGACTGAGGGAGGAAGGAGGGGGATGCATTTCCAGGATCCCAATCTGCAATGATTAGGTGGTGGTGTGTAGAAGTAAATCATATTAGGACTCTTGTGCCTTAGATACTGTCTATTCACAAGACCCCTTTTGGTAAAGCCTTATCTATCCATTGTCTGACATTTTAAACTCTTGGACCACATCTGCTCATATCCTTGCTAACTAAGTTTTTCTTTTCTCTGATCTAAATCTTCACATGGCCAACTTTCTTGTCATATAGACTTCAGCTCAAACATCACCTGCTTAGCAAGGCCTTCTTTAGTTACCCAACTGAAGTTGGAACCCTTTTCCCTGACATGCTATTACTCTATATTATTTTCCTCATAATAGTTATTGTTGTCTGAAATAACCCTGTCTTTTTTTTTAAGAGCAGAGACCTTGTCTTTGTTTATCACTGCTGCTTAGTGCTTAGACTAATGCCTGAGACAAAAGACACGCTCAATAAAATTTTGTTGAATTAATCAACAGTTAATATTCTTAACGGCATTTGGGATATTCAAGCTAATGTCATCTGTAGCCATTTTACAAAAAAAAAAAATGCTAGAAATTTGAAGTTGGTTTAGGTTGAGTTTTAGATAACGAAAGCCTAATAAAATTTTGCCATCATCTTAACAACTGGCAAGTTGATTACTGATCTTTCTATACCTTGAAAGAAAACCTGTAAGGGCTATTTCTACCCAACATGTTGCTGAGTTTCAGGTACCAGTAGTCAATACCATAGCAAAATTTGCTAGTAAAGATAGTTTAAATATCTGTTACCAAGTTTTGATGATGTCTTAATCAGCTCAGGCTGCCATAAAAATTACCATAGACTGGGTGGCTTAAACAACGGGAATTTATTTCCTCATAGTCTGGAGGCTGGAAAACCTAAGATCAAGGTGTTGGCAAGGTAGGCTTCATTCTGAGACCTCTTCTCTGGACTTGGAGGCAGCTACCATCTTGCTGTAAGAGAAGGAGATTGTTATCTCTCTCTGGTGTCTCTTTTCTTATGAGGGCACCCATCCCCTCATGAGAGCCCCTTTCTTATGACCTCATCTGACTCTAATTATCTTCCTGAGGCCCCATCTCCAAACACTATCACGTTGGAGTTTATGGCTTCAACATATGAATTTAGGGGAGGGGTACACAAGCATTCAGTCCATAATAGATGACTACTACTTTAAAATAATAATATCCTCTGTTTATATAGTATTTCTATGGTTGTAGAACAATTTCCCTGCATTTTCTTATATGATCCACACTCATGATCTTGTGAAACAGGACTGATGGTATAGTTCCCCTTTTTATAGATAAGAAAGCTGAGGTTCACAAAGGTTAAGTGTCTTGCTAAAGGTTCTGCAGCCAGGAGGCTGGAGAGACAATCCTATAACCCCAGCATCTGATCCCTGCTCCAGCCTTGCAAGCAATCTAGGAGTAATGCTTTAGTCAAATGTTTATTTTTCCCCCTCAAGGGCTGTTGTAAATTATTAGAATTTCCCTGTAATTTACTTTCAAGTTCAAATCTATATATAAATTCGGAAAAGGACTTTTCCTAAAAGCCCTCTAAAGAAGACTGTCAGTTTCTGCACTCCCTTGTGAGCTTTGGAGCTGTCAGCCTATGTTCTCTGTGTTTATTCAGAATAAGAGCTCATTTGTGAGGTTGACTGAGGAATAAATTAAAGGGAATTCCAGTGTTTATAAAACCTGATGACTGATGCCTTGTTCTCAGCAACCAGTGATGAAAAATCGTAAGTTAGCATCCTGTGACACTCATACTCTCAGGTTTGTTTGTTTGGGCTTTTGGTTCTAAAATACAGTTGACCCTTGAACAACATGGGTTTGAATGGTGCAGGTCTACTTAACACAAGATTTTTTTTCAGATACACCATAGTTGGTTGGTTGAATCCACAAATGTGCAACGACAGATAGGGGGGAAATGACTATAAATTATACTCGGATTTTTGACAGTGCAGATAGGCACCTCTAACCCCTTCATTTTTCAAGGATCAGCTGTATGTCAGTTGGCTAATCCCCAGAATTATTTCTGTCTTCAGCCAAGAGTGGAAAAAAGTGAGCAAAGAGTAGAAAATATTTGGGGGAGATTTTTTTAACTAATCTGTAGCTAGTAGAAATTTCTTCTACATGAGAACATCCTTCCTACAACCATGGCCCTTGTTTTGGAAACCGTGTGCAGGACAAAGTCTTTCTAATACTTAACCAAGTCAGAAGTAATGTTGATCTGATGAAGGAGAGGTAGTCAGGGCCGTGATGGGTGCTGGCAGCCTAGAGGAGGTGAGTAATTCTTAAGTTGCAGAGCAAAGACCTGCTATACGGCTTGGTAGTGCTTGTTCTGAAAGGTGTTGATCACAATCAGAATGAGGGAGATGGGAAGGGCGCCAATTCTAGAAGGAGCAGAATGTAACTTGTTCTATGGTCATTGACCATATTTGAAGGGACCTTCAGAGAGTCTGGAACACACTTCAGGCAGGAAGTATACCATGACCTCTTGTTTTTATAAAAAGCCCCGCATTTAGTTGTATGGGGAAAGCTCCTTGAAATAAACTATTAGGAGTTAATATGGAAGGCATGGTGGTGGTAATGCCTGTAGGAACTGAAATCCATCCCGTACCTAAACCTCCTTCCATTCACCTCTGCCCCAAGTTTGCTCCTGATTGATTGGTGCCAGCACACAAGGCTGTGGGCGATTTTGATCTGCACCAAGGTTGATACTTCATCTTGAGTCTTCATAACTGCCCTATTTCCTCATCACATATAAGGAAAGCTTAACAAAGAGCTGAAAGGATGACTCCACTTCACCTTATTATAGTGGACAGCTGGCCCGCAGTACCCACGGGTTCTGCATACATGCATTCAAGCGACCAACTTGTGGGTGAAGAACCCGCAGGTAGGGAAGGCTGACAGTACTGTGCCACTGTATACTAAAGGCCTTGCGTATCTGCAGATTTTGATATCTGTGAGGGGCCCTGGAACTGAGAGATGACTGTATCTGACAGAGTGAATCTCAACAGCAGTGTCACCCCACTTTGCTGTATTACGGTTAAAGGTGGGGTGCATTGCAAACTCTGAGTTACTGCAATTAAAGGACATTTTTGATTGATTTGCATTCAGAAATCTAAATCTGAGATGATTTAAGCTTATGCCAACTCAATTTCACTCACTTGGCTCCTCAGATGCATTCATAGATGGGGGAAAAAGACACCCCTGTAGCCAGGAAACCTGGAAGCACCTGTAACTCAGTCTGTTTAGTGGATGCTGCAGCTGCTAATCTGGGTTTGCCCAGGGGAGTGTTTTGTGCATGTGAACTACATCTGTCCTGTGTGTAGAGGTGGAAAAAGGGTTGAGCATCCTTTCATGCGGTGCTTTATTACAGACCTTCGTTCAGACTCTTGGGCATGGCATATCCGTGGCATATCCAGTCCACCCTCACCGCTTCCCTTTCCCATTCTTGTATCAGATCCTCTCCTTAGCTTTGCTTATTCTTACTTTCATTCTTGCCATTCTGATTCAGTAAACCTTTGCTTGTGACTCCTTCTGCCTTGAGGACTTTTCTAACCTCAGTTAGTGCTGCTTCTCTCTGCTCCTTATGTGACTTCTGTCAGACCCTGACCATATGAATGTATTTTTGAAGTTTTTTTTCACTTTTTCCTGAAGTGTAGTTGATTTACAATGTTAGTTTCAGGTGTATAGCAGAGTGATTCAGTTATACATATATATATACATATATATTTTTTCTTTTCAGATTCTTTTCCATTGTTATTACAAGTAACTGAATATAATTCCCTGTGCTGTACAGTAGGTCTTTGTTGTTTATCTATTTTATATATATTTTATACATATATGTATATTATATAATTTTGTGTATCTGTTAATCCCAAACTCCTAATTTATCCCTCCCCTGCCCTTTTCTCCTTTGGTAACTATAGTTTGTTTTCTATCTTTGTGAGTCTTTTTTTGGTTTGTAAGCAGAATTTGTATAATTTTTCTTAGATTCTACATATAACTGATATTGTATTATATTTGTCTTTCTATGTCTGACTTACTTCACATAATATGACCTCCCTCTAGGCTGCAAGTGTCCACCCAGGGCCGAGAGCACCTGACTTACTCCCCACTGTACCTGACACAGAGCTGTGATCAGAGTGAGGAAGTGAGGGGTCTGTCTTTCTCTCCAGGGTTGATGTTTCCTCACTTTAATGAGAAATGATTATGCTATTCTGATGTCTTAAGACCCAACCAGTACTGGTGTGCATAACGTGGAATGGGGAGGTGGTGTGGTAAAGTCAGTGAAAAATCCATCTACCAGGAAAAACTAGCTGAGTAACTCACAGTTGAGAAGGAACCACGGGCTGCTCAGAACATCTGCATTCACACACTTGGGACTGAGATGCATGGAATCAAGGCCCCCAGAACTCGTTCATTCGCCCTCACATCCCTTTAGAACTTTAAAAGGCAGATAGCTGAGAGGCTGGGGCAAGCAGGTGAAAAGGCAATCTTCTTTTCGTTTTCTCCCAACACATTCACTGAACTCTCTTGGCAAATTCCGTTGTTCATTCATTTTGGTACAGTCTTATCGAGTGTTATTCTGAGACAGGTATTGCGCTGGTTACACTGGATACTCAGGATTCAGGGAGGTGTTGCAGGCTTCTTGGGGAGAGAGAGGAGGATTCAATGGATCACTGCAATTCACTGGGGACCCTGGTCCCCAAAGAGAACAAAAACATTTATAATGGACTTAGTTTGTATCCCAGAAGGCCTCCTATCTGCTTTGTACAAAGGAAAATCTGCTGCCCTTTGCCCTTTTCTATGTAAACAAAGGCTTTATAGTGTGGTCTGGACTATTTGTACCACCGCTGAGAGAATTCAAAGCCAGGGAGAAATTATTTGTGGTAATACGTATATTTGAGGGTGAGATGTTTGAAGAATTTTGACTAGTTAATGACTAAGAAAGGCAAGAAAATATTTTTTTCCTCTCCAAAGAAAATACAGTTTAGAAACTGAGATAACATAAGTATTTGTTGGTCACAGCAAAGAATCTTTCTGCTGTTTATTTGTGTGAGTTTCTAGGAATCTCGAAGAGAATTTCAGAGAGAAATGGAATGTTTCTTGTTTGCTTTATAAAGAAATTATTTTAAAGGTCAAAGAGGTGTGTGTGTGTGTGTGTGTGTGTGTGTGTGTGTGTAAGGGCGTGCGTGCGCATGTTTGGGATGGGGAGGAGCCTGGGGGAGGAGCACGTTCTCTCCAGTTGGACCCCCCCATCTCGCAGGTGCCAGTTAGTCTACCCCAGTGCCACATGCCCATGTATTCTTTATGGGAGCCACTCCAATTCTCACCATTCTTCAGACACATTTCCCCTTTCCTTGTCAATCCCTGCCTGCTTCCCCCAAATTAGGTGCTACTCCATTCGTTGCATCCCAGAAACACTATTCTCATACCTCCATCAAAGCATGCCCCTTCTTATTTCCTAAACTGCTTATGCATCTCTAACAGCTACTAGTTTACGAGGACAAAGGGACACAGACCATGTGGTATTATCACTAGCGTGGGGTCTGTCCGCATTGCAGAGTCAGTTGTTAAAGGCCCAGTTTTGCTACATAATGAGCTATGTAAATTTGAGGGGTAAGTTGGTTAACCATTGTGAGCCTCAGTTTCCTTCTCTATAAAATAGTGATAATGATAGTCTCTACCACATAAAGTGTTTAGCTCTGTAGAGAAAATCAAACAATATGTATGTAAAGAATTTAGCAGAGAGCGAGAGAGCCAGGTGCTAGGTCGACACTCAAAAAGAATGTTATCATTCTTGATCAGGTTCTCAGTAAGTATTCCTTGTATGACCTGAATGAGTATCTTCCTGAAAGTGCTTTTTCCTCAGCTGCATTTTCACTGCGGTGCTTTAGTAATTCAGATTCCTGATACCTTAGAAGTGCAAATAGTTTTGAAGACCTCAGGCATTTTAACCTTTAAAATTCTCTGGGCTGTGATAGAAATGAACAGTCAATGGCACATGGAAGCATAATTCATAAAGCTTTAACATGATCCAGTTAAAACATCCAAGTTTCAATATACCTGTCCTCTTTTGTACGTCATTCAATCTCAACTGTCATCTCGCCGACAGTGTTCCACCGTCATGGGACTGATCTCACAAATTGCTTTTGGGAAACTAGTCCCAAGATCTTATGCTCTCAGCCCAGCCTTCTATCATCCCAAGAAACATCCTTCTGATGAGACAACAGTAAACTCAACCATCTGCTTTTGGCATGTCTGGAACTGCACAGCGACTGCCTCACACTGTGGAGGTATAGAGAGGGTTTGGGGCCAGTACACGGGAACATTTTTACTTTTGGAGAAATCCACCCTCCCTGCTTTCTGGAATGGACTATAATGAGGCTGGAATTGAGACAGAGCCTCTCCAGAGCTGGCATGGGGGCCTTTCTCTCAATTCCTTCATCCGCGGTTGAGGCCAGAGGATCACAGATAAATTTATTCATGACAAAGTTTCTCACTTTCGTCACTAACTAGAAGTTCGGAAAACCAGACCCCATATCATTAATATTTTTTAATTTAATTTATTTTCCTTTTCACCGATTACAGTCTGATTTTTTTTTAGTTATTTAAAAAGACTCAAAAAAATCTAACAGCAGCGAAAAGCAGTCCTCCTGGTGTCCTTCGCCGAGCCAGCAGCGGTTAGGTGAGTGAGCACAGGGCATATCTATAATTCAGCTCTGGAATATTTCTCTTAATAATTAATAGAGCGCCACAAAAGGAGGAGGCCCAATAAGGCCCTCGAACAAAGCTGCCAGCTGAGGACGACAGTGGCCGCCTCGGCGCCAACTGACCCGCCCAAGGTCGGATTTGCTCCAGCAGTCCGGGCTCGCGCCGCCACTGCGTGCCTGGCCCGTCAGAGGGAGCCGGGAGAGGTGCCCAGAGCCCGGTCGCCACCTGCGTGCGTGCGTGAGTGCGTGCGTGCGTGTGTGTGTGTGTGTGTGTGTGTGTAAAGTCTCACTTCCCACCGCTAATCTTCTTTTGGCGTATTTGTGAGAATTGCATATTTACATCCATGTCCAGGGGCATTTCGCACGCCGGCCACCTAGTAAGCAACCCAGGAGTCCATCGGTGAGGAAGCCGCTGCTGGCACACTCACTCGCCTGCCCACGGCGGGGTAGTGCGGGTTTTTGTATTTGTTTTTGTTTTTTCCCCCCGTATTTAATGGAGGTGGGTGGCGTTGGAGATACGACCACTACCATAGAGACCTCCCAGAAGCCAAACCTCTAGCCAAGTCCTATTTCTTTTTGCAGCAACAGGTTCGCCGAGGGCTCCTCCCCTCCTTCCAAAGCCCCCAGCCCCCGGGGGCGGACTTGCAACCTGCTCCTAGCCCGCCGACTCTCTCTCGCTTGGACCTCAGCCTCTGTCGCGCAGCCTGTAGCCTGGGCCCGATTCCAGTTTCTGCTGTCCTCCCCTCCTTGGGGTCGAACACGTGTTTAAAGTCGGTCTCCTCCGCGCCCCGAATTGAGGCCGACAAATTCTCTGCGAGGGAGGCGGAGACCTAGGGGTCTGGGCGCGCTCGCAGGCGGGCTGGCGACCTCGCCAGAGATGCACCTGGTCCCCGACCCCACAAACCCGTTATGGTGCCGGGGCTGTAGGGTGGGATGCCCGGGAAGATGCTGAGAAAGAGGGTCAGGGAGCGGAGAAGACGCCCAGCCTTGCGGTCAAGACGGGAGCTCCCGTTGAGGTCACCCCCACCAGCCTCTCCTGGCGTTTCCCGCTCTGCCGTCGGGACCTGATTTCGGCTCCAATGGGGACACCTCTCCCTCCGGGATTAGCTCATCGCCTCTGGGGGCGCCAGCCAGGGGTTCCTGGCATGGTTCCCAGTGGCTCCCCGGAGCCTTGGCGTCGAGGGGCCGGACTGGGGGGCGGGCAGTCGCCGCGTCGTGACTGCGCCCGCCCCGCCACGCCGAGAGGCCCTCCTGCCGACCGCGGTGAACGCCACACCCTCGGACGGCCCTGGCCCCGCCCCCGGCCGGCGCGCGCTCCCGGCCAGGGGAGGCGTGTGCGGCTTCTGCAGCCAGCGGGAGAGGGAAAGGGATGGATACTGGAGGAGGAATTCGGGCTTAACAAGTGATCACTGCTGTCTAGGATTTTGCTTCTTTTCCTGGGGAACCCTGACTTCCTTTCCCTGTTTAGCCCTTCTGTGCTGAACTCCAGAGGAGCCAGGAGTCTTGGGGTCTTCCCTGGGGCAGCCCTGATCCCCACCGCCGGGCTCCAGCAGCGGGGACGGTGTGCCCCGCTGGCCAGGCAACAGAACTTGTTCCGTGGATATTTTGGACTTCCAACTGCCACACCGGAGTGATTCCTTCTCCCCACAAGATCATTCTTCCCCTCCTCCAGCTGTTGTAGCTTGAGGAGGGGAAAAAGCCAACCGGGGATTTTCTTTATTTTTATTTTTCACCCCGCCTGGGAGTGGTAAGTATGATACCTGTCTCATCTTTCCCCCACTCTCCTCTTGGCTGTTAAGAAACAGTGGGTATTTGAGGGATAAATAATATCGGGAATGTGACAGAAGGGCATGAATGGAAGGCGGTTAAAAATAAACCAGGAGGTGGGAGAAGGAAGGTGCAGATGCTGCGCGGCGCTCCGGGGGGCCAACAGTTGTTATTTTCCCAACCCCAGGGATGGGGTGCGTGCGCCCTGCTTAATGTGCCCGAGCGGGAACCTAGATCTGGAGGCGAGGGCGCGATTAAAGATGTCGTTTCCCAGCGAGGTGGGGTTTAGATTTAGCATCGTTTTTCCTCGTCCCAGACTCACCGGTTCTGTTCCTTAGGGAACAGCTGGTGAACGGGTTTGAATTGCTGCTTCTCCCAACATTTGGATTTGCGTGCATTTTCTGAGCATTTGAGCAACACATAGGGACTTGTATAAATGGCGTGCGTTGAAGTGTGCATTTCTCACGGTATTGGCTCTTCGAATTCTCTCTCTCAATCTCCCTTTCTCCTTCTCTCTCTCTGATAAGGTTCAGGTACCACCCTAAGACAGTTACAGGAATTAGCACTGAGAGATGAAAACAGCCTTGCCGTTGGGGGAGGGGGGCGGGGTGGGACGAGGAGGAGTAGGATGCTTGGCTGCTGTTTGGGGGCGCAGGGACTGGGGAGTAGGTAGTCAGCAAAATCCTATTAGTTGATGGTGTTAAAGAGAAAGGGACATTTCCCTACAAAGATCTCCCCCATGAAGTCTCCTGGGAATCCGGGAGAGTGGCTTCTCCTAACATGAATACCCTGAGTTGAGAAGGAAGAGAGATTTTAAACTAGTCTGATTTGCTGGATAGAAGGGTTTTTCCTCTTTCTTTCTTTTTCTTTTTTTCTTTCCTCCCTCCCTCCCTCCTCCCCTTCCTTCTTTCCTCCTCTTTCTCCTCCTCCTCCTTCTAAGATCAGGGATAGTGAGGTAACTGGTAGCAAATTAAAAGGAAGGTTATTTGGTTTTTTGTACATTGTGGGAGGGAGTTAGATAAATAAAAATTAACAACCTAAATAAACAAGTAAATAAATAAGAAATTATTTGGTGTAGATAGGTCAGGGCTAGATCTCCTGCAGAGTTGACTGTGAATTAGAAGAACCTTTAATTTATGACCTTCTAGGAGTCAGTTGGGCGGAAGAGGGGGTGTGCATAGTATACAAATTTACCCGCACTTTGGTTACACTGGAGCTTTATTTAAATAGTGTATTATAACCACTTTGAGGGGGCTAGGGAAGAAACTGAGCAAACTCTCAGGCTATTTGGCCTGTGAAAGTCCTTAAAGGATGTTGACTTGACCGTCCACAGTGAAAGACCTGTGAGATTTGGAGACCTTGTGAGAGTAAGCATTTCAGAGTATGAGATGATGTTAGGCGTCAGGCAAAGGAAGGAGGGTGTCAGCTGAGATACCTTCAGAGGTGTATTTTCTGGGTTGTGTGTCCCAGTCAAGCTCACCTCTTGCCCTGGGAGAATGTGTATGATTGGGAAAGGATGGATGATTGGGAATACCTTTGTTTGCCACTTCCCTGCTTGTCACTTCATAAAACCTAGTTGTGTTTAGGCTTCTAGGCTGACACGATGCAGAAAGGAGCAGCAGGTGGTCAAGAGCTGGGTGCTGTTAATGGCTCCAGAAGGCCATTTCTCTTATGCTCCCCAAGTGCTTCCAGTAATAGAAGCTGGTAGATGCCCTGGATTCTGGCTGTCATTGTCCTTCCCAATTCTCTGGACCACTCTCTGCATTCTTGGAAGTCCTGCTGGACAAAGCGAATAGAAGAAGCAAGAGGAGAGAAGAGATTGGGGCAGGAGCATTTACAGGTCCTGGGTAGAGGGGATGAATTAGCTGGATCTACAGAGAGCAAACTAAGGAAGAAGAAAGACCAGAAATACCAAGTGACGGGGGAACAGAGCAAGGCTGCAAGAAAGATGTGATCAGGAAGTGGGGGACTGGAAATAAAGTCAGGCAGAGAGAAAGAGAGAAGGAGAGAGAGAGAGAAGGTGGGAGAAGGAGAAGGAGAGAACTTGGGAGATAGATGGTTAAATTATAGGGAAGAAAGTATCACAGGCTGAAAACACGGTGCACACAAACTGGGGTTTAAAACCTAAGGAGATAGTCCCTTGAGCAAAGTGTAGGAGGAAGCATCGAGGTGAACATGGAGGAACTGCGAGGAGAGAAGCTGATTATTAGAGAAGTGGAAGCTGGGATTAGTTCCTAGGCTGTGGGTGGTAGGGAGTGTTCTGGAGTCTGGGGAACAGAAAAACAACAACAGGGACCTGCTTCAGGGAGTCAGGGAGGTGCCAACTTAGTACAGGCCATTGGTGAGTCTCAAGACATCCCAGATGTCCCCAGATTCTGTCCTCTGCCTGCTTAGAGGGTGGTATAAGGACATGCATATTTGGGGGTGGGTAGATGGACAATAAAAGTGTAGGTTACTGTCATGTTATTAATAACCTCCAGCGTTTACTGCTATTCCTTATGCACGAGGCACTGTGGTAGTCTGTCAACATCCATTATCTCATTTAATAACATTTAATGAACGCTTAAAAAAATGGGATGGGGGAAGTTGTATTATTATCTCCACTTTGTAGATGAGGTGATTGAAGTGTGTTGAAATGATGAAGTCTGGATTAAAGAAAACTGGGTTTTCCAACTTCTCTAAACCTGAATTAAGACAGAGGAGTGGAAGGGCACTCAATTCAGAATTATTTTGTCAGTGGTAATTGGAAAACATGCCTTGAGATCAATGAACGATGGGACACAGCTGTAAAGTGACAGCATTATTCTTGTGGAATGAAGAGAGTGGCAGTGAGAATTAAGACCTGGTATTAGTGAAAAGGTGGATTGAAGGAAGAGCCATGTGGGTCAAGAGAGGAGAGAGGAAAAATAATTCGGTTGCCATAAAAGTTGATGGTGCTGAAACAATATCCAAAGAAGAAGGAAAGAAGGATGTTTAGTGAGAGGGAGATTTAACATCCTGCCCCTACGCCTTGGAAACGTATGGTCACTTTGGTCCTTTATATGGCTTGCTTGAGGACAAGAGAAAGAGATACATATGAAGGAGACACTCAGTTTGCTCTTTATCATTTGATTCTTTTTATTTTTCTCCTATGCTTGTTTCCCTTCCTTTTCCAGGTGAAATCCTTCTTCTGCATAATTTTAGCTGAAGGATGCTCTGCATTTCCTTGATTTCTATGGAGACCTCAGAGCTGGGCTTGCCCCCGCTGACACCTCATCTTGCACCTTCTCTACCTCCCAAGGTCTTTGCCTCTAACGCTAGCTTGGCATTGCCCCTGGGTCGGGGAAGCCTGTGATGAACTTAAGGGGAGAGCCTGGAGAATCTCCCTGAAAGGCTTTGAGCGGCAGTGCTCTGGCATCCTTCAAGTCACATGCTAACATGGGTCAAGCCGTCACTAGAAGGCAAGTGCTAAGACTTAAAAGCTCATTTGCATTTTATTTAAATATGATGGACTGAGCTTTGGACAATTTCCATGGCAGAAAAATATATTCCATTTTCTAGGCACAACTGCTGGCTGTCGGATACTTGCCACCTTTGAATCTTGCAGCATCATTCTCCAATCTAGACATACTTCCAGATTTGAAAAGCCACCCCAAAACAGGTGTTTGGGAGACCCCACCATTTTCTGACTGAGGCTTGAAAGTGCCAGGCGCTTTCTCTAGAAGAGCCACGCTCTGGAGAGCAACGTTGAATCCCTGGGAAGAGAGAGCATGGGGCGTGCTGATTTAAAAACAGAAAATGCAAAGTTGGACTGAAAATATCCTTAGTCTTCCAAGCAATCTGCTTAAGGGTTCCAAACTTACCTTAATTTGGTGAGACAAGAAGCTGCCCTATTTTTCTTTCTTCTTCTTCTCCTGCGACTGGAAGCAGCCATTTCCCCCAAACCGCCACCATGGAGGTTGCAATGGTGAGTGCGGAGAGCTCAGGGTGCAACAGTCACATGCCTTACGGTTACGCAGCCCAGGCCCGGGCCCGGGAGCGCGAGCGGCTGGCTCACTCCAGGGCGGCCGCGGCAGCCGCTGTCGCTGCGGCTACAGCTGCGGTGGAAGGCGGCGTGGGGTCTGGAGGGGGCGCCCACCACCACCACCAGCCGCGCGGCGCCTGCACCTCCCATGACCCTCAGAGCGGCCGAGGCAGCCGGAGGAGGAGGCGACAGCGGCCCGAGAAGAAGAAAGCCCACCACCGCCAGAGCAGCTTTCCTCATTGCTCGGACCTGATGCCCAGCGGCTCGGAGGAGAAGATCCTCAGGGATCTGAGTGAGGAGGAGGAAGAGGAGGAGGAGGAGGAGGAGGAGGAGGAGGAAGATGAGGGAAGGTTTTACTACAGCGAGGAGGACCACGGAGACGAGTGTTCCTACACAGACCTGCTGCCCCAGGACGATGGGGGCGGTGGTGGCTACAGCTCAGTGCGCTACAGTGACTGCTGTGAACGCGTGGTCATCAACGTGTCCGGCCTGCGCTTTGAGACCCAGATGAAAACCCTGGCCCAGTTTCCAGAGACCTTGCTGGGGGACCCTGAAAAGAGGACTCAGTATTTCGACCCTTTGCGTAACGAGTATTTTTTTGACAGAAACAGGCCCAGCTTTGATGCCATCTTGTATTATTACCAGTCAGGAGGCCGCCTGAAGAGGCCGGTCAACGTCCCCTTTGACATCTTCACGGAGGAGGTGAAGTTCTACCAGCTGGGGGAGGAGGCCCTGCTCAAGTTTCGGGAGGACGAGGGCTTTGTGAGAGAGGAGGAGGACAGGGCCTTGCCAGAGAATGAATTTAAAAAGCAGATCTGGCTGCTCTTTGAGTACCCCGAGAGCTCCAGTCCAGCCAGGGGCATAGCCATCGTCTCTGTCCTGGTCATCCTGATCTCCATTGTCATCTTCTGCCTGGAAACCTTGCCAGAGTTTCGGGACGACAGGGATCTCATCATGGCCCTGGGCGCGGGCGGGCACAGTGGGTTGTTGAATGACACGTCGGCCCCCCATCCGGAGAGCTCAGGGCACACGATCTTCAACGACCCCTTCTTCATCGTGGAGACGGTCTGTATTGTGTGGTTTTCCTTCGAGTTTGTGGTCCGCTGCTTTGCTTGTCCCAGCCAAGCGCTCTTCTTCAAAAACATCATGAACATCATTGACATCGTCTCCATTTTGCCTTATTTCATCACGCTGGGCACGGATCTGGCCCAGCAGCAGGGGGGTGGCAATGGCCAGCAGCAGCAGGCCATGTCCTTTGCCATCCTCAGGATCATCCGTCTGGTCCGAGTATTCCGGATCTTCAAACTCTCCAGGCACTCCAAAGGCCTGCAGATCCTGGGCCATACCCTCAGAGCCAGCATGCGGGAACTGGGCCTTCTGATCTTCTTCCTCTTCATTGGGGTCATCCTCTTTTCCAGCGCTGTGTATTTCGCGGAGGCGGATGAACCCACGACCCATTTCCAAAGCATCCCTGATGCGTTTTGGTGGGCCGTGGTGACCATGACAACTGTGGGCTATGGGGACATGAAGCCCATCACTGTGGGGGGCAAGATCGTGGGGTCTCTGTGTGCCATTGCAGGTGTCTTAACCATTGCTTTGCCAGTGCCAGTGATTGTCTCTAACTTTAACTATTTCTACCACAGAGAGACTGAAAATGAGGAACAGACGCAGCTGACGCAGAATGCAGTCAGTTGCCCGTACCTCCCTTCTAATTTGCTGAAGAAATTTAGGAGCTCTACTTCTTCTTCCCTAGGGGACAAGTCAGAGTATCTAGAGATGGAAGAAGGAGTTAAGGAATCTCTCTGTGCAAAGGAGAAGTGTCAGGGAAAGGGGGATGACAGTGAGACAGATAAAAACAACTGTTCTAATGTGAAGGCTGTGGAGACTGACGTGTGAATCGGGTTCTCCACCCGCCACTGCCCCCTCCCCCTAGCCCCAGCATCTCCAAATATATTTATGCATAGAGAGTGCAGTTATGAAAAGAAATATGCAAATGAATCCAATGCACACAGTCGTAGGCCATTTAATGGTTATACATGGCAAAATTGTTACTAAACTTGTACCACATATCAAATAAATGATACATCTTGGAGAAGAGGGAGGTTTAAATAGGAGCAAATCTATCTTTATATTTTTTAATAGAATGCAAGAATTTTGCACATTAACTGGAAAAGATGTTAAAAAGAAAGATGGTTCCGTGGAGAGAATGTGCGTGTATGTGTGTGCGTGCTGCGTGCGTGTGTGGATGTGTAAGTAAATTGTCAACGTTGTTAGTAATCGTGCAGTAATGGGAAAAGTTGGCATTTTGGAGTATTTACTATGTAAGTAATGAATTTGAGCAGTCATTTATCAGTGCTTTAATAGCATCTCCTGTCTTTGGATACCATAGCTGTTGTTTTTTAAAACGTGTAAGAATTACTATATGTAGAAAAAAAAAAGAAAGTGAATTATTTAATAGAATATAGGTCACAATTTTATCTTGGATTTAATTAAAGTTTATTTTTAACTGGAAATTAACTTTTAAAAAGGCTGCAGGGGCCTTTAGAAATTGATTATATTTTATTATTAATTTTGGGAGGATGTGACAGCCAATGCCTAACAATAATGGAAGAAATGAAATTGGAGAAAATGTAACAAGTTTTGTTCGCAGATAACAGGACTGGAATTCTCTTTTTTCTTTTTTTTTTCCCCCTCTTTGCACTCCTTTATATGCTGGAGATTGAGAGAGACTTCATACTGTGAATGTTTACTAATGTAACAGTTCAATGACAATCATTGGAAGAATGATTTCTTAGTCTTATTTTATTGTTCTCTTCTTTTCTTTGTGTGAGACGAATGGCCACACAGATAACAGCACATGATTCCCTTCTCTTTTTAAATCTAAATAACTAATCTGCAGAGAGACTATGAAGTCAGATTTAGCAGCTGAATCTTTTGAAATTGGTCTGTTACAGTGATGCTTCTGAAATTTTAAATATTCTTCTGCCTTTAAATCCAGAATAATTTAACCAAAGTTAATGCATGCACTGAAAGAATTCTTGAAGAAATAAGATGCCCAGCAGCTACAGTGATCATGGCTTAAGAGCTTTCTATTAAATGTGCAACGTAAATGCTAGATTTATTAAGTTTATTTATTTGTGCAGTGATATAAGCTCAAAATGTGGGGATTCACCTCAGAATTTAGCATTCTGTTTGCTAAAATTGATGTAGGAAAGAATTGCATCAGAACATTTGGTTTCGACATCGCCATCATTCTCATTTTTTATTGGATTTCTGACACGTAGAACTGCCTTTAACTCACGACAAGTTCTAGACTGTGAGGTAGCTGCTAGTGATCTGACTTACACTGTTAAGTCATAATGAGACACAGGTTAGCAAACTCAGAATACATAAGGGGCCTTATTTTCTAATATTTCTTCAACTTCTATTCTTTATAAAATGGTTGTTCTGAGGTTTTGGGGGGAAAATGCTAGGTAAGGTATCTCAGCACGTAATTAACTCTGACAACTGTGAACTAAAAAAAAGCTAGAATAGCTTTTCTCAAGCTTTTAATCCCAGCCCATCATTTGATAATAATATAAATCTTACCTCTCCTTTAATGATATTTAAAATTCAGTGTTAGGTTTAAAACCAAAGCTACACTATTCTCTTCACCCCTCTCCTACCACTTTAGAGAAGCATCTCTCAAGAACACTTTTTGGAGAATGAAAAACAGCAAGGAGGGGAGAGGGTGGGGGCTGATTACATGTGCAGACCAAAGATCTCTAGTGGACAATAAAATGAGTGACAGAACAAGGAAATGTCATCCTTCAACAAGATTCCAAAGGTGGCATTTTGATATATTTTAGATTTAGAGCAAAAAATGTAAGAAACATTAGACTAGGGGTAACATTATTTGATTTGGGTTGGTCACCATTCATTTGGGAAAGTCACTCTGTTCATCTCTATACCCCAGTTTCCTCATTATTAAAAAGAGGGCACATAAAGCATTTGTTACATCATAGAATTATCATGGAAAGCAAAAGAGAACGTGAAAACTCTGAGACATCGAGTTCTGTATAAATGCCTGATGTTAGGTCTAAATTGCTTAATCTTCCTTTGGGAGAAAAAGAGATTAAGAACCCATGATTTACATCCGCTTTATTAGGATATTGTGAAAATCATCGGTATTTCTTTAATTTTGAGCTCCTTACAAGAGATTGATTTGCAGACACACGATAGCCCATCATTGAATAATTACTTCAGTTTCCTCTTTTGGAGGAAGATGCCAGGCATGTCATGATATAAAAACTTGGCTCTGTGGACAAGATACCATGTATCTTATGCTATACCCAACTAGGTCAGATTATATCTTGAAATAGTTTAAATGCTCTCCAGCATTGGATGTGTAGCAATAGCAATGATTTGGCTGTGTTAGGGAGGGAAAACATTGCATTTCATTGTTTCTACTACGTCTCCTTTTAAAATCTGGAATGTTACATTAAATTTAATTGATATGTATTAGACTTGGTAATTCCGAGAATCCAGGAAATATAGTCATTTGGGGATCCTGGGGTTTTTCTCTATCTTGCATGGTTTTCTTCAGGGTAAAAGGGTCAAGATGTGACAGTCAGGGGCTTCCAAACCAAATATTACTAGATTATCACTAAATGTTTGTTCATTTGTTTGTTGGTTTTTTCATGCAAGTTCCATTTATTTCAGGATGTCCAGATCTTGATTCCACACTGAGAAGGAAACGTTTAAGCCCTCAAGACTTGTATAGGAGCACTTCTGTATGGCAGGCTTCTCTTATACAGATGGTGTGAAGGTTGATTCCTCAGTACAGCTGTGGGTTTGTAGCATTTTTCCAAGTCACAGCTGGGCAACGTGCTTTAGTACCATTTGCGAACATTTTATACTGAGAAATCGCTTCCAAAGGCTGTTTGTAACTGATTTAGGAAACTGTATCTTCTTCAAGGCCACCGTACACATTTAGTTGTAAGATAAAGGAGAAGTGACCCCATTTAGAGATTCTAATTCTTGGGGTCTGGGATCCTTTAGTTGCTTTTCAGATGATAATAAATATTACTAGAAGAACAGTATTTGAGGGTAATTCTAATCAGTCTTTTCAAGGGCAGGTGCATTGTTCTCTCTTGCAAGGGCTTGAAAGGGAAACAGTAGTGCATAACAGTTACGGAAGAGAGGGGAGGGCTAAATATTCCTTTGAATTTCTGCATAAAGGGAGCTAGCGGGTACTTGAGGTGTGACAGCTGGTCTGGGGGTCCAGCTGACTTGTTGACTATGAGCACATCATTTCATCTCCTTGATCCTCAGGTTTTTGTTTTCAAATGTACAGCTGGGTTATTGGGCTACATTATCCCTTGATTCCTTCCAGCACCAAAATTCTGTGGGGTTGAAGGAAACATTAGATTCACTTGATTATTTTCTAAGTACCCCTTCGGTCATGCCAGCCTTGATCTTATAGTTAAGTAATAAGAACAGAATGGTTTTGAACTCTTCCTGTTAGGTTAAATGTGGAACCAGGAGTTTGAACTTTTAGAATGTAAACTAAATTGACTGAATAAGGTATACTTTGAAGCCATTTATTCTAACGACTTCTAAAGGGAAGGGATTCGCTTAATTAAAAAAAAAAAACAACTCAGTCTCCAGTTAAATACACGTGGTGAAAGTTGGTAAGTAAACATTTTGATTTCCTGCTGTTATTGCACAGTCTTGTCAGTAAACAGTGTCCCGACCTGTGCTGGGGAACTCACTCTATGCTTAGACCCATGTAGTATTTCACAAGTGCTCCTGCTTTCCTTGTCAAATCTGTTTTAAACAGGATCGCTGAAGCTTTGTGAAAAATCTTTTCATTACG
The DNA here is from genome assembly GCF_048773025.1 of Camelus bactrianus. Lineage (NCBI taxonomy): Eukaryota > Metazoa > Chordata > Mammalia > Artiodactyla > Camelidae > Camelus > Camelus bactrianus. Next base: position 27,273,514 of record NC_133548.1, read on the forward strand.
CATGTGTTGAAATGGAATCCAATATATGAATGAGAAATAGCTAAGGAAAATACTCTGAGTTAACATATATATGTCTATATATTTTCCCATTTTTTAGAAAATCAACATTAACCAGTGGAAAATTATTTTTAATTGCATTGGACTCATAAACAGTGGTTCCCTCATGTCCCTAGAGGGTCAGGAAGGGTGTTCTCCATTGTTGTTGGTTTTTAGGATTGTGACCCATCTTCAGTGCTAACATTGCAGCTACTTCTAGGTAAAGTAGGAAATACGCATACCTCAGTTTGATTTACGTTTTTAAGTGAACTTGTGATGTGCTACTGTGCACTATGCAGAGTGTAACATCGCTCTTTGTAGGTTTTTTTTTTTATTTATTTATTGATACAGTTTAGAATGATTACAGGTTGTCATTCACTGGCAAAGGGCCCTGTTCCAGGAAATCTTTCTGACCCAAAAGTCATTCTGAATTCTGCAAGGGACACTTGGTGTGAACAAAAGGTACCTCTTGGTTTTCCTGCCTGCAGAGAAACTTGACTCAAAACACAGTCTTCCAGGCCAATGTAACCACCTCAGGTTAGAAGACAATCCCAGTTTCTAGTATGGAAATCAGTATTCTTATTTGAAAGAAAGATGATTTAGTGGTTTGTGTTCAAGATTGAAAGGAACAGACCTGTTTTTGCTGTAAATGGGAATATGTACTTCTGAAATATAAATTAAGATTAGGACTGTGATATGAATTTTATTTCTGACTTGGTTTTCTGTTTCCATAGCAGTCCAAATTTCTTACAGTAGCTTCTTGTTAAAAAGTACTCTGATACATATCAGACCATATGGCCCAATTTGAGGTTCAGAAAATATGGTTACTTTATTAATGGTAAATAAATTAATCCCAGGGTATGAGTTGAGTGCTTGGAAAAACAGCACATATTTAATGAGCTATGGCTCTGAGTGAGACCTTAGCGTATCCCCTTTCAGGCCTGTAAGTAATACTAAGTGGAATCTATATGTAAGGCAAGTAATGTGCTAAATAAAGAGTCTTGCTGTCATCTAGGAAAGGATAGTTCCATATTCACTGGTCATGGTGCTGCTGACCTGCAGTTAAGTTTTTGATCCATTAGTTGTCATTGGTATCTTAGAAGGAGAATTTGTATCCAGAGGACCAGGAGCTGAACTGATTTTGATAGTTGATCCACAAACATACAACTTTTGCTTCCTGACCTGCAAATTGTCTGCACTATAGGTTTTTCATAACTAGTTTCTCCTCTGAAGCTGGCTTTACTCAGGCTCAGATCCATGGTCTCCCATTAAACAGCCAGTCCAGGAAATGCACAATTATAAACAAACAAACAAACAAACAAACAATAGTAAAGAATCAACAAATACACTGAAATTAGAAAGCCAAGCAAAACCTAATTGAGAAGCCAAGTCTGTTGTTCAAATCAATGTGTCACATCAGAACAAAATATGAAGGATTTCAGGGTAGCCATTGTTGTGGCTCCTTACTATTAGCAGAGATAATCAAGTAGTGATTGTTGTGGTGGATGACATAAAGCAGAGATTCTTACTGAAAGAATACACACTGTGAACATTTTCTGTGAGGATGATAGATGTCAACTTATTTTAGCTGTGGTCTTAGTAGTAATTATTAGGGATATTTAATAAACATGAAGAATATGCTGTTTTTTTCCAGTTATTGGCATTATGTGGAAATGAGGTTAGATTGTTTTTTTCATGATTCTGTAGACCAGGGATGTCTACATGAAGCCAGAGAGCATGAAGGTGTTTTTATTCACAACTTCTTAAGCTTCTAGCTATTGAGGGGTCAGTCACCTCTTAAATCAGTCAAAACAGGTAAATAAATAGCCCCAGTATTGACTAAAGTTGTGCCAGTGCCAAGCCAAAGAATTACATTTGTTTTAACATGATTAGATAAATATATATCCATATGTTTACATATATCATATATTTCTTGTTCTGCCTTTATTCTAGCAAAAGATTTCTAAGCAAATGAATGGTCTGAGGTGCTGAAAGAGAATTCTGGAAGTGAAGTGAAAGTGTGTAAATGCCATGTGTTTTGGGGAAATGGTGACACTTACGGATCCAAAAGTCTTTCTTGACGCTCTTGGTTGGGTTTTTGTGCCATGTATTAGGGCTAAGAACTGGAATATTCCAGGGAATAAGGAGATACATGGAGTTTCATTCCCAGAAAATCTTATTTTTTATGGAACATGGCAAAATGGTTATTTTATTTTTCTTGGCCCTTATTCCCATTACATGAAGGATGAATTTAGTGTGGAACCTGGACTGTATGGTCCCATAGATCAACTTTGTGCTCTCTAGAAATAGATTTACTTAAAGCCATTATCTTTCTGCATTTTTGTTGCAGCTGTTGTCTGATGTGACTTTCTTAATTCTCAGATTCAATTACAGCATTAAAAATCTCAGGTTATTGTTGTTGTTTTTGGTGACTGTTTCAGTGTCTTTCAGCCTCTGAGGCACTCATCTACAAAACTGTAAAATAATTGAAAAACCCAATATCTCTTGGAGCCCAGGGCTATATTATCTGAACTCTTTCAGTGATAGGGGCCACATTTGTCAATGTGGACGATGCGTGTAATTCTATTTATAAATTTAACTCAGCCATACCTGAATGGATTGATGATTCCCCAGGAGAACACTAATGGTGTTGATAGCACATGAGCGAATCTTTTTTTCTCCTTCAATTGGTAGTCATCATGATCCAAATGAGGCTTTCATTTGCTATCAGGCAGGGTGGGAAATAATTAATGAGGCTCCCCCCGGAATGAAATCTGTCAAGAGGTGGTAGAATCTCTAGGGAAGGTAGTATGATTTATAGTCATTTTGTTTATTTGACATTCCTGGTTGCTACCTTACTGGCATTAGTATTGGGGGATGAATTTTAGTTTTAAGATGGTTTACCTAATATTAACATGATTTTTGATAAGAAAATAGGGACTATATATATTATTAACTTGTGAAGTATCTCTAATTAAATATTTAAGAAATTAATATGAGATTTGGAGATTGTAATCTATATTTAGAGCCATTTATTTGGAGGGAGATTTATCCCATAAATAATGATTTATTTATTCAGGTTTCTTGAGAAGATTATGAAATCTCTTTGCTTTTCTTCCCTTTTTCTTGACTTTTCCACATTATATTCAAATTTGTGGATTATGTTTAAACTGGTGGATATACATGTTTATATTCTAGCAAACCAAGTGAAAGGCTTGGTTACAATTGATTAGAGGTTGACAAGAATGTCTGATGATCTTTTTTGCAACATTGGCTATTAATCAGTCTAGAAGCTGATCTTAGTCTATGTGAAAAATGGCACAGAGAAATGCATATATATTACGTTACCATCTAGGTGGCAGAGAAGGAGTGTTAGGAATAGATTTCCCTTCTGGGTTCCTAGAAGTGTTCTCAGAGTTCTTGACCTGTTTCCTCCAGATCTGATCCAGCCAATGAGAAGCTAGTAAACTTTTTTTTTTCTTGCCGTAGTGATAGGATATAATGAGGATCAGAGCTAATTGGGGGTAGGGGCGTGGGTGGGAGGGAGGGAGGCAACTGGCAAGGAGTTATGCCCAAATGAAGTCATTAGTTTGATGGCAAAAGGCAAAAATAGCTACATCAGTCTAAAAACTGCTTCTTTTGATAATGCTAACTACTAGTATGTGTTAATCCAGGAAAGTGAATTGATCACTTAGCATTGGTACCAGACTTAGTAGGTATGTGTGTGTATATGTCCCAATATCCTAATTCCCTTTGCTCTTAGTTTTCAAGAGCACTCACATTTGAAACCATAAAACTGTTGCTGAGAATTAAATCATATAGGTCTTATTAAGGATAAAACTCACATTTTTTTCTTCGGGGAAGGGATTCTTTCACATCCTTGTAAGATTACCACATGGGCACTTATATTTCACAGGGGATAATCCCCCCTCCCTTGGCTCACCCTTTGGTTCTAATACAGAATATTAATGTGGTAGTGTACTAAAACCAAGACAGAATTAAGCAACCAAATTGAAGCCCTGGGAGTGAATATCACTAACACAGAGCTGAATGATGTGTTTATGTTGGTTATTGCCGCCATGCAATTCTTAGAGGAATGGAAAAATCATAAAATCTGTGCAGCAACATAATTAGAACTCCTTGCTGCTGTCACATGCTCCTTGCTGATTTAGCTGCTGCTCATCCACAGAGAAGAGGTGTCATTTCACTACTAGAATCCACATACTTCACAGGCTGCAAGGCAGTGTGAGAAACAGTGGAGAAACAAAGGGTTAGATTAGACAGATAAGGATAAAGCAACGTACAGTATTTTAAGGTGTGAATCGTCTTGTGACACCAGACTATATTTACTCAGTCAAGGGACTGAGTTGAATCTTTGGATGGGGGAAGCTCTGTTTAGGAATTATCCTGTTTTTTGTTTGTTTGTCTATGCTATCGCTGTTGGAAATCAGTCTAGCATGGGATAAATCCTGCTGTCATTGCTAAAATAAGCTGAAAATGACATGCTGGAAACAATTTTTTTTTTCATTACAGTTGTGCAAAGTTGTAGTTGTGTTATAAGCTTTGCAAGAGAGATTAGAAAGTCACTCAACTTTCAAAAAAATTTTACTGTACCCCAGAAGGGATTTGGAAAGGAAGTAGAAGGTTCTAATATAAGTTCTGACCAAATATTAACTTGTTCAAAGGTTTCCTTTTTAGTTTCCCTTTTCAGTCTTTCCCTTCTGTTATTAAGCCTGTGGCTTTTTTTTTTTAACTGCAGAGATATATATGTAAAATGTTTGACACCCTACTCACCTCTGCTTCAACAAAGCCCAGATCAAGAAGGCTTCTGCCATCCCAGGTTCACAGATTTCTCAGGGAGAGCTCTTGTGTGTGTGTGATCCAGGTAGATGTCTTCCCATTTGGTAAATCAGGTCATGCCAGCAGATACCCAGAGAGCTTCTACAATCACCTGCAATGTGGGTCTATTATGTTTGGTTATTATGCTAGATATTTTCTGCCTATTACTGAACAACTGGGCTTTTAGAAACAGCTGGATGATTCATTGTGTATTTCCCGTTTTTCACCCAGATGCTTTATTACCGTGTAAAAACAACCCCAGTGTGGAATGAGCTGGGAGTATAATAGCAAAAATCTTGCTCTGATGCAACTGTTGTTACTACGAATGTAATGAAGAAAATGAAGGGTAAACAGTTTTGACTATTGTTCACTTTACAAACACGCTGTTGGAGACAGCTCACTCATTTCCATTCCTAGGCAAAGCAGTTCATTTACCAAATTTTAAGATGCCTCTTGCCATATTCCTTAGGCTACCGAAGCTATGCTTTGGCTGTTACATTTATTTGCTTAAGGGGAATTGTCTACACACGAGGAGACATCACCTGAGCTTTCCATTCACGGCTGGTGAGGGCAGCTGACAGAGCAGGCAGGCTCCTGTCCTCTCACTCACCAGAGTCTATTTTTAGGTTGGTCCCTTTGTGACTGACTTCACCCCTGACTAGAGGGGTTGAAATTCGAAGACAATGCAATGTTTTATGATGACGATTTGCAGATTTATAGAACTGTTTGGTATTGTGACAGGGATGCATTTAATTCAGGTGCTGTTTGTTGGTTCCTCACCCAAGGCTAAAATTAGAATAAAAAGAGTGCCCTGAGTTCGTTTTCTTCACCAATTATTCTTTCAGCAAAGGTTTGTTGAGCTCATGCTAGGTGACTGGGCTGTGCCTGCGCTCCCAGCCTCTAAATGTGCTAACACTTCAGAGAGGCACAATCCATGTGGAAGGATTTTTGAGTTACAGAAAGATTCATTCTTCTAAATAGCAGGATTCTTGTTTATTATTATGATTACCTGCCTCCCCACCCCCAGTCTATATAGGTGACTGGGTGTAGTTTCTCTTTAGAGAGTGAATTGCCAGGCTATCACACTTTAATAATACTTTTTTTATAAATTCTGTCCAGTGTCTTGTGAAGTGCTTCCATTTCTGTAATAGCTTCTGTATAAACTGCATAGTAAATGGGACCAAATTCAACTTACCAATTCTTTAGGATTCTTGCACACTTAATAACAATAGTCAGTGCATTCAAACAGTAGGGATGATTGTACAATGAGTATTTGCTTATTTTAATTCCCATATTTTATGTTTCTTCTATTTAATAGTATTGGATTAAATTATAACTCAGGGAAGAGAGGAGCAAAGATTTGACTGAAATAATAAACATCTGTGAAACACTAAACAGTAATCATATTTTTTATTCCAATGTAGATTTTTTTCCAGGACCATGGTTCTTCTGTCCCATAAAAACTTTTTTTTTTTTTTTTTTTGGAACCTATTTGTATCTTTCTTCCTCCTGAGGTATGAGTGCCATTGCTGGTGCATTTTTAAAATTTTGACTTGAGTAAAGACCTGAGTTTCTTCTTTGGATCAACGTAGAAAAGATTTTGCTTCTTGTGGGCATAGCTACCAACCAAGCCAAATGAAACTGCGTCAATTACACGGCTAAGTCAGGGCAGTTGAGGCTGACTTTGGGGATTTTTCTGAGGTGCCTTCTGTCTGCACTGATCAGATCCCCTAACTGCTCAGATTTCCGTTTGCTTTCAAGATGCTGCCTGATGGCTTTCCCTTGGAGTTAAGGCTTTCACATTTGAAACTTGGTTGTAATAATGTGTCTAGCTGTCTCTCTCTAGCCTTAACTTCTTCAGAACAGCTTGAACTTCTATGAAATATATCGTAAGGACTATCTTGTTTGTCTTCTGAGTGTTTCAGAACATACATTAGAGACCCTGGCTTTTAGTTTTCATTCAAGCCAAACAAACATTATCTTTAATTGAAGCTGCTCCTAACTTGAAGCCAAAACAATTGGTCGACTCAGTGAAGGGAAAAAAAACTCCACCAAGTTGATTGTCTAGCCTTGTGAAGTCATTGATTCAACTCTGCTTCGTTAAAGCCATTAGTATGAGATGCATCCTAGATTCTCTTTAAATTTGGGGTGTTTTCAATTACTATCTATTCTTCCAGGGAAATACCTTTAATTGTAAAACCATTATTTGTAGGATTTTAATTTTTTACTTTAGTAAACTGCAACTATTCCTGTGCCTTAGAAATAAGACATTCTGTACACTAAATGGAGACAAAACCATTACCTGTGTGATTTCTTAAAACTAAGATGATTTTTCCTTCACAGTTTTTCCTGAGAATATTTGCAAACTTTGAAAATGTATATTTTATCTGAAATTAGCAGATACATAGTTAATATTAGAAGCTTTTTAACCAAATAACTGAATTGCCCATTATTTAGTATGAAGAAGGAATGACTTACAAATTTTTTTTCACTTTGGTTATTGGAGATGGAAAGCCATTTTTTTTTTTTATAATTTCTGAAAGAGACTGCAGGTAACAGACAGAACAATATTCTGTATGTTTCATTCAGAAGTCCTTCAACAGAAGCCAAGTGCATTTAAAATAAATTAGAAGTTTTCTATACCTAACCAGAGAGTATAATTTAGAAATGTAATACTACATTAAGCAGATCACATTCCTGAGATTTTTTTTAAAATAAATTAATATCATATAGCATTACTTCTATTTAGGGCCTTAAAAGAAACATACTAAATAACCTAATGGGCTGTGTGTAAATGTTCTCAGAGTAGAGTTTGACAATTTAAAAGCCTATTTCCCTAAAAGAGCAGTATGTTTTCAGAAGAAAGGTCTCTTTATGTACTCGTTTGAATATAAATATACTACTCTGTCTTTGACTTTTATTTTAGATCTTGATCTTAAATTTGGTTTCACTTTTTCTAGTACCAACTGTATAGTTTCTATGGCATTAAATAATTATTAACTATTTCTATTAGAATAAAATTTTACCTTAAAGATAAGAGGGACTATTAATTTGTACAGATGTGACCCTTATAGAATTAGTGCATAAAGGAGTCATTTTTCTTTTCATTGGTCATAGAGAGTCATTTCTTAGTAATTACATTTTTCTGCTTTTTAAAAATTTGAAACTCATGTTATTTCACTAAGTATTTATTGTAATTTGCTCATGCTATCTATCAAAACCTGACTATTTGCCATGGAGAAATAAACCTCTTGGCCTCCATAGAACAGTATTAAAAGCATCTTGTAATAAAACTCTCACCAGAAAGATGGTTCCATGGCAGGTATTCAAGGACAGTATTATAGGCAGCTCTAGGGTATTTAATGGAAAGTACAGACAACTTAAGTGATTCAATTTCATTAAAAAAAAAAAAAGCCCAGATTCTTAGCAAGTTGAATGTTGCAATAGCTCCAACCTTTTAAATCACATTAGTTGCCCAAAGTTAATTGTCAGTGGATGGTCAAATGAAAAATTGAGGATGAAGTGTAGAGAGTTTTGCTATTAAATAAAATAACATTTTTATTTTAATTTTGATATGATTCCTACCTCTGCAAACAAATTCTAATTATAGGAAATTCTTGGTTTTCTACCTGGCAGATAACAACAGCAAAAAGTTCAAAGTCGGATTAAACATGAATAAGCAGAATTTGCTTTTGTGGTGTGTTTGTGCTTGTGGCTATAGCACAAACCTATTATCTTATCATTTCTATCCCTAGCATGCTAATGTCATCACATTTTAATAACTTGTCAATTTCCAGGGGAGCCTAGGTGGTAAACTTAGGTTGTGGGCTTTGCAGCCAGCTACCAGTTAGCAGATGGGCAGACATGGTCATGGAATTTGCCACTGTCCACATCGCTACTAGTACTATGAACATATTTGTGCTGAAAGCTTATTTTCTATTTCTTTTGCAATTCTCAGAGAATAGTGTTTAATTTTATTTTATTTAAGGACTTTTTTTTTTTAGGAGAGTGTATCCAATCCATCCTTGAAATGGAGATCATGTGGCAGCAGTGTGTAGGAGAAGCAGTTGTGTTTTTCGTAGTTTTGGCCACTTAGGTTGTTTGTCCACGTCCAGCTCATAACATACATATGTTTTTCCTTGATTGGATAAAGTGGTTAATGTGTGCTTTTTCTCTGTGTGAAGTGTTTTAAAAGAGACTCATGCACAGCTGAGAAAAGAGTCTTCATTTGTATTCATGCGCGTGGAAGATAAGCTTCCTCCCTAAGCTTGGCTTGTGCTGTTTAACGGCATTGGAAACTCAAGGGTGTATGATGTGATCCATGCATTCCAGCAATTTGTAAGAGGCTCTGGAAGCATCTGAATTGTGCCTTTATATTGATGAAGTTGACCAAAGTATTTACTCATTGCTTTTGTGGATGCTGTGCAGATGCTTTCAGATATTTTGTAAAAGTACCATTGAAGTGTGTTTATCTCATGCTTGTATTTCAGGATATAATGCAGGGATCACATGTAACCATGATGGCATGTGATCAATAACAAAAAGAGTAACAGTTATGTAGTGAAGGCCCGAGGAGTTATTTTAAATATGCCTTTAAACTAAAATAATGCTACCCTATTATGTTCTCAATATGTAGAATAGACGAAAGGTGTTGGGAGGTGTTTGTTATTTTAACTCTAACTCCTTTTCATCTTTATCCTACCTCATTATAATTATAAATTATTTATATTCTGAGTTGTGTTTTTCCCTGAATGTTAATATCACTATCTTTCCCTCCGTATCACTACATAGTTTTTTATTATTCTTTTATTTTTTGTCATGACTTTGGCTGCACCATAGTCTATTGAATCAATGTGTGTAGTTTTCTTGTTCATTTCAGTATGATGGATATTTTCAGCATCACCTTTTTTTTCATTATAAATAAAACTGTTGAGTATCTTCATGAATACAGTATTTAAATTTTTTTTCTTTTACTGTTTTTTAAAGCTGGCTTCCCAGAGGTAGTTGTTTGTTTTTAAATAAAAAGATTTTAACTTTAAATGATATTGCAGTCTTTTCCAATATAATGTAATATATTAATAATGAATCTAGTGGGGCAAGAAATAAATTTTGAAAATTATTTGCTGTTCTCTGCAGTTTAGCAAACATTAATCATTTAAATATTATCAAAAATGTAATGGCTATACATTGACCTTAGCTTTGCCTATTCATATAGCAAATTGTTTTAGATGATAAATGTTGCTTGAGCAGCTCATGACAAAGTGTTTCACATTAGTTCTCTGCTCTCCTATTGTAAGCAGACTCCTGTATCTTTTCATCTTTCATCTTTTTATCTTTTCACCTGGCTGGTGATGATCAGGATAATTATGCATTTGTCCCTCAGTGTCCACAGGGGATTGGTTTCAGGACCCCCCTCTCAGATACCAAAACCCAGGGATGCTCAAGTCCCTTGTATAAAATGGCATAGTATTTGCTTACAATCTATGCACACCACCCCCACCACATACTTTAAATCATCTCTAGGTTACTTATAATATCTAATACAATGTAGATGTTATATACATAGTTGTACATACAATATAAGTGCTATGTAAATAGTTGCTAGCCAGTGTGTGGAAAATTCAAGTTTTGCTTTTTGGAACTTTCTAGAATTTTGGGTTTTTTCCAAATATTTTTAATCTGTGGTTGGTTGAATCCTAGGATGCGAAACCTATGGATCTGGAGGGCCAACTCTGTCTCTCTCTCTCTTTGTCTTACCTGCAGGGCCTGCCTTTTTAGCTCTCTAATCTCTTAACTCTACAACATTCAAGCTCTTTATTTGTCCTTAAGACAACATATGACCTTGAGCTCCCTAATCTCTGCATGGCTTGTGAATGGTTTCATGGTCATTTCATCATGGGATATTTAATAACAGGACACAGGTTTTATCTCCAGTTCCCTTTCTCCCCATTCACTATTCTCCTTTTCCTTCTTATCCTTTAATTCCTTTTCTTCTTCTTCTCTCTCTCTCTTTTTGATGAATATCTAGATTTTTACTGACTTGATGTTTCAGTGTTGAGGGGCAGATTACAAATGGGAAATGCTCTGCCTACTTTGTTCTTTTCACCTACTTGGAATTAGAAGGGTCCTTAGAAGAGTTTAAAACTGTTTAGATTAGAGTTTAGCAGCCTGTCTCCTAGTAAGAGAACTGAGCTGTGCAGACTACTGAGTTTTACAGAGAATAAATGTTACATTTTTATGGTAGTTGTCTCTGAAAGTAATATAGATTGTTCCTGGGAATGCTAAATCCTGCTCTTGAAGAATAATCTCTGTTTGCCTAACTTCCTGGATTCAATATTTTAATGAAAAAAGACTGGGGGTGGGGAGGGGGAATGAAAAATCATATTTTTTTCCTTTTATTTGGCAGCTAAAAGCACATTTTTAGCTTCTTTATCCAGGGTTCCAGAAAGGATTTCTGAAATTTTTGAATAACTTTGCTTATTTTAAACTCTGAGCCCATAAGTCTTTACTATTTCTTGTTATCTGCTTATCTTTGGAAATGCTGGTTTTGGAGAATTGATCCAATTAAATTAGAGCAGTTTCCAGTTATTCCTGGAGCCACATCTTGTTTTAGGAAGAAATAGTAGAAATAAACAAGTTTTTTTTTTTTTGAAACAATTTACAACATCTTGTGGACAGTTTGCCTCCTGCATTTCTTCTAATTGTACCTTGCTTTTCAGAGAAAGAGAGGTATTGACATCTTAAACCATAACTATGGGGTTTTAAGGGTCAGTCATTTCCAATAAACAGGCAATAAAGTCAGGAGCCAAATCTCCATTTTTAAAACAAAAAAGCAAAGAAAGAAGTTAGAACATTTTGACTCACTGAGACAGCGAAATTATGAATAATGTTTCTACTTTGAAAGCTCACTCGTTGTGTTTGGGGCTGACTTTTGTGCACTAGCCTGGCCGTACCAGTTGTTTAAATGTTGAAATGTGTCTGTATTGATGGGTACCTAGGTGATTCTCTGGAGTCCACCAAGTGGCCCCAAGGTCTTGGCCTCTCCCCTTAAATCTCTTTAAGATCCGTGGATTAAAGGGTGAGCTCCTGATACGTCAGGAAACCTGAAAAACAGCTCCATTGCTAAGGCTGTGATTTATCTTAATTGTTCATGCTTTATCAGTTGTATATATACTTTAAATAGCATTCCTGATAAGAGACCAGTCTTCAGGTGATGCAGTAGTTCTAGCATTTTGATTTCTAGCATTTCTGGATTCTGTTTCTAGTTCTGACACCAACTTTGGCTTCAGATCTTGTAGATCTGTTTATTTTTTCTATGCCTTAGTCTACCCATCTGCACCCTGGGTCTGAGGAAACCAGACTTATAGGAAGGGTGAATAAATACCAGTTGGGATGTAAGTGCTTAAAGGTTTCAATTATGAATTGGTTTACATGTTAGTATGTATATCAACTAGCATTTTCCTTGTATCAGGTCACTTCAAAACTTCATGGCTTAAAACAATAGACAGTTACTGGGCATGATTTTGTCTATTGGCAGTTTGGGTTGGGTTCAGCTGGTTGGTTCTTATTCTGGTCCACATGTGGCTAAGTCAGCAGAGAGGACTACTCCTGGCTGATTGATCCCAGATGGCCTCAGACATAAATTAGAAGTTGATGGGGGTGATCAATCTATGTGCCTCCAGCATCTAGCGAGATAGTCTGTCCTTCACATGGCAGCTGGGTTCCAAAAGCAGCAAAAGAAGATGTATATGATGTCAGCACTTCTCAAGCCTCTGCTTGCATCTTCTTTGCTAATGTCCCATTAGCCAAACAAGTTACATGGCCAAGCCCAGATTCAAGGGGTGGGGAAACAGAGTTCTCTTTGTGATTAGAGAAGCTGTGAAATATTTGTGGTCATTTTTCATTTGACAACAGCATGGGACCAGATTTCTTCTGATAAAGAATCTATCCCAGAACAAATATTTCAGAGATCGCTGTCCCTATCTATGGAGAGAATGCACGGAAAAAAGATAGAATATTTTAATTTAGTCCATTTTTCAAGCTCTCTTCTGCCTAGTGCACTTTGGGACATTTATGGACTCTGGATTATATGTGCTTGCGAAGGAAGTAGTTTATAACAAGTGCTTTAAAGATATTTTTATCTCTATTAGGTTTTTAAAAAAAATCCTTCTTGAGAAAATTATAAGCTACAAGAGATAAAGGATTGATTGATTCTTTTGGTATTCTTTCCCAGTCTAGTGAACTGCACATATAGTGTTACTGCCAATCTATAGCCTCCACCGTCTAGACACAGATAAGAATTTCACATTAAGCGTGATTACATCATTTGTTATGTTTGCTTGTGACTCAGCACTTTTTAACAGTTGTTTAAAACAGTTATTTGGAAAAAAAAAATCTTTGCATTAATGTGAGCTACTTATTTGTGCCTTGAATTTTGAGCCAAGAACATTACTTTCTATCATGATTTTAAAGCTTATTTCCTGTGAAATACAATTAGAGGGCATGTCCAACTTTGGATCTTTTTGCATGCAGCACAGGTGAATTTCATCAAGCCCTGGCTCCATCCTTGTCAGCCGCCAGTGAAACATCTGGCATTGAAATGTGCTCAGTTTGATATCTGTTGAGTGAAGTATCTATCTTGTAGGAAATTGTCAAGTGATTTCAGAGCATTCTTATTGGCTGATTACTGACATCAATAACAGTTATGTTAAACTTGGTACTTCTCTTGCCACATTCGTAGTACATGTCTTGCCATTATAGGGCAACAAAGCTGATATTTTTTCTAACGTACCTGTGAGGAAATGCCTTAATAATTACTATGTTGTTTCCCTTTCCTATGGTATGGGAAACAACAAGATGACTTTCTAAGTGATTTGATAGTCTTATCTATCAGCAGATCATTAAATAATGTTACAGGGACTTTGGAAAGTGCTATTGGTGGAGCAGATAAGCCCATGTATTTAGAAGGTTGTCACCATTGCCCATAGTCATAGACTAATAGTTGCTTAATTCTCTCCCTTGCTGTGATTGTGAAGATATGTATATAGCTGTACCTTTTCTCCTTTGGCTCAAACGTCTGAATTTTTCTGTTCCTATCCATAAAAGATCTTGAATGCTTTCTTTGCCATGTTTAAATGTTATTGCTGAAAATTGCCTTTTCATTTCCAAATAGCCATTAGGTGGCTTGGGTAACATTAGGATTCTTTAATAACTAAAGGCAATACTTTTCTGTGGATACCTCCATCAATTTAATTTTTTGCAGCAGTCACTTCTCCATACACAGGAGGCAACAGAGCTCATGTGGTATTCTCTGGATGCACAGAGATTAAATTTTGAATAATAATAATAATAATAAGTAAGTTTTTCTAAATACGTTTTTGACAGAAAATATGCATATCCACTGCTTAGTGTGTGTGGCTTCATTTAATACTCCATTTTTCAGGGATTTCTAGGGGGAGATCACAAAAAGTATGTGTATATTTGCTGAAAGAAGACAGCAGTAGTCAAAAGTTACTTCCTAACTTTACCTTTTATTTTCTTTCAAGATTTATTTAGTTTTTCACAAAGGAACCCATGGTGTGCTTATAGTTCATTTTTTGCATCTGCTCTTTGCCCATTGATGTGGTTGCAAATGTTAAAAAGTCAAAGAAAAAATGTCCAGGAAACAGAGGTGACAGGGACCAGGACTGAAGGATCTGGAAGAATTTGCAATATGGCATGTTTGTCAGATATAGTTGGGCAGACTTAGACTTCGATTCTGAGTCTTTTGCCATGTTGCTGATACTTTCAGATATCTCTTTTTATTGCTATAAAATATGAAAAAACCATATTCCAAAAGCAATAGGGGAGCAAGAAACTGTTTCTTTGGACAAATTATTGCTGCAGTGCACTCATCCACATGGACTGTCCTGTTCATGAGGTCTTCTCTGCCTCAGTCTTCTCCTTTCTGATGATGGAAATCATTGACTTTTGATCCTCTCACTTATCCAATGATGGTAAAATAGTTGAACCAATCAATAGGGGAAGCTCTCAGAAAACAGGCCCCACCATGCAAATCCAACTCATGAATCCTATTATGATAAATGTTAAGCACTTGCTGATTTATCCTGGAAAATATGGCAGGATTAGATCCATACTCTCTTTTTTCTATTTATTATTTTTTCTTTTAAAATCATCTCATCTGAGGTATGTATAGCTTTTGTACAATAAGCAGTATCTACTCAAAATGTACAAATCAATGAATTTTGACATATGTACACACCCATGAATCCACCACTGCAATCAAAATGGAGACTTCTGGTCCCTGACTCCAACAACCAATAAAATCTGCTTTTGGTCACTAGATTAACTTTGCAATTTCTAGAATTTTGTATAAATGAAATCATATACTGTGGACTCTTGATTCTGGCTATTTTCACTCAGCATCGTGTTTTTGATTCACCCATGTTGTTGTATCCGTCCACAGTGGTTTCTTTTTATTGCTGAGTATTATTTTGTTGTATGGACATACCACATTCTGTTTAATCCATTCACCTCTTGGTGACATTTAGGTTTTCTAAACCCTTTTTTGATGTCTTTTTTTTTCCCACCAAATCTTGTTGTTAGTACCACCTGCTAATTGTTTCATGTCCTTAAACCTAAACTTCATTCCCCTTTTGTCATTTACTCTACTACTTGGATGTATACTTTATACACTACAGGAAACCGATCTATGATTAAAAGTGTATATAGGATATGTTGATGAGAACATCTTGTACATGTGAGGGAGGGTCAAAGCTGAGTGTACACAGCTTAGCAGTGGCAGCACCTCCTCCAGTCTGTGTACTGGAAACCCTTGATCTGGCTTCTGGATGTCTTGACTCACACTGTCTTTCTGCAGAAGCCCTTCAGAGTTGGCTGAATACTTCATGAGATACATTTTAGGCAGCCCCAGAAAGAGTGAGCTGCCTGCACCTTCTTCACTTTGAAGCAGCTCCCAGCCCTTCTTGTTTTAGTCACATGGAAGAACAGCAGGGAGAGAAAGGCAGGAAAGAGCAAGATATGTATATTTAAGTGGAATTACTTAATATTTTAAAAAAAAAATCAGTTCTTAATGATTTCTTGCCCAAATGAAATTGCTTCTAATCAACGATGTATAATCTTTTTCTCCAGAGGTCACTTTGATCTCCAGGCCATTTTTGTCACTCTAATGGCAGCAATGATGAGGATTTCTGTGGAAAGACATGCTGACATATAGGTAGACCAGCAGTCTGCTGACAGAGCAATTCCTTGGTTCAAAGAAACAATACAAGATATTTAGAGGGATTTCAATTATAAAAGTTGATAAATGAAATGTAGAGTTTTCTATGTTCCCCATTTGAAACTTAAGCTCTCTGAGACTTTCATTAGTTCTTTTTTTTTTTTTTTAAGTAACAATCTTCTCCTGGAATTTGCACTCACAGAGCGAATTGCACTCCCACTAAGGCAAATTTTATGAAGATCAGTTTTGCCTCTGCCAAACTTAGTATAGCTATGAAGTTAGGAGGCCTGTTTTTTAAAATCTTTCTTTTAGATCTCCTAAATGTTCAGACTTAGCCTCCTAAACCTAATCTCTAAGTACATTCAGTTTTAAGTTCTCTGGGGCCCTCTTGGTTCCTGTCCTGTCTACTCTTTCTCTCCAGTTTTCTTTCTCCTTCATTTTCCATCTGCATTTACATTTGTCTGTTTTTCCCCCCTTTTCCTTCTAGCCACAGATTCTCCAAGGAAGGACTGAGCACCACAAGAGAAATTCTGCTCTGCTCTGACCATCTTACTTATGAAATTTTGCTTTCCTAACTCAGAGACCTCAGTGGTGTTGCTGCAGCAACTTCTATATCCTATACCCTGGCAAAGCTCCTAGAACTGGTCCCAGTGGGAATTCTGTTTTAGAAGCTGCCTTAAGATCTTTGTAGCATCGTTCAGTTTGCTATTCTAAAAGAATTTCAGCCAAAATGCATCTCCTTAAAATGTTTCGCCAAAGTACGTGACCACATACAACATCAGTGTAAAGATTATGTATATAAAAATACAAACATATGTGTCTGTGTGTATACTTGAATATATATATACACACACACGGAACTCTAAACATATGTATATCTCTAAACAGCTAATTAAGCCCTTGAAGGCACCCCCTCTTTTACTCCCCCAAAGCATTTCCTTCCTCTTGCTCCTAGTTGCTTTGACTGCACTGACTGTGTAGACTGTGTAAGGCTCCTGGGATTCTATTTCATTCCATCTCACATTCAACTCATCATATATTCTTTATATCATGCTTAATCAAGGTGATACAACAATTAGGCAGTTGTGTTTGTGCTTCCAATTACAGATCGGGACCCTGGTGAACCAGTTGGCCAAGTGGACGGGTGACTGGGGCAGTGGGAGAGGTAGGGAAAAGGTTGGGGTGGGTTGTCTTTGAGCATTAATAAAAGAAAACTGCCATTTTTATTTGATTTACAGCCTTATTAGCAGCAGCTCTTACAGCAGGGAGTAAATACATCAGACTTGGCTAGTGGACAGTTAAGGGTCTTGTAAAATGTTTATGACCTGATAAATGTCATGAATCTTAAAATTTGAAAACACCACTTATAGCGTATGGTATAATTGTTCATTAATTCAGTCTTCAATTCATATTTAGTGAGCCTATCATGTATGAAGAATCCTGTGCTGTGTCAGTGGCATAAATGAAGCAGACTCTTTTTTTTTTTTTTTTTTTTGGTGTTATGAAAAATAGATGTATTTAGAACTAGCACCACAACACTTTATTGACATTTTTCAAAAGGTCGCATCTGACATCCCATTCAGATCTTTGGTTTTTTGTTTTCTCACGGTCTTCCATCAGCTCCCCTTTATAATACTTTGGCTTCAGTCTCGATGAGGCCTATTCTTGACTTGATTTTTTGGCATCAATTTATGAATTTATCATTCAAAAAACTCTTAGTGAGTACCTGTAGGCATTCATTTACGAGCCAACAAATATTTGATGTTATGGAGATGTATACAGAGCAATAAAACACTCACTCATTTTTACTCTTGATCTTACAGTCATATGAGAGAGACAGATTTGGGAACAAATAATGATAAGTCACTGAAACATGTGACTAGGAAGTCTTGAAGTCCTTGGCATTTCTTTTATAGCAGACCTTTCTGGAAAATTAATGGGGAGAGGAAGACTAATTTTGTCAGCCAAACCCAGTCCACTGCTTCAGTAAGATTTTTGTTTAGGGGAAAGCACACAGCTTTGATCTTATGGCTATTTTTATTTTAAGCTCTTACAAATATGTATTTAGAACTGTAGTTTTAATATTCTTTACATTTATTAATTTCATTTTGTAAATTATTTTTGAGATAAAAGTCCCATTGGAAAGAAGTATTTTATATTTCATATTTAGACAGATGATGGGGGAAATTGATTAGCATCAAGTGAAAGCAAGTGATGACATATTTTCTTTGCAGATAATTCTAAAATTGGATATTGGCACTTTAGAATGGGGGGATCTGTCTTTGTTAATTTCCATGGTTTCTTCATATATCACCAACTTGATATTTCATCAGCTGATTATTATATTGCTCACAGAGAGACAGCTTTGATCGTTTTTCAGCATTGGTCTCTTGCAACAGTAGAATTTCACTTATGGCATTTTGCTCTTCTAGGTAATTGAATTAAATGAGAAAGCACCTAATCCATTACTGTGTCTTCTCTCCCACCTCCCCTCTTTCTCTCTCCCTCTCTCTCACACACACGTACACAAAAATGTAATATAATGGACTTCAGTTAAGTCATAATAATACAGTTTTCCTCATAGGAAATTTCTAGGTGAGCAGCTCAATTAGGTGTTTGTTTTTAAGTTTCTGCTCTTGGCTTCTGGGGGATGGCTTTTCGACAAAGTGTGGTCTGTTTGAGTCTTGCATGGAAGAGGTTGCCTGATACATTGTAGACTGCGTGTGGCTGGTCTGATGTGGAGTCTAAGGAGAGAGATGACGACTTATTCCATGATTATAGCATGAGTATTCTCTCTGAATCAAATCAGAAAAAAATGGCCTCAGGTCCTCTTTCTGAAGAACGTTACCTAATACTAACTAACCTTACCTTGCCTTCCTACCCCATAGTTTCCCACCTACAGGTATTGATTGCTGCTTTGGGGAGCAGAGAAGGCAGAAGACAGAGAGAGTCATTGAAATCAAGATAACACATGCAAGGTGACTAAAATGGTACCTAGCACACAATAAATGCTCAATATTTGTTTATTATCATGATTATTATTCTCATTACTCCACTTTGCTTTTACATGTATGTCTCATGATTATAACGTCCAATTGAATAGTTTAAGTATTTCTCCACTATTCCCTATAATCATTAGCAAGAGAAAAATTTTCACCTTTCAATATGTCAATTGACAAAGGTTAGAAAGATAACAGTATCTTTCCATATTTTTGTGGCATATCTGAAATAAGTAGTACTGAAGCATATTCAGGTCTGTATTAGTTTCCTGTTGCTGCTTTTAAAAATTACCACAAATTTGTGGCTTGAAACAACACAAATTTATTATCTTTCAGTTATGGAGATCAGAGTTCCTCAAATCAAGGTATCAGCAGAGTTGCGTTCCTTCTGGGGGCTCCAGTGAAGAATCTACTTCCTTGCCTTTTTCAGCTTTTAGGGATTTCCCACATTCCTGGGCTCCTGGCCCTCTTCCATCTTCAAATCCAGCAATCATATCACTCTAACCTGCACTTCACATCTCCTTTCTCTTACTCTGACCCTTTGACTCCTGATGACAAGGATCCTTGTGATTGCATTGGACCCAACTGCATAATCCAGGATAATCTCCTCCCATCTCAAGATTTGTAACAGAGTCCTATCTACAAATTCCCTCTCACAAGTTCTGGGAATCAGGATGTAAATCTATTTGGGGTCCATTATTGTGCCTCAAGGAAGGTCCAGTGAAATCCATGACCATTACTTCTTCAGTAGAATCACAGAACTGTAGATCTAAAAAGTACATTAGCTCACTCATATTAGAGATGAGCAAACTAAAACATAGTTTAGAAGGATTACACTACCTGGGACTAAAACCAAGATCGTGGATCTCTAATCAGGTCACTTTTACAGTTTTCATGCCTCATTTCTTAAAACTGTGCCCATCGGCCAATTAATTATTTTTTGATTAAGAAGCCATACTATAAAATTCCAAGTAGTGGTTTTAGACTGAATTTGAAGCCATTTTGAAATCTGAAGGCAGTTTACCCTCTTGGACTTCACTTTTGACACACATGACAAAAGGGCTGGATATGTCAAAACTAGTTCAGTGAATTTTTTTTTTAAAAGGGGGAAATACTTAAGACTCTCCCAAGAAGCTTATAGAATTCACAACGCCAGTTGAAATTGGGAAGCCCAGAATTCTTCCTCTTCAGAGGAGTTAAATGTGATCTTTGTGAATATTTCTCATTCAGGCCATAATTAGGAAACTTCCATACCAAAAACGGTAAATAATTGTTTTTTATGAGAAGAGGGCATGATTAGGGCTGTACTATTGCTTGTTTTGATAGACTATGGGCTGTTGAGAAAACTTGCAGTACCATTTAATTTCCTACGTTTCTTCTGTGTAGTGTACCAGGATGCTAGAGTCAATTAGAACAGTGTGTTCTTATGTACAATATATATGGTTTTTATGGAGCTCACCCAAGGATAAATTAGAAACTGGCTCACTGCCTCTATTTCATTTTTATTTTTCACTCTTTTTGAAGTTTGAATTTTTGCAGTCTATAGTGGATACATTTAGTCATTTTGATGCTGTTTTATTTTCTGGGCTGCATTTCAGCAGATGACCTGAAACATAGACAACTGATCTTGTCATTTGTATTCACTGGATGTGTCTAAATCACCTAACCAAATAAGCAAGGATTTATTGAGCATCTCCAATGTCAAAAGAACCGTGCTGGGGATAGCAAGATGAATTAGACACAACTTTTTATAGTGGGAAAGCCAGCGACTTCAGATTCAACTTCAGTTCCTATTTTCTCTCTAGGCCTTAGTAAAAGTCAGACTGTGAGCAAATACTGCTTTGAACTTCTAAAGTGGGAAAATGAAACCCGTCTCCCAGGGGACTTACAAGGACTAAATGGGGTGGGGGGGATGCATGTGAAAATACCAAATACAGGAGCTGGTGCAGAGCAGGTGCTTCATAAATGCTAGTTTCCATCTTCAAAGAGCTCACAGTCTAGTAGGAAGATGGGCTATCTATAAGTAACCGTAGTACAAGGCAAAAGTGATAAGTGGCATGAGAGAGGTTCAGATCAGGAGCTGTTGGAGGTCAGAGGTGAACAATGTTATGGGGATCAGAGAGGGCTTGGAGTGTTTTCATGGCATTTCGCCTGGCCCTTAAAACAGGAAGAGGCTCTAGACATGTCAAGATAATAGGTCCAGTGATTTGGGCTTCTATCTCCTGGTTTATCTCCCACCAGCTTGCTTTCTCTGCCATATCTTGTGGATTATCCAGTGCTTGGGTTTTCCAGTTTTGTCTCTTTTAGTCTGTCTTCTGGCTCTGTTCATATGCCATCAAGGATTAATACTCTTTCCTGCAAGGACACTCTGGGATGATACTTTTACACTTTTCAAAGTTACATGTAATTTTAAAAGAATAATTGTATTTACTTCTAAGAGACAAGTCATTTTCCCCCTATATAACTTCTGATAGTAAGATGAGTCCGATTAGAGTAATTTCATATGGTTGGTTTGAGAGCTCTAAGCTAGTTTTGAGGGAAGCCCTTGAAGGGAGTTATTCATGGCCTGTGGAATCAAGATTTTCTTTTGGAGGAAAAAAAGCAGTTTTCGGATTTGTTTTTCTTTCAGGTGTGTGATGCTGGAAATCCTCTTCATAGTTGCCCACACAGCTAGTTCCATTTGTGTGACTGCATCCATAGTCCTTCTTAATAGCACTGCAACCTCCATTGTCCTCTGCAGCTCACTGAAGACCTGATTTAGAAAACTGACTCATTTTGCACACACTACTGAGCAGCTATTTGGAGGTACTAGTGACATACAGCTTGAATTAGATTGAGTCTTAAGTGTGGCATTTCCTTCTTATTTCCCTCCAAAATCATATATTCTTTACCAAATTTGATTCAAGATATTCCACATACCTTTACCTTTGTTAATGTTTGAGTGATCATATTTTCAGAATCAAAAGTTAGAACTATTACATGACAGATGATCCCATTTTGGGGCCTATTATATGTATTCACATATGTGTGTACATATAATATATGTACATAATATATATGTACACACATATCCGTGTGTGTAGCTTAAACCTGGTTGGTTGCTACTGTTTTACTGTTAATTGAACCCCTTCTTCCTCTTCAGATCTCAACTGAAAAAAGAAAGTTTAATATCCTTAAAATTGCAGCACTGAACTTCTGGCCCCAAGGTGGATAAATCTGATTAGGCTGTAAGGTATTAAAAGTTCTTAATTATTAATAGCTGTTAATGATAATGTTCTAGGAGGATGTGTTTAGGTTTGCGGGAATGTTCAGGTAAGTGGTTGTGAGGTTGTTTCTTCCTGGTTCGTGATAAAACCTACCCAAGGGCTCTATTGGTTTTGGTTTGGGATCAAACAGTTGTTTGCTGAGGTGGCCTAGCCCTCCATTCTTGGCTGGGGATCTTCCACTCTTGAAACACATCATAGTCCCTGAGATACTGGTGATGAGGACTCAGAGGGGCCACATCTGGCTCCCCAGGCAGGAACCCGTGGCGCTGTTTTGTTCCTGTCTTTGCATTTGAGATCCAACAAGTAGGGATTTGTGGCGAGAAAAGGGGCTCGACCTTTGATCTTATGATCAGGTGTTGCTCATCTGAGTGCGTAGGTCAGGAATGCTTGGGTTACAGAGCATAGGTTTCCCTGTAGGCCCTGGCTCCTCTCAACAGTTGCTTGAAGTTTTGCCTTAGGCAAATTATCCAGAAGGTAAAAATAAAACTCAACAGAAGACTGGGGCTTTGTGAAATTTTAGAACCCATTTGATACGTCTTTTGAAAGAGATGGAAATTGAGGTCTTGACAAGAATTTGTATGAGTCCATATAGCCAAGTTTTGACGTGTGCCGGGGTGGAGGACTTGGGTGCGGAGTATAAGGACCTGGAGTGGTTTTCGTCATCCTATTATCCCCTCACTTTGTCATTCAGTTGTTGTTTCACCCTGTCTTAAGTTCTCTGTGCTTTCTCTAGATACAGGGATTTGTAGTCCTCTTGAGTACTGGGTAGTACCCTACATTTGATTAATTTCTTTATTAGTGTTTTCAGGGAGCAATGCTGTTCTTATTGTGAATCTATAAAGATATTCATAAATGAGGTCAGAACTCTTCTTAGTATTTGTGAATCATCTTGAGCAATGAGATTGCTCTAAGAACTAACTCTAAAGCATGGGGCTGAGAGCGTGAAAATCTCTTATTGTTATTTTTTTAGGATGTTCTGCTTTTTTGACATGAGTCAGTTTCAACCTACAGATCTTTATCTGTACTTTAACTCCAGGCCAATACAAAGGAGCCTTGTGAATACAGTTTTATATAGCAAAAATTCACTTTGATGCAAGTTATTCTGGGGCCCTAGCCAAGATTTTCATTTTTCTATTACTTTTTACATTTTCATCAGATATACCAAAAGGACTTCACTGTATCTTCGTCTCTGAATAATGTGGATCCCAAAATGAGGTTGTAGGAGGCTTTCATTGCTGCAGACTTTTGTCTGCAGTTAATAGTCATTCGTTGAAAAAAGGGGTCATTTTTTTGAAGATTGAGTTAAAGTGAAACTCGTTTCTTGTGATAGTACTTCTTTGAGCCTACAGTGTGCTACTATATATATATACACGTATATATAGTGAATTTCTAAAACGTTAATGTGTGGACTTCCACATTTTTAAACATAACCCCCCTCCTCTACCCCTTTTATTTCTTTTCAGAGAATTGCGCTGGATTTTTGTTCCACAGAACAGAATTTGGTCAATACCATTTATAGAATCTGGAAAAGAGAATTTTTGAAAATTTGTATTAAAATTCTGTAACATCTCTCTTGGGTCTGGGCTTCTAAGAGTCTAGATAAATGCTTCTAAAACTTTAATGAGCATGCAGATTTGTTGGCTATCCTGTTAATATGCAGAATTTGATTCAGTGGGTCTCAGTGGGGGCAGTGGTTTTGCATTTGTAACAAGCTCCCTGGTGATATTGATACTCTGGAACACATTATGAGTGCTTAAGGGCATTCCTGGGTGAAAAGTGTTCAAATGGTCTCTGCTGCCTGGAGCCTGAAGGTGAGCTGGTTAGAGAGGCATTTTCTTAAGGGACTGGAAGTTTGAACAGAGTAAGTAGTTATGCAAGCCTGATGATCTACTTATATATTACTTATATGCTGTTATTTTTCCTTAGAATTTTTCCTGATGGTAAGGGATACACGCGCATGTGTGTGTGTGTGTGTGTGCGCGCACGTGTACATACACACACACACACAAAGTCATAGATTTAGCACACAATAGCAAATAGCTTTGTGCTTTGACACTTGCTGTGTGGGTCTGAAGAATTCCATGGCCTTTTGAGATGTCCGTGGTGAGAAACTGGGAGAGTTTAAATCTCTGTTTAAACAACGACTTTGAATGATAAATACACATCTAGAATGCTTAGTTAGACCTATTCATTTAACCCCTTATCCATTTCAACACTCATAGACCCAGGCTAGAACAAAGAGTTAACTCTCTCTATAAAAGTTTATCAGCGATTCAGAAAGGGTTATCATTGTTTAATCTAAGGCTGAGGTAAAAAAAATAGGGTTCATCTTTTGGACCAACTCCATTCATTTCTTCTTCATTATCTAAATGGATATCTGTAGAAAAATGCCAAGGCTGTGGTCTGAGCTTGATGGAAAAGAGTGACACAATTGGTTAGTGAAGTGTGTGCTGGGCGCTGAACGGGAAATATCCTCACAGGAGCTGAGCTGCTTATTTGACACCCCTGATAAGGCATTGGGTTATGCTGACACCACATTATCAACGGATGATCTTTGCACCCTACAATTTGGTTAGCATCCATTGTCAAATACTTAAAAATTGGTTAAAGCCATTATAAAATGATTCACCTCAAATTCCATTTTATTGTTTTTTAGTACTAAAATTGCTTTTTAGGCTGTGTACTCACAGTAACTGGCCAAGATTCCAGTGAAATGTCTGGATTGTGCTAAAAATAAACACAATGTTATTCCTTTATACCCCTTCTCAGTGCTTAGATTGAATACGCCTCAAATTACTTGCCAACAAATTCTTTGTCATAGAAGGCTTATTATAGTGAATTAGTTAAGATTTATTTGTAATTAGAAACTCCTATTTGCAAACAATCAATGGAGTCATTAAAAGTCTTTTCAGTAAGTTAAACATATTTTCTGCAGTTTTGATTACAAACACTTTCTTCGTCGTTGTGACAAAGTTAAGCTTTAGTCTGATCCTTGATCATGTCAACAGTTCTAAATTAACTGAGTCTGAATCATGATTTTATTATATCCCTATAATTGTGTAATAAAGCCCTAATAATAATAATAATCAAGATGCTTCTTTCATGCATTACACTTAGTTTGTTGGAGCAGAAGAAATTCAATTTAATATAGACACTTAGTATCGGGGGTGGAAACAGATTCAGAATTATCCAATGATTTACTCAACTGTAAACTACAATTTTGGCTGTGACATAAAATACCCTGGGCACTTGTGCGTATTCTTATATATATGTCCTTGTGTTGTCGGTGGTGTATATTGTTCAGCTTTGTTTTGTTTTCTGGTTCCCAATATAAATCCCAATAAGAGCTTTTCTGGCTTGGTAGTCAGGATAGAGAGCTGGGTGAGCCATCCCCCATTTCTGAGTTGTATATAATCTGCTGGGCTACTCTGTGTCCACGTCTTCTTAAATGTAGATGGCTGGCTCTGACTCCTCTAACAAGGTATATATCATAGCTACAGAAGAATGCAAAATCTATCCTAGCTGTATGACTGTAAATTCAGCGCCTGTTGCTGTATAATTACAATACTGCTTTTGAAGAAAATAAAAAGCTAATTCAAATATGTGTACAGAATATTGTTTTCTCATTTACGTATTAGAAAAGGTGAGAATGTAGATTTCCAGGCAGAAAAAAAGGAGACATTTGTTTTAGAGCTGCTTGTAAGCTTATGCTTACATTCTTAATGCTTGTGTATCTGCTTTTATGTAGCTTTAAACAAATTACATTGTCTAGTGCATGTGGGAGGAGAGATCATAGCATGATGGATAATCCTCTCTGAGAACAGGGACCAGGTCTTTTATATTTCTCTCCCCACACACCCCGCACTGGGCTCTCTGCAGAGCAAGTAAATTGATGATGGAATCCTCAAATCATGTCTATTTGTCTTTGGGCTATAAGTAGGCATAAAATCATACAAAGGCAATAGGTAGGGTCTATAACATAAGACAATTCAAGGGAAAATGTCAATCAAAGTTATTTACGGTTGGGGAGAGGAAGAAGAAAGAATCAGAAGCATAGCTCATAGCTCAGTCGAAGCAAGTGCTAAATCAGTTACTGAAATAAAATGCTAGTTATTGAAGTTTGCTCAGATTTTTAAATCTTACTTTAAAAATGTACTTACAATTCCATTCTTCTTTAGTTTGTCAGACACAGATACACAGTATCCTTCTCTAGGCTTGGCCTTGTTTCCTAGGCAGCACTGAGAGTGAGGGTTAAGACAAATGGATTATCCACTTGTAGAATCAGCTCTCAGTTATCCAGAAGCCATAACCACTTGTGAACAAAATGGGATTTTTTTTTTTGCCTTGAAGAGAAATAAAAGAGAGTTTTTTGAGTTTTAACGATCACCTTATAATACTTTATATAAACAAGAAGGTATTTCCACAGTGCAACTTGATGCCGGGCAGTTTCTTATGCATATGTAATCAGTGCCTGTGATCATCCCGTAATATGATTGTCTTCTGTTTGTTCCAAGAGAGTGTTGGGAAAGTAACATTAGAGTGTGGAACATTAGCCATGATTCTTAATTGGGTTTGCTAAAGTGCTACTTAAAAAAATTTTGCAGTGGATTTGAATCAGTGCCACTGTGTTAATTGAAACACAAAATTCAGTCATTTAAATATCTTTTTCCAAGGTCAGAGAAAGACTTTAATGAGTTAAAGTACGCTATTATTCCCCAGTGAGGGTGATGTAGTTTATTCTATGCATAAAATAAAGATAATGGATATTGTGATTAAGTGCTGTAAGATAGAGTTCTGGACATTTATGTTGGACCTAAATTCATCTAGCGTAGTCTTTTCTTCTTGGTTAGCTACCAAACCCCATTTTGTGGGTTGAGAAGTCAGTGTACTGGGATACTTCATTAATTTGCTCCAAGTTAGTAAGTGGATCCATGTTAGTAGGAATTAGATTCTGAATCCTATTCTGGGATCAAACTGTTCCTCAAGGCAACCGTGTGTGGTTATCAGCTCCCTAAAGGTAGTTCACATGTGTGCTTGTTATATGCCAGGTACTATATAAAACACTTCATGTGCATTATGTCATTTTATCATATTATATAATATTATATCATATATCATATCATGTTATAATGAGGAATATATTATTATTACCTGCATTTAAAAAATATCATAAGCTAAGGTTCAGAACTTTTCCAAGGTCATGTGGGTGGGAAATGGTGAAAATGGGACATGACCCCAACTGGTTGGCCTCCAGGGTCCTTTTTCCTAACTGATAATGTTTATCCTTCTTCCAGTATATTAATTCAGAGCCATCTAAAATTTTACATGTTCTTAACAGAACCAAAAGTCTTTATTTCAACTGTGGCAGGATTCAGTTCTTTCATAACACTTTATATATTTTACATGGTGTGTAAAATACAAAATATTGTGTCTATTAATAGATTAGATTAGATAATTTTTCAAAGGCTTTTAGTCCTGAAATTCTGTGAATTAGTAAAAACAATTTAGTTGAAACTATTTCCTCTAAGAGCATGTTTCAAAACACTTTTCAAATAGAAAAGCAAATTCAGCTCCAAATTCAATTCATATCCAAATTTATCTTTTAAAAGCAATACCTAATTTTCTCCCCAAATGAGCTTATGGAAAATATATTCAAAAGGAGCAGACACTGTCTTTTGAAAACATTTTCATATATTCTCCTAAAGTCCTAAAAATGTCTATCTCAATGAAATTTGTGGTTTTTCCTCCCCTTTCTTGCATAAGCAGAATACTTTGATGGGAAAAGGGGGCCTAATTAATTTGGGAAAACATGCTATAGCACAGTTACTGAGATGCTATCGTTAAGTAATTAAAACAAAATTGCTCTTGTCAAAATAAATGAATAAATTTGATGAGGCATTTTCCTTTATTTTACAGATTTATTCCACTTTATCACTGATTCATAAAATCCACAAAGGGTTCTCTAGTCATCAGTGTGATTAGTTAAATTCTGCTGCTGTTGCACTGTTATGAAAGGGAAATAAAAATCAGAATTGTATACCAGGCCAAATGAATAGGATGAGAGCATGTTTCTTTGTACTCTAAGTGTGAACATATACGCTCATGACCATCTGAGGCCAAGGCAAGAGTAATCATTAATGTTCAATATCTATATATAAATACTGACTGTCATAGTGATTTTTCAACATAAGGGACATTTAGAAAGCACTGAAAGCAACACTTTCATAACTGGGAAACAAAACTAAGCTATTGTGTCATAATGTAACCTATAGAAAGCAAAGTTTAACCACGTGTTCTGCTCTTGGGTATTGGTAGGTGTTGGAATGCTAGAGTGAGTGTTGAGGAAAGGAGTATCATATTACACATCACATACTAGATTTGCACGTATCAAAAGATGGCTTAGATTAAGAATGATTAAGAAACAGAAGTGCTTTATCCAAAATGATGTCAATGTCCCTGAACCTGTAAAGCAGTGAAGGTAATATTGGGAGAGGTCATACTCATACTGCAGCTTGTATTCCTAACTTAAGCCATTCAAAATTGAAGTGCTCTGTTTGTTGAGTACCCACTATTTTCAAGGCACTATTTTAGGTAGTATGGGGAGACAAAAATGAAACATTCATAGAACTGCCTTAAAGGATCCTGTATATGAGAAAAATATACTTAAATAATTACAATAGGATGAAAGTAATATTTGTTGAAAAAATTCAGGCAGGTTTTCTGGGAGGTTAGAATAAGAAGAGTTTACCTTGGCTTTGGAGATGAGGGTGGCATCTAGATTGGACCATGAGTGATACATAGGTTTTGGATATGTGGATGTGGAAGACCCATTCCAGGCTGAGGGAATTCTAACAAAGATCCAGAGGTGCAGAACCATACCTATGTTTGTGGGACACTACATTCTTTCCTTTGTCTGGAGGATAGTTACAAGAAAGGGTACAGAATGGAATGTGAGTTTAGAACCTAAACTTGGAGGCTTTTAGATGTCAGGTTATAGATTCTAATTATATTAGTAAGACAGTTGGCAAGGGGGAGGGGAAGGCTGTTACTGAACAGGAGAGAGATATTATAACTTTTGTGCTTCAAGAAGAAGAGTTAGACAGTGCAATAAAATGCAGTGGGGAAGGAATCAGAGTTGGGGAGAACGGGGAAGGAAGTTATTGCAATAGGTTCAAGCAAAAAGCATTGAAGTTCTGAAATAAAAGTAGTGGGACAGGAATGGAGAGATGGTGGGGTAGATGAGAGAGACATCAGGCAACAGAAAAGATTCTACATATGATTTATTGGGATCGATGGGTGAGGAGTCAATTGTAATTGCAGATTCAAGTCTGAATTATTAGGAGCATGCTTATGCTGTTGGTTAGAGGAGGAAGCCAGGGGAAAGATGATGTTTAAGAAGGAAGGTGGTGAATCTCTTTGGAACATACTAAGTCTGAAGTGCCAGGAGATACATAGGTGGGGGTCTTCAGTTAGCAGTTACAAGGGCAGTTTCTGAAGTCCAGTAATACATATGCCAAAGATTTTATAAATATTACACATCATTTTAGAGTCTTGAAATAAAACAAAGCAGAGAGTTTAGTTTCCCTAACCTAGAATCTCTTTGCTGAAAGTCAGGACCTGATTCTTAATATAGGGGAGATATCTGTTGAATTAAAAAGACTCATATGGCAATGAAGTCAGGGAAAGGAGGCTTTAATCAACACACAAAGTATCTCCAAATGTTTAAAGATTTAAAAGCATTTGGGCTCATTAGAATACAATAATGACAATGATAGCTACTCCATGTTAGCACTACAATACTTTCATTAATATTATTAAGAGCTATTAATAACACTTGTTGAGTTGGCATGTTGTATGTCACTGTGCTACGTGAGTACCACGGCCTCTCAGCTACTGCTCATGACACCCCATGATGTGGGCCATTGTTCTCATTTAACCAATGAGGGAACTGAGGAGAAATAAATTACCCAAATCATACAGCCACTATGTGATAGGGCTGGAATTTGAGATTTCTAGGTATGGATTCACTCACTCAACTATACAAACAGAAATGGAGGCAAGAAAAGTGGATCTTTATAACTTTTCTAGCACTAGGTATAAATCTTTAAAATTTTTGCCTATGTGCAAAAATCTTATTTGCACATTGTTTTAATTTGCTTGAGTCCCTTTTCACACCGAGTGCTCTGCAGATTTCTCATCAGGCATTAGGAAAGAAGCTTTGTCCTCATTTTTTCTAGGATTATTATAGTTTGCATTGTTCGCTGACTAGGTATGAACAGGGAGCCCAGTCATCAAAGAAACAGGCTTTGAATCTGGTGATAATGGCAGTAGTGTTACCCAGCAATAATAATAATCTCTAGGGAGATACTGGTAATGATTTCCGGCTGGTAGTTTCTTACGATGTTGGGTTCAAGTGTAGGTTCCACAATTTTCTGGTTGAAAACCTTGGGCAAAAATAGCTCTATCTTATTGAATATCAATTTTCTCATCTTTAAAATAGAGACGATGCTATAACCCTCTCAGAGAATTGTGAATAATAAAATTCAACAACATTTTGGTTCGTGGTGGGTTCTCATTAAATGTGTTAAGGCCCTCAAGAATGAATGTCAGCCTTGAAGGATGCTTTATGTTGAAGTTACTTGAAGTAGAACTTGAGACTTTCTATGAAGCCTTCATCGTGGCTTGCAGTTTTCCCTCACGTCACTAGCCTTCGTGAGGACAGGCCCAGTACAGGGATGTCTCATGAGGTCAGAGGCAGTTTTCTAGGACCATTCGTCTCTGCTCATCAGTGTGGAGCAACCCTGGGATGGTATGGCCAAAAAGATACAGAAAGCACAAACAATTCACAAATCAATAAACATCTAGAAGAATCGGTTCTTGTAAAAGATGTGTGGGTTTGAGGCTTCTGTTTCAACTGGGACACGAACCTTCCAAGCGAAACAGTTTTCTTTTAAGCACAGAAACTCACATGTTAACTCTCAGGATTACTTGTTTTTGGTATCAGTCACAGGCAATGTTTATCTGAGTTCTTTGTAGCCACTACAGTATTTTGTGACCCATCAAGTGGTCTCTGTTAACTCTTCATGTTTAAGCTTATAGAATGAGCCTTAGGGAACATGACAAAACAAACCTGGTGAAAACCCCATTTATATACTCTGAAGCTAAGCATTTGTTGATTCAGTCTGAACACCCTACTGGGTGGTGGTCACACTGTTGAGTATCAGTTGCCTGAAGATGAAGATCACTTCAGGCCTGAGGATCAAGAAGAGAAGTGGACGAACATAGTTGATAAGTGCTAAAATAGACATATCAAGCATTATGGAAATAGCAAGGAGTGACTGTTGAATAAAAGCTTCCTGGAAAATGTGATAGTGATTTAGGTTTGATGGGCAGGCAGTTCACTGAGGGGTGAAGAAAGCAAGGAGGGGCTCAAATGAAGGGAATCACGCAAGTGAAGGCACGAGGAATCGTGGCATGTTCAGGGAAAACTTTGCGATGGCTGGATTACAGGGCATGTGAAAGTGAATGACAGAAAGGCAGTAAGTACGTTGGAGATGGCTTGGTGTTCTGTCTCCTCTCTGCTTCCCTTCCCAGGCCCACCACTGTCATCCTAGTTCATATACTGTTTACGGCAAAAGACATCGTTATATAGAAGAGGAAATAGACTGTTTACTCCAAAAGCTGAAATTATCTCATTGAATATAAACTACTCTTTCCTTCTAAAGTCCCTAAACTCAGTATTGATTTAAGTTTGGGTCTGTTTTCCTCTCCAGTAGTGCCTAGCATAGAGTCTGGCTTGATAATTTATTCAGGTCAAATGGCTGAATAAGAGATGTGGAAGAGTAAATAAAAACAGCAACATACTGGATGAAGATTCCAACTTCACATTTAACTCGGTGAGATCGGCAATGGCTTCTTGGAACGTTGTGTTCCGATGGCATTTTGGAATCATGCCATATCAGTGGGACAGAAACCAGCGTTTGGTTATGGAATCCTGCCATGAGCAAGGAAGGAGGGAATGGCATCGTGTGCTGTTCTTTTACCACTTCTCGCACCACTCCTTGCTCCCCACCAACCTCCAACAGATTTATGAGCCTGTGATTTTATGCCATGTATATGCTGGAAAGAATGACAGTGGTGCACCATTGCCCATAAATTTAAGCATAAAATATTTACTGCAGCAATCAAAGCCTTCCAACTCCTGGCCCTTATATACCTCTTCTGTCTCTTGTGTCAGTTTCTCATGATAGCATCTTTATTGTTTCTACTTGTTCTGCAAACATCTGAAAAGTCATCTATCCTTCAATGTTGACCCCATTTGCTACTTAATTTTGTGGCCATCTCCAATCACCCGAACTCATCACTAACTCAGATCTCCTACAATTTTTACTGTCTGTATTATTTTTATGGAATCTAGTTTGATTACCTTTTTAATGTTTATTTGTACATTTATCTATAGTCCTCACTGTAAGTTCCTTGGGATCTTGAAATCTATGCTGTTACATTTTATTTCTTATATCATTACTGCACACAGTACTGACACACAGCAATGCTCAAGAAGTATTTGTTGAATGAATGAATGATTTTTCATGTTTTTGTTTCTTCCCATTATACACACAATTTTAAGTTATCTCTACTTGGTTAATATCTTATATTTTTTTCCAGGTGGGTAAAATGCTTTTTATAAAAATTAAAATACCCGGGAAATTTTTCTCAAAAGAAGCAAATTACTTTTTATTCACAATATGAGAATTCCTGTCATTTGATAATAATGGATTAGGTTTTCCCTCCCTCATTTTAAAAGTTAGAGTCTAATTAACCTAATTCATCTATTTGATCTTTTAGGAGCCTGATTTAATTTTAAAATATGCCTTATATTTATACTGAGATGCTAGGAATATTTTAAATTTTAATATTTATCTTCAACTTCATCAAGTCAACTGTTTTTTAAAAATCTTGATTCTACTCGCAGCCTGTTAACAAAATGAAGGGAAAATTCCACCAGAGTTTTCAGATTTTATGAACATAGGTTCACAAAATGGGAAATTTATGAGGCTAATGTATCTCCTAGCAATTATTGTTGCTGCTGTCCATCTTACTTTTTACATTTTATGTTTGGAAATTTATCTTTAAATTTTCCCCTCATATTTAATACTTATCCCTGGTCAACATCACTGTTGTGATGATTATTTGGGTTTAGGCAATGTTTGACATTTTAAACCTACTAACATTTGAATCCCTTTTCTCACTCTTCCAAACCAGTCATTTATTTTTTTCTTTTCCATTGTTGTCATTATGTCCATCATGAGAGAACTCTATTTCCTGCAAATATAACTTTCTAATTACATTCTAAACCCATTTCTATTACAATGCACTAAATTTAAATTATCTGGTCAACATAATAAAAATAATATTATTTACTTTTTTTTTTAACCCCAAGATATTACTACATATAATGCCTTTAAAAATCCTAAGACTTGCCACTTTAGGGGAAAAAAATTAGGCTTTCAGTAAGTATGGTTTGATTTATATAGTAAAGTAGGGTTAAATAGAAATTGGAGTTATATATTCTGTTTTTATTAGTTTGATATATTGTGATTTTATAACTAGATTAGAATCTCTTTGAGGACAGGGATGATTTCTTATTTTGTATGACTTGCTCTGCCCATGATGGGATGAAGTCCACCTGAAATGGTCAATAAGCACTTAATGAAATTCAGAATCAAAGAGTTATTGAGGTCTTGAGAAGGTCTAAAGGATTATCTGCTTCAACGCCTTCATTTTATGGATGAGACTCTCTTGTTCCCATATTCTTCCCCAGATATTCATAGCTTTCTGTTGTATATGGAAACATGCCAGAATTAATTTTTCCAGTATGTTAACTTTTTTTTGATGATGTTGTGTTGCATTTTCCCTAATTAAGGTAATTTTGAGATAAAAATAAACACATCTCTCTTGTGCATTTGAATTGAATTCAGATTCAGTTCTTTTCATTAAGTTCTGTTGACTTAAACAGAGTGTCCATTCTGTCCATTCTCAACTCTACTACTACCACTTTAATCCCAGCTAGCAACTCCTCTTACTTGCCAGCATTAATTTTAAACTTCTTACACTCAAAACACAATATTGTGATCTCTCATTACCTATCAGGGAACAGTTTTCAGAAAGCAAAGTTTCTGGTGATCAATATCATGCTGGAACATATTTATTTATTTTTTAGTTTTTCTGTTTTTTTTTTTTATTGACGTGTAGGTGACTAACAATATTATATTAATTCAGGTGTACAGCATAGCAATTTGATCTTTTTATAGGTTATACTCCATGCAAAGTTATTACAAAATCTAAATGTAAGACTTGAAACCATGAGATGCCTAGAAGAAAACATAGGCAGGATGCTCTTTGACATTAGTTTTAGCAATATTGTTATGGATCTGTCTCTTCAGGCAAGGGAGACAAAGGGAAAAATAAACAAATGAGACCTAATCAAATTTAGATGCTTTTCTGCAGTAAAGGGAACCCTCAATAAAACAAAAAGGCAACCTACTGAATGGAAGAAGATACTTGCAAATAATATGTCTGATAAGGGTTAATATTCAAAATATTATTAATTAATATTATTAATTAATATTGATTCAAAATATTCAAAAGTCATACAACTTAATATTAAAAAAAAACCTGATTAAAGTATGGGCAGAGGGCCTGAATAGGCATTTTTCCGAAGAAGGCATACAGAAGGCCAGCGGACCCAAGGAAGGATGCCCACTGCCACTGATCACCAGGTGAGTGCAAATCAGAACCACAATGAGGTATCACCTCGCACCAGTCAGAATGAGTGTCGTCAAAAAGGCAGGGATAACCAGTGTTGGCCAGACTGTTTTTGTTCTATGAGGCCATTTCTTAAGCCTGGTGGCAGCTCTCTAAGTTATATTTAGCACCAAGTTGTGCATCTAGTCCCAACTGCTCCTTGGACAGATGAAGAATGTGAGGTCAGGTAAGAGAGAGGAGACTTTATTACAGTCATACAAGTATCAAGTAAAAGAGAAGTGGTCTGATTCTAGTGGCCTTGACTCTGCCCATTTCATTTCCATGCTGTCATGGCTGTTCCTCAGGAACAACCCCAGAGAGCACATCTGGGTCATGCTGGTTGCTTGGGATTTTGAAAAAGATATTTGAAAATCACCTATCCTGACATTTCCAAAACTTGCCATTTTAATACACTTTTCTCCATTTGAATAGCTAAAGCTATCAAATCCTCATTTTATTCATCTCTAAAATGGGTTAATAATCCACTGGGATTTTGTGAAGTTTGACATGATACACACACATCTAGACATAGCAAACAGGTGTTCAGTAAGCTTCAGTGATTATCACCTGCAGATCAGACCTCCACAAAATTTCATATGCTTTTGACTTGCAGGTCTTAGAGGTAAGACTGGAGAGATTTATAGGCTAGAAACAAAATAAAAGCTCTCTCAAGGGTTGCCATTCATTTATTCCTCAAGTATTTATAGAATGTTCACTGTGTGGTTGCTACTGTAGTAGACTCT
The DNA here is from genome assembly GCF_048773025.1 of Camelus bactrianus. NCBI lineage: Eukaryota > Metazoa > Chordata > Mammalia > Artiodactyla > Camelidae > Camelus > Camelus bactrianus. Next base: position 27,309,440 of record NC_133548.1, read on the forward strand.
GGTGATATAAGGGTGAACAAAACTGAGACAGTTTTTGCTCTTTACAGAACTCATATCCCAGTGCAGTAGCCAAGCAAAGAACAGACAAATTGCTGGTATAAATAAAATAGATGCAAGTATAAAGTTCAAAAAAACCAAAATAACAAACATAAGGAACAGAGTTAGAGAACAACAGAAGGGACCTACTTTAAATAAAGTTCTCAGAGACGGTCTTTATGTAAGCCGATTTCTAACGAATGGGTGGGAACTAGTCATGAGGTAGGATGGGTGGGAGAATTCCAGGCAGAGAGTAATGTGCAGGGGTCCTGAGGTAGAAAAGAATTTGGAATATTCAAACAACTGTGCATAGACCAGGGGGACTGGAGTGTGGTGAACAGGGACAGAGTGGCAAGGGATTAAAAGGGAGAAATAGGCAGTGGGTTGACCATAGAGGGATCTTGTTGTTTCTGGTAAAGAATTTGTTTTTCACTCTGCATGTTTCATGGAAAGGCATTGGATGATTACTAAACACCCTGATCTAATAAAGTTATGAGAGAGAGAGAATTTCTTCTATATTTCGTAGAATCTTCACATCAGTTTTTGTTTCCTTAGCAAAGTTCATGCTGTGTTCTTTCCCTCCCCACCTCCTCTTCTTTTCATCCCTGTTTACATCTTTTTTCTTCTTTGCTGGAAGGCAGACTAGCTTTTTGAATGAAAATTCTTCCCACAGGTTGTCTGCAGAATAAATCCCTGTGTGACCCAAAGAAAAAGTTAAACTGTCCATCCAACAGATATTTATAAATGTTTTTCATTGTGAAATTATGTTCATTTTGTAACAGTTAAAAAACTATCTACCTCATATTGTCTCTTCCCAGATTTAACCAAGGGTAGATTTGTTCCCTAGAGCAAAGAGGTATTTTGTTTCAACATATATTTATTTTCTCTTCCCTGTTGTAAAAGTGACTCACTTCAGATGAGAGTTCTTTAAAAATGGCATTCAGTGTGGTGGGACATTCAGGCTCATGCTCTTAGATTCTCACAGACTTTTTCTGTACTCCTCTGTTTTTCTTCTTTTCCCTGTGGAGATAAACGTGGGCTTCTTCTCATGTGTTCACTGATCATTTGGAAGTTGTTGACTGTGCTGAGAAGGATCCAAAGTTGGTATCTGTTCTCAGCAAGAAAGAAAACCATTAGGCTGAGCAAGTGGGGTCCCATGTATTTGCCAAACACTCTTTACGATATTAAACATTTCGTACGGTGAAGATGAACTGACCCACAGCAGGTATATGAATTGAATTGCAGTAGTTAAGTATTTATTAAAACACAGACTCTCATTTTAATGTTATAAAGTACATTCGGATGACTGTAGTAACCTATATTTATGTTACGAGAACATGATATTAAAGTTGTCTGAGAATTTGGAAATATTGCTGAACATGTGGAGGGCTCATTCTCATTAAATTTGTAGAATGGGAGATAAGACATGTTTTTGTGGAGCAACAGGGAAGAAATCATATTCAGTACTAGTTTTGTCACCAAAGAGTTTATGGATAAAAAAATTCTGGAATGTAAAACACCATGGTAATCAAGGACATGGATCTTGCCATTAGATATCTGGGTAATTCTGTCTGCGGCACTGAACTTCAGTTTGTCCCTTGAGATCTACTCTCCGCTCTTCTCTATCCTACTCTTTGCTCCAGGAGGCTTATCTAAACCGAATATATCAATAGACCCTCTGTTGTCTGATTCCTAGTTACTTCGGGCAATGCAAGCCGCAGCAGGAGACCAGGGAGAAGGAAGAGCATGAGGCTGCTCTGTGCCTCCCTCTAGTTTCTCCCGGTAGGGTTGCCCAGGGCTGGCTGTGTCTTTCAACTATAGATGTAATCTCCTGTTAAGGTTGCCCTTTCCACATTGATTCTCTCCTCCTCTTCTCAGGCCTAAATTACCAACTCCAGGGTGCTGTGTTATCCCTTATTTGTTTGGAAACCCTGCCTACACCTTTGTAAATAGTCCCTTTATTAACTCCTCTTTAAGTTATCCAAATTTGGCTGTGCCATCTGTTTTCTAGAGGGACTCTGATGCGCTTGCTGTATAATCTTGATGAAAGATTTTAAACTGTGCTTCAGTATCCTCATTAGAAAGCGGAGGTAAAGTCATGTCTCTTCTCATAGACCCTTCGTAGAGGTACAGTCACGGGGTGGGTTACAATGAGTGTGTTCAAACACTATTTTCTGATGCTCTAGAGATTCTGCCTCAACCCCCTTCCATACTCTTTCCCCAGCAGTAACTTTTACTCAGTTATATGAAACGTCTGAGCAATTATATTTGAAACAAGGATTCCATGACTAGAACAGCTTGAACTGCTGGCCTTAGATGGTTGTAGGGCTCTTTCAAGCCCCCCAAATCTATTGCTCTGGCTGGGGGTTATTTTATGTACAGAAACTACTGTTCTTCATCATAGCCTCTGACCAGGGCTGAAAATTCCGTTGGCTATAGGCCATCCAGTCTCATGATTTACTATCTGGGCACAGGGAAGAGTCCAGTTAATTCCCAAGGATCATATTCTCTTTTTACAACATGTTTTCATGACTTAGGATGGAAAACCGTGGGGGTCAATAAATATAGAGTGAGTAGGAGATCAGAAAGCTGCCTGCGGTGGTTTCGTTGTGGCCTTCTTGGCACTCAGAGCCCTTGGGCAGTAACTGCTTGTCAGTGTTCTGAGCACTGAACCCCGTCTACACTGGCTGTTAAACCTGGTAAGTTGTTCAAGTCCAGGAATACTTTTGAACATTCCATCCCTTGGCTTGTTGCTTCAGACCTCGTCATTAGCATCTTTTACTTCCTTTTCTGTGTTATAAAGGAGGAGAAGAAAGATATGAATGAATTTCTTGGGTGTGCTGTAAACTCAACCCGTATAGAGATTTATTGCAGTGTTGATTGGGATGATGAAGCACTCAGAATCACCACCAATATTGCATGTCAAAGAAAAGGTCTAGAAAACTATGGATGACAGTGGCTCAGATTTGCTCTTGACAGCCATGTAATTGCCTATTTGTTCTTTAACACGTATTCAGCAAATACTGCTAAGGACCTTCTATGTGCCCACGAGCGTTAGACATTTTAGAACATGAGATGAATTTGGTAAGAACCCTGGGCTCAAGATACCTCAGTCTGGGACATAGTCAGGTAACTGCAATATGATTGGCTGTCTAGAGGCAGCCCTGTAACCATCTTGTCCCCTAGAGGTAGTCCTAAAGGACCAAGTGGCTGAGATGCCCGGTGGCTGGTCTTGCGAACTGCTTGGTTTTGCATTTCTTTAGTAAATCCGTGGCTCTATCTCAGAGCTGGAGTTTACCCTCCTTGTGCCTTCATGTTCTGGTACCTTTCATTGCTACAGTCCAGTTTATTTCACTTCAGGCAGCTCTGCTGTCACAATATACACATATACTTTTTAGTAGTTTTCTCTCTTTTAGCTATTCAAACCAGGAAATCGTCTACCATCTCCCTCCCTTCTCACTCCATTTACAAGCCAATAAAAGACCCCAGTCCTAGCTAAGTATACATAGGGAAAGGAAAGTCAGAAGTTTCAAAATAAAATTAGCGAGAAAGAATTATAGCCTGCAACCAAGAGGGCTCTTGTAATCACCGTCTGAATTTGGGCAAATTTATTTTCTGCTTCTCTTACCTTCCTAAGCATGAATATTAAAGATTTTAAAACACAAGGTAGAAAAATATATTTTGGTTCATTTATTATGAATTTTCACTACATTTTTGGACGGGGGTACTCACCAAAAAGGGGAAGAAAACTTATCTGCATGATTATGAGCAAGCACCCATGAAAGAAGTGGCATTTGAACTTGATCAATGGGATATAGTTATAGGAAGATGGAAGCATGAGTTGTGTCAGGCAAAAAAAAAAAAAAAAAAAAAAAAGCAAAAAATAAAAAAGCCCACAATTATAAACTGGAAACTCAGAGCTCACTTAAGTCCCCACTGTCCTTTGACCAGCTTTAGTTAAGCAGTCACTTTCCTTGGCTGTAATCACCTGTTTGCCTGTCTGTCTGTCTGTAATACTCTAAACTTCTTTAGGAAGGTGGGGAGTCTCTTTCATGTTTGTCTGTTCAATGTTTAACACAATGTCAGACACACAGTAGGTACTGAGTGAGTGTTGAAGAATGAAGGATAAATGGTGAGGTGTACATTGAGGACAGGAAGTTATCTAGCTTGACAACAGCAAGCATTTGATAGAGAAGAAGTGGAATCTTATGTTAGGTAGATTGGGACAGATATGGAGGTGTTATATACCAAGGCATTAAATAAACTGTGGGGAGCCACAGAAGGTTGGGGAGTGAGGGTGAGCCATAGAGAAATTAATCTTCAGGAAGGTGAATCTGGTAGCAGTGTACAGTATAGATTGGTGAAAGGAAAGGGTAGACGGGAAATATGGAGACCAAAGATGTGTGAATAAAGCAGAACACGTGTCAGAGTGATCCAAAGGATATTAAAAATGCTATTTAACAGTTTAATACCTGGAGCAACTGGCTTCAATCTGCTTCTCCTCCAGAGTACTGTCAATCTGCTCAGGCCCGAATCCTAGTCTGCCACTTAGTATTCACGTGACCTTGGACTAGTTACCTAAGTTCTTAAATTCATTTCCAATGTGTGTTTACTATGCAGATTGATGAGGAGAAAAAAATACAGTATACCTGAATCACTATGCTGTACACCAGAAATTAACACAACATTGTGGACCGACTATATTTCAATAAAAAAACTAAAAAGTAAGATCTTAAAAAAACCCCTACGAACTATAAAATATCTGGCATTGTGCTGATGAATGGGAGATACTCAATACATGATAATTATTAGTATCATTGCCATCATTACTTGTGAAGGCTGCAGGTTAACTGAAGGATGGAATTAATCTTCTGTATGAGTTTTTTTCTTGTGTCTTCTAAGCCAAAAAATTGGATTGTGGTTCATAAAATTTGATTGATTTGGTGAAAACTTTCCCTCTTGTCTATAAGCAAATGAAGAATAAGCTTTCAAGCAAATAGTTCAGATGAAGGAATCATAGGTGAGAGGGTAGCATGGAAAAACTCTAGTCCAAAAGTTGTCTCAGAGGAGCAGTGTGATCTTGGGCAAGTCTCTTCATCAATCTGGATCTCCATTTTCCTAGCTAGAAAAATGAAGGGGTTGGACTAAATGATCTTTAAGTTCCTTCCCAACCAGATATTAAATGATTTTTCAAGTTGCTCATTAAATTTCCAAGCTCCATCAAACAGCTCATTTTTGTGGCCTACTTGCTCATTTGATGTCTCTACATATTTTTCATCCCATTTTTCATTCTAGGTTTCCATTTGGTACATTTTCATTAGCTCTGCGGTTTTTCAAGCATTGCTTTCTGCAGATGATAGTTGTGTGAGTATGCGTGAATGTGTGAGTGAGTGTGTGTGCGTGTGTTAGGGCATTTTGGCTCGGTCTAGGGCTCAGACTTTGTTAGTGGAGAGGATTGCTTTAACAGTTTTCTCAAGTATCTATTGACTTATTAACTCTTGCAGCTTGGATGCTGCAGGGTGAGGCAGACAGCACCACCATTGCTTGAATTTGCTTGCACCTGCTATTGACAGGAGGAAGAAGAGCTTCCAGAGAGAAAAGAGATTTGGCCTGGTTCCTCTTTGTTTAAGGTTCAAGGATATTGAAATATATCTGATGGTTTAGGATGACCTTGATGAAGGCCAAATCTTGGGAAAGAGCAATGAAATGCTTGAAAGGCCACTCCCCCTGCAGGCATAAAACATCCAGGGAGCCTTTCTTTCATGTTAAGTTTTGGAGGAGAGGGATTCCTGACTCCATGCCCAGGATGATTGACACTGGAACCATTTTTGACACAACTGCCTTGACACCTTGGATATGCCTTGGGGGAAACATTTGTATATGTTTGAATTGAAAGAGCTTCTCCACTAAAACATGGCAAGATAACTAGGCAGCTTTTCTATGGGACTCCTGAGTGTAGCTGAAAGCTAACAACATTATTCCTCCACCGCGCATCATGGAGCCATCTTTGCCTGGGGAATCTGTGGAGCTCTCTACTAAAAGCAATGTGAGAATATGTGCAAGAGAACCATGGTGGACGATGGAAGCCCAACTTCACCACCAGACACTCAGTGACAGTGATGCTAATTAAAACTAACAAGCAGAGCTGTTGGGGGCCAGCAAATACAAATGCTAATATCAGTGGGTATCAAGTTTAATCTTAAGGGCTGTGTTCTTCTCTTTAGGCAGGAAGCAGGAGAAAAGCAATGGATCTTGGACACATGAGCATTGTTGGAGATCTTTAGAGATCTTTGGTTAAGGATACTTGTAGAGCATATTAGAATTATTGCTCAAAGCGTAGTGAGAATGTAGCTTCATTGCAAATTATGTATTAATGTATGACTTCATTTGAATACAGGCCTGTATTAATACAGATGCACTCACCAAGCATAGAGAAAGGTTAAAATGTTTTGAGGGTCAGTTATATTCATTGATACAAAATAGGAACAGGGCATTCTGATATTACATGGTAGTTAACATGAGGCCATCCCTGAGAGATAGATCCTCTCTTAGTATACTAACAGTCCAGATTTTTCAGTCCAGATTTTTGAGTAAGACTAAGGGAAGTGCTTTACAAATCCGTCCGAGTGGCTAGCCAGTCTCTATTAGATGATACCCCATTCTCTGTACAGCTTTATCTTTTATCTGCATCACTAGTCATCTAAAAATCTTCATGAGTTGGAAGGGTATATAATATTATTTTCACTTGTTTTAAATGGACTTGAACAAGTGCTCAGGAAGGTCCATCAGTTTGCCCAAAGTCACATTGGGTTAATGGTGGAATGTGGACCTAAGTTTGGTCTTGCAACTGAGTATTGTTTTATTTGATCTCATCTACTCTCCTGTGGTCAGTAGGACAACCTGAAGCCTGGACGTGTAGGTGAAAAGTGGAGAGGGAAGTTTCTCTCTTCCCTGGAAAAGGGGTGGTAATTCTAGACAGATTGTTGAAACTAGAGTTAAGCCTTAAAAAATAAATCCTCTTTTTTCCCACAAACTATCCATCATCCTGAAAGTCTAGGGTGTGTGTGTGTGTGTGTCTGTATGTGTGTGTGTGTGTTGGGATGGGCAAGGGATCCTGGGAGTATTTCTGTAATCAATTCACTATATATTACAAGAAGCTGTGATAAGCATGGTGGGACAATAAAATTGTCCCTTGCTGATTTCAGTCACAAAGGAGAATTTTATTGTCTGGGTCATTTAGTTCCCTCCTGAAGCTTAGAAATTTAATTATCTTATTTTTTCCCTTTCTGTTGTAATCTAAGTGGCTTATTATTAATTTTCCAATTTATTTATTTATTTATTTATTTATTTATTTATTTATTTATTTTTTCTTTTTGGGTTACATATGAATTTAACCAGACTGAAATCAGATAGTGCCTGCGTTTGGATGCTCTCTACAGAATACCTGACAAACAATGTTTGGATCAATATCATTGAATATATGAAATGTAGAATTTCATATGTGTGTATATATATATATATACATATATATATATTTGTCTTAAAAGTCACCTATTTTGATGAGCCCTTCATGGTTAAGGGAGTATATGCTTATTTGACTTCCTGTTGAAAATAAATACCCCTGATAAGGAAAACGCATGGACTCGCTATCAGACTTTGTTCCACAGGACTTGGCTTTTTGAATTAGTCATAGTTTCAGGAGGCTCTGAAGGAATTCAACTTAAAGAAGCAGATTTCTCTGGGAGGGCTAGATTCAGACTGTAGGTGCTACCTCAAGCAAGAGTCAGCACAGCAGAGGAAAGAGTCATGTGTTGGGGTCAGAAGAACTGGGTTTAAATTGTGATGCTGCATCGTGTACTGAATATTATACTTTGGATGACAGAATTAAATGATCCAGGCCTTCATTTCTTTCTCTGTAAAATGAAATTGATAGTATTTCTCTACTCAACTTCAAAGGATTTTTTCAGGGGCCAAGTTAAAGAAATGAATCTGAAACTGCGTTATAAAAGCTTGTATCATTTAGGATTCTTTGGATATAAGCAACAGAACTTAACTTAAGCAAAAACATAATTTATTGGAAGGCCCTTGGGTAAGTCACTAAACGAACAGACAGAATTGGGATACTGGGTGCAGAAGCACAGTAACCAAGACTGGACCAGGGATCTAAATTACAGGAACTAGTGGGAGGTCCTGTCCGGATGCCTTTGCCAGGATGAATCAGTCCTGCCTTTCCCTCTTTGAGATCTTCTGCTTAAGACTTAGAATCTCTGGAGAGACTCCAAGACCAAATGTCCCATCTTTGGGTAGAAGCCTTCCACCTTAATTAGCTGGGACAGGGCACCTTGTCATCAAGACTGCCGATACTGAGGGAGAGGAAATGCTATCAGGAGAAAGTCAGGAATGGAGGCTGCGTGGCAAAACCACAATGTTCCCTGTAATGACTATACAATTATTTGTTCCAGTGAGAGGCCAGGATGCTGAGAGGATGCAACGATGACAGTAGGGGAAGGGACTAGGGTTGAAGGAGCTCTGATTAGCTAAAGGTCTCTGGCAGGGGTACATACTTTCCAGAAGAGGGTGAGGGAGTATTAAAAAGTGGGAAGGGTAGGTGGTTGAGGAAATACAGATGGGAAGACACTTTTGCTTGCAGAATCTTTTTGTACCCAGTGGATTTCATATAATGTAACGTTGCAAGGCAAACGTAGACATTATCAGTCCTTTTGCTTTTTGAGTTGGTTTCTCCTAGTTCTTCAAAAGTGGGAGAGTCTATCTTGTATGCATCCTAGGGTTGCAGGAAAGTGCCTGAGAGGACTCAGAAGGGACATTTGGAATGGTTTGGCCCCTGCCATGTCATCCATAAATGCTTCAACTTACATGTTTTATGAATTGGGTTTTCATATGTGAATCCCTTTAGGGTAGTGCAAGAAAAAAAGATTTTGCTGCTAAAAATAGCACCAGAAAACCAGCATCTGCTAAAGGAAAATACAAAGAATGTTTTTGAATGGCATGTTTAGGCTCTTCAAACTGTCTCAGTCTCCATCGACAGCTGGGCAGCTGGGTACACAAACACAATTATTGCTTTATTGTTTGATTCATATCAATATTACCTCAGCATTGCTTGTACAATTTATTTTGCAATAGCCAGAAAGAGCCACAGTCTGCAGAAAATGTTTACCTGCCAAGATGGCTTGTTGAAATAATCCTGAATTGTGCTTGATCTATTTGGTCAACAGGGAAATTAATAGGTTCAGGCATACTGGGCTTCCTTGTTGAAAAATTTCTCCTTCTTCCTTAGTTTGTGCCCTGAAAAGTTGGAACTCAGCTCCCCTGGAATTCCCAGTCCTCCTTGAAATCTGGGAATTCTTTTAGCTCATTCATTTGCCCTCAGTATCCATGAACATCTCCATGGGTTTGGCAGAGTGAATGGTGAACCAAGGTGAGGTTAGGAAAGTATGTGGTAGAGGAGAGGATGACAGACTTCAGGAAGTGCCTATTCTTAGCTTTGCCCCAAGCCAAACAAATTGTGTGAATATTCTTAGATTGCTCAAAATAAGCTGAGCAGAGAATTTCATGTAAAGTCAAGCCAGTGATTCAAACAATGACACCTTAGACATGTAACAACCTACCATTTGGCTTTCAAGATGTTATATGACATACTTGTTCAGTTGTAGCTTTACTTTAATTATAGAGTTACACCCTTAGGGTCAGAGTGGAAGTAATGTATCTATGTCTACACCAATTTATCATCTCTATCTACTATCCATCTACCTACATATCTCTTTCCCAAATATACCACTATAATTGTTTTAGGCTATATATTCTGTTAGCCTTATAACCTTATAATTCTTTTGTTTGAATTATAAATGAGTATATCCAGATATATGTATATGCAAATGTCTCTGGTATGGGGATGAAAAAGGTCTGTGTGTTATGATTTGTACTTGCTGAAATAGAGGTTGTCTGGTGGAAAAGAGGAGAGACCAAACAAATTACTAACAGAAAATGACAATAACAGAAGGAATACTGGGAACATTTTAGAATGCAAATTGTAGGATATAAAATACTGCTTATATTAAATACTTATTTTTCTTCTGTTTTATATGTTAAATCTGAAACACATGCTCATTTTTGAAAATATTGAAAGCATTAAAACAGTATGAAGGTGCAGAAAATACCAGCATGAATCCCGCCAATCCCAAGGCAATTGATGGCATTTCTGTGTATTTCTTCCAGGCTTTTCTCTTTTTTTACTTCATTCTCACATAGTTGTGTTCATTCAGCATATGCAGCTTTGTGGTTTGCTTTGTCCAGTGGATAATATATCATAGAATCAGTGCCTTTGTGAATAAAAATTTGTTTAGTATTTTAGATTATCTTGAAATTTAGATTTTCAGTAATGGAGTTAATGGGTTAAACGTGTATACATTTTTGAGGCTCTTAACCTCCAGAAAGTTCTACTAATTTACATTTCTATTTTATATTTCAATTTATACTCTCATTTACACTTTCTGAAGCCCTCAATGGGAATGCATATCCCACTGGGTAGTATAATTGCCTTTCATCAACACCAAACTGATAATTTTTATGTAATTTATGAATTTGATATGAATTGATAGAAGTTTATATTCTGCTATTCAGTTTTGCATTTATTTGATTATTAATAATGCTTTTCATGTGTTTATTAGCCATTGGTATTTCACTTTTTGTGAATTACCTATATTTGTATATTTCTATTCCCATATTTTAAAATTTGAATTCATATATTTTTATTTTTTTCACTCTGTTACAGATTAAGAATTTTAGCACTTTGTTAAATGAATTGTACTTATTTTTTGGAGCTTATCATAGACTTTTAAACTTTATTTTTAAGGTTTATTTATCATTATTTATTATGTTTGTTAATGCATGGGAATTTTAAGGTGTCATGTGTTCATATATATCTACTTATTCCTTTATGTTTTCTGCCTTTAATTTTATGCTTTAAAAAGTTTTTGCCATTCCCAAAACAGAAAATCCCTATGTTTTCTTGCCGTGTTTGTCATATTTTGTATTTAACCCTTTGATCTCTCTGGAACTTATCTTGGTATATCACCACGATGTAGGGGTTTACTTTGATTTGCTCCCTCATGAACTCCTTGTCCCGGCCCATAGGCCCCCCCAACATGACCTGGTCCATTCCTATCCCACTAAACCAAATCATCTCCCTCACTTTCCCTTACCCTCCATCCACACTGTCCTTTTCACTCTTCCTTTACACCTCAAGTTGGTTCCTCCCTCAAGGCTTTGACACTTGATTCCCCTGCTTGGAAAGCCTCTCCCCAGATTTCCAAGTGGCTCTTCCTTACCATGCCCATCTCTTTCAAAGAAGCCTTGCTAACTACTCTGTCTTAAAGATTGCTCCCCTGTCACTACTGGTCCCTTGACCTTATTGTATTTTCTCCCCAGGACTTAGTAATATCCACAATTACTTGTCCCTTTTCTTGTATTTGTAATTGTCTCCAATACCAGAATGGAAGCTCTGTGGGAACATGGGCTTTGCCTGTCTGCTTCACCACTGTTTCTGCAACATTGAGAGTTAGATTGGTCTGGCATGCAAAACATTTCAATTAACATGTTCTCCAGTCAAATGAATTAATAGATTTGGTGTGTGTTATTAGTCAATGATCATAATATAAAAATAATGACAACAATAACATTTAACCTTTATTGAGTGCTTATTCTGTGATAGTTGGTTTGATAAGTGGTCCACGAGCACTGTTTCATGTCATCCACCAAATAGAATGTGCTTATCAATGACATATTGAAATTTATTACTGCAAATATCACTTAATAATAGTGGGTGATATTAGAGTCCCCATTTACAGGAAAGAAAACCAGAGGCACTGACAGTTTAAGTCAACGGCTGAGGTTAAACAGCTAGCAAGGGAGTATGCTGAAGCTTTCTGTTTTGCATGTTTCTCTGCCCAGTTCCTCTGGGGGAAATTTTAAAATTTGTTTTAATTAGTTTATCCTACCAGATGAACTCCTGGATCTTCCTTTTAGCCTCTTCTACTGCTTTACAAATAATCTTATTGGATTTTTGATTACAATTGCATGAAACCTCTTCATTAATTTGGAAAGAGCTTCTCATCTTTTCAAAATGAAGTCATTCTCTTCTGGGAACATTGTTGCTCTTTATCTCTGTTATTTTATGACCCTTGGGGAAAAAAGTTTTGTTGTTCTTTTAATGGGTCCTGCTTGCTTAAAAAAATTAAGTTTATAGTGAGCCATTTTGTACTTTTGGTTGCTGTTATAAATAAGATACTTTAGTTACATTGTTGAATTATTTTTTGTAAATTCTTGTCCTTAAATGGTGCAAAGTCATGTATTTAAAAGAAATGGGTATTTGTTTCAGAGTCATTATGTGCTCCATTAGCATCTTTAGAGAAAGTGATCACTGTCCTGACAGATGGGTCAAAACAAAGATTAAAATCATAAAACTACCAATAGAATGATTCTTAAAAGTATGAGATCAGAGCAGGGCAGACCTGGACTCAAGTCCTAGCTCTTAACCTTGAGCAAGTTACGTAGCCTCTCTGAACTTAATTTCATCTGTAAAGCAGGTATAATGATAACTTCCACCTGTAAGGTTGTTGTAAGAGTAAGTTAGGTACTATGTCAAACATCTAGCATGCTGAAAGGTATACACTAAGTGCATAGCAAATACTAGCTATTGTTAATAGGGCTACCAGTCCACAAATGATTTGCAAATCTTTTTCTCCAAATATTCAACTATGAAGGGAGCATCATACTGTAAAATTTTATGTGCTTTGGTGGAAGATGATGCAGAGAAGCCTAAAAAGGAAGCCACTGATGGCAGTCACTTTTACTGTGATGTCTTTGGTTATAAAGTTGAATGGAGATGTAGGGTTTCATTTGTATTTTGATCGTCTGTGTTCATAACCATAAATACATAGATACACACACATCATTCTTTTTTATAATTGTTTTTAACATAGTGTTCCTTTTAAAAATATATTTATTTATTTATTTCTTAATTGAAACATAGTCAGTTTAGATGTTGTGTCAATTTCTGGATTTTTAAAAATATTTTATTTATTTATTTAAAAAATTTTGGAGGGGAGGTAATTAGATTTGTTTGTTTGTTTGTTTTAATGGAAGTACTGGAAATTGAACCCAGGACCTCGTACATGCTAGGCTCACGCTCTCCCGCTGAGCTGTACAGTGCCCCCCTGCATCATTCTTTAACTTTTTTAGAAGAAATATTGCACGGCAGCCTTTTCCCTCCCGTAAAATTTCCGTTGCTCCCTTGTGGCCCCTCCCCTCTTCATTATGATGATCCCTGTCCACTTATCCACACCAACTCTCAGAAATGCACCCAGTGCTACTCCACAAATACAGATCCTCCAAAGGAAGTGAAAGAATGGGATATAAAAGTTTTTATTTGATTTGAATCTAACCCCGTTTCATCTCTTCAGGTATGTCTGACTTCTTTTGAAAGCTCTATTGCTGTGGTCATAAACACTCGCCTGTCGGTGGGGAGGGCCGTCGTAGGGCTTAGGCTATGGTTCTCTCATTCCGCACCAAAGCTCCTCCCATTGCTTTCGATTTCTTTCGTTGCTTTTGTTAGAAAATTCTTCTATATGAAGTGGGTCAGTCTGCCTTTTTCTCTTAATAAATAATATGCAGTGACCATAGTGTACTCTTGGAAGACTGAAGCCATTGCTATGCCTGGGAAAATCCACTCCACTACGGATTCTTTTTGTTACGCAGCCACAGCTCAGAGTTAGAGGAGGTGACAGGGTAGGGCTGGACTATTTGTGATGACAAGTCCTTGGAGAGCACTGCAACGAGTTGAGTGGGCTCCGGTGAACGCGGGATCAGCCTAGCCCCAGGGAGCAAGCACAGGATTTGGAGCCAGACAGCCCTTGACATAAATTCTGCCACTAGCAATTCTAAGCTCCATTATCTTAAGCAATTTAACCTTCCTGAGCTTTAATTTCTACAGCTACCATTTGGGAGAGAACAGTACCCACTAGTGTGTTTTCCATGCGGATTAAGCCAGACCATGTATGTTTAAGTGCCAAGTGCTTAACCCAGCACCTGAGGCGCACAATGTCAAAGACATGATGACACTCAGGTTTATTACACTCATTCAGGTCAGGTACAGACAAGAGAATAATCAGGTTCTGATGAAGAGATGTAGTTTGGTAGTAAAATATGCTCTGTAGAAGAGCCAGTTTCCTTAAAAAGAGATGAAATCTCACCAAACTGTGAATACACAGTGTGTGGAGAAGGCAAGGTGACTTTCAGCTTTCTTATATTTTGGTAGCTTTGCTTGCGAATGGCAACTGGTAAATGTTTTCCAGAATTTGCTGTCACACTGACATTTGATGGTTTCTTAATAATTTTCCATTTCTTCAGCATGTTAAATCATAAACTATAGCTATTTTGTTGGTCCATGGCAGGCCTGTCTGTGATGTTGAGTAATTGCTTGGCACACAGAAAAGATTGCCTTCTATATTTAAACATGTTTATCAATCATGCCTTCCAGACACCATCTGCCCAAGGAGGGCCACAACAAGTGGAGGTCCAGAGAAGGATGACTTTGGGAGGAAGCCTTTCCCAGGAGCATAGAACAGAACCCGTCTGGCTCTCATGATTGTTCAAGGTGGATGAGGAAAGGGGAAGAGGGATGTGCATTCAGATAAAACCCTTACTTGCTTATTAATCGAACAAGGCAGGTGCCAGGCTGCTTTGAATTCTGCTGGCAGGCTGCAAAATGTGCCATTTTCCCTGCTAATAAATCCTTCAACACAGGAGACATCTCTAGCAATCTTTGCAGCAAGCAATAAAGGAAAAATTCAATTAATACGAACCCTGAGGTTAACTTTAAAAATCTCATAGCCTCTTCTCCTGCAAGTAGAGGGTTGAAAGGAAAATTAAGAAAAGGAAAAGAAAGAAGAAAATGGAGCCCACTGTCATTAGGGGTTAATTCAAGAGCACATTGACTAGATTTAGTCCAGATTCCTCAGCCTGGCATCAAGGTCATTTTTATGTCCACACTGCCCTACCTTGGATCCTGCCCCTGAAGCCTTGGGATCAGAGACATCTAGGCCCCAGGAGCGAGGCTGGAGTGGGGAGGAGGCTCATTTTCCATTTCTTTTATGACACTTTCCACACTCATCCTCACAGATACTCTTATTTCTGTTTGTTAGCTGAGACTCAAAGAAAATTTAGGGAACTTGCTGAAGGAATACAGGTAGTAAGTGATTGAAGTAGGACTTAATTCCACTAACATTGTTACTATTTGCTTTCCTGTCTTCTCCCTCCTAATTATCTAAATGTTTCTTGAGGCCAAGTTTTATTATTTATAGAGAATTTTCAATTTATTCTTTATTGTTAATAATAATACATGCACTGCTCAGAAAACTTGGTAACAGAGAAAAGCACTTAAACTTCTATGGATTTTTGTTAATAATTTGATTTGCATGCTTCCATTCACTGGTTGTGTGTGTGTGTGTGTGTGTGCGTGCGTGCTTGTACATAATGACATCATTTGGAAACCTGCATAATGGCTAAGAGAGAGTAGAATAGATTCAAAGAAATCCAGCCCCAGGTCTGCTGTGTTTATAGTTGTATTACATTGGATGCATTTCATAACCTTCTTGACCCTCAGTTTTCTCATCTGGGGAAAATGAAAGCCTTTTTAAATTTCCATTTCCTCATTTATAAAGGGGGCATAATCACACCTATCTCATAAGTACCTTCTGAGAATTAAACCACATTGTTTATGTAAAGCACATAACTTTGGGCCCATTTGATTAGCTATTGTTAGAGTAACAGCAGTGGTTACTGTGGTTATTACAATTACTCATCAGGAACATTTTCTTTGTCAAGAAATTTTCTTCCACAGTAGTATTTCTCAAAGTTTTGTTCATTATTGGCTCGCAAAGGAGCTTTTAAAGACATTTTTCCCCCTAAAAAGGAACTTTTTAAGACACTGCCCCCGCCATGAAATTTTAATACCACGAATGTACTGCGTATCTGTTTATGTACGCTCTGTATATCTGTGCTTTATATATACAAAGAGCAAGATTTTCTTCACCCCAGCAAAGCAGCAATTTGAAGCCCCCATTGAAAATGCACATGCAGTTCCACAATGTGATTTATAACAACACATCATCCTATTCTATTATACAGATAAATTATAATTTAGATGATTAGGACTGCTTTTGAATATTTGGCTTATTTTGAACGTTTTCCTATTTTTAAGCTACATTATAATGAACATATTGTACATAATGTGTTTGTATATACAAACATATCTTTCTGTATGTCTGTGCCTTTTCTTATAATAAATACCTCAAAGTGAAATATCTTGACAAAGTTTATGGATTTTTAAAGTAATTTTGGTATATTTTGTTAATTGATACGTTTTGTTAAATGACTCTTCAGAAATTTTGATACCAAACTATACTTTCAGTAGCAGTGTCTGAATGTGCCTGTCGTGCTAAATCTTACCTAAATTGGGTATTAAAATTGATAATTGTTTTTCACTTTAAAAAATCTTGGGGGGGGGTGTTGTTTTGAGTCAGTTTCATGTCCCCTCCACACCTAGAGCTGTGCCTAATTCCATGGCGTGTCTCATAGGCCCGTCAGGATTCAGCTCCACACTTTCCCTTCAGACTTCCTTGGCTTCCTTCCTCCATGGCCCTCTGCACCCCAGTGTAATGAACGCCGTGTGGCTCCCAACCAAGCTATGTATTTCTTCTCTTCCCTGTTCTTGTGTATTCCACTCGGCGGTGGGTTGTCAACAAAGGTGACCCTAAGTCAAACACAGATTCCTAACTGATTCAATGTAAATGTCCGTATTTTTGCCTGATGGCACTACTATTTTTAATTTGGACTCTAATTCAGAAGCACTTCTTCCAGCCATACTGAAACTAGACTAAAGAGACACAAAGCAGGACGATGGCACAGAGATAGAAACCAATTTGATGGAAAAGATCCGGTTATTTGTTCGTTTATACTTTGAATGTTTATTGAGCAACTACTGTGTGCCAAGCACATTGTAGTTCTACTTTCTGCAAACGTAACAGCGAACAAAACAAATGATGTCGTGTTCATAGAGATGGAAGGCATCTGTAAATAGTAGTAACAACCCCAATACAAAAAGTCACATCACCTTAGCCTGGCGAATCAGAAGAACAGTATGGAACAAAAAAACATGGAAAATGCAAGAAGAGAAATGAAAGCAGTCCTAAAACATTGGCCTGCTAAGGGTTTTCATCAGTTCCTTAGAGAGGAGAGAAATGAAACTTATTATTGGAATCACACTGTAAATCTTCCATAGTTTGTTTTATTAGTTTGCCTAGTTTCGCTTTTGAGTAAAATGTAGGTCATTCCCATTTCATAGCAAGAGCTCAGTCATTCTTAGAGAAACCTTCTGTGAATTTTCTAAAGCTCTGGATTAAAGAACTTTTTTGAGTTAAGAGGACCAACCTGAGAATCTGATATTGAAGATTCTTGTGCTTAGTGGGCCAGATCAGGAAAGTAGTTCCCCATGCACACTTGGCTTTAAGAAGGCTGGGGTATTGTGTGTTGCATCTGCACTATCTTTGAACGTCCACGTGTTTCGCCTGGGCTTGCTGTACTGACACTGTTCATCAGACTTCCCTAAGCCTCCCACTCGGATTCAGCTGTTCTTCTTTGGTGTTTCAGCAACGCCTCAGAACATACCTGTCATAACACTGATTTCCCGTTTCACAGCTACTATTTTACTTCCCTCTTTTCCCCAGTGGACTATGACTTTCCTGAAGCGTTAGCTGTGCTTTTATTTCTTTACCACAAATACATGGCATAGTCTAATCCCAGAGTAGTTGCTCAATGTAGATCTGTTACGGAAGAAGAAAGGAAAAAAGGAAGGAGAGATGAGGGAAAGAACAAAGAAGGGTAGATTCGGCCTAGATATTCGGTCTGGGGTCTAATCCTTTTACACTTGTAGATCTGGCTTAGTTTGAGGACTCTGAGAACTTGGTAGATCACAAATGTCTTCCACTTGCTAAGGCAGAAAAGGGAATGAACAGATTTTAGAACTCTCACCCATGTTATATTTGCTCATTTATTCCTTTTTTTTTGAGCACTTACTCCATGCTAGGTAGTAGACTCTAGATGCTGTGATAGCTCCATCTCGGCTTAACTCACAATAATTCTATAAACTGAGTATTACTATCTTTGTTTTACCCAAAAGAAATCTGAGGTTTATAGAAGAGAAATAACTAGCTTGAGTACACATGACTATTAAGTTATCAGGATAGAAATGTAAGCCCTGACCTGTCCTGATTTGAAAGTCCACTTAGACACTAACTATGTGGTTCCATTTCTTTTCCCATATACCTTCCATTCAATCAGTGTTTCACGAGCTTCTTAAAAAAGAAGAGACGTGGGAGCATCAAACAAGCACGTGGCTTATAGAAAGGTATCATTTTTATCACCTTTATGACCTTTTGTGTGGCTGTCTGCCTTTTAAATTCTTCAGCTTCAGGAAAAAAAATAGGTTTATGAAATACATACGTAGACAGAGAAACAAGGGAGGAAGGGAGAGAAGGAGACACAGAGAAAGAGAGAGGTGGGGGATGGAACAGCTCACTTTTCTCTTCGGAAACATTTACTTAAAATGAGACTTAAAAACTCCTTTCCTACCTTTTCCTCCTGCTGCATTTATAGTAAATTTCATGGATGATGGCTCTGAAGAAATGAGTCAGCAGAAGTCCAGCGGGTGTGGACCCCTGCTGTAGAAGACCTCCTGGCCCCTAGGAGGAGTGCAGCCCCACTGGGGGAGGAAGAGAGTTCCAACCCCTTTTCTTCTTCCCAGCAGGAATTCTTCTGTCCTCAACATTTTCCTGATTTATGAGATCACAGATGTGGGGGTCAGATATTTCGTAACGCTGTGTTCTCCACAAAGGTGCTGTATTTCTCCTTTACGACTGAATTCCTTTGTGGACGGATACATTTTCTCTTGTACTTTAAATGGAAATTCAGCAGGAAAATGTAAGGGAATATATTTAGTCTGCTCTTGGTTGGTACCCGTGTGTTATTTCATCATTTATAGGGCTGGTAAAATTGACTTAACCTTTCTGTCTTTCCCAGAAACTACCTTGTGTATATATTGGGTGTAATTCTTCCAACTGGGAATTCAGTCAACAAAGAAACAGCATTCTAAAATACAAGTTTATGAATTCTCTTTTTCCACTCTATTTTTATATACAGCTCTTTGTAGACAGAGTTCATGTTCAGATCCAAATGATCCAAATGTCTCATACAACTTACAAAGGCCTTTCTCATAGCAGGTGCTTCTGTTTATTTTTTAAATAAGTTGGAATGATGATTTATTTAAAAAATTTAAAATTATACGGCAATTAGAGAAAAAGCATATATTTATGGGAAGGATGGATATTGTGAAAAGGATTGTTTCATTTTATACTGTGTGATGATGACTTTCTCCAGATCGAGATGGTTGGGGCTTCTGTAACCTGCTTTAACTTTTCTAGAATTTTATATTATGTATGTTGTTTTTGTATAATATACTTTATATAATATAGAATATTCTTCAAATGTAGGAGGATAAGAAAAAGAATGCTTTCATATCATGGGAAGATTTAACGTTATATCAAGCCCGGAGTTTTTCTCCAGTAGAGAAAAAGGAGGAGAGTTCTGTGCAATCCAGCATCTTAGTCTGTTCACAAAGCTTGATAATAAACGTTCCTGTGTTGTTTGTGAAACCACTGAAGCCTTGGTGCTACCTTCCCCAGGGGATAATTGCACTGGGTAATAGGAAGTAGAGACACTAGATAAAAATGCTGGTTAAATAAAGAGTTTTAGTACTTGGACAACTGAACAATTAATTCAATTCAGAAGAGTACATTAAAACAAGAGAAATGGGACTCAATCAAGTAAAGTCTAGGAAGGTCAAAGTATGGCGCATTATCTTCAGCTAATCTATGAACGTTCAATTCTTTGGGCATCAGGGGACATTTCTGCCACTGAAAGACTTTATGGGCTTGAGTGTGGCAGAGAGTCAAATGATGAGGTTTGAGTCCCTATTTTTAAATGGACCCATGTCTGTTATTTTGGTGATTGATCTAAGACTCATGCTCCCTGCATCTCTTTTCTTTCTAATAAAATTTGTGTATATTTAGGGTGTACAACATGATTTGACACATGTACATAGTGAAATGATTACTACTACTGTCAAGCTAATGAACGTATCCATCTCCTTACATAGTTATCTTTTTTTGGTGGGGTAGGGGTGATGAGAGCAATCTACTCTCTTAGCAAATTCCCAGTATTGAATACAGTATTATTAACTCTAGTCATCATGCTGTGCATTAGTTCTCTAGATTTATTTATTCTACATAACTCAACTCAGTAAGTTTTGACCAACATCTTCCCATGTCCTCCCCCGCACTTCCCCACCAGCTACCATGGTTCTACCCTTTGCTTCTATGTGTTTGACTTTCTTATATTCTACACATAAGTGGGATCACCTGTATCTGTTTTGATTCATAGTACTCTTGTATGTGTGCATGCATGTGTGTGGTGTGTTTGTGTGTGTCTGCGTGTTCTACACATATTGAAGCTCAGAGGCATTTTTCATGTTTCATTTTTGAGCTCTGACAGCTAAGTTGATGTGACAGTGAAGACTGCTTTAGTGAGGATACCATATAAAACTCAACTCACAGCAAAGGAGGCTTGAAATTACTTAGGAAAATGTGTAACATTAAAACTTTTTTTTTAAAGAAAAAAACCCTAAATTCTAACCCAGAGGGTTTCTACTTTGAGGTGCAGAATTTTGTGTTCATATATCTCCTAAGAAGAGTACCACTGTTTCACTATTCAACTGGAACTGAAGACAAGGTTTTATTTCTTCGTAGGAGAGGAGCTGCAGCTCTGTGTACCACCTAGTGAAGCTTAAAAACAAAACAAGATAGAGAACTTATTCCCTTAAAGAATCATTTGTCATTAGAGATGGGTTTTCTACAATGTTCATTTATAGGCAATCTGTAATATGACATCTCTTTTCACATGAGGAAATAAATATCTTATGTTTTCTCTATCAAATCCCCAGTTGGATAAGAAACTGTAGATTGTGAACTATATGGTTTTTATGAAAGACAATTCTGGGAAATTAGGTTAAGTAACCCAAGCAAATGAGAGAAAAATGTTATTGTAGGTGTGGGAGCAAAATTAAACCTCTTGGATGAACCCTACTGGGAATGAACTGGGATATAATATCACTCTTTTCTGTGTTGGCCTTTAGGGTCTGTTTATGATAGTTCTACAAAGTGGGATGTGTAATACAGACAGGAGGGAATAATTCATTCCTGCCTAATCTGATATGTATAGAGTTTGATCAAAATTAACATCATTATATTCAACATCTGCCATTAGCTTTGCACCATGATAGACACTGGGACGGTTATACAGAAGGAGACGAGACTTGGTCTTTGCTTTCGTATAACTCATAATATTGGGGATGAGAAAAATGGAACCAACAGTTATTGTGTAACCTGCATTCAGTAGACTGAAGATATATATGCCCTAATCCCCAGAACCTGTGAACATACTACCTTACATGGTAAAAGAGACTCACATGCAGATGTCATTGGGCTAAGCATCTCGAGCTAAGGAGATTATCCTGGAATATTCAGGGGGCTCAGTATAATCACAAGGGTCCTTGTCAGTGAGTGCAGGATGCAGGAGAATCAGAGAGGAGATGTGATTATAGAAGCAGAGGTTGGAATGATATAGGACCATAAGCTTAGGAAAATGGGCAGCCTGCAGAGGCTAGAAAAGACAAAGAAATTATTTCTACCCTTGACCTTCCACAGGAAACACAAGTCTGCCTACCCATTTTAAGCTTCTGATCTCCTGAACTGTAAAATAATAAATTTATATTGTTTTAAGCACTAAATTTGAGGTAATTGTTATTGCAGCAATAATAAACTAATACACTACTATGTTATTTCATCTACCATTCCTGTTAACACCAGGAAAATGTTATCTATATTCCTCTGAAGAAACTCAAGCTATACTTATAGAGGTGTACAAATATTTGCAAGCCATGCACCTAGTAGATAGCAAAGCAAACATTTAAACTTTAGTCAGGCGAATTCATAACTACATCAAAATGGAGACTAATGAATTAAGGACAAATGATTTTAGAGGATATCATTAAGCGCTGAATTACACCATAGAGGCAAAGAAGTTAGATAAAGGAATATGTCTTTGGGTTGGAATATTGGTTTGGATATTCTACAGAAGAGATTGCTTTTGGCAGGGTCTAGAGGAATGGTAAATTGCTCTAGGTAGAGGGAGACAGGGGGAGATTAATAGGAAAAAGTGAGTGTGGCCAACAAGTGAGTGGACAGTAAGGTGATTAACTGGATAAGGGAGTACAGAATACATCCTGGGGGGACAGTAGGTTAACTAGGAAAGAGTGGTTTCAGATTACAGAGAGCCTCAAATCCAAATACAAAAGTTTAGATTTGATTTAGTAGGCAGTAAGGAATAATGGATGTATCTGAGATTTCATGAAAGGTTTCTGTTGTTCATAATGATTTTATTTTAAAATAGGGTTTATACATTTCAAGGCAGTATTACTATTAAAGGTTGATCTTCCAGCAGTTTGTAAGAAAGACTGAAATCAGGGAAGCTAACCTAAGGCCATTGAAGTAATGACATGGTGAGGACCTGGGTGAGGGTGGTATCAGTTCAAATTTAGGGAAAGTTTATGGATATCATGTTGAAAGGACAAACAGTAGATAAATCAGAGGTCAATCAATGATATTGACCCTAATTTCCTGGGCAAATAGTTGGGTCAGTGAAAAAGTTACAGCGATGAATTTTAAGGAAAGAGGCAGAGAAACCTGATGAATTGTGTTTTGAAAATGTGGAATTTTTGATGAAAACAAGGCATGTAAATGAAAATATCCATTATGTTTCTGAAAAAAAGCGTTTTAAGGATCAGATCAAAGGCTATAAATGGAGGTGTAGTATGGAAGGTCGTAGTATCCTGGCTTTTCAAGGGCAAGGCTGTAAAGGGACAAGGAGATAGGATACTGCATTGAGTCCTGGGAACCCCACCATTTAGATGGAGAAGAAGAAAGTGTAGTGGTGCACAGAGGCGCTGACTGAGATGAAGAGTAGGAATCAGGTTGTTTGTGGCAGAGACACCAAGGGTTGAGGGGATTTCAAAAACAATGGGTTAAGTAGTGTTGTCAAATCTAGCAGAAACTTCTTGGCAAAGAAGTTAGGAAAAGGCCACTGTACTTTGGGATTCCTTACAAATAGATTGATGAACATATGAAAAATTTGAGAAAATTAGGCTATCACTCAGTTTCCAAGTGAAACAAAGACAGCAGAGAGTAGTAATTAGAGAGGGTAGTAGAGGTAATCCGCAAGCAATCTTTTTCCTCCTTCTTTCTTTCTCCCTTCCCTGTGTGTGTGCATGTGTGTGTGTGCACTTATGTGTATACAAACAGAAACAAATATATATGTATGTGTATGCTGGTATACATTTGTCTGTGGGTGTTTATGTGTGTCCACATATATACACACACAAAGACCTGCATATATATAGACGTATACACATAAACACTCATAGACGTACATATATCAGGGAGCAGTTAGGGCTATAGAAGAAGCTAGAGAAGAAATGAAAATGAGGATCGGTGACAATAGAAGCAACAAAAATGCCCATCATAATATGGGAACCTTCTGGAGAACACAGGAATGTCCAGGCTCCAGAAGGCAATCTGTTACATCTGTCTCTTTTCTTTACCTCATTTCCTGGGGTTAGGCACCTAGTGTTTTAATTCTTGGGATCTTCTGCAATGCTTTATACATTTCATGATCATTAAAAATTAGTAATCTATAAGGATAAGTGACTCCTATTTATTTCAAGTATTGTTCCAAAGGGATGAGAAAAATACATTCTCTAAAAAGGGAGACAACCTTAACTAGTACTCACATAATTTTATAATAGAGCGTTGAGAAGTTGGAGAGCACTTTTAATGGAATGAAAAGGCCCATGAAGAGTCCAGGAGTTTCCTGGTCAAAAGATTTGGATTTATGTTTCTCATCAAGGCAATATGCTTTGACTCCCATGGTTCCTCTCACCCTCTTCTTGCCGTTGTGAATTAACATGGCGCAGGCTTAAAATATGTGCGCTGTTCTCTGAAACGTTAGGGAAGAGGAGTTGGGGTGAGTTGAGAATTGCATTTGTCAGATGCCTGTTGGTGCTTCATATGTTATCCAGTTGACTCTTACAACTCCACAAGGCAAGAGTTTTTCTAATTGTGGAGAAAGATAAAGATATAGATATAGATATATATGAAATTTACCATTGTAACCATTTTAAGTATACAATTCAATGGTACTAAGTATATTTGCAATTTTGTACCACCATCACCATTATCCATTTCCAGAACTTTTTCATCATCCCAAACAAAAACTCTGTACCCATTAAGCAATAACTCCCCATTCACCACCCCCAGCTCGGCCCCTGTTCTATTTCCTGTCTCTGTGAATTTACCTATTCTAGGTACCTCAAAAAAGTGGAATCATGCAATATGTGTTCGGCTTATTTCAATTTGTATGATGGTTTCAAGTTTCACTCATGTCATAATTTTTATCAAAATTTCATTCTTTTCATGGCTGAATAATATCTGTTGCCTGTATATACTACATTTTGTTTATCTGTTCATCTGTTGTTGGACATTTGGGTTGTTTCCACCTTTTGTTTATTTGAATAATGTTGCTATGAACATTACTGTACAAGCATCTGAGTCCCTGCTTTCAATTCTTTTGAGTATATGCCTAGAACTGAAATTGCTGGAGGCAAGTGCTTTTATATCTTTTTTTCTGATAAAAAATTGAAACTCAAAAATATTCACTTTCTCAGAATCACATAATAAGTGTCAGAGCTGGGATTCCAACCTGGTTAGATATGTCTGATTCTAAAATCCACATTCCCTTTCTTTAATATCATGTTGACTTATGAGTTTTAATATACTTTCACTCTGGTATTATGAAACACTTTTATTTTTTCCATAGGGCGCTTCTGCCTTTCAAATGGCTTAGAGTGTGTTGACATGAAAAAAATGATCTTATTAATTTAAAGTGGTGGTTATTGATGTTGTCATCATTGTTTTTACTGTGTTTAGAAGAGATCATGTATTATAAAAGTTGAAAGGAAATAAAAAAAATGGTGAGCAACATTTCAGGCATCTGGTTCTTTTAAGATTTATGTAAATGAAAATTTAGACTGGATTTATTCTCAGCTCATTCAGATTTCACATTGTGCTTCCTGAGGGAGAGTGCTTGACAATACCATTTTTTTTGTGCATATATAAATAATTAAATAGGATTACCTTTTAGTCCTATAATTTACATTTGCCTGGTACTAATCACTGAATTATTTATATGCAAGAAGAAACATAGACAGATGAAAACAAATACTGTTGAATAAAATGGGAAAGGAGAAAAATGAATATTGCCCAAGAGGCTGGTCAAGCATCAAAGTATATTATTACGTACAACGGCACCTGCTCTCATGAGATGAGTTTTTTTCAAATACTCCTACAGTCTTCCAACAGTGACAGTGAGATGATGGGTGTCATACTTGTACAGTACGTGTACTAACGCTTAGAACAGAAAATGACATTCACTCCTACTGCTCTGAATTACGAGGAGTCAACCTTGGAAACCCACCCCCCACCCCCCCATAAAAGTAAACTTTCTATCTGCTAATCCTGAAATGTGATTCAAGGTTTATTTCCTTCCATAAACTGCTAGAAAAATATATGCTTATTTTCTGAACAGCAACCTCTGTGGATTATGTATTTTCAAAATACAGATTAGATGAACCTAATTGAGACAAATCCAGAAGATGTGAGCATAATGGAAGGTTGAGTTTTGGTGGTGGAATCAGTATCCCATTATACACTATTCTTTTGTAAAATGTAATAGTTCTGACCAATTTTTAAAATGGTTGTAACTTTTTATTTTATTGTTCTTATTGTTTCCCAAGAGACGTAGGGAATGTAAGTGTCATCAGCAGTCCATCATATCACATTTGTAACTCAGAAATTGGTAAGGCATAAGGGAGAGTCATCTCCAGCCACAGTAACTCTGTCGTACGTAATGATGGCTACTGGCCAATATGAGATGCTACAGGGACAACTGTCAATAGTTTCACATTTTCTGTCTGGCTCGATTTCAAGACTTCTTGTTCCATATGGAGTGATGGGTGATAAGATGTTTCATTTGAGTGTATGTGCCTAAAATTCTGGGCAATCTCATTTTTCAATCTATCTGTAGAAACACTAAAGATAAAGATTTGTCCTCAATTTACCTGTTTTTGTCCCTCTTTCATATTGTGCTCAGAGAGAATACCAGCTGATTCTATTTCACTGAAACATTTGTAACCTCCTGGTGATGAAGTTTTCTGAAATACTTAAGTACACTTATATGAAAAAATATTTCATCTCTTTCCCTATGGGATGTGTTAAGCAACTTCACATTAAAAATGAAATATATTCTTACATTTTCTTACTTAATTTAACTTTCTTGTAATAGTGGTTTGCATCTTCCATATGTTATATATCACAATATTTGTAATGCTTTTTATAGATTTTAGCTCACAAAACTCTTTATGTTATGTATATTATATAAAGTGGACTTTATTTATGATTACTGCATTTAAATTTTTATCACAACATAGGAATTATTTACAATGTTATATTAGATACCAATCCTACTCTTCTCCTTATTAAATATACTTGCTGAACATCAGGATGATCAAAGAGGGTCTGTTCTATGAGTTCTTTACGGGACTGTATACATGACAAGGTGAGCCAACTGTGCCATATTCAGATCATTATCATCATCCTCATATTAATGTGTGCTGAGTTCTTACTGTGTCTTGTGCCAGGCTAAGTTATGGGTATCATTTCATTATTCCTCTCACCAACCTTTGATAGATCCTGATTTTACAAGTAAGAAAATCGAGACCTTGAAAGATTCAGTAACTTGCTTAAAGTTCACACAACTAGTAACGGAAAAAGGATTTGAAACTATATCTTTTTTACTTCAAAGAATGATGTTAACCACTAATTTCTTCTGCCCCCTACAGTCCTGATGGACATCGATGAAGGTAGAATGATTGGTCAGGATAGACCCACTGGTTAGTCTCAAGACTGAGACATGAACATTTCAGGTAAAAAAAAAACTGCCATGTTTGTGTAATATACCAGGTAGGAGGTAAGCATACTTTGCTAGAACAGAGTTCACCATAAGTAGAATGGTTCAGGGAACTTTGAGACTAGAGGAAGATAATTTTGAGGGTCACTCTCTTAGAGTCTTGTTTTGCTTTTGATCTAATTCCTCAGGAAACATGCCTTTCTCCACAAGAGAAACAAGTAAATGAGAAATGACAAAGACAAGGCAATCAGCTACTGTGCAACACTAGTGGCATGATAAGAATCTAAAAGAATGAAGCATTTTTGCTTGGGGTCTGATATAAGTCACAGTAATGTTAGGGAGGCCCCTTTATTTCTCGTTAAGAAAAGAATTGGTTGCCATGGGGATGATGACTTGAATATCAGAACCATAGGAGCCGTGGGGTTAGTCCTGGGGACAAAAGAAAAGTGTGATACCTTGAGGGGACACCATGCTCCGCAGTCCTGACGAAGGACAACCAGTGCCATAAAGGGAGGACACAGGTGGCCGACAACTCCCAAGAGGTGTCTTAGTCTGCATGGTCTGCTGTAACAAAATACCACACATAGCTAATAAAGAACCAAATTTTATTTCTCATGGTTCTGGAGGCTGGAAGCCTGAGATCAGGGTGCTGGTACGGTTGAGTGAAAGCCTGCTCTGGGTTGCAGACTCCTCACTGTATCTCCACATGGTGGAACAGAGTAAGAATCTCAAGGAAGCCTCTTAAATAAGGGCTAAGCTTTTCCAAAAGGGCTCCACCCTCCTGAACTAATAACCTCCCAAATGTTCCACTTCCTAATACTATCACATCGTGTGCTAGAATTTGTCATACGAATTTTGGGGGGACACATTCAGACCAGAGCAAAGGAGGAAAGGAAAGAGGGACAGCTTCATCTCCAAAGTGCCACTTTAGTTAGTTGTTGTTGGCTCTGTCAGGGCTAAGCCTGGACTTGGAAGAATTTGGGTTTAAAAGTTATCCTGCTGGAGACAGTAAAAACAGATACTGCTTTTCTATCCTCCCTTGTTACAGCCAGATTATAATTGTACGATGGAAACATTAATATTGCTATCCTGGTATATGTCTCTGATATCTCCTTTTCTGTTTGATATGCATTATTTATCTTTTTTAATAAAAATAACTTTTATGGCAGCATTATATAGTGATGAACTAAGGTACAAAATTATGTGAATAGATAATAAGAACAGCGCAACATACACAATAAGGTGCTAATCATACGATACGGGAAACAGGTACAGATCAGAAAAGGAGCAATTGGTGTCGACTTGATTCATAAGAAAGTTTCATGGAGGTGATGGAATTTGATCTGATTTTTAAATATGTTTAAACAGAAAAGGTAGAGGAGGGCATTCTATCTGAGAGAACAGAATGTGTGAAGGTACTAATTAGTTCAGGCTCCTTAACATGGCATGGCTGACCCCCAAGACCTGCCTGCTTCTCAAGCCTCATCCCACCTTCTCCCAGCTTCACATGTTAGCCTCTTGTCTCCTCAAACTGTCTTTAGTTCCTCATTTAAAATGATTTTTCGTCCATCTGTCTTTGCTTATGCTGTTTTTCCCCCTCTAAAATACCCTTACCTAGTTTTTCACTTTGCTAGCTTTTGAGATGTTTAAGTCTCAGCCTAGAAATCACCTCCCCTGGGGAAGTCTCTGACCTTCTCTCGCCTCCCTTGATTTTCCCTTTTCTGGATTAGAAGCCCCCTCTTTCTGCTACCACAATACTCTCTAGCAGGGATCTCTCTGATTACACGTGATCACGTTGTATTATGCATTATTCATCTCAATTTAATAGTTAAAATTTCCTTCAATTTTGATAGTTGATGGGTTGCCATTTAGTGGGTGGAATACATTAATATCTTTAGTATCTCTCCAAGTTTTGCTTTTAAATTAACCCAGGTTGTTCTGTAACAAATCAAGTTAGATTTGTTCTGTACCTTTCCTTGATGCCCACCAGTATACCTAATGGGTATTACTTCCTTGTTTTATGATTTGAGTTGAAGGTACTTATCTGAATACTATCTTCTAGGTGTAGACACTTTCTGCATTCTTCACCTCTGTTTAATTATGTCATCCAAAACTGAATGATTTCAGAGCATGGTTTTATATTGCTAAAATTTTCTATTTTTTTTTTCTTTTTTCCCCACTACATCAAGTAACAAGTATGTTCGGGGTCTCCTGCAGTTATTTATTACTATTATCATTACCTTACTTAATCCTTGTATTCACTCCTTCAGCCCACACATAACCACAGAGTGATAAATTTGGTCATTGTGAGTGCTCACACAACTGCATTTTCCTTGATAAACCATCTAGTAAACTTTATACATGATGCTGTTAACTTCTCCTCTTCTAGGCTGCAAAATCTTGAGTTTGAGATCTAAGACTTCCAGGACTTAGGTTTCAGTGATATTTTGATAACATTTTACTCAATCACCTAGGAAAGAAATGACTGATTGATTCCTTCAGTCCTGATACAGCTAGCTGAAAAGAGACAGTTCAAAACACGAGTGTGCATGCATGTACTAGGGAAAATGCCAGGAAGGGGGATTTTTCTGATTGATTTTAGTTTCAGCATTCCAAACCTTATTTCTCTTGTCTTAATCAAATGGGTATACCATAACAAAATACCATAGAATGGGTGGCTTAAGCGACAGAAACTTATTTTCTCACAGTTCTGGAGGCTACAAATCCAAGACCAAGACTATGGTCAGATTCTGGTAAGGGTTCTCTTCCTGACTAGCCACCTTCCTGCTGTGTCCTTATATGGTGGGGACAGAGGGAAAGCAAGCTCTCTGCTTTTTCTCATAAAGGCATTCATCTTATCCTGAGGGCCCCATGTACCCTCAGGATCTCATCTACCTAACTGTCTCCCAAAGACCCCACCTCCAAATACCAGTACATTGCGGTTTAGGGTTTCAACATATGAATTTGCAGGGGGACAAAATTCTGTCTGTAGCTCCTCTCTACAGTTGAGAATTGCTCAGAACCATCAGTAAATATTCACTGAGGGATTGATAATCAGCCTGAGACAGTGCTGGATTCTCTGGGAGCTATAAAGAAGGAAGAAGAAATGGTTAAGTACTTGATTTAGATTTTTGTAAGTTTAGGTATCTTTTAGTAAGAAAACAGGTATAGAGACATAA
Organism: Camelus bactrianus; assembly: GCF_048773025.1. Lineage (NCBI taxonomy): Eukaryota > Metazoa > Chordata > Mammalia > Artiodactyla > Camelidae > Camelus > Camelus bactrianus. The sequence goes on from NC_133548.1 coordinate 27,339,922, forward strand.
GTCCCTACCTAGGATTTTTTAAATAGCAGAATGTTTTTTTTCAGCGTTGGTGACTGAAGAGGGAAATTTTGAGTTTAAGGTGCATAAGAAAACGTGGTGGGTAGAACAGTTCTTCCTTTAAGACACTTCCTTTATGATTGTTTAGAATTATCAGAGCAACCTTGAGCAGTGTATCAACCTTCCTGTTTCCTCTGTGCTCTTAAAGATGTTTACGTAGTTGTATGGACCTGAGTTAGAATGCGTGGAACTTACATTCATATGTTCTTGTCCAGTTCATATGGGGCCTTTTTAAAAAAAACCCGTAACAATATAAAATTGCTTAAGTGAAGAATTAAAGTAATTTAGCCAGAAAGGAAACATATTAGTTATTTCATGCCTATAATGTGGCAGGCATTATACCTGATTTAATTTGCAAAGCCACTCCTACAAAGTAGCTATTTTTATCCCTCTTTTGCATACAAAGCATTGAGGCCCAAGGAGATTGAATAACTTTCTTTAAAGCAGTTTTTTAAAAAAGCTCTTGGCTGCTAATAAGTGTTAGAAATAGAATTTTAGTCAGACCATGTTGACTCTAAAGCGTATCATCTTTTTTATCATATCATACTATTTCCCTAAAATAACTCACTGAGCTTTTGTGTTTGGTGACTGAATAATTGTCCAGCTCTGTTTGCTTTCTTTGCAAAGTCTTCTGCATACTGATAGCGTTTGATTTGTCTCCATCATTCCTCATTCTTTCCAGTGACCAATATCAGATATTTAAGTAAGCTGAAAAAGCTCAAATCTCATCCTTCCATTGTTCTACCAATTGATCTAAACCAACAGTTCCATTCAGAGGAAAGAGAATGATGTTTGCTTTAATGTATTGCTTGAGGAATGATGTTCTACAAGAAATATAATCGATACCGTATGAAGATAAGGGTCCATGGTAAAATAAATTGGGGGAATCCTCGTTTAAACAGTTAAACAGATTTGTACCTTACAGGATTTCCTACACCATTAGATACTAATGCAGTGTAGATTTACAAGGGCGTAAAATAAGCTGTTGTGTTTTCCTAAATTATTTGACCACAAAAGCCTAATCTTACTGAATAACTATTAGGGTCTTGTGGAGCCTAGAATTCTCTAGAGTACAGTTGAAAGTACTGGCTTCTGGTAATGAATGATACCTGCTTTGTCTAAGTGTTTTTTTCCCCCCTTGGTTACAATCAGAGTGTGCGTTCATCTTGTGAGTTAGAACCCTGAAGCCTGGAATGCATATGTGAGTGAGCTAGTTCTTTTATTTCAGCTGGTAAACAAGCCACACAAATACACGCACAACATTCCATTTGTCTGTGTAGCTCAGAGCAAGGTGAATTTAAGATTTAATTGCACTGCCGGCATGTGAGTGTGGGAAGGGCGGGGGTGTGGGTGGGTGGCATTCGTTTTCGGCCGCCATTGTGAAAGTAGAACTCACTTGCTTTTACTATCAGCACAATATGTGCCTTTGTAAACAGGACACAATCTGGAACCCCATTCCTGTATTAAACACACTTTTCTGTAGTTCATTTTTAGAATTTTGAGCTTAGCTTCCTCATGCTGCTATAGAGCAAGCTTTATTTGTGCCTACAGAAGGCTGTTCTCTTGGAGTCTGGGGGGTATTATGGGAATGCTATACGTGGATTGGCATTGGTGGGGAAAGAGAAAAGCTGATTGCCACAGATCACTCTTTTGAGCTTCCAACCATCTGGAGGATGCCATACGGAGGAGGGAAGAGTTCAAAGAGGACCAGCTCTTAAATCATCAGAACCCAGTTTAGTCTCCACTGGACTAGATTTGATCATAAAGAATTTGTCTGTCATTGTCTCCATTCTGGCCATCGGACTCACAAAGGACTAGGTTAAAATAATGGGTTTACTCTTTACTAGCTGTATGTCCACTGTCAGACTATTTAATTTTTCTAAATCTTATATCAATCATCAGTAACATGAGACTAATACTCACTTGATGGATTTCTTGTTATTATTAATGGAAATAAACACACCGTAACTGATAAATAAGGGGTACTGTTTTCCTTTTCATCTCAGACTTTTGGATGGGTTTGGAGAAGAAGGGCTTGATGCGTGGGACAAGAAGGATCCAGGTAGAGGGAACATATGTTTTTTCCTATGTTTAATACTGCTTTTATGTTAAGAAAGCTAGTCTGTTTTTCATCCTAGACAAGAAAAGACAAATGACTTAATTCCTAGTAACCTTTCTTCAGTATTCATTCTACTTTTCCTCTGCAGCCCTTCATAATGGTTAGTACTTTCTCTTCTTGAATTTCTTCCTTGGGCTTCTACGAGGTTCTACCACCTTATTTCTGCCTAATTATATGACTGCACCACTTCCTCCAGCTTTAGAAAAAATCGTGTTCTGGTTATTCATCGCCACATAGCACACCACCTCCAAGCTTCTTGACTTAAAATGAGAAATATCGTTTTATTTTTATCCCCCAAGGTTCTGGATGTTGACTGGCTCAACTTGGTGGTTTTCACTTATGTTGTCTTATGCAGCTGCAGTCAGGAATGCAGGGCTGGAATCTTCTGAGGGCTTATTCACTCATGTCTGGATCCTGAGAAGAGGGGGAATGTGAACAGATGGGGGGTGGGGGCTGCAGCAGCTGGGGATCCTGGGGCATCTCTGTCTGTGTCTAGTCCTTTTCATAGTCTTTTTAGTGCGGCAGCTACAAGGTAACGATGCTTACTTACATGGTGGCTCAGGGCTTCAAAGATAGATTTCTGAGAAAGAGAGAGAGAGAGCACTCACTAACATTTTGTGACCTAGCCTCAGAAGTCACACATTGTCATTTCTGAAACATTGTATTCATCAAGACCGTCACAAGGGCTTGTGTGGGTTCAAGGGAAGGAGAACTAAACTCCACTATCAATAAGGATGAGACAAGATTCTGAGAGGCCATGGGACCAGAAATATTTTTGTGGCCACAACGTACCCCAGTCTGCTCTCTGGTCCCAATGATACAAGTCTCTTCGACATGCCAGATAGCCTCACTCTGTCCCCTAAGACCACCTGCCCTTAAAGTTTCGTTCCATCATGGCATGAAGCTCACTCTCAAGGGCCAGGATCTTAGTAGATCAGTCTGGTTTGGGTGTGGACGAGGCTCCTCCATGTGTTTCCTTGAGCAAAGTCCCTTGAGTATCTTTCTTCCTGATCTAAGACCTGTAAAGTAAAGCGACAAGCTGTCTGCCATGCCCCTACACCCAACACACAATGGCGGGGGGTGGGGAGGGGAGGGCAGCCCCAGAGTAATCACAACAGATTCTCCCGCTTGAAAAGGAGGAACTAGGCCGCATGGCATTCATTGACCCTGAGCAATTCTGAAAAAAAGAACTAGCCTGGCATGTATTGCCAGTTTCTTGATTGAGGTTTAGTCATACTCTCTGGGAGTGATTTTCCACTGCTTTTGGCTTTGCTTTTCCTGTAAAATGTAGTCTGTGTTTGCAGCTCAATAGGTTTTTCAGTCTGTTGTCTGCTAATAGAAGCTCAAGAGTCCAAGGCCTCTTGCATTTGGTACTGTTTTTGTCCTTTTCAGTTTAAGCTGATACAATTCCTTAAAAAAGTTGTATTTGTTTTTCAAATGTACCAATCTCGAATCCAATGCATTAGGCAAAAGCCACACCCACAGATCTCGTCAAGGGCAATCCCTGTGCTGCTTGAGACTTACGGGACAAGACTCTGTGAGATATGCCTTAACATTCTTAGAGGGTCTTTTGTCTCTAAGGTACCACCTGGGATCGTGGTACAAAATAACTTCTGTTTAAATCCCAGCTTTTCTACTTCCTAACCTTGAAGCCATCAGGATATTATATGTGCTTTCTTAGTTTTGGACTTCTCATCTGTAAAAGAGGAATAATAATAATACAGCCTTTGAAGGGTGAAATGAAGATTAAATGAACTGACGCAAGTAAAACCCTTACCACAGTATCTGGGCGTACAGTAAACACGCAGTAGATTTTGTCAATTTTTATTGTTATTAGGTTGTTATTTTACAAAAATAGGCATCTCTAAAGCACAGCTCCACCCATGTGATTTTCCTAAACATTAACCTTTGGGGCCTCCTACTCCTTATGGAATAAAAGGCTTGAAGCCTCAGCTTGACCTGCAGGATCTTCTAGATATGTCTCCAAGTAGCAAAATCTCCCCTTTGCTTTCAGAACCTTATAGTCCAAACCTGCTCATCGCCCTTGTACCTGAACATGTACATGTCACTAGTTTTCCTGTTACGTGTCCTTGGGTCACCATTCACTTACTCTAGAATGCCCTGAGTCAGACTTCCAAAATCTAAACCATTCTTTAAGAACAAGCACAAAGACTGCCTTCTCTGTGACCTGTCTCTGATTCTCAGCAAGAAGTGAGTTCTTCCTTCTATTACAAATTTATTATATGTATAGTGAAATTTTATGTATGTATATGTTTGCCTTATATTTCCTCTTCAACATAATTTAGAACAGAATCGTATCTTAATTATTGTTTTACCCTTAATATGCCTTATATGTTTGGCACAACAGCTTGGTAAAAAAGTCTATACCAAAAATGTTCAAATAAATGAATGAGTGAAAGGAATGAAAATTATTCACTTTTCAATCTAATTCCCAATTACAGCATTTGTATATGACTTACTGCCCTGAAATCAATAATAATCATGAATTTTCACACTTGTCTTAGTTCTTCCTTTCAGGCAGAAATCCCATATGTGATGTTCAATAATCCAATGGATATTAATTAAGTTCCTAACATGTGGTTAGTTGTTTCCTATAGCCTCTATGTTAACAATCACTGGGCCTGATGTTTCCAAGACTTTGGAAGTTGACTGTGTAAACAAATTGTGTTATGAAACATTCACATGTAATACAAGATGCAGTAGTAAGTAGTGTGGCGTGATGGGCTCCAAACTCAGAAAGACTGGGCATGAGTCTTGGCTCTGCTCCTAACTTGCTGTAGACCTTGGGCAAGACTTCTTCCCACTTTGAGTCCCATTTTTTCATCTGTAAAACAATAATGATGATGATAATAATAATAATAAATGATAATAATAACATCTATCTCACATAGTTGTGAAGATTTAATGAAAGAAATGGTGGTGGCAAAAATAAGTTGGTTACTCCAAAGTCTCTCTCTCCCCATCCCCCAAAATAGGTTGTGCAGTCTAAATAAAATAAATCATTGGTTTGTTATTGAAACACAGTTTGAAGAACTCTAGCATTACCATAAACTGCTCTGACTTAATTGTCCATCACTATACCGCCATCTAGAAGGGCCTGAGCCATTATTAGAGAGTTTGTATTCAGTATGAGTCAAGATTTCTGGGGCATGATGAGTGCTTAGTGACTGCTCAGTGCCTTTCTTTCTCTAGCAGAGATCCAGGTTGAGTCCTAAGCATCATAGAACATCAAAGCAGGAGGGAATTCAGCGATGCCAGAGGGATCTTAGGTACTATCTATGATGCAGAATATTTTACTTGTTGCTCTCTGGAAACTATAGGTGTCCAAGAATAATTCTTTCAGTTAAGACACCCTGCCAAAACTTCAACCTGAACAATTCTGCTTTCACTTGTTTTACAAATTAGGATTCTAATCCAGATTTTCTTTGGGGGTCAATGGTTCTGCTATTAAATAAATTGAAAAATTAATAATAATACCTACCCACCCCCCTTAAAGATGAAGAAACTGAGACTCAGAAAATTGGTCTCCTCCTAAGCACATACATGCAAGAGACAGAAGCAGCACCACCATTAGCGCTCACGGCTGATTTGTGTAGAGGGCTCTTTTGGTCCTGGATCATATCCTCATGGCCCCACCAAATCAGAGCTCTAAGAACAGCTTCCAATTACCCACATTGGCATCTCTTCACCTGAGGGCCTTCAAGTAAGGAGGCTGCTGTGCCAAATTGGAAGGGCTGAAGAATTAATACCCTCTGAAGCCTCAACTGATGAGTGACAGAAGTTGGTGTATAAATACTTCAACTCTCTGTTCCTCACAGGGAATAATTCTAAGGTGTGTGTCCTATACTGTTTTTCTAGAATTTGCCTTCTGGGATTAAGTTGTAGTTACCCATAGGGGTAATTTACTTGATAATATGTCTATTATATATTGTAACTATTTCTTTCTTTATACTCCCTTCCAGAGTTGCCTTGAGATCATAGCACTAATAAACTATTTTCACTGGAATCCTTGTCTCAGGATCTCTGTCTGGAGAGCACAGTGTTTCCTGACTCATCATGTAGTGTTGGGACTTGGGTTAACCATTGATGGATACATAGACTGGACATAGGCAAAGTATGAGTGAAGGACTGGGTGGAAGGTGGAAAGTAAATAGCTCTGTAGTTCCTATAGATCATGGAGGATTCTACCAATTGGCATGAGCTCTTTCTAATCTGTGCAACCTGCTTTGCCAGCCTCCTGTTTTATACCCCCATTCTACATCAATAGTCTAATTGTGTTCTGTCTTCCCCGGTTTATCGAGACATCTTTGAAGTCAGTGGCCTCTCATTCCCGCAGCTTGGCACAGAAGGTTCACTTTGTTCAAGGGAGCTAAGTGAATCACCTTCCTTGTGTACTGGTGAAATGGGTCAGAAGCTCAAACTGGAGAAGCAAGTGGAAGATAAGGTACCTACACAGGATCAGGGAGAAGAGTTTAGCTGTGAAGTTGTCAGAACTCACAAACCATGAAAGGGTTTTAAGTACAGGAGCAACATTATGAAAGTGCTATTTAAGGAAGAAATGCTTCAAAGCTGCACTTAAAATAGATTAGACCAAGCAAGCTGGGAGTCAAGGAGGCTGACGAGAGACCTCTCCTGTAATCCGGGTGTGAGGGGATAGTTTTGTGGGGAGGGAAAAATCTGTGTCCAGGAGAATGGACAGAGAGAGGTAGATGAGAAGAAAAACACTTTGCACAGATTTCAACAGGAATTGCTGAACGTTTGTAGGTAAAAATATACTGGGTTATATCAGTGTGGCCCTTTCTCTTTTTCACAGTACTTGACTCAAAACTTTGGAGCCACTGGACAGGTACGATGTTATTTTTGACACAGAGGGGGACACTGAGAACAGAAACTGCTAGCGCAGGAGGTTAATAAGCTCAGTTTACTTTCAGTCTGTGTGGACAGCAAAGTCTTCAGGTAGGATTATGCTATTCAAATTCAGAAGCAGCCAGGACTCCTTGGCTGCTAAAAGCTCTACAAATTACTGTTTTAGAAACAAATACACTTCAATTAAAAACAATTGCTACTGAAGTCTGAATAACATTCTAAGATCATATGTATCCAGGGTTAAACAGACTAGCCAGTGACAGCTAGAGTAGTCTCTGACACTGTGTTTGGTCTAAGGTAAGTGGGATAAATTCCTGCAACAATTACCCTCCTCGCCAAGATGCTGGTTGATGTTTTCCAACATCTTCCTTTGTTTAATCTCCTTGCCTTTGACCTTTATAGTCTACAACATTGGCTGCTGTTTTGAGGAAAAACCTGAAAATATAAAGTTGATCCCATAGCTCCAAGGGGAAAAGCTGGCTAAAAGTAGGCAAGAATGCTCTAAAAAGAATATTTTACTTAGATATAGCCAGCTTCATAAAGAAAAGAACTATATAGCTGTATTAGCTAATTTTTATAATGAGGAAAATAAATAAAAATGGCTACATTAAAAGATTTATTTTCTTTTTATAGTATTCATTAAAAATTCAATGATTCCAGTTTAAAATTTAAGCTCTCACGTAAAATACTAAATTTTAAAATCCATGAGAATGAATTAAAAGTCATTGTCAAAATTTTCAATTTTTACATGTCATATGAGTTAGCAAGCATATCATTGTAAAGCCTAGATTGAGGAATTGGACATATTTTATGCTTTCATTTTACTTTATTGTGTAATAAGTACACACTGCATACATTACACTTTGGGGGATTACAGAGTAAATAGAATAACATTCTTGCTCTCAGCAAATTATGATTTAAAACAGTTCTGTTGAGACCGATTGAAAATGGTCACACTAAGATGTCAGGTGTGCATAAACAAAAAATTGATGGGCTTGTAATGTCTTGTGGGGGTGGAGGTTAATGATGCAGATGAGGGTCATCTGGAAGGGCTTTGCTGAGAAGGTGGCATTTGAGCTGGTCCTGATATGGGATGAGTAGGCTATTAGTAGGCAGGAGAGGACGTAGCTGGTGGTGGGTAAGTTGTGTTGTCTCACTGAGGTAAGAAGTATCACGGTGTGTTTGAGCCGGGTGGTGGACATATGGGTGTGGAGTTGTTCAGGCACTTGTGAACATTGGAGCTCGAAGGCTGTGGCACTGCAGTGACTCAGACCTGAGAATTTTACAGCTTCCTCTAGCATGCATCCATTCTGTTTCAGAGCAACGCATGAGTCATCTCAGGGAACAGTTGGCCATGTTGTTACCAGTACACTCCAAAGCAATTACAGAATATTTATGCCAGTTAGCAAAGGCAGATCAGATGTGGGGGCTCAGGATTCACTCCTGTGGAAAGGAGTGCGCCTGAAGTCTGTTTTCCCCTTGAGCTTTTCTTACAAGACAGGTAGAAAGCTTGAGAGGTGAGAATTGATATAAAAATACTAACAGGTCTTCAGTGCTTCCCTTTGTGGAATGTCCTGTGCCCTGTTCAGAGCATGAAGGCATGCTGGGTCCGTAACTTCACTGCTGTAAGGAGCCCCCATTCATGGGCATGGGACAAAGGCTTAGGGAGCTGAATCTGCTTTCCCATAGCTATATGGCTCAGTAATCAGCTGCAATTTGATTCTAGCTGATTCTGACTCAAAATTCCATTCAGTGTAAACATTACTGCCTCTCATGAGTAGACCAGAGTCATAAGTACTCTTGCTGATGGATCATGGAAGAAATCACTCACATTGACACAACTCTTTAGTGCTTTTAATGTGTCAAATATTATTATAATTAATAGCAAGTTAAAAGTGTGTCTCCTAAATGTCATGTTTGTTCCTTATAATAACCTCATCAGGTCAGGTTGACATTTTAATGTTAAGAGAAAGTACTGAGCATGACCAAGTTTGCAAGGTAATCCCATGAAGTTATTGATGCCTTGGATCCCAAACAAATACTCTGTCTATGAGTGGTTTTCAAGTTTTTCAAAACAGGAAAGCCACTTCTTCAAATAAAATATTACAGAGAAGCCCAATATCCCATGAAACCAAAGAGAATGGTGCTGCTCAGGCTGAATTTGGGTTTTAGAACCTTGGAGACCCTCCCTGTACAGATTCATTCTCTACTTATAGGCTCATCCCAAGATATCTCCCTGGGAACCTGGGACTTGAAGTGTTCAAGCTCTACTCTTGCTGCCTCTGATGGAAAAGACACAGACCCTTTGGTCTAAGCACCCCCCCCACCAACTTCTTCTACCTGTACCTGTCTTTGGTCACTAGGAAATGTGTTCCCTATTCTTTGACTCTGCTATGTGACCCCTGCAGCTTCTGTTTCCTAATGTGTGGGTTTGGGGGTTGGTCTATACAGATACTGCATCAGAAGCAAGAACTTCTTTCTCTTTCCTAAGAAAATATGAGGCATCTTTATGTGACATTTTAATTATCTTATTGTTACCAAGAAGACACAGAGATTATGGTGTCAGACTGCACAAGCTCAGATTCTAGCTCTTTATCTTAAAAGGTGAAAAATAGCCTCTCTGTGTTAGTCTTCTCATCCCTAAAATGGGGATAAGAATGGTAACTGCCACTTTGGACTGCTTTGATAATTAAATTAGCACTTCATATAGAAGACTAAGAACAGTGAATGGTACATAAAAAGTGCCTGATAAATATTAGCTATAATCATGCATTGAAAAGTCTTGGAGTTTTTTTGGTTTTGGTTTTTGTCTCAAGTCACTGTGACTAAGTGACTAAGTGACTAAGACACTGTGACTAAGTGGACACACACAGACACACACACACACCCCTGTTGGTCTGAGGCTGCACTGATCAAAAACATCACATTAAAAATGAATCTTAATCTTTCCTTTTCAGGAGCAACCATGCTTGAGTATTGAGGGTAGTGTTTGCTGTCACTTTAGGATGGTCATTGAAAAACTGTAACGTCTCTACAGGCAACACTGTACCGAGGGATGGCGAGCAGGCTTCAGAGCAGGAGTGGAAAATGTTTGGAATAGAGTGATTGGACTGGAGAAGAGATGAGATACTTAGTGGGGGGCATAATGGGCCTTAGGAGGAACTGGGACCGATAGGTAGAGATTAGAAGGAAATATTTATTTAGTATCTGTGCTGTGTTAAGCATATTCTTTCACATGTCATGTAATTTTTCTCACTATCTCATAAAATAAGAATTATTGTCCTCATTTTACATGCAAGAGAAGCCAGAGTTGAGGAATGGCACCTGCTCAAGTCAATTAGAAAAGCCTGTATTTCTACCTAGGTCCCTTGGACTGCAAATTCCAAGTTCTTTCTGCTGCATCCCTTTATAGAGGTTGGAGCTGTCCAACAAGAGGTAGGCTGCCTAGAAGTCTTGATGTGCACACAGAACACTCTGGGTGGGTTTCTTCTCTTCTTGATTCTAGTCCTCAGGACATGACAAAAAGACATTTCGATCTCAATTTTCTTTTAAGTTGCATTTCACCTTCTATACTGATTTTTTTGTCTTTTTCTTTTCTTTCTTTGTATTTTCAGTTTGAGGTCTTCGTTTTCAGAAAATCTGTCAAGTTGCCATTGAGTTTCACTCAGAGGCCTGTATTAATTTCATTGCAGGGCAATCTTCAAGATAGAGCATTTCAGTCAGGGCTTCGCCTTTTTAGAGACTTCACAGATGAAAATGAAACATTCAAAGATGGCCATTAGGACAACCATATTATAATGGTGAAGATCCTCCAGGCCTCCTAAGAGTGCATAAAGACTGCAAAATCAGCCCAGAGTTAAGCCAGCTAAACTAAGTGACCCCATCTGTATTTGCTTCCTTGTAACCTGAATCCACACCTTTCCAGAACACCAGTGGCTTTCCCTTTTGTTCTGACTTCAGTTTTCTCATCTGTATGATGAAGAAGTCAAACTAAATATCCTTGAACATTCATCCCCAAGCCAGTATTTGTGATCTGAGGATTAAACTAAAATGAATTTCCTATATGTTTCCTTCGTTCCCTCTCTCCTTGCTTTCTTTTCTCTTTTGTTCTTTCTTTTATTTATTTGGTAGCTTGCTTGATAAATGAGACTTTAGTTTAAATTCAAAGCCTTGATTTTTTTTTAAGATAACTTCGAAGTATGTAGTTCCTAAAACAAGCTGGCGTTCTACAAAGCAAAGAGATGAGTCTCACTTAAGCAAACGAGTAAAGTTACAGATTGCAGCTGTCATCACTAATTAGCTGTCCCAGATGGAGGGCTGCCCCACCCCAAAGCAAGAGGTGGATGGCTCCCGACAGATAACCGGGACATAAATAACTTGCTCCACTCTCTCTCTGCAATAACCATACCATATTGCCTCGCTTGTACAATTGGTCCATTTTAGAATTGGGGGAAAAGAGACTTGTTTCATAATTAGTGTTAATAGCACCTTCTAGGTATAAAAATAATAAATGCTGTTGTAGAATGTTTAAGTAATGTAAAAGACATAAACAAGAATAAGAAATTATCCACAGTTCTGCTATACAGCTATAATTACTATTAACTATTAATTGGTGTACATTTTTTCACTCCTATTTTGATGCATGTATGTGAAATACAAATTTACACTGTATGTAACGTTTTGCAAGGCTTTTAACGTAACACTGATCATAAACTTTTGTATGTTGTTAATGTCTTTCAGCACATCATTTTTGAATGATGGGAAGTATTCTGTTACTTGGATGCTTCTTATTTTAACCATCTTTAATTTTTGATACTTAGGTTGTTTTTCATTTTTCATTGTTATAAGCAGCATTGTAATGATCATCCGTATAGATAAATCTCCGTATACATGTCTAATTATTTCCTTGGGATAAAATCTTACCTGTTAAGTTGCTGGGACAAAAGATAGGCAATTTCTAAGGCCAAATCTCTTCAATAAATAAGAAACACTTTGCATCTTCATGGTTTATGAATGTGGAAGTTTTTCTTACACCCTGGCCAACACTATGTATTACTGTTTTTAAAAATTTTGCCAATATGTTTGGAGATATATATATATATATATATATATATATATATATATATATATATATATATATATATATATATATATATATTTTAAAGTCTCTTTAGTCATTTAGGGAGAATTTTTTATATTCTTACTAGCTTTTATAATTCTGTCATAAATTTCCTCTTACCATTCTTCCTATCTCTTTGTATACTGACTGATAATATATTGAAAATATTGCCTACCAATTTGTTACTGCTTTTTTATTTTATCTATTATGTATCTAGCATAGCATTTAAGGGCAGAGACTCTATATTCAGGCTGCCTGGGTGTAAATCTAGAACCTAGCCCTTTTGGCCTTGAGTGAGTTCCTGAATAACCCTATGCCTCAGGTCACTCACCTGTAAAATGAAGGTTATAACAGTATGCACCTCATATATGATTGTGAGAATTCAATAAGATGACACTTGAAAAGTGCTTAACACAGTCTTGGAAAGTCATGAGTACTCAGTAATTATGAGACAAATATTGTCATTAGCTATATTTGTGTTATTGGTTAGTTATAAGGATGCAAAATGGGATCGGAACTTCACCTTATGACCTTCCTGGGCTTACACTGAGGTTGGAAGTCCTAGGTGAGTGGAGGGTGGGCATGTATTCCCAGATAGCTCTGCCACGTGTGCTTGTGTTCTTCTTAGCCGTAGGCAGTGTCAAGGAGAAGCAAAGCACGTGTTACTACAAAAGACCCCTGATGGAGAGGAGTTCAGAAGAGCAGTGAGGTGAGGCCCTGGAGGAGCAGCTGAACCTACAAGTTCTTTGACTTCTTTGTGCTGCCAGTTGTGGAAGCTTAATCAATTTGCATGTTTTATGATAAAAGATGCTGGCTCTGAGTGGAGAGACAGTTAGCTAAGATGTGGAAATTATTGTGACAGTTACCAGAGGAAAGTGAATTAGCAATAATACACTAAATGGTCTGAACAGTCGGGCTGGCCAGTCAGAGTCACTGATGCAGAGATCAAGTCAAAGGCCGGCCAGTTCTGCAAATGAGGAGATTAGCACAACTTAGACTGTGTTGCACTGAGTGACATTTGTGTTTTGGAAGATTTTGAAGTCTCCAGAGATGATAATGATACATCAGTAGAAATGCTTTTGCAAAGCCATGAAGTCTGAATTGTCTTTAATCATGGTTAGGGATGAGATCCCCAAAATGATCAGAATGGCTGAATTGTTAGGGAGAATAAAAAGCTAACGTGTTCCTAGGATGCCTATCGGTATTTGAAACTTGATTTAGTAGCAGTGGTCCCTTATATTTGGATACCACTTGTACCTGAAAAGCTCAGGGTCATAGTAATGCGAGTTTATACTCCCTTCTATGTGGGAAGACAGTTAAGTTCTTGTTTCTTAGATGAAGCAGTAGGATGCAGAGAGATTGTATAATTTAGATTTAGATAATGAATGCATTCATGCTGTCACTAGCAAAAACACCCACAGTCTTGTTTTGAACATAAAGAATTCAGTAGTTAGCAGGTATATTGGCTAACAGTCTAGCAAGAGAACCACACTAGTGTGGCAAATGTTTGTTTTTCAAGAAATCCATCTATTAATAGAGAGTTGCCAGTAAAGACATACAAATTTCCCACAACGTGCAAGATACAGACTGCATGAAGAATGAGTTTTTTAGCTAGTTGGAAGGTACGTGCTATGTGAGTGCAAAATATCCAAACTAGCTAATTTTAAAAAAGAATTAGTATCCTTATCATTAAAAGAACTTTTGTAAATCAGTTAAAAACATGAGTTTTCCAATTAAAATACAGACTGAGAATAAGAGCAGGCAAGTCATAAATGAGGCAATTATGACCATATAGTCATATGGAAAGGCAAACAGTCTCATTAATAATAAAATTATTTTAATTTAAAATAAATTCCTTTTTCAACTTTCAAAATTGGCATTAAAAATTACGCATCCAACTTTTGGCAAGATTGTGGTGAAAACAGTGGAATGTAAAGCATTTAAAGAGGGCAACCTAGTAATATATATCAGGGATCTTAAAGTGTATTCCCCTTTTAATTCAGCAGTTTCATTTCTTGGAATCTATTCTTCTTCCTCTTCTTTTTACCTTTTTTAAAAATTTTCTAATATAAGCGTATATTGCTTCTGCAATAACAAAAGGGTCATTTGTAAATTTAAAAATGAGTCATCACTGAGTTAAAAATAAAATGATTAAAAGCCCTTCACTAAGTCTAGAAAATTTATTTTTAAAGGAATTAATTACTGTTTACATTTTTGAACACAGTTAAGGTTATTTCCACAAACATAATCATTTTCTCCTTTGTAGTTTGGCTGGCCATGCCTGGCAACTAGCAGATATGGTACACGAGAACAGGCCAGATTTCATCTTGTGCACTTCAGAATCAGCATTACATGTTTAATTTATTATGTTGACAATACAGAACTTGAATTTTAACTGCAAATATTCAAATTCAGACATAGAGGATTATATTAAAAAAGAATTGCCTTAACAGTGTAAGTAAAGAGTACTTAGTTATTCTTTAAAATATCTTATAAAAAAATAACATTGAAAGGTGAAAATCTCTCAGTGTACTCCAAAAGACAGATGTGCTGGACTCTAAAATTATTTCCTGGGGGGAAATTAGACCTGCTCAGTTTGAGGTACTAATAAATAAGAGAGATGAGTAGTAAGATTAGCTTAGGCCAAATGTTTCCTTTTTCACAACCTGAGAGTGCTAGTCATTGGATGCTAAATCTCACTGAATGTCAGAGAAGTCAATCGTCTAACATAGTGCTGTACACACAGTAGGCCCTCAAAGCACTTACCCAATAAACTGTTATAAGGTTTGGCAAACAGTCTGCCATAAATATAATCTACTGATTTGTTGGGTGGTTCGTGTTAGAATTGCCAGTTCATTTTTGTATAAAGTTTTTTTTTTTTTTTCAGAGAGTGGGAGATCGTTGTTCTAATCTCTTTTTAAGACCTCATCAATAATGCACCACATCAAAATTTAGAACAGGCTGTGTAACGATTGGCATATGGGGGATGAAGAAAATTAATTTGATACAAGAGAACAACCAGACAACTTCCCCTCAATAATCCTACTTCTGTAAAGGGAAGTTTTAGGAGGTGGCAAGGAGTGGTAAGAAGCAGATTTTTAAAACTTGCCTTAATTTTTTAACAGCATAAAGAGCAAATTGATATAATTAAAATGTACATTTCTCATCTTCCTTCATCTTTGTGGTGAATGAGTTGTTCTGTCATACTGATTTTAGCTCTTCAATTTTGCTAAAATTTATCCCTACTCTGTTTTGGTGACTTTTCAGGTTCTCCTTATCTCTCTGTGGTTATTCAACCCTATTTTCTCTGCCCCCAATCTTTCCCTTATTCAAGTCCATTTTTTTTTTTAAATATCATTGCCAAGTTAATCTCCAAAAAGCTCAGTTCTTATCTTCGTTCTTTTGTTGGGTAGCATTTCACATTCCATTCTATATTGAGATAGTCTGCAGTCATTATGTTCACCGTATATTTCATAGATCAAGGCTAAATTTATGAATGTCTGGGTTCAGAATAATAAGGCTGGAGACAGATTGCTGGTAGTGCAGAGATCCATGTAAGAGAAATGTCCACTGTCCATTGGGCAGTACCTTAAAGCATCAGGTCAAGTGAGGTGAGACCCTTGAAGAAAAGCACCACTGTATTACAGACTTTCTCTTGCTTGACATCAAGCTTCACCGTGTGGTCATTCTCATCCCAGAGAGGCCTCATGTGAGCTGTACTGGTCAAGGAGACATCCAAAGAGACCTTTGCTACCTTCTTCCCCCTCTGTTTCCCATTTCAAGCAGGAAGATTTGCCTCAAGTTTGTTTGCTATTCTTATTTGAGCCCTCAAAATGTGGTTTACATCTCTTTCTAAATCTTCATCATAGAATCATAGTATTTCAAATTTGTTAAAGAGTATATACAGATAGCTTGCTCAGGCAATGGAAAAATAATGTAAAATCTTAAGTGATTTCAGCTGTGATTCTCTGTTAAGACTTTCAAGGCACTGAGTAACAAAGCAGTGAATAATCCAGATGAGGTCCTTAATCTTACGGAATTTACATTACCATTGGGCAAGGAGAGAGCCAATAAACAAGCAAATCGATGAATGGCCAGGATAATTTCTCAGAGCAGTACTTGTGCCATAAAGAAGCAGAACAGGAGGTGATGAAGGGTGCCCGGGGCTGGTGGTTGCTGCTTTAGATGGAAAATCAAGGAAGGCTTTTCTTGCAGGGGTGACTTTTGAGCCACCGCCCTTTCCCCCAGAGTGGTGCTTCTCAATTAGGGATGATTTTACCTCCATCCCTGAACATTTGATACTATCTGGAGATACTTTGGTTGTCACAGCTAAGGGCAGGTGTTTGCTACTGATATTTAGTGAGCAGAGGCCAGGGAGGCTGCTAAGCATTCTACAATGCACAGGACAGCCCCCAACAAAGAATTATCCATTCCAAAATATCAATAATGCCAAAGTTGAGAAACTGATCTATTCTGATCACAGCATCTAAGTTGATTCTTTAAAGTTGTGAATCATATCCCATTAATTTTCTGTTCTAAACCCTTCATGAATCCCTACCTATGTTTCTCACACTTCCCCAGTATCCCTCATGTTCTGTTTTATTTTCTTTACTCATTATGCTCCAGCCTCAGACATTTGTACTGACTGATATCCCTGCCTGGAATGTTCTTTCTTCAGAGATCTGAATGGCTATTTTCTCATCTCTATCGAGTCACTTTTGCAGTGATCAAAACTGTAACCCTCCACCTTTAATGGCCTCACCCTGATTTTGTTTGCACAGCACTAACCATCTTCTATTATGTTGCATAGTCTACTTATATAATTACTGCTTATTGCCTATCTCCCCCACTGGAAAGTAAGCTCCATTCACTGAGGGATTCACAATTGTGTCTGGCACATAATGAGTACGTTGTGAATATTTGTTGAATGAAGGAAGGAAGGAAAAGAGCAGACTTTAATAAAAATGCAGATGCCAAGAAAAGCCCTTGAGGAAGAGTAAATGTAGAGACCCTAAAAGTGAATGAGCCTGGTGTGCTTAGAAGACAACCAGAAGACTAGTAGCTAGAATACAGTGAGCATGAGTCAAAGAAATTGTCAAGGTCAATTCATGTAAGGTCTTGTAGAACACAATAGTGTCCATATGTATTTTGCAAAGGGAAAACTTTTGTGCCATGTTTAGGAGAGGATTTATATATATTTTCCACCTATGTTCATTGTTGTTTTCTCCAGCTTAGGTAATAAACATGGGTGATTCTAATGACTGTTTTATGTTTTGGACTCAATGACTTTTCTCCATGCATTTGCAATGGAGCCAACATGGTAAAACCTATGAGATGCTCTAAGGTCCAACTGCTCCCCACAAATAGTTTAACACTGACCTGTTCTTTAAAAAGATGTCCATAATTGCTTGTGTTTTAGCCATTGTTTCAGAGGCTGCTATTCAAAAGTAAATATATTATCTGGAACATGCTACACATAATTCTACTAATAACTGTTATGCCAACAGCAATTGATTGTAGCATCTCCTGAATAAAGACCGAATGAATAAACATATAAGAGGAGTCTTATGAATGAGAGGCTAAAAATGCTAAGCAATGGAAGAAAACTAAAATTTGCTGATCAACTAGTATGCACAAGTATTTTGCTAACTGTTGCATATTTGCTCTAATTTAAACATAGAAAAACACTAATTATTCCATGTCAACAATGAAGAAATTAAGGTTCAGAGAGATGAAGTAAATTGCTCAAGATCACACAGCTAATAAGAAGGCTAGTTGGAATTTGAATTAAAATGTTTTTGGGTCCAATGCTGTATTAGCCCATTTAGGTGGCTGTAACAAAATACTATGTAACTTCAACAATAGGCATTTATTTCTCACAGTTCTGGAGGCTGGAAAGTCAATTATCAAGGTGCCAGCCAATTTGGTTCCTGGTAAGGACCGTCTTCCTGGTTTGTAGATGGCCATTTTCTTGTTGGGTCCTCAAATGGCAGGAGGAGAGAGAGAGAGAGAGAAGAGAGAGATCTGTATTTCTTCTTATAATGGCACCAATCCTATCATGAGGACTCCACTCTTTTGACCAAATTACCTCCCAGTAAGTCCATCTCCAAATACCACCATATTTTAGGTTATGGCATTAACATATGAATTTTGGAGACACACACATTGGTCCATAGCAAACACCAATGTTGTTTCTATGATGTTAAGTTTCCTTCCTACTAAAAAGAAGGAACACTCCTACTTTAATGTTTTGCCAAAAGCAGGCCCTGGATGAATCACCATGAGCCAAGACTTAGATTCATTGCTTTTAATTTAGTCAGTCTTTAAAGTTTTTAGTTAAGGCTTAGAAAGTTTCTTTAACATACTTCTGTAAAAGAAATTTTGATAAAGAAAGTCTGAAGGATCCCTTTTTCCCTCAGTTCTTGGAAAAATCAAAGATTGTCCTAATGAAATTTTTTTCCCCCTGCTAGTTGTAAAGGGAACATCCGAATGCCAAATTTGGGGTTTTGGTACAGCTTTTGTGTCTGATAATCAAAGCCAAGATTTATATTGTTGACTATAGAAATTCAACCAGTGCCCTCCTGTATCAGATGGACAAAGGATCATTTGTTATTAGATAAAGACTGTGTGTTAACACAAAGAGACAGGTAGAGAATAATTTAGATTTTTTTTAAAGCCCCTGATGAAAGAATCATGTGTATGATCTATGCCCAAAGAATCACCCATGAATCTAAATAAGAAACTCAAACAATTATTTTTTAAAGAAAAGAAAGTTCCATTTTGCTCCCCAAATTTCCTTTGGAGGGCTTAGATTTCCCATTATTTTATTTATTTTTTTTTACGTTTCAAAGTTACTTTATTATTTATTTATTTAATTAATTGAAGTACAGTCAGTTACAATGTATCACTTTCTGGTATACAGCACAGTGTCCCAGTCATACATACACATACGTGTATTCTTTTTCATATTCTTTTTCATTAGAGGTTATTACACAGTATTGAATATAGTTCCCTGTGCTATACAGTAGAAACTTGTTTTGGGCTTTTTTTTTCTTGATTTCCCATTGATTTTGATTTAACTATGAAAAAAGACCTCTTTATGATAGGGTGTATGACTACCTATCAATATAGATTACATGAAGTGGCTGTTTGTTTGCAACTGAAACGTTTTTACCCAGAAATCGTGTGGCTGATGACAGTATAATTTAAAGTAGAGAAACACATATTAGAATAAGCTTAAGGAGGCATCTCTTCCCCCCAAATTTTGTTTTGTTATTTGTCAAGGCATCTGGAATCCAACTGAAAAAAAACATGTTGCCTGACTCTGGATGTGCTAAGTCAGTTTATAAGTTTTTTCCTGAAAAAATCAGTTTGTGTTGGGTAGCATTCTGACTCCCTCATCAAAAATCTAAATTGCTGCAGGCCTTGACTTAGGTAGATAATGGTATAAGCTTATAAGTATATATAGTATATAGTATAACGTAAGCTTATAGGATAAACATGTTTGAGAACGCCGTCTTCCTGTCCTAGAAAGATGAGCACTTTAAGCCTTCATATGTGAGCCTGTATGGCCGTTCAGAATTGCTAGAGTTAATGCATTGTTTGAAATAGCTGTCTTTGTTTCTGTGCCGATTTCAAATGCCTATTTGAGCAGAAATGCACTTTGTGTTATTTTTAGCCCTGTACATTGGAGTTAGAATTCAGTGAATTTATTTTTCATCAATACAAATAAAAAGCCTGTAATATTTGTAGCAAGTAGAAGGTGCAGCACTCTATTTCCAACCCCGCTGTTTCATCAGAGTGATGCATGGGGCTGGTTTAAGAGCAACCAGTCAAGGAAACACACTCCAAGGAAACACACTCCTCCCCTATAAGAAACACCGCAACCTAGCACCTGAAAAATTTCACTTTGATCAATTTACTCATTATTGTTAAATCTGGGCGAAGTCACATACTTTTTTGGAAAGTGATTGATGTCATCTGGCTAATATCTCTATATATCTTTGCGTGATAAAGACTGCCAGTCATGTGGATGTTACAGTCTTTGCCTGTCAGATAGGCTTAGACAGTTGTGGGTTGCAGTTAAATTTTGCCACTCTGCAGGATATCTTTCAGTACTTCATTTATATAATTCTCTTTTGTTTTAAAAAATAAGAAAGTGAACTGCAGAGCAGATTCTCTTCCAACTGTTTCACTTCAACATTTATGCTTCAAGGAATTCTCGGGGTTTTTTTATTTTCCCCTTAAAGAAAGACCTATATACAAGTCTTGGGAACCTGAGCAGTTACCATGAGCATGATTCAGTAATGTAGTTGAGTGGCTAGACCATCACTGTGTCATTGGAAATGGATGGACTTGATCACAACACATATGGAGCAAACACCAAAAGAGTGTTGGGAATTGTTCTTCTGGAGTGGTGGCGTGAGGAGCTCCAGAGACTTGCTTTCCAGTGAAACAGCCATAATGAGTGAACTTTATTTTAAAAACAACTATTTATTCAAGACAATTTTTGTAAGAACAGTCAGAGTCGGTGGCACTTGAGCCACAACATGCTTCCTCTCACACAATCCCCCAGCTAAGCATAATGGCAGCTTCCCTGGGAAGAGGTATGGACAAGGGGATGGGAGTCCCTCTGCCTCCAGCTTCCAGCTGAGGATTATGATATCTCCTCTAGAGGAACAGGTCTCCAGCATTTCTCATTCCTCCCCAGCTCCATGCTGCAGAGACTATTCCAGCCAAGAGCATCTTAAGGGTTGGAGGCTCCCTTTCCCTTACCCAGTTCCCACTCACAAGGCAGAGTTTCCTCTCCATGGGGCAAGGTGCTTGTAACACCTTCACCCCAGTTTGCTCATAGGGCATAGGTTCCAAGCTAGGAGAAGCCATCAGAGAAGACCAGAAGCTACTTTCTCCACCTAAAACTCTGCTAGTAAAGCAAGAGTCACTTAGGAGAAGCTCGCCATCATTCCTGCCCCCAGCTCCACAGCAGTGGCTCTGAGATTTTGCGCAGCTGGAGACAAAGGCTGTGAGAATTAGACAGTGAGCTCTAAAGGTCTCCCTAAAGGAGTTGACTTCATTTGGTACAGAATTTTGAGAAATTTAAGCCTTTAGAAAACAATGGAGATTTTGATGGTAAGCAATTAGGAGGAGGTGGGTAGTTTTGTAGGAGCAAAAAGCTAAACCATAGGCCAGATAGTTTACCAGAGAGAACTGAGAAGAGCCTTCCTGAGTTTAAAACAAATGTTAATTATTGGTCTCAAAAATATCGCTGAAAAGAGCTCCAAATTTAATTGGGTTCGATTACAGTCTGAGTTATTCCCACGGCATTGTTGAAAGCCATAGGGTAATCATTTGTCAGAACTGTTAAGATTCAGCACTATGTAACATTAGCTCAGTAGCTGGCTATCCAAGTAAGGGAGGTGCAAGATTCCAGTTTCTAGGTGAAATTCAATTTAGAAATACATTTGGAGAACAGATCAAATTGCATTATAGTAATTAAATCTATAAAATGCCCAAAAAGTAGCCATACACAAGATGTATATCAAAATTCCATTCAATCTAAATAATAAACATGTAATAGAAGTTTCAGCTGTATAAGAAAAACCACCAAAGTTTAAAATACCAGCCACCTCATTTTTTAGAATGATAAGAGATTATAGATCTCAGCTCAAGAATTATCCCTTAATATAGAATATTGAGTGATGCATTTGCAGAGTCATAAGTGCATGGAATATGCAGAGCCAAGGGGAGTGAGTAGAAATGTCGACATAAAAGGGATGTATTGTTTCCATCAATGGAAAGAAATGAAAATTGTACTTGTTGATAATGCTGTAATGGCTCAAGAGTTTCCTGTATATAGATTTTCTTTTCCTTTAGCTTCATATGCTCTCTGAAAACCACCAGACTATGTGAAATTTTGGTGAATAATTGTAGACAACTTTGGAACAATATGCAAATAATAGAAACTCTGCTAGCATAGTCCTTGAGAATAAGATATATCTTTTATACACAGTGAACAACACTTGGACAAAATCAACTGAAATTGAAAATTAGATCATATAACAATTTCTTCTTTAAAAAATGAGTTCACAAAACTTGTTTTTGTATCTTACTCTTGTGATACTATTGAGGCCATGCAAAGAGGCTAGCAAATTTTGATTACAAAAATCTAGGGTAACCCCATAGTTCATTCAGACCATATTTACAACTGTCACTTATAAAGAATGCTGTCAACCAAAATAAATTTAAGGCACAAATTCTGCATTAATATACACTGATGAGTAAAATAAAAGCATTGTTTGATTATAAAGTCTTTGGCTTAGTTTATTTCAGGCCAAATACTCACTTTTAAATATAGCTTTAATGTTGTTAGCTTCTTTTTCTTCCTGTTACTCATTGAATACAGGAAAATACATTGTAATATTTCTTGCTTAATCTTGCTAATGTAGATCAGATAGTATTTAAATTCAGTCAGCAAGATGATTTCACATGGGTCACATAAGTGGTCCATTCTTCATGTTTGCAGCTTTTGACACTGAGGATTGAAGATTAAAGACATTAAGTATTATGTTAGAGTCAAATAGAAAATGTAATACTCAAGGCAATAAAACAAAAATGGGGAATTGGTATTGGTTATTCTGCAGAATGTTTAGAATCACGGTAAAAGGATTAACCGAGTTTGATTAATGCATCTCTCGTGACTATTTCTGAATGGAACTTTAGATATATCAGGAATAATTTTAATGGAAACTCTGCACCAACTCTTCAGAATAGTGACATCTGTAGAACTTGTCTGTGCAATGATGCGCAAAGTACTTACAGTTGTGTGGTATATTTATATAAAATATATAGATTATATTTCTGATAATTTATACCTACAAAATTATACATTCTATTATTTAATTAACACCATTTATTACCATTCCAGCTTCTTTACAAAGCATAGCTGCTAGTATAATCAAACGTTCCATGAGCTGTTATGTACTTAAAATGGTATCCTATTATGGGGCAATTTCAATGTCATCTTTTAAGCTTAGCAGACTTCTGTAATGAAACCCATCAACTGCTCTTTCTTACTATAAAGTTTGAGATTCTCAAAATGAAATCTTTCAATTTCGTGTAGCTAGCTCCTTTCAACTGTTTTAATTTTAGTTATTTGGCTCAAAGTATATAGAATTCATTAAAAATAATTTGTCATGTACATGTGAACCATTAAAAATGAGACCAAAGGAAACCTGTCTGAGTGAAGTTTCAGAAGTAAAATGTGCTTATACACAAACCAGAACATAATCTGGTATATTTTGAAAAGGAATACATATATTCTATTTTTACATATTTTCTTTTTTTCTTCTATAATACACATATCTCTATTATTTGGTTTTCAGAGAAGAGAGGGAAACTAATATTTCTTGAATACCTACATTCATAAAACACCAGAAAAACGTCTTGAAATAAGATTATCACACCAACTTTACATAGTAGATACTAACATCTAAATGACTTAAGGAAAAGCTAAGCTGGATCTCCAATAACTTTACGTAATAAGATTAACTGATTATTCCTACCATTCACCCATGTTTAAAATTACATAATAAATACAAAGAGAGATTACAAAACCTGACAAAAGAAGGTAGTATTTAAAAAGAAAATCATATTTGAAAAAAAAATCTAGTAGAAATTCTAAAACATAAGGTCATTAAAATTAAAAATGTGAAGAATGGATTACACAATAGATGACACTGCTGAAAGATTGACTAGACCTTAAGAAACTGATAAAAATGGATAACAGTGACATAAATAAATGAAAATTATAAAATAATTGTTCAGAAATATTCAGCACTTATTACCTTCAAATGTAATCAAAAAACAAAAAAAATTGTTCAAGAGTTGTTAAAAATGGAGATTGAGAAGATAAAATGCGTGTTGAATAGGAGTTCCAGGAGAAGAAAATGGAGATGGAAGAGAAAATGCATACAAAGAGATCAGTTAATAATTTCCTAAAATTATGAATCCTCAGCTCCATGATTCACAAAGAGAAAATCTCAAAAGCAATCAGACAAAAATCCTCAGATTACCTAGAAAGGAATAACAGTTAGTTAGCTGTCATGGAACTTCTCCATCAAAGAAGAAACAAAAGAACACAAAGCACAGTGAAAGTATGTCTTCAATGTTCTAAGAATGAAGGGTAGCAACCTCTGATTTTATAACTAGCTGAACTATTTTTCAGGGATGAAAGTAAAATAAAGATATTTTCAGGTTTTACAGAACCAATAGAAATCACTGGAGGAATTTTGAAAGAATATACTTTCAAATAGAAGGAAACTGATCCCAGAAGGAAGGTTTGAGATAACAGAACAACTGTTGAGTAAAATACGTATATAAAATAATACATACAACTATATAAATATATGAAAACATGTAAGCTGAACTAGCAGTGATCTTATAAAACAACAGTGGAGTTTGTTGGAGTTTGAGCAAAAAAGTCACAATGTAATTAAAAAACTGAACAATATGTCCTTGTGTTGTTTGACATACAAACAGTAAGATACAGTGTTTGTTTCTACCTATTTTTTTCAGTGCTTAATCAATTCAGCAGTTATAGATTTTTCACCATGTATGTTCCAGACACTCTTCAGGCACTTTTCACAGCACTTAAAAAAAAAAATCAGTCAAAAATTCCTGCCATCACAGAGCTTACATTTTAGTGAGTGGAGCCAGAAAACAAATATAATTTTAAAATAGCATATATTAGTATCTTCATCAGTGGTATGTCCTCCCGGAAAAAAAAAAAGAAAAAGAGGTTATTCTAAGTGCAAGAAGTGCACTGTTAAAACTACAGTTTTAATGATGTGTCAGTGAAGGGGTTGACACTTGAGCAAACACTGAAAGAAACAGTTGAGTAAGGCGTATAGATGTTTAGGAGAGGTTGGTTCTTGCAGCAACAGGAAGCAAATGAAGAGCCTTGAAGGTGAGGTGGGAGCATGCCAGATGGGTTTGAGAAATAAATATCTGATGTGTCTGGAACAGAGGGAGTGAGGAGAATGGCAAATAGGATCCGCAAAGAGCCAGAAAGTACGGGGCCTCTAGGCATTGCAAAGACTGCCTTTTATACTGAAAGAAAAGGGTGGATTTTGACCAGAGGAGAGATGTAATCTGCTCTGCATGTTGAAGGAATTATTCTGCTGTAGCAGGGCAAGGGTGGAATCAGGAAAACAACCTAACCACTACTCTAATGCAGAACACAGGGGAATGGTGGTCTCAGTGTGGCAATGAAGGTGTTATAAGAAGTGTCTTGAGTCTGGATATATTTTGAAGATAGAGGCTATAGGATTTCCAGATAAATTAGATCTAAAGGATGAGAGAAAAAGAGGAGTCGAGACTAATTGCAAGTTTCTTAACAAGAACAAGGGGCAGAATGGAAGTAACAGTTACTGAGACGGAGAACACAGTTGGTGAAGCAGATTTGTGTGTGTGTGGAGTGAAAGCATGGACTGGAAAGGGAAAATCAGGATCCAGTTTGAGATAGCTAGATGTAAGGGATCGCTCTTTAAGACTGATTCAGTGCTGGCTGTCCTCAAAGAGAAAGGTTGTAATAAATCCAATGAGCTTGATTAAAAAAAAACTTGATGTAGTATTCTAAAGATTTCAGACTGAGATTAATTTTCTCAAAATATTTCATTGAATGTATTGAATATGACACAGAAAGAAAAGAAAAAAGATGGGGGAGAAAAGTTAAAGTGGTTAGAGGGAAAGAGAAGAGGTCCCTTACTGTTCTTGTTTTTTAATATATATATATTTTTCCTTTTTGCTGTTCTTTTTTAAAAATATTTTTTATTGAGTTATAGTCATTTTACAATGTTGTGTCAAATTCCAGTGTAGAGCACAATTTTTCAGTTATACATGAACATACATATATTCATTGTCACATTTTTTTTTCACTGTGAGCTACCACAAGATCTTGTATGTATTTCCCTGTGCTATGCAGTATAATCTTGTTTATCTATTCTGCATATGCCTGTTAGTATCTAAAAATTTTGAAATTCCAGTCTGTCCCTTCCCACCCCCCACCCCCTTGGCAACCACAAGTTTGTATTCTATGTCTATGAGTCTTTCTGATTTGTATTTATGTTCTTTTTTTTTTTTTTTTTTTAGATTCCACATATGAGTGACCTCATATGGCATTTTTCTTTCTATTTCTGTCTTACTTCACTTAGAATGACATTCTCCAGGAACATCCATGTTATCGGTTTTTATTGCTGAATAGTATTCCATTGTATAAATATACCACTTCTTCTTTATCCAGTCATGTGTTGATGAACATTTAGGCTGTTTCCATGTCTTGGCTATTGTAAATAGTGCTGCTATGAACATTGGGATGCAGATGTCTTTTTGAAGTAGGGTTCCTTCTGGATATATGCCCAGGAGCAGGATTCCTGGGTCATATGGTAAGTCTATTCCTAGTCTTTTGAGGAATTTCCATACTGTTTTCCACAGTGACTGCACCAAACTGCATTCCCACCAGCAGTGTAGGAGGGTTCCCTTTTCTCCACAGCCTCTCCAGCATTTGTCATTTGTGGATGTTTGAATGATGGCCATTCTGACTGGTGAGAGGTGATACCTCATTGTAGTTTTGATTTGCATTTCTCTGATAATTAGTGATTTGAGCATTTTTTCATGTGCCTATTGATCATCTGTATTTTTTCTTTAGAGAATTGCTTGTTTAGGTCTTTGGCCCATTTTTGGATGGGGTTGTTTGTTTTTTTCTTATTAAGTTGTATGAACTGCTTATATATTCAGGAGATCAAGCCTTTGTCGGTTTCATCATTTGCAAAAATTTTCTCCCATTCCATAGGTTGTCATTTTGTTTTCCTTATGGTTTCCTTTGCTGTGCAGAAGCTTGTAAGTTTCATTAGGTCCCATTTGTTTATTCTTGCATTTATTTCTATTGCCTGGGTAGACTGCCCTAGGAGAACATTTTTGAGATGTATGTGAGATAATGTTTTGCCTGCATTTTCTTCTAGGAGGTTTACTGTATCTTGTTCCTTTTTGCTTTTCTGATGGGGTGATTTCTCATATTCTGTCTTCCAGATCACTTATGCATTTTTCTGTATCACTTACTTAGTCTTTTGTTCATTCCTTCTAGTGTGTTTTTCATTTTAGTTATTGTATTCTTCAGTTCTGACTGGTCCTTCTTTATATTTTCTTGTTCCTTTTTAAAATTCTCCGTTTGTTCATTTATTGTTCTCTCTAATTCAGTTAGCATTCTTATTACAAATGCTTTGAACTCTTTATCTGGTAAGTTATTTGTTTTTGTTTTATTATTTCTTTTATCAAGGGGGTTCTCTGGCTCTTTCAATTGAAACAAATTTCTTTCTGTCTTCTCATTTTGCTTAACTTTCTCTGTCTCTATGAGATTTGGTGAAACAGTTACCTTGGTGAAACAAGAGGAGCCCAAGTAGGTGCTTGGCTTAGGCTGGAATATGTGCTGGGGTGGTTGTAGGAAACCAGCCAGGGTCCAGTGCAGTTTCAATCTGCTTTCTTCACTTTTTTTCAGGAGTAATCAAGTGTGTGCGTGCTCTTCACAAGTAGAGTCTCTGTTTCTTACAGCCCTCCTTTTACTCCCACTGGTTTTCTAACCAGCTAGGGGACTTGTCTTCCCATTGTTGGGCTGGGGTACCCAATGGCTCAAACCCCTCACTCCCAGGGAGGATCCCCTTCCTCTTCTGTGTCCCCTCCCAGGGGTACATTTCTTGACCTGATCATTTCTCTTCCCTTCCTACTCAATATTGTGTGTACCTTTCTTACAGACACAGTTGTATAAGAGTCTTTCTGCAAGCCTCCAGTTCATTTTCAGGGAGAACTGTTCACATGGAGGTGTATTTTTGATGTGTTTGTGAAGAGAGGTGAGCTTCACATCCTCCTACTTTGCCATCTTGATCTGAATCCTCAATTTGATTTTTTTTTGAAATGCCTAACATGGGTTTTGTTTTTGTAACCGGACTCTAACCAATACACTCTAAATATGTGATGGAAACCTATCACGCTTAGTGTGAAACAACTACACTCCTTTTCATTGTTCTTAAAATTTGTCTTCAATTTTCCTCCATTTGCTATTCATCAACAGACAGTTTGCATAAAGGGCACATTGCATTCTATACCAGTTGTGTAATAGCTGTTGGAATATTTTGGGCCATAACAGAGCAACTATGTTGAAACAACGAGTAGAAAATTAAATTGAGCTTTTTTACCTTTTTTCTTCTTGTAAATTTTGGCATATGAACTGTTTTAACATAGGATAGGGCTCACATTTTCTTACTGACACACTTGGTATTTTTGAACAGTTCTCAAGAATTGAAATGCTATACGGTTTTACATTTAAATGTAGACTTTTTGTGGGGGAAGGCATTGCTCCCTGCTATGGAGCTGAGCGACTGTTTTATTTCTTTCAAGATTATTAAAAGTTCTCTTATTTAACAAATCTGATTTTCTTTTCTATGCAAGTTTGAAGGAAAGTGTCCTTAAAGTTTCTATTAATCTACATTCTCCTTTAATATACCCCATTAAGTCCTGACAATGAAGGAATCATTCCTACTGGAAATGTTCTCTCTCCAGATGATATACAAGAATGTAAATTATATAAATTACTGTTTGGGGCCCTTGTGGAAAGATAACATTAAACAAACAAAATCTCACAGTCTGGTGGTAATATGGCTAAGCCTGAACAAGAGACAGAAATTATAGTAAATTTCCAATTTAATTATAGGTAGGACCTCATTTAAAATGTCATGATAGTGATCTAAAACCTCATGATAGTGATCTTCTATTACTCAAGATAACACTCTATTTAATATTATAAAAATTGGTCAAGACTGTGAAATAATTAATTCAGTGGTATTTTTTCTTTCTGACACCAAATTTACCATTTCCTGTGGCTTTCAATGAATTAACCCAATGAATTAATTATATTGTCATGTAAATTCAGCCAAAAAATTAGATTTTTACTAATTTTACCCATCCTGTATACCATTTTGGTGAAGGAATTAGGATGTTGTTTTAAATATATCTCTTAATCACCTTAACTACATGGAGGACATTCTCATTTTCACAGTCCTTTGTCCCTTTGTCGACCCCCAGACACTGAAAACTACTTAGTGATAAGGATGCAAGCCAGGCACGTTGATTCCAGCAGATACCATTTGTTGCCTGTTAAGCAACCATTCACACCATTTTCCTTGCTAACCAAACCTGATTTTCATATATTTCTGGCAACCGAGTTGTCCAATGGAAAAAGGCACGTGAGGTAACACTTAACAAGGATAGAGCCCTGGAGATGTGGCAGTGATTTGTGAGCATGAAGAAGGCAAATCTGAGGGAAGAAGTCGACATGCTGAGGCTTGCTATGGATGGCAGAGTGACAAGCAGAGGGACCTTGGCCTTGGTGGTATTTCAGACCCACTCCTGTAATTTCTCTACCTTCACAGCTCCTAGCACATGAGGTAATTAACAACTATTTAAAGTGCTTTTCATTGGAACTTCTATGTTCTAATCAACGTTCATCAATTTTGTAATTGATGTTTTATCATCCTTTGGTCATAGGGCTTAAATTAGATTCCCAGACCCATTTCGTACATATATATATAGAGAGAGAGAGGCTTCCCCACACCAAAGAGCAATCCTCAGCATACCAGCTGGATGTCCTACAATTCAACTCAACCCTGACATTTTCTACCTGGAGGTAGGATCAGATTCCACAGGTTCAAGGCTCAGTCCCACAAGACTGGTGTTACCCCTGCCCCACACCACCCCCTTCAGATGCCATTCGTAAGCTCAGTTTGTCACCTGTTCTTCTGAAGACTGCTGGCTATAGGTCAGAGGTTTCTACAACCTCTTCCTTGGGTTCATTTGATTTTCTTGAGCAGCTCACAGAACTCAGAGAAACATTTTATGTATAACTCAGGAACAACCAGACGGAAGAGGCGTGTAGGGCAAGGCATGGGGAAAGGGTGAGGACCTCCCATGCACTGTTTAGGCATCTACCCTTCCAGCACCTCAACCTAAAAATGAGGGTCCCCATCTTTAGGTGCTTTTCAGTTTTTTTTAATCCAAAGAAATTAAAGGGGGCAAAAGTGTCTGATAGCCATAAATTGCATGGGAAAAAATTAAGTAGCGTAGAAGGATAATGAATGCTATGAGGCCAGAAGTGCTATTTTATACAGTGTTTTAAAAAAAGGTGACAATGACCAAATTTGTGAATGAAGTAAGGATAGGAGCTATGCATCTGTCTGGGGAGAACAATCCAGCTGGGGGAATCCGCATGTGCAAAGTCCTGAAGATGGTTTGGCTGGAGTTGTGCAATGAGGGGCAAGTGAGAGAAGACCACTGGGGAAAGTATTAAATGATAAGTACACACAAACAGCACGGTGGCTTGCAGGTAGTAAACAATGAATTAACCATCATTTCTCTATTCTACTTTCTCAAAATTCAGAATACACACAATCATGGTATTTTTTTAATCCACAGCTTTGCTCCTTGACCCACGTTTTCTGTACAAGGTGGCTCATCATGGCCTAGAAACTCAGTTGTCTGAAATTTGGTCTTTGACAACTTTTTTCCCCTGTCACTCATGTGATAATGCTGACAGTCACAATTAAGAGCTGAGCTTTTAATCTCACCAGTGACACGGATGACACTCATTATGAAAAATGAAAAGTTCTGAAATCTGCAGAATTTTCTAATGACTTCTGTTTATGTGTATGGATCAGCAAGGTGTATGTATGTTTGATATCCCTATACCATTATTATATTATGCCTAAAATTGTTGACCAAAAGAAATGTGAAATATGAAAAGTCATCAAAGACATGTTAAGTGAAAAGAGCAGGTTGCAGACCCGTATGCAGAGTACCCTTTATTTTAAAGACAAGCGATGTGTAAGTTTATGCATGCATGAAAGAATGCTAAAATGGTCTTGTCTTGGAGTTTTAGCTGAGTTCTCAGAAATGAGGAGAATAGATGTTAAATTGTTAAATACCTCAAAGTCTACATTGAAGTGCTTGACTATCAATGTAGGAAATGTAATGGGAGTGGAAAAAAAAAATTCCTCTCAAGATTAGCTTTTTCCCCCACATCAAGTCTAGGCTGTGTAATAGTCTCTTAGAGAGCTAAGAATTCTTGAGAGCAGTCCGAATATGACTATTTTGGGAAAGCCTTGTAAGTATACTGAGTGATTCCTACATCCTATTAAGAAGGAGGAAGGGATAGCCTTCCTAATCTTGAAGCCAGATGAAGGACTCTAAGAGAATCATTTAGAGGACATGGCTTGTGTCCGTGGGGATGTTTATGGTGCAAGGCCTGACATGTGGCTTCTGCCTGAAATAGTCTGTGACAGCCAAGAAAGAAATAGACCTGCACTTCCAGAGTTTGGTGGGAAATGGATGTGAGCATATGTCGACCCCAAAAGGAAGCAGGAGGAGGGGCTTGTCCAAAGACAGAGCACCCACAGGAACACTTGAAGGGACAAGGGGGCCCCACAGAAGGGAGAACCATTTGAAGATAGGAGACAAGAGAAGATGTTGCCTACATCAGGGAAGCAGTCAGAAACCCCCAAGAATAGGGTCTCTGAGGACTCCCAAAATGTCTTGATATGAGACTAGCTTCCAGTTGGCCAACTCCAAGGGCCCCAATACAGATGATGACTCTGTCAGTCAAGCAAGGCCTTTCCTGACCCTCACTTCCTCTCCCCGCCATTCTCCACTTCTGGAGGAGCCAGAGCCATCCTGCTGGACAAGGAGGAGGACTAGAGGAACAAGATGAGCAAATAGAGAAGAGGCCATTATGCCCTCAACTCCTGCCCCATTGCATGTTTCCTAACCCATGACGGGTCCCAAGCAGCGGGAAAGGAGAAACTTTAGTGTATGAGACATAGCATTGATCTAGATTGGATTTTATATTGTATTAAAGGGTGATTTCAAAAATTATGACTCTCATGCATGCCAATGTAAAATGAACCTGTGTCCAAGATTATATTTATTTTATAAGTTAATGGGGAAAATAGAATATAATGAGGGGCGAGTTTTAAGAATGCATACAACAAACTAGTGACTAGAACAAAAAAGAAGCAGACTCACAGATACACAGAACAAACTAGTGGTTACCAGTAGGGGGAGGGGCAACATAGGGGTGGGAGGTTGGAGGCACAAACTACTGGGTGTAAGACAGGCTCAAGGATGTATTGTACAACACAAGGAATATAGCCAATATTTTGTAATAACTGTAAATGGAAAGTAACCTTTAAAAATTTTATAAAAATAAAAAAAAATTTTTTAAAGATGGGAGTATAAAAATAAAAGAGTATATATAACAAATGCTTACATGTAAAACATCCATCTTTTTCAGGTGCCTGTGCACATGCTAAGGACCAGCTAAGAGCATAGTAAGGGCAGTGAGTACAGTAAAACTTCAAGAAGGAAACAGTCCATGAAGGCAGACAGATCTGGTTAGACCCAGGGGAACAGATACATATTAGGGATAAAGAATGACCTTTAAGATAAGCAGAGGGAAGACACGGAGTGGTTCTTAGTCAGCAGAAACATTTAAAATAGAGACTGGAAGATCATGTGTCCTGAGACCAAAGAATCATTACATTGAACTGGGCTGAAGATTTAGGAGTACTATGAGAGAATAGTAACAATGTAGGGGAGGTGGGTGGTGATACCTGCTTTGCTCAGCATTTCATCCCTAGCACCTGGCTAGGGTGCCCAACATTTAGTATGTGATTAATAAATTTTTTTTGCATGAGAATGATTGTTTACGTTATTCTAAAGTGGAAAAGGCCATGAAGCTTCAGATCAGCAAAATGAGCAGAATGATATTTTAGAAATATGAGAGTAGTGGTCGATACATTAGGGTAAGAAGGATCAGGTATAAAACTCTGAGAGCCTGGAATGAGGGTGGGGGCTTTTGGAAAAGTAAAGGAAGAAGTGGGGATGAGCTCTGGTACAAAGATGGGCTTTGTGGGCATGGTTTCTGGACATGAAGAGGGCAGGGGGAATAGAGAGAGAAAAAATACTAAAGCGTACCTCCCTATTTTCAGGTTTTTTATCAAGGAGTCTGTGCTTTAGGGCAGTATTCCCATTCAATTTCCCAGTGTTTAGACATAGAAGACTTTTTTTTTTTTTTTCCCCTGTAGACACGCAAGTAAAATTCAGAGGATCATCTCAAAGCAAAATTTGGAAGTTGCCAAATACATTTTCTCTCCTTTTTGTACACTATT
Organism: Camelus bactrianus; assembly: GCF_048773025.1. NCBI lineage: Eukaryota > Metazoa > Chordata > Mammalia > Artiodactyla > Camelidae > Camelus > Camelus bactrianus. The sequence goes on from NC_133548.1 coordinate 27,373,370, forward strand.
GCCATTTTAATTTTGACCTCTTCCCTTTCATTTGAACAGGGCCTCCTGCCCTCTTACTGAACTTCTTTCTATAAACTGGGAAAGGACTCTGTCTTAGTCTAGGTTCCTCCAAAGTGCAGAGCCAGAAACAAAGGCTTCCATGATGGCTATTTATTTTAGGAAGTGACCCTAAGGAGCAGGATTAGGGGAAGGGGAGGGGTGACAGAATGATTTAGGATGGAAGGCCCATTTAAGGATGTGTTACCACTGGTGTCTGCTGTGGACAACAGGGGCTTGATCTCGCTGGAGACTTTTCGAGTTGTGTAGAGCGCCCCTCAGAATTGTCCGCCTGCCAGACAGAAGAAGGAAGTATTTATACATAGATTCATTTCCCCCCTTGATCAAGGCTTGCCCCGTAGTATATTAACCAACTCCTTCTCACTGAGGTTTGCACATCAAAATAGCTGAGAGGGACCCTGCAAGTAGTAGAAGTGATTGGTTTAAAGAAGTCCCAGGACAGAAAGCAGAGCTTATGTGACACAGATGTGGTAGCATGCAGTCAGATTCCACCTCTTCATAGCTGGGTGCCCTGGGTGTCCTAGCGACAATGGCTGGAGTGCTGGAGTGAAAAGGGGGGAGTGGAAAGGATGTTAACTGGACAAAAGGCATGTCTGATGTAGTTCATGCCTTGAACTTGTGCCCTAATTCAATGGTTTACCCTAATTAAATCTAATTCACTGTACAGCCTTCAATGTGATGGCAGGTGACATCCAAAAAAGATGCTCTATACAAGAATGAGGATAACCTGTTCTATGGATATCAGTCAGTGCTGTCCTTAGCCATCCCAGAACTTGCTTAGTGGGTCTATGAACAGAGAATCCAGGTAACGGGGTGGCTGAGGGGAGGCAATGCATGAGTTAACCATTATGGGCTCCCTTTTATCAAGGCTAATATAACTACAGCTTTCCCTGGGTGGCCAGGGTGCCAGCCTCAGGGATCAGTGCTAATTGATATGTCACTGTTCCTCGGGGAGACTAACCAGTACCTTGGTGGCAGATTCATTATATCAAGCCCTTTCCACTTTGAAGGGGGCAAACATTTATTGCTGCTGGAATTAATGTATATGTTGGATATGGTTTCTCCTTCCTTGCCTATCAATCTGCCACCATGGGCACCATATACAAGCTTTAAAATGCCATATTATTCGACATATCTTTGGTAGTAGCTCAACTTATAGATGATTTTACCTAGACTGTGAAATCACTTCTGATTTATTCTTTTTGCAAGTGGGTGGGTGTAATTTAAGGGACTTCCACACAGTACTTGCTACCACAGTATTTCTTATTTTTATTTCAGGGAACCAGTGTGAAAATTCTGCCAGCTACTAAGCATACTCACCCCAATTATGCACTCAAGGACTGGGGAAGTAACCTCAGGGTGGGTCCATGGGCCCTTTGGATCCACTGTGAGATGGACTTGGGCCAGGATTTGATTTATTTTTTGGCCTCCGAAAGCACCTGATATAACCAAAGATCGTGTTTGTATTTCTGGTTCCAGATATTTGTAATAGTTCAGACCTTGCAACGATGTGTATAGTCATCAACCCTGGAATGATCTGTGTATTGTCCCTTCCCAGGATATAGATACTGTGATAAGTATCTATGGTTCCCTTTGGGGAAGAAATAGGGGGATGATTATTGTACATACTTGATTTGGCTCCAGACTTTCTCCTCCAGAGAACGTGGCCTCTCCTTCAGTCAGGGAGCTCTGGCATGAGAACTGACTCAGATATGGCATATGAGTGAGAGATCATGACTTTTCATTGTAGCAGCTGACCTCAGCCTTCCACTTGTCAGCGCTTGACTTTATCTGGTTATACAGATACACCAAGTCAGCTCCCCATCTTTTTCATCCTAGGAACATGATGGTCTATCCTTGCTACTGTGGCCCCTCTGTTTATGAACTGATTGGATATGAGTTAATAGTCACTTGCATAAATTGCTCTTCACTCATATTCTGCTCTGATGTTCATTCATTCAGTTGACAATATTGATGGAGCATCAGTTGACAATATTGATGGAGCATGGAGTGTGCACCTGTCACTGTTCTAGATGCCGAGGCTGCAGTCAGGAACCAAAGAATTAAGACCCATCCTCATGGAGCTTACATATAGTGGGCATTCATCTTGTCCAACAATCACTACATACGCCTAGAATGTGTTAGTGTGACTATATTTTGTTTTACAAAGTAAATATTTAAAATGCTTTTTAAATGTCAAATAGAGTGGCTGTGGACTTACAATGTAAAAATAGCAAAGAATTGCTCTAAGCTGTGAAGGTGCAAGTTGTATTTAACTCCCTATTTCAGATTTTTTTTTTTTTATCTTCCACTTCTTTTAGACTTTGGAACCATGTTTTTGGTACTTCATGTACAAAGATGTTGAAAAGCCTAGACCAGATCTATAGTGTTTGCAGTATATGTAGTGTTATTTTGTTACAAGGCAAAAAATATTTTTAAATTGTAGCACTGGGAGGTTGAGCTGTGCTGGCAGGATGTTGAATCTACAAACCACAACTTCAGAGCATTGCTTGAAAGAACATTCTTGTTTGACCTAGAAATTTAGGTTAGCACATGGGCATATATAATATGTAAGAGGAGATTAATGTATTATGCACACAGTAAATGTCTATTCAGTGTTATTAAAAATAATTTAAATATGTGTCACACCAGAGCAGTGGTGCGTGACTAGGAGAAAAAACAGAATTAACTAAGAGTCTTAAAAAAAACCCTAAAATACAGAATTTGGATTCCAGCTTGGGAGGCTCTGATTTTCTGTAGGTTTGTGGGAGTGTCTGGACATCTGTATTTGTACTGCTCCACGGGTGACTGGGATGCACAATTAGCATTTCTCAACAGTGTGCACAATGTACAGAAAGACAGCTTTTCATTCTGTGCAAAGGGAGAACTTCTTACAACTATTAACAACTGCCAAGAGTCAGCACAAGCAAGATATCAAATTCAAATGGAAAACATTAGTACTAATATTCAGACATATGCTTATATACATACTATTATTGACCAAAGTAAACTGTGCTAGACAGTTTCTTTTTGTTTTCATTCATTATGAACCAAGTGTTTCCAATCCATGTGATATTTTTAATAATATATCAGGGTACGCCTATTTCTTGTTTCCTTGTAAACTACTTAGTATCTGAGCTTTGGAGCACAAAGCAGTGCAACAGAGTGACTTCAGATTATTTGTAATTCCCACCTTTACCATCTGCTGTGTATTCTCATTAATTTTTTAATTCATGTGTAAAGATGCGTACAGTTGTGATGTCTATTCTTGGAGATTCTCCTTTTCCCTTGATTTCTATTTCCATATGGAGGAAAGTCCACTGGAAAAGCACCGTGAGCTTCTCACCTAATGAATGCTGAGCTGCCCGTCTCCTCCCTTAGGACCAAGACATTCACTTCTTCACCTGCAAGGCTGTGGTCTGCCCACAGGCCACAGCTGAGTCACATTGCAAGAATGGCCTGTACCTGAAGGGATGGCCTTGCCCAAGTTATGTCACCTCCCCTGCAGCCTGCATCCAGTGACTGATCATTGCAGGGGTACAAAGGCCTGGCCTTCCTGCCTTAACTAAGCCAAGACAACTGTGCAAGGCTTCTGCTCCAGAGCTCCCGGGGGATCTGCAGAGGCCTCGGTTACAATTGCATTGAACTTCAACTTCTCTCCCACTGCCCACTCCTACTTCCTTCTGTCCCTCATAGGCGTGGAACCCCAGGGAACTCCCCAATGAACCTCCTACAGGTAAATCTCTATCTCAGAGTCTCTTTCCAGGGGACCAGACCTAAGAGAGGCATCTCCTCTGATTTTGAATATGCGAGAAGGAAGGAGGCCTGCATGCACCTCTCAGCCCCCTGAGGGTTCTTCTTGTGGATCTCGTTTTTAAGGAGTGTGAACTTGGGCCAGCTTGTGGTCTTGTCACTGAAAGAAGCCTGACCCTTCAGGAGACAACCATAGTGTATTGCTACCTGCGATGGGGTGGGGCTGTTTCCTCCAGATCTAAAGTCATGTTCTTTGATCAGCCTGATATATAATAATATTTTGGTCTCCATCTAATTGTTTCATCTGTCTTATAATTTAGAACTCAGGCTTGCCAAGACATTTGTGTTAGTTTTTGGATCACGTAAAGCTCTAGTGACTGTCTACCTCGTAGTGTTATCCTGGTAATTAAATGAAATATATTTGAATATCTTAGCATAGTGCCCAGTATTTAATAAATGCTTGAAAAATATTAACTCTAATTATTTAAAATAATATAACTTAACATACATTTATCCAAACCCAGACCACTCTGAATACTCTTTGGAAGTACTGATACTGGTGTGAAAAATAAAGATCAAGGGGATTTTATTTATGAAATATTTTTTTTTGGTCAATAGCACCCAAACCAACCTATATCTTCCACCTCAAAATCCTGTTGCCCATCTGTGATCTGCAAAGTTTGCATAAAAATATTTCCATTTATTCCCCTTGGGCTGATTCACAGCACACATGTTCATAAGCCATTCTAGGCTGCAGAAGAAGCATCCAAATTGACAACTTTCTGAGTCTTTGAATCTCATTCATTCATTCATTCATTCATTCAGCTAGCATTCATTGATCATTCACTCTGCGCTGAGCTTTGGGTTTGTAAAGCGCACATAGACCATTTTATTTAATCTCCCAGCAGGAGAACTCCTGGGCTACCATCACTTCCTAGTAGCATCATCGAAATTCTTTTTCCCTCGAGGACTTGATAAAAGCAATGCATGTCTTTACACAACTTAAAAACAATTATGTACAAAGGTAGAGTAACGAGTTACCTTCGTTTTCAGTAAGCATCTTCTGCATGGAATTAAATAATAGGGACAATGCCAAGATTGAGCTGTGAAGAGGGCTGTTTTTAAGATTCACCCATGTGTAGAAATATGGGTCATCATACGAACATGCAGTGATTTGGGCTTTGGAATCATGCAGGCCTTCGATGAAATCAAACACTGTCTAACTGTATGAATTTTATTGGCCCTTTCAGTCCTTGAAGATTATTGTGTAAATTAAATAAAGTATTTAGTGTAGTGAATTTCCTGGCAATGAAAGATGATGGTACTACTAGTAGTAATAGTAATGGTCATGCTAATAATATTTTTAAATAAATCTGCAAAATAAAATCCAGTTATGGCAGATGCCTTTCAGCAGGTGCTACCTCTTCTTTCCTTAAAGGAACCCTCGTTTTGTACTAGTTGTAGACAGTTCTAGATCTCAGAGAAGTTAGCCTTTACCCTACCAGTTCAAGAAAATAAGTCATAACTGGTCTAACCAAGATGTTAAGGTCTCATTCCTCTTGACCTTTTTTTGCATATGACTGTTTCTAATTCTCTTTCATGGCAAAAAGTTAGAATAGAAGGAGGTTTCCTAAGGAGTTTGGGGGAAATGATTTTCATTACTGATAGAAAGGAGAGAGGCATGTGAATGTCTTGTCACTGTGGCCTCAGCTCCTCCTTCTCCCTTCCTTTACTCCTGGCTGTGGGATGCTCAGAATTACGGTGTGGCTTTGAGGTGACAGGCATATGGAAGGACAGCCAGCCTTTTGAGGGTGCCGGAGGAGAAAAACAGGAGGAGCAGGGCCTCTTGAGGATCTGTGAAGTGCCTGTGTTTACTGCTTGAGCCGTTGCTGGTCGAGTAGTCTACTGTTTGAAGTCGTGGTTAATATTCAGAGTTGTCGCCAGTTTGACACTTGCTGTGTCTTCTTCGTCTCTTGGCAATAATGATTGTGACGAGTAGAGAAATTAGTTCAGGATAATCGTCACGGGATGTTGCGGTGACTACTGTGAATGGTCGTCCTGGTTACGGTAATGTCTGAAACACTATTGAGCCCTTTCTGCCACCTCCGTCTTCGGTGGTGCCAGCTCCAGCTGTGTTCTGGAGTTTTCCAGTAGTGACCTGTGCTTTTGGAGGCTCACATATTGTCTGTTAAGTGACTTTGCCTCTGTAGGTCATGTCTGCCTGAACAGAAAGAGGGCTCTGTGCAGGGCACATCTGGTTTACACTGGAAGTGGCAATAGGAGTTATCAGACCATCATCCCCCTTCCCTGCTTCTGCCCTCAGGGTTAATCTCCACTGAGACTGGCTGGGGGAGGGGTGAGTGCTTGGATTGCTGGGGCTGTCAAAGCCTGGTGGCCCACCAGTGCTTCCCCACTTGTCTTTACGGGGCGGGGCCACACAGTGCTTATACCACATCACCAACGCAGCTACTGGCGGGGGGCGCTCCCTCTACCTTCATCTCCTTTCCCCCTCCTTAGAATCCAGGGACTTCAGAGAACAGTGGTGTAAGGCTTGCAAGGCAAGTGGTATTGGAGAGTTTACAGAAATTCTCTGCTTAGCAAGACCACAAGTCATAGGATGACTACCAATTAATTGGGGAAGTTGTCGGAAGAGTGGATGTGGTTTACCACAATACATTACGGTTCAGACAGGGACATCACTTGGCTAGGGACAACTCTGTCAAACAAAATCACATCAACAATTCATGAAAATCCACAAATGATTTGGAAATAATCAGAAGTTTTGATGAACAATTGATTTCACTTAGAAAATAGTGTGCTGTCAGCATAAAAGGAAATACGCACTTAACTTTTTGAGTCATATTTATTTGTATGTTTACTATCATCATGGTTGGTATTCATTTGAAATATCAGTTTTGCTTGCAACCGAGTGCTTCTTACTGAGGAATCTTGATGGAAAGAGGGAAGAATTATTTCATCCAGCAGTCGACATAAAGAGTTGAACCTTCAATGGAATTTTTAGTTCTGACAACAAATGATAAAAAGCCAAGTGCTTCCAACATGGGTGAACTTCTGCATCTTCTGAAAATCTTCTTGGCACTACTCTCCTTGCCGGGCCAATGTTGGGGTTATTTGATCATACTCTTGCCCTTCTTGTTGTGCTATATTGCAACACCTTTCCTCAGCACTCAACCCTCTCACAAGGCCTGTACCAGTGACTCCATCATGGCCAGAAGCAAAAGTCTGTCATTTTTAAAGGGCAGTTCTCCATCTGAAACTATCTGAAAACCATTCCCATATATCTATTTCTACTTCTAAACTGTGTACACATATATACTAGGTTGAATTACATAAACAGACAAAATTAAGTAAAGAAAATATTATTTTCTTAAAGAGATCGTTTGAGCTATAAACAAATCATTGCCATGTGTCAAGATGTTCTAGAAAGAAAGTTTTGAATGTCCCACTTTTGGATCACCACGTCACAGTCCTGGTTCTACTGTGTGATACTTCTACAGTCTGAGAAGAACTCATGCAATAAAGAAGATATGATGAAACAAAGAGATTTGGAGGTAAAGAACCATCCAGAAATAGGCACAAAAGCCGTGTGTGTGTGTGTGTGTGTGTGTGTGTGTGTGTGAGTGAAGGAGTTGAGTGCTGAGGAAAGGTGTTGCAAATCTGGTAGCATCTGGAATTATTGTGCAGAATGAGTTAAGTATTCTGGGAACTGAACATCAGTGGAGCTATCTTGAGAATAAAATCCATTAATGAATTTGCTTCTGGACTCGTTGTTCTATAATTTTAAGTGATCCTGTCAGCTGGAAACTCATTTGATGATGTAGTTGACCTTTAGTAAACCTCAGTGTACTCACTAATGTATCAGAAGAATTACTGGTAATGCATCCTGATGATAGATTAACATGCCGTAATACGCCACTGGAGTAGAGCTTCCATGCTGTATTCCTCCAAAAGGCTGTCCAGGGAATGACAGGTCCTGAGGATGATTCCATTTAATTAGCCTGGAAAGTGAAATGATAACATGAACTGTTTAATTCTTTAGCTGTAGGGCAATTTGGAGATAGACCTAGCATGGAGAAGTTAGTATCTGTGGCCTCTAGAAAGAGACTGTTCCGTTCTCTGGACTTTTGCAACAGGCAAGGCTCCATCTTGGAGTTACCTAGCTTTGAATATTCTCAGTAGTCAATTCGAATGTGTTCTATGCCAAGGAATAGATTGGGAGCATATATGAGACGTGTTGTTCAGCAGTCACTTTTTTTTTCAGTGGAACCTGGCCAGGCAACCACATATATCAGAAGTGGTACAGAGTGTTACCTTTACTCTATTCCTTAAGGGACACAAGATGGAGAAGTAGGGCTGACAAAATAATTCAGGAGTGAAGACTGGAGGTGATGAACAGATTTCATTTTGTGCATTATTTCTTTCTTTTTTTTATTGAAGTATAGGTGATTTACAATGTGTTAGTTTCTGGTGTATAGCATTGTGACTCAGTTATATGTATATTCTTTTTCATTTTTTTTTTCATTATAGACTATTACAAGCTATTGAATATAGTTCCTGTGCATTATTTCTGATAATTTGGTAGCAGTTCCCTAAAAGGTTGTTTTGAGAAAGATTCTGAGGCAATAGCCAGGGTTTGCAGGGAAGTGTGCCATGATCAATTAATGGTGAATGCTCTCTGAAAGTGGAAGCACTCCCTTTCTTCCTTCTTTCCTTCCTTCCTTCCTTCCTTTCCTCCCTCCCTCCCTTCCTTCCTTTCCTCCCTCCCTCCCTTTCTTTCCTCCTTTCTGTCTCTCTCTCTCTCTCTTTTTCTTTCTCTCTTTCTCTCTCTCTCTTTTTCTTTCTTTCTTTCTTTCTTTCTTTCTTTCTCTCTCCCTTTCTTTCTTTCTTTCTCTCTCCCTTTCTTCCTTTCTTTCTTTCTTTCTTTCTTTCTTTCTTTCTTTCTTTCTTTCTTTCTTTCTTTCTTTCTTTCTTTCTTTCTTTCTTTCTTTCTTTCTCCTCTCTCTCTCCCCTCTTCTCTCCCTCTCTTTCTTTGGCATCCCTTGCAAGTGGAAACTAAGATAGTTATAAATTATATTTTGAGAAAAGAGAGGCAAAGCCATGCAGGCTCATGAGTAGAGTCAGAATGCTGTGCTATCCTGCACTGTGCTTGAGAGTTAAGCTCTAAAAGTTCAACATGGGCTGGGTAAGGGAGGTGATGTATGTGCATTAGTGACAGAAGATTAGGTAGAGTGTGGATGGCTTTATTGAATGGAAAATATCAAAGTGAATTTTAGATTTCCTTGGAGATGATTTTTGTGCTTATTTTTAAAGTAATACTCTATAAATTCAGAAACTTTGGTTTTCCTTAAAATTCCTAGTTCATTTTATTATGCTATTTATATGTCAAGCATATTTTGATGATCATTTTGATTAGTTTGGTTCCATTTCCAAACTTGGTCTATTAAGCTGATTCCAATACTTTAGACTTCATTTATTCTATTTGTTTTTTTAAAAAATACATTTTTATTGAGGTATAGTCAGTTTACAATGTTGTGTCAATTTCTGGTATACAATACAGTACTTCAGTCATATAGGAACATACATATATTTGTTTTTATATTCTTTTAAACCATAAGTTACTACAAGATATTGAATATAGTTCCCTGTGCTATATAGTATAAACTGTTGTTTATCTGTTTTATATTTAGTTAGTATCTGCAAATCTCAAACTCCCAATTTATCCCAATTTATCTATTTGTTTTTTAAACAGTTTGAGGTATGACTAATAATCAAAACCTTCCCAAATACTTAAACAATTCCAGGAAAACTAATATGGTGACTTTAAAACTATTTACCAAGTTTAAATACCATTATACTTTTCAAAGAGAAACCACAAGTCTAAGAGTAATTGCTTAATGAACACAGGCTAATCTGTTAGCTCCTTTAAAGTGTCTAATGCTTTTCAACATCAGAAATAATTTAAATATAAAATACAGACTCCCAAGTTCAAGTTAAGTCCTTAGCTTATCATTTTGTAACCTCTTTGATTTAAAACCAGATAAAGACTGACCACTATAATATGGGATTAAAAACAATTCCCCTATAAAGAACTCTATGGAAGGCAGATATTAAATCTGACATGGGATATCAAGATATAAAGTGGAAAAGATAGTTATTCCAGGATTCCAAAGGCCCATCAGTAACTCTAGGTTTCCATGAAACATATTTTGTAAACATAACTTCTGTGCCAAATTTGGGCTTTAACTATTCAAAATGAGAGAGGGCTCCTGGGACTCCCACCTTTTTTAAAATTCGTGTTAAGATTCACAAAATGTAGAATTAACCACTTAAAGTATACAAATCAGGGGCATTTAACATGTCCACAGTGTTACAGTCATCATCTCTACCTAGTACCAAAACATTTTCATCACTCAGAAAGGCAGCCTTGTACACATTAATCAGTCACTCCCCAGCCACTTCCCCAGCCCCTGGCATTGACTGTTCTGTCTTCTGTCTTTATAGGTTTACCTCTTTTGGATATTTCTTATAACTCGAACTATATTATATATGGCTTTTTGTGTCTGGCTTCCTTCAATTAGCATAATATTTTCAAGGTTCGTTCATGTTGTAGTATATATCAATATTCATTCCTTTTTATGGCTGACTAATATTCCAGTGTATGGATTCACAACATTTTGTTTATCCATTCCATTAGCTGATGGACATTTGGGGGTTTTTTCCCCCCATTTTTTGGCTATTGTGTATAATAGTGCTGCTATGAACGTTCAGGTACAATTTTTTCTTTAAATACCTGTTTTTAACTCCTCATTTTTGAGGAGCTAAGTAACTCAGCCACATTTAACAGCTAACACTAGAATTGGGATGTGGATCAGGATTTCACAGTCTAAAACCCATGTTCTTTCCAGGAGAGAGCAGTATTTCCCAAGGACAAAGGAGGCAGGTAGTCCACTTTCTTGCAAAAAGATGTGAAAGCTGCCCTCTTCCTTTCCTAGAAGAATCAAATGGAATTTGACTATTAACGTTCTAAAGTAGTCTGTGATTAGAAAGGGATAGAAAAGGCTCAGAGAGAAATGGGACATGATTGATTATTAATTACCCCTGTATTTACAGATGGTCCCTGTTTCTTCCACTCTCTTTCAGTTTGCATCAGGGGCTTCTGCCTTATAAATGTTATTGGCTAATATGTCAGTTGGCTTTAGCTTAGAAAGAATCTGGAGGAAAACAGTGTCCAAGAGCAAACACCATTCTCTGCTGGTGTCTTTTTGTAAACGATTCCCTCTAGTGGTTTGAAATTTTTGTCACTGTTGACAAGACTTCTGTCTTCAAAAACGTAGGGAAGAGCGACCCAGGATATTTATTAGTGATAATCATCAAAATCACAACAGCAGTAATTCTGGAGGTTTCTGCCTGCCATCACACAGAGGAAACTGGGGTGAGCTCTTAAAATATTTATGACATCAAGTTACTTCCTGACTTTTCATTCTAATTAGAATAAACTCCAAACTCCTGGCTATGACTGATCAAACCCCAAAGGCCTGGAGCCTACCTGTCACTCCAAACTCTTGCTGGAATTAACAACCCCTGGGGACAGGAGCTTCTCTGTCTCTTTGTCATTAGTTTATCTCCAGCACCTGGAATAATGCCCGGTGGGGCTTGCTAGAGGTCTGTGAATGGCTGAATAAATGTCTTCTCATTTTACTCTCCTGTTTCAACCTCCTCGCTTCCTTCAGTATCATGAGCACATCACTCCACACTGAATCGTAACTTTGCCATTTGTCATCCCCGTCCAGCTGGAGTTTTCTCCCCCAGCTCTTTGCATGTGGTAGACACTTTTCCACATCTTTCAGGCTCCAAGCCCCACGAAGAGATCGTGTGAAGTAGCCCCTCCTGCCCCCTTCATTATTGCCTGGGTTTCCTTCACAGTCACAGTTGGCAAATATTTATTGCTCCATTTGTTTTCTTGTTTCTCGTTTGATTTCCCCCAAGACGGCAAAACGGCAAGGCCTGAGTCTTGCCTGTTCTCTACAGTATATGAAAGACCCAAGGCAGTGAGCACCGCGTGATGGTCCCTCATTATAAATGTGTCCAATGAGTGAACCAATGGCATAATAACAGGGAGTTTTCAAAGTAAGTTCAAGTTGACTGGCTGAAGTGATCCTCATAGCAGTCCAATCTCAGTGACCCTGATTTTATCAGAAGTTCCTTTTGGGTTACCACTTTCAGGAGGAAGAATTGAACAGAGTTGCTTAGGACTGTGGCCTTCCTCTGGAATTCTGTTGGGATAGATCACTTGGCTGAGGTATCGTAGGTGGGCCAAGAGGGCAGAGTTTTGAAGGATTTCACATATTCCTTTGCAGTGTGGACTTTAGTCCTGTATTGTCATCAAGGTCTAAGCCTTACGGCCTGTGGTGGCCTAGTTTTCAGTAGTGAACTGATGGGCAGCAAGAAAGGACTGGGCAGCCCTGATTTCTTTACAGCTATGTCAGAGAGCAGGATCAGGGGCAGCTTGGTTAAGTGTAGAGACCCCAAACTTCGGAGTTAGAACTAGATTTGAATTTTAGCTCAGGTACTAACTAATATAACCTGAGGCAACTGATTAAACCTCTCTGAACTTCAGTGTCCTTGTCTAATATGCATAAAGAATAATGAATGCCACACAGAGTTGTGGAGTCATGCAATTTAGACTCAGATGAGAGTCCTTTAATAGGTGATGGGGGTTGCTTAACTACTGATGCAAAGTGAGAGATGGGGTGGAGTATACATTCCATAAAAGGCTCTGGGATAGGAGAGAGATTATGGCCCATTTGAAAACCTGGAAGGTGGTGGTATATGATCTGACCCAGGGGGCAGGGAGGAGGCTGATGGGAGATGATGCTGGAGAGGCAGGAAATGTGAAACATGCGGAGACCTAGAGCCATGGGAAACCAGAAAACAGTTCACTCAGGGAGTAACACAATTCATTTTGTTCTTGATGTGTAGCATACCGAAGAGCTCATAGTTCATGAACTACTGGATTAGGTTTCAAACTCAGATCTGAACTCAAGGGTTTCACCCTTTTCCTGTCAACCATCCTACCACTCCCAAAACAGGTCACATTTGTCCTTTAATAAGGGCTTTTAATGTTTAATCCACCAGCTGTGTGACCCCTGGTTAAGTTATTTAACCTTGCTGCCTGTCATTGTGCACATGTCTAAAACTGCTGTGAAAATTAAACGAGTCATAAATATTTGGCATGAGGTATATGCTCAGTATCTATTGGCTACAACAACAATAATAATTATTATTTAGTCTTAGGAATAGGATCAGGGCAAGTATAGGACACTTTAGGAAGCTGATAAGGGGCCTGTTTTGTGAGAGGTGCATCCTTTTGCATCTCTTGGTTGAATTCTACCAAGCAAGCTGTTCCTACAAGGCAAAAAGTCAAGGGATATGTGTCCTAATCTCACCTCTACTGAAAATTCATTCCATCTCCCTGGACCAGTTATTTATCTCTGATTCTCGATTTTTCCATCTGTAATGGGGATTGGAGACTTTAGTACGAGTCTCTCCTTGGGATGCTTTGAGGTCAAAATGAGCTAAAAGGGCTTAGAGCTCTTAGAAAGAAAACAACAATATAAATTTAAGGAAGCTGGTGTCATTGTTAATGTGGTTGAAATGTGATGGATTTACACTGTGAATTCCCCTTTATAATTTGCTCAATAACAGCAATGTGAAATGGCCCTGAAGAAGTCTAGATATAGCTGGCCTCCCTGGAATTAGTAAAGTTGAAGAAATATCAATTAAGATTAAATACACCAAGGCAAAAGAGCCATTAGCTTCTGGAGCCAGGAAGACTCTAAATATCCTCCTCAGAACTCAGAATAGTCGTGCGTAAATTTCCTCCACTGTGTTTCTGTGACTCAGAGGCAACAAAGCACTGTATCCATTTTATAAGAAAAGCAGCTGCCTTGCCTAGGGTCACACAGTAAGTCAGCAGCAATTAGAATCTATTATTTCCTGATTCGGAGTCCAGAATCAGAACTTACTAGACTTAATTGAGATTCCCAGCTTGACTGGCAAATTCACTGGACCTTTCTGTTAACCTGTGTCACAAGCCATCATGGCAGAATAATTCTGAGATTTCATTCCACTTAACCTGTCAGTCACAGCCATTTATATGATGAGCTTGCTGTTTGCCAGTTATGCTGCTGTTTTAATGATATGTAAATACTTGCCTTAGACCAAGGTCCGCTTAAGACTAATTTGTGAAGGAGGTCAAGCTCCCCCACCTTTTACATCAAAGTTTATCTGTCCCATGTCCTGTTCCCAGTGCCTGTGAAAGATGAATTCTTCTTAATATGATAACGGAGGTAACAGGTACTTAACTGAACTATCACAAGACTTTGCTGGGTCCCAGATTTTTATACCTAACGATTATTTCATTTTTATTTTTGTATCTTCTATGGATTCACTGTTATAAAAAATGTTGCTATCAAGCCAGCTGCATATATTAAGTAATAATTAATTTGTTTTCCCATTTTTAATTAACCAGAGACTTAAACAGCTGCCGGGTAGATCTTCTGATCAGCATGAGATACAGGCAGTGTGACCACTGAGATGATTATATCCAGTGAAAAGCAAGGAATTTTCCAGTCTTGCCATATGTAAATGGAGAACTTCAATTAAGCTTTAAAAGTAGCAAAAATTTGTCTTAAAAATCTGTTTTCCCCTCTTTAAAAAATACTTCATTTTAGGAAACCTAGGCTAAGAGCCACTGACTTAAGTCATAGCTCTTGGGTTAAATTTTAGGGTAAAATTTTTTAGAAGTTCTCAATGTCTAGCAGGATGATTTTTTTTTTTTTAAGGTCAGCATCCTAGCTGGATGTCCAAGAAGCCTTTTTACTCTAGTGCACAAAACTTGCTTATAGCTGCTAAGTCCCAGGAATTATTAAGTCCAAGATAAACAAGTTTCTGTCCTTTGCCTCAATGAAATGACAATGTAAGGAGAGCAGATTTGAAGCATTCTTTATTTTAAAGTAGTTTCTGGTTTCTAATTTCCACCATTGAGTAAATGTGGTACAAAATATGTGACCAAGGGAAATAATGAAGAATACGGCTAGTTTGCATATAGAAAAGTTTAGTCATTATTTATCAGGGAAGAACCATGGGCCCTTCCTCCTAAAACTCTTTCACTGTGCTTTGTAAGAGGTTTAGTTTCATCCTTGGCTAGGGTTTCATTTAGCATTGAAACAAGAAATATTCATGTGACTTTTTTTCTATCTAGTTAGTTAAGTTGGGGAGAGACAGTCTTTTCTACCTTAAGCTTGATACGTGGGAAGGAAAACGCTATCATATCCCCACACTGGTTGATCCTTTCAGATTTATTATCTAGATATATCATATCATGTCATATCATATCACATCACATCATACAACACTGTGACTCAAAAACAGCTTTTCCGGTAAGTAAAGACTAGGCTGTTTAGCCTGACATAGAAGAAGGGGTATAATTAAACCTGACCTCATGACCTTTAATTCTTAAGTCAGCTTTCAAGGATCAATTTAAATGCTACTGCCTCCAAGAAGTCTTACTGCTGGCAGTACCTGGGTATGATTGCTTTTTTCTGTGAACCCTTATGGCATTTTGAAATTCTCTTAGATGCTGCCCTAAACCATAGCCATGTACTCATTTTATCTCACAGTAGATGACTGACTCCTTTAAGTGACGCCTTTTTACAGGTCTCTGTTCACAAAGGGCCTAGATCAGAGCGTTATAGAGAGGAAGTCTGGATTACATGTACTGAATGAGTGACTGAATGAATTCAGTCCCCAGTTCTCAATATTGGAGAGCTAAAGTACATGTTTTTCTAGTGTTCAGGGAATCGTGAGCCGATGACCTGGGCCATAAGACATTTAGAAGAAATGGTCTGACTCTGCTGGAAATGGAGATGGGGCTAATGAGGGCATTTAAATTTTTTTTTGTTTTATTTTGTTTAATAAAAAACTTGCCAAAAACAGTGGGAAGGAGAGAGAGAAGTTTCCATGGCAACCTCCAACGCTGTACCTCTGAAGATTCAGTTTATACATTTGAAAAAATGTGCTTTCATTTATTCTTCCCATGGAGACCAGGACTTAGTTAATGGCTAAAAGTGTTATGGAGGAGGTTTTAATGATACCTGTCAGTTTTGGGAAATGTAAAGAGGAGAGAAAGCTTATCATAGCTGGTGAAATGCATTCAGACTTCTGCACTTTCTGATTTACCAGAATAAATGTATACAAGTGATGGGGCTGGGGTGGAGGTGGGCTTCGTACCTGGTCCAGAAGGTCAGTGGCTAGGCTGACCTAATACCACATCTGTCCACCTTGCCCACCTCATCACATTATTAGCTTAAAAGAAAAGAAAATGAACCTTATTGAAATAGAGTTAAAATGATCATCAAATGAAACTATTTGGGGACAGAGAAAAAATATAAACTCAATAAATCAACAGATGTTTATCAAGAGAAGTGGAGCATTAGAGGGATAAAACCTGAAGTCAAAGTTAGTGAAAAATCTTAGCTTCTTTGGCATCTGCTAGCCAGATGGAATTGAAGAAGTTACCTAAATTTCCACAAGCCTGTGTTTGCCCCCCGTGGTATAGTGAGGACAGTTACTACCTCAGTGGGGGTGTTGTGACATTTTTTTGAATATCAGAGCAAGACGTGACACGTACTAAGAGCTCAGAAAATGTCACATGATGATAATGATGGTGATAGTCAAGGTGATGATGATGATTTCCTTCTGTGAACTGCACTGTGCTATGCAGCTAGAGTGCAACAAATAAACTGTTACATAGGGATTGGCCCCAAGGAGATTAACCTGGGATGTGTAACTGTCACATGTTACAAGTTACGTAGCAATGCAGTTACAAATCCTTAAGACAACATCCAGGCCCCTGATTATGTCTCCTGCTACCCATCTCCTGCTCATCTTCTGCTACCACTCCCAACACAGTTGATGTCAACACACAAGCCATACCCATCACCTTCCACCCTCTGAGCCCACCATGCACCCAGCTCATTCCTCCTGCCTTTACACAGGCCACCTCTCCTTGGCGCACCCTTCCCCTCTTTATCTACCTGCTGACTCACCCTTCAGGCCTCAGCTTCTTTGAAACTGTGCCAGAATCTTTCCTCCATCCCAGGTCTTGTATTTATCTCTGATACGAAGCATTTCTTTCCATGAACATTGAAGATGCACTTGCCAGCCACTGACCTAGGCACTGGGCTACAAAGCCCAAGAAATCGTGGTATCTCCTCTAGGGACTTTTTGGTTTTGTTTTTACTACTTTGCTTGCCCCGGATAGACTGTTGTCACATTTCTTTATCCCTTTTTTCTTACCCTAAAGCCTGAGTGCAGGGTCTGGGTTGTAATAGATAATAAAGGTTGATACAATAAAATAAAGAGACGGAGGTATTTAGTGCAGAGAGCACTTAAACTGAAGACACTGTCAATGGTAGGAAGAAAGGAAAATTCTTGTGACTTAAATTTAAGTCGCGTGGTCGGAGATGGAAGTCAGGCAGACAGAGGCACTGACCGGAGCCAGGCTGTACTCATTTTGAAGGGATGAATCCCGGGATACCTCTTTCTCGCAAACAAGCGGACACACCAAGTCTGTGTTGCGCCATTTAATCTTATAAGCATATTGGAAGGAAGAGCACAAGCCAGTGTCTGCAGAGGGACATTTAGTGCATGTATTTGACTGTGTCTCAATTCTGTTTCAAATCCAATTATGTATTTGTTTTAGAATGTTCACTGTTTTTACAATCATGTAGAAGTTCTTCTATTTGTGCAGACCACGTAGGAGTGAATAAAATTAAAAGTTACTATTTTTATGCACAGTAAGTGACTGGCTTGCACATTAAACAAGGTTACGCCTTTTAAGTAGAGACACATGGCCCAAAGACAGTGCCCAGTATTTGAAATACCAGATGTCTGTCTCCTTGGGGAGAAAATCTCCTCCAGAGAGGAAAGGGTCTTACATCTTTGATTTTTTTTTTTTTTTTTGCCTCTTAGGTTGTGCTTGTTTATTTCTTTCTTGTTCATTTGTACAAAATATTTATTGACTTCCCCAGTCTGTATAAGGCACCAGGCCAGGCTCTAGGGCTGGAGTGGGGCTAGATCAAATCTGTGCAAAGATATTTAATGTAGATTATCAGAATTTCTAAAAGAGGATAATAGCAGATGTAGGTCTAGTCCCCAGTGTATAGCTGGCCACAAAAATCTATTCCCTACCCATCTTTTCCAACCCCCAAAGCAATTTTACACCAAAGAAGAGACCTATTTTGAACCTCAGTGTTCGGATGCATTTACCATTCCACAAGCCTCTGTGTGAAAAAGCATTCTGTTGATCAGAGTTGTGAGAAACTCTTTCCAGCCAGAAGCAAAAGTAATGACCTTTTTTTTTTTTTGGTCTCCACTACTAGACAGAAGAAAAAGGTATCATTTTCCTTTCTACTTTCCTCACCGAAGCTGGTGAAGGAGGCCTATCATTTGCTATTAAGAAAACTCCATTCTCAAGGAATCTTAACAAGTGTCATCTGAGGATGGCCTGAGGAATTAAAGTCCAGGAAGTTGCTAGAGGCAAAAGCACCATGCTCCTCTTTGCACAGCTGACACCGAGGTCCCACCCAGCGCAGGGGAGTTGCTGCCGTTGGAGGTGTAGACTAGCCCACCTCACTTTCTTGAAAGCAGGTGAGGGCTGATTATTAAATCCACAAGGAAACACTTTTCTTAGAACAACTGACCAACTGCCACATGGCGGTAGATGTTAAATAAAACATTCTTCCCACCAGGTTACTTGGTTGTGAAGACTTTGGTAATGACTGAAGTCATCCAAATGGGATTACTAGGGACCGGGGCTTAGATTTGGTGATAGAACTTTTTGTTGTAAATTAAACTAACCTCTAAATACAACTGACATTTCCTTTAAAAAAAAAAAAATACCCTTCGTATGTTTTTTTATACTGAAGGTCACCATACTTAAGTCCTAGAAGAACTGATGAACTTAACTTGTACGTTAGGGCACTCAAGTTCACAGACATGAGGGAAGTTGCCCAGGGTTATTGCGTTAGAAAATGGTGCAGCTGGGGCTCTGCCCCACATCCTTTGTATTCCTGGACTGCTGCTTTGGTCAATAGGACACCAACACACATGACAAAAGCAGCAACCTGTTAAGTGCTGGAACACTGAGGTTTATCCTTTAGAATGCCATTATCAGCATGTTTGAAGCTTAGGCTAGTCTGCTGAAGAAATCACGCAGAGGTATATGCAGGTTCCCTGGCTGGCAGCCCCAAATAACCAACAGATGAGTGCTGGGGCCACTTAGGACCATCCAGCTCCAGCTGAGCTGCCAGGTGATTTCAGCTTCATGAGGGACTCCGCGAGAGACTAGCCAAAAACTGCCCAGCTGAACCCAGCCCACATGGCAGAATCTCGAGCAAATAAATGGTTGTTACTTTAAGCCTCTGATTTTGGGGAGTTTTCTTATATAGGAATAGATAACTGACAAGCTATGGTATATTTATTTGGAAAATATGTATTTCAAATGTGGTCCTTCCCAACATCTCTATTGCAGCAACCCTCACCCTAGCCAGTGTCACCTGTCATTTACTTCTCTTGACAATCTAATCACCTAGGAAATCAAGTGATTTGTTGCATGGATTCTGACTTGCACCCAGATCCTTTCACCATTGTCTTTCTTTAGTTTCCTGAGAGATCTTACATCTCTAATCATTTTCATTTTCATTCTACATTTTTGTTCCCCACTTCATAGCTTCCCTTAATCTTGTGGTATTTTTCAAGTTTATTCTGGCTTTGTTGACTATACAGAGTTAAAAGACACTCTGGTCAGAGGCATAACTAGCTCAACTCTCCTAGTCACTTTTTTTTTTTTTTAATCCTTAAAATGGAGAGGTTGGGATATATTTATATTCTTGGGCATCCTGAACCAGGTTCAAGATTTAGATTTTAACCCATCTGGTCATTTTCCTATCTTTTCTGTTTCTGTATTTCTTTTTCTTGAAGTCCATCCAGTTCAACTTTAATTTCATAGGCATAGTGTTCTTTTTTGTTAAAATGGAAGGAAAAATGAGCTCCAGAGCTATTAGACATAATTGTGAGCTGTGGTTCTTAGCTAGAAAGTTGTTATACAAGACATTTCACTAACATATCTGAGACTCAGGTTTTCAATTTATATAATATTTTCCTTCACAGATTTGTTGGTAGGATGCAATAATGAAAATATGCAGTTCCTTGGACAGTTCCTGTAAGACAAGATTGGCAATAAATAAATGATAATTGTCATTCTCATCATGATGAATACTAATTTATAACAAGGGGACTCTCAAGCACACTCTTCCAGCTAAGTCTGAATTTACTGATCTATTTTGATACATTTTGAAAAATTAATACCATTTATTTCCCTGATGTTTATGGAAATTGAATGACATTGGAGGACTGTGATGATAATACCCAGTAATTATTGAGCACGCATCACATGGCAGGCACCATTCTAAACATTTTACATGTATTAACTTGTGGAATACTCACAAGAACCCTGTTGGAGAACAAGCTATTTTTCTCCCTATTTTATAGCAGAGGAATCTAGACGTGAAAAGTTCAAGTCACTTGCTAAAGGCAGCTCAGGTGATCGGGGCAGCACCAGACTCTTACCCAAGTGAATGTAGTTCTAAATTTGTATTCATAAACCCTGTTCAGCTGTGTGCGCCTGCCTTCCCAGGACTCATTTAGATGAATGATTGATGGGCTGCTTCCACCACAAACACCAGATTCCTTATGAGAGTGGGTTTGCTCTTTCTCCTGTACACAGACTTTGTTTGTCGTTTCCATGGTTTTATAAATTTTGATTTCAGCTCAAGGGGGTAATCACCTTTTCCTCAACATCCATGACGAAATCGTACTCTGGAAAATGAAATCCATCGCTGCCTCCTCATCCCTCTGAGTGACAGGAGGAAGCGCCTGCAGTGAGAGAAGGACCCTCTCCTTTCTACTTGACATAGATGGGGATTTCACATTACGGAACTGAGAGTACCTTAGAGACCATCATCTGACCCTCTCCTCAAATGTGCCAAGACACTGAGGCCAAGAGGGACTTTCTTAATGTCATTGTTTCCTTCAGTCACTCACCCTTTCACTCAACAGTGGATGAAGTCTCCTAAAAACCAGTGTATATTCTCCACTAAGACAAATTGCTTCCCAGAATGTTGCAGGGAGCCTCAGCTGATACCCTAGGAGTTGAGGGCAGCGGTGGTCTCACAGTCCAGCCCTAAGAGGACTACCAGGTTGCCTGATTTCTAAAATACCGATGTCACATTTTAAATACAATGACTCATGAAACCTTCCCCAAATATTGTTGGTGTCCCTCCTCTAAAATGTTTTAAGGCCTTTGAGTCATATATTTCTAACAAAACATTTTTGCTCAAATCTTAGTTTTTTTTTAAAAGGACATATGTCAACTCATCATACTCTCAGGGCAAAAGAAACTCAGTTTGAGCTATTCAGTGTATTTATATTGAGGTTTTAAAATGTATGCCATTTTAGTTAACCCCACATTGTCCTTGAAATTGCTTTTCAGAAGAAGGAGGTAGGGAGCATTTAAAACTATTGTTTTTGGAAGAAAAAAATCATTTTAAACAATAGGTCGGATCATTTCAGAACCATTGGAATCCAGCTTCCTATCATTACTACAGTTAGTCAGAATTCTTCATAGAGGAGTTTCTACCCTGTATTCTGACATAATGGGAGGGGCTACAATGTTACAGACCTATCACTGTGTTCTTTTTCCTGATACAATACATTTATTTACCTGCAATTTAAATTTTCAAAGTTATTTTTCAAGACCTATCATCCTTGGCTTGCCTGTAACAGAGTTGTTATGGGAATGACATGGGACAATTTAGTGCCATCGATGCATTCTTACTATGTCAGGATGGATGCTGGGGATTGTGCTGGGTGTCTAAGACACAGAGATGCAAACACAGGCGAGGGTTAGATACAGCGATGAGAACTAAATGTTCTGGATCATCTCCACCAGGTCAAGTGTTGGGCACTCTATGCATGCCAACTCATTTAACTTTTTTAACACTATGGGGAATGTATTTTTTTTCAGATATGGAAACTGAGGCACAAAGATATCAACAAAGCTAAGATCATTCCGCTTAATAAATATGGTGGAGAAATAAAATAACATGCAATATTTATTAGTTTATGGGTCTGCATTCTAAAATAGAATGATCAACAAATGATCTAGGAACTTAGGAAAACATGGATTGTTCTTTCTGGGGTGTTGCTCTGATGTCATATTTTAGTTGGGCTTTGGGAGTTGTGTGAGAAAAAGGTGAGAGTAATAGACTTTCTGATCAAACAAATGGAATAAAGGAGTTCTTGCAAAGGTGGAAGTGCATGAGATGGGGGAGTTTGGCATTTCTAAGCTACAGGATACATTGCATAAGGGGCGTGGGTGTAATAGATGCTGTTACTGTATCAGCCCACATCCTTAAGTTTACCTCTGCTTTCACCTGAAGCTGTTGTAGACGGTTTCCCAATCTAAGTACTTGCGCCTCTTTGCTTCTCTGCCTGGGAACTTGCTCAGTTGCACATGGGTGCAACCTGGGAGTGTTGGGGGAGTAAACAACCTCAGGAGTGACCCTCAGCCAATGGGAGATGGGAGTCAGTGGTTAATGCCCTAGACTTTTGGTCCATTGGTGGGGAATCTTGAAGCCCGATCCGCACAGTTTCACAGGAGCCCTCCAGTGGAATTGAACTGCACCTGCCTGGCTTTTAAATGCACATTTTCTGGCCTTTCCTCACATTCCTGTCCTCCTTTCTTCCTGAGAACATCGCCTTACTAAGTTACCTTTACCTGAGTTCTTGCTTACAGTCTGCTTTGTGATTGGATGGGACTTACAATAGGAGGGCCGGGAAAGTGGAAGGCAGAGGAAGAGGTGGGTGAGAGGTAGGTTTACTACCTTGTACGCTAAGAGACATGGACTTTAACTTGAAGGACATGGGAAGTCACTAAAGGCTTTAAGGAGGAAAACAGTATCGATTTTAATTTAGAAAGATTACTCAGGCTGTGTGGTATAGGATACAGTGGAAAATTATGGCTGCCAGGGAGAGTATTTGGGTAATTTTTGCAATCATCCAGTGGGCCTTAATTTGAGCCACTGATGTAGGACTGGTGACAGGTTGAGACTTTCAAGATAATATATAAAAGAAAGTTAGTACATGTATCAGTCAAGGTATCAGCAAGAAATAGATGTATATTCAAAACAGGTTAATTTAAAGAGGGTAAAATAAAGGACCTTTTTATAAAAATTTGTGCAGGATATAGCAAAACCATGAAAGATTATATCCTAAGGCAGGCAAAAGCAGAGGAACATATATCACCTTAGGCTCAGAAGAACGGAAGAAGAATGGTTACCAGAGCCTAAAGGAGAAAGTAATACAGACAAGTTCCCTTGAAAGGAGCACTGACCAGTCCTGAGGCTGAACTAGTCCAGGGACACCCTGCGGGGAGGAAGCTGGAGGAAGAAATATCCAGACTTGTTTCTCTTCCCTTTAGTATCCCGAAGGAGCTCTCTACTGGCCAAATCAATTGGAAGCTGTTGGGGCAAGGTCCCATGTCCATGTAGACCACACGGACCAGCCCCCTGGATGGAGATCAAGGAGGCCAGGGGTGGAGAGTGGATCTGGAAGGCAAGAGAAAGACAGCATGCGCTCTCCAGCAGCAGGGTCTAGGGGCTGGAGAGCAGCACAGGATGATGTAGGACAAAAATTAGAGGGAAAAGAAGACCCTGCCTCACTTGTGAAGGCATTCTGAGTGTGATGCATTGTGGTCTCCTGTGTAGGGAAGGGTAGGCAAGTGCACTTGGTGGGACGAGGTGGCACGAGCACTGGAAGAAGGAGGCTGGCAAGAGTGTGAGTCTGGGAGGTGGGAGATGGGACCAGGGAGTGCTGGGTCTAGGAGGCCTGAAGCTGGTGCCTTTGACAAAATCAAAAGCCTCTAAAAGTTACTCCTCTCTCTGAAAACAGATTAGAAATAACACTTTTGCCTCCCACATCTCTACTACTCAGCTCTGATGTGCATGTGAACACACACATGTACACGCACACACAGTTTTGTGATGCTGGAAAATGCATTGGTGTTGATAATATTTCTGCCAAACATCTGGTGATGGGTCCTAAGAAAGGAGAATATTCCTCTTCTTCATGGTTGCTTGCAGACCAGGAAGCATTTAGCCATCTGCAAATTTTTCATGCTATTAATGTGAATAGGTCAATGACATCTAAGCGGGAAACAGGACTAAAGTCATGCTGATGGGGTTTCCGAGTAATTAGTGCACCAGCAAAGATCCCTGCCTTCAGTGGGAACAGAATCCATCAAAACCAGGTCTTTCTCACCTTGCTTGACAGGCATTGTGTCTGAGAAAAGCTTTGGTCTTTGAGTTGGAGGAACCTGACTTTACCTTTTCCTTATGTCAGGTTGAGCTGATTACACTCACCTTCAGTTTCTTATCTGTAGAATTTGTAGAAAATGAGTCCTGCTTACTTAGTGCAAGTGCCAGGATGAAAAGCACAATTGTTTACTTCACATTTCTATACAAAGTACTATCATTTTGTTTTGTTACAGCTTTCTACTGGAGGGACGTAATTCTGTGTTCCCATAACTTGTAGACTTTTAGAGGAAGATGGTAACTTCTAGGTGGAAACATTGTCATAAGCATGGGTTATTTGTTCAGATGAATTTGAGCTTGAAGCCAGGCTTCTCCACTATCCACTGTGCAAATTTAGGCAGATTCCCTAAATTCCACTCAATTTCCATACCACTAAATTGAGAATAATAATATTCATGTCACAGAATTGTTGCAAGAGTGGATTAGAAAATACACACAGATACAAATATATATATATATACATGTAAAAAACATGATGAGATATTACCTGAAAGCTGTTAGAATGGCTATCATCAAAAAGGTAAGAGATTGGCGAGGATGTAGAAAAACTGGAACCCTTGTGCACTGTTCATAAACTGATGCAGCCATTATGGAAAACAGTATGGAATTTCCTCAAAAAATTAAAAATAAAACTACCATATAGTCTGGCAAAAAAAGAAAAAGAAAATACACAAAAAGGAGTAGCATTCACCACAGACAGTGAGTGCTCTGCTAATGATAAATACTATATTTCAAGCTAGGTTAGCTCCTTTTCTCCTTCTTCCACTCCTCTTTCCCAACTCTCCTTCCTGCCTTTCCTCTTCCTTCTTCTCCTCCTGCCAGAGACTAAACCCCGGGAAATGCTAGGGTGAGTATAATGTGACTCTGGGCCTAGAGCTTTGCCTAGAAACTTTACATATGTTAGTCCATTTCATCCTCACAAGAACCTTAGATATTTTCCCCTTTTGACACATGAGTAACCAAGGCCCAGAGAGGTTAGGTGATTGCCACATAGTCACAGAGCTGAGAATTGGAAATACTGAAATTTAAACATGGATTTGCCCAGCACCACAGTTCTTTCCATATCTCCATTCCAGCTCATGCACAATGAAATGTGATCACGTATTAAAGAAAAACATTTTGTGATACTTCAAGTGATACACAAATGTGAAATACTATTATTATCAATTATTAAAAATACCAATTATAGTGCTAGCTTGGCTCAGAGGCCTTTAACATATAGTCTGATTCTTACTCACCAGGCACGTGAGACTGGTTCTATAATGGCCAACAGGGTGGACTCAGCAAAAACTACAAGGGGACTCTCCAGCCTTGCCTGTCTTTTCAGGTACAGGGATGGACAAGTAGGACAGGCCAGCAGTCTGTTTCCTTCACTGTGCAGTTGGGAACCAGCTGGGAGTGGTGAGGGAAGGGGCCCACCTATGACCCAGGGAGCGGTTTCCATTGACACGCAAGGTGCTTTCCAGGAATCTCAGCCCCAGAATAGTTAAGGAGAGTAACAATGGGAAGCACACAGGACATCCAGCTTGATGCAGGGGATGGGGATGGCCCATTGCCTGGCCTATAATAGCCATTCACTGAGCCGGGAGCTTAGCTGAAATAACAATTTAAGGATCCAGTTAGCACGACAGCTGAATTTTTAATTCTTTTTTTTTTTTTTTTAACTTCTTCACAAGTGAACTGCCTTCTGAAAAAAAACAATGACCTATTTTTAAACTAATATGTTCCTGGCAGAGCAAAAATTCTGGTTAAGGTGGACTAGACTGTCATTGATCAAGATAATGAAGGAAAGAGATAGAAAATGTCTGAATAGAGATCCAATCATGGATCTGGGATAGTTTTCACACCTTCTTGCCTGTCTTCCATCCCTCCCTTTCTTCTTTTATTTCTCTTCCTTCCTTTTTCTGTTAAGAAACAATAATAAATGTTTTCGAGAGAGAGGTGGGTTGTTTTTTTTTTTTAAGACTAAGGGTGATACTAAAACTTTTTTCTGGTCAATGCAGAAGGCCCAGAAGAGGTCCATGTGATTAACTCTGGGACTTTCTTAAAAGTCTTAATCATATGAAGATTATTTTCCTCCAGGGCATTGTCCAAAATCCGGCAGTGGGAATCTGAACGTTTTCCTTGGAAGCTTCTTTTAGTCATCTACCTTCATGCCTCCCACTTTAAAGCTCACTTGAGCAAATCTACCATTTTGCACAAAGTTCTGTTTAACCTATGACGTTTTACAATGGTTTTATTTAATCTTAAGTGAAAAATGGGAAAAGTTGCCATTGAGACTACACACATAAGCAGTTCTCACTTGTGAAGTTACTTGGAGTTGGAGACATTCTCAGTCATTTAATCTATGTCTCTAATTTATATCTGTTTATTATCTATAAATATATATACACACATATCAGAATGTCAACTTTACTGCTGAGCACATGGATTCTAAATAATGGCTGCTTTGTTTTGAGTGCTTATGATGTGTTAAGTTCTGTATTAAAGCCTCATGTAAATGATTTCAATGAATCCTCCAGTGATCTTGAAAGATATGTATCATTGTTGCATTTTATAAAAGAAGAAACTGAGGCTCAGACAGATTAGGTAACTTTCCTAAGTCAGAAAATGGCAAGCTTCATATCTATTAATTTCCAAACCCACATTCTTTCAAATATCCACGTCATTTCTGCCTCGTTTTTATTAGAAGACTGTAAGTTACTATTTGATAGCTGAGTAAAGTAGACAGAGAAGGCATTCCTACATCTGTCATACACAAATGAGAAAACAGTAGCAGAGATTTTATAGTGATTGGTCCACAGCCATATCAAACACTTCAGAGATTTTTCTAAGATAGGGCGAACAAAGCACTACGTTAATGAATCATCATATTTATCAAGATATTTTATTAAGTTAAAATAAAGAAAAGACCTTTTTTTCTTGCCCCCCCCAATTCTCTATAGGAATAATGATTTTCACCAAAAAATATGACAATCAATGCAACAGGGAAGTGAAACATAAATGCTTTTACAGGATTGATGACAGTCTTCTATCTGCCCTGAAACTAGAGAGAGCTTTCATTTGTATTCACCTGCTTGGTTTACCTCTCACTTTGCTTCGATTAATAGGTTTCATTTCTTGTGCTTGTGATTTACGATCATCATCAACAATGTCCCAGCTCCCCTCTCACTGTGGTAAGCCCCTATGGTTCTCACTGCCACTAGGACTGTGTGTCCTATGATAATTTTCTGCAGGACTCCAAGGCAGGTTGTTAAGATACCAACCAAAGCTGTGAGAGACTAGACATGAGAAGTCTTCATGGAAACTCTGAAACTCAGCTCCACTTCTTTCTTCTTATCTTGTCCCAAGCTCCACCATGGTACAGTTTCCCCAGGTCTTGTGTCGTTTTGATATATTGACTGAGCACTGCTGCAAATCGATCCCAACCAGGATTATTTTCTTCTGGCGCTTACTGGGAAATGAGCAATTCACTTGGATTAAAAAAAAAAAGATTATATAATCTTGTCCGGACCAGAGTTGTCCATTAGAGGTATAATGTGAACCACATGTGTGATTTCTAGCTTTCTACTGATGACTTTTTTTTTAAATAGAAAGAAAATAGTAAAGTTAATTTTAATGACTCATTTAACCTAAAATACCATTGTATGATAATAACCAATGTAAACATCATTAATGAGATATTTTACATTATTTGCACCAAGTTTGTGAAATTTGATGTGTATTTACACTTATAGCACATCTCGACGTGAACTAACCACATTTAAAATATTCACTTGTCAGATGTGGCTACCATTTTGGACAGTGCAGACCTAGACTCCTCAATGGTTGATATAAAAGTGGGGTTTTGTACGATGAAAACTTGCATTAAAGATTCCGTTATGGAAACTGTAATTGAAAACAATTAAGAATCAGTCTGTCAAATATTTAAATGCCTGCTATGTAGTGTTATTAGGTGTGAGGGATGTGGTGAAAATAAAGTTTTTAGAAAGAAGTATAAAATAAAGCTTTCCCATCATTCTATCGTTAAGGAGCCTAAATACCCCTAAATAGCTGCAGTGGAGGGGAGCTTAGGTAGGACAATGTAAACCAGTATTACACAGGAATTTGTTTTAGTATTCATGTTTCTATCTGGTGGGAGAGCTATTGTTTATAGCCAGGACATTAATGAAGTCACTCTCCAACTGCATTCCTTTCACTTCCTCTCTCTGCCAGTCCAAAAGACTACATAATACTCCTTCCATTGGGACAGCTTCAGGATAAGAAATTCAGAGGCAGAGCATAACAAGTTCAGGGACAGGTGTGGAGACCCAGGACTACACAGAGAGAAAAATCTGATCATTGCTGTCAAGCATCTTACCAGCTGTGTGATACACAATGGGCAAATGCTTCTTTATTTTAAATCTAAATTTTAAATTGTAAACTGACTATACTTCAAAAAAAAAAAAAAAGACACTGCTGTCTTTATTCAGTAATGGCCTTGGTATAAGAAAGTGACACCCCTGTGTAACTTGGCATGGGATAAGATCAACGTGCGGGCAAATCAAGAAATTCAACAAAACTGGGCAGACCACTCATCCAGATGAGCCCCTCCTGGGTTAAGGGCTTTCTTTTCAATAGCTCTTCATAGGGAAGAATCTGGGATTCTAAAATAGAACCTCACTGCATGGTGTCGTCAAATCCTTCTAAGGTCTGGTTTCAGAATGCTCTTTTACTTTATCTTCTACCATAATCCTTACTTATTTGACTCTTCTCAATTGTCTGAGATCCTTCAGGGCAGGGCCTGTATCTTCTATATTTGTGTCAACAGTGCCTGCTACATAGTTCATGTTTGGTAAACACGGTTGAATTACTGAATAAGCTGACATTCTTTTTTTTTTTTTTTTCCTGGTCTTCATGAAGTCACGACTTAAAGAATCTCCCTGGATACTGTTGTAGATGGATATAGTTAGACCTTACCTGACAAAGTCATGATTCTCATCCCCAGGACCACTTAAACAAAGCAGCTTCACAAGATTCATTTCTTTCCAGTGGGTTATGAATTACACTGATCGTCTATGTAGAATGACAAAGAAGTGTTCATAGGAAAAAGTAAATAGCAATGCAAGTGCCAAAGGGATGGGACAGATAATACATGAGTTCAAAGGCAGGAGAGATCGATGCGGGCATCATTGGTCAGGAGGGGCGATGTGGACGGGACTCGTGAGAGTGGGTGGGATGTGTACAATCAGAAGTTGGAAAGTCATCAGGCAGAAAACCAGAAAGTTTTGCTTGTTGTTTTTATTTATGGGCTGAACATCCACTTTAGGGAGCCCACATGGCCCTTTTCACAGCATAGATGGCTTCAGCCTGCCCTTAATGGTGCTGAAAGGATTGGCTTCAGACTCTAGCTCAGGTTTTCCTCCCTGGCATTTTCCACTGTTCAGAGGAAATGGGAAACAGACCCAGATCTCTGTGCTCTGGAAGGTACCCTGGGTATTGCTGTAATTCAATAAGGATTATTACTGAGAGGAGTAATAAAACAGTAGAAGTAATAAAACAAGCAGAATGATAGCCCAGGACCTGGAGACAGAAGTGAAACTACCCAGAAACGGTATATCTTTTAATCCATTTATCAAAGCACTTTTGGATTCAAAGCAGGGACCAAAAAAAAAAAAAAAAAAAAAAAAGTCACAGGTTAATCTATATCTAGAGTCCTTTAATAAATAATAAATCATTTTTAATGGAATGTGAGAGACTTATTTCTTGCTTGCTTTTCTTTTGTTTGGCAATTCACCAGAGTCCAAACCCTATCAATCCATTCTAATGAGTTCTTGGTTTATAAGTTTAATTTGTCCCCAATGTCATATTAACAGTGGATTTGGGGGATTGTATTATTTGTAAGAAAACGTGCAAAGAAAGAATACCTCCCTTTGTCTAAAAATGAATCTCTACTGCCTAAAGAATCTAACTTTTTCTTTACTTTCTTCCCTCGCTCCCTCCCTCTCTCCTCTTCTCCTTTGCTCTCTCTCTCCCTTCCTTCATTTCTTTTTCTCATTGTTCTTTGTTTCAGTTTGGTTCCTTTTATTTGTTGAAGATAGTGATGTTGTTCAGTTATAATAGAGAATTTAGTGTCTTTCCAATGGTTTAAAATTTTTCTTCAAAAAGATTCAGATGTGCTTGGTATATCATGTAAAATGTCCTTTAGTTAAAAAATACAAAAATCCTCATGCAATTAAGTGTTCTATGTAGTGTATTAGACCTCATGTTATTCACAAGATCTCTGGCTTCTGTCTAGTTCCACTGTGGTGAAATTTCACTTTGTGTGAAAAATCCCTTAACCTCTCTGTGTTTAGGTTTCCACATCTGTATGTATTGTCTTGAGAACCAAACGCAACTGTGTCTGCAAAAGTGCTCTAAAGCACTTTACTGAGCACCTCTGTCTGAGGAAGGCAATAGTCATGCAGGATATATATCTGAGTTTATAGATGGGAAAATGTCTTTTATTTTGTCACATTTATTTTTTACTGTTTGGCTTAAGAATCAGTGTATTTGTTCAGAAGTTAAAGTTCTTTATGTAACTCAATCTATTTCTTAGATTCCTGTTAATATAACCAGAGAATTTAGAAAGTTCATAAAGAGATAAAACACTGATTTCTTTCTGATTAATTGTATGGCTTAGGTAGTTGGTTTATCCCCATTGTTGCTTCAGCACACATTCACTTCAGAAAATTTCAACTTATGTACAAAGAAGACAGAATTGCCTGTAGCCCCATACCGCTGACTCTTCACTGCAGTTAACATTCTAGTCTCCCTCTATAAATATATATACGTACATGCATCTATACATATATGGATACATATTTATGTTGCACATAAATGTATAAATTGTACATAATACATATTATATGTAAGCACATATTATATATTTATATAATACATAAATACATTTATATGTTAGACATATTACATATTACCCTAGATAATGTATAAATAAATGCATATATAAATAAAATAAATGTATGAATAAATGAATGCATATACATACATATTTATATATACAAGTATATATAAATTTGTATGAATATACATTAATGTAAATTTACCATCAATATTAATCATTTAGTATGTTCCTCTTAGTAATTTTACATACTTATATATGTTTTCTAGTTTTATGTTACAAAAATGGACTGTGATGAACATTCCCATTATTAAATTTTATGGGTAATGATTTTTTTATGCAATGTGCTATTTTCCCAGTCATGTTTAAGTCATATTTTGAATTGTGCTCACTCAATTTACATCATGGAGATAGAACCAAATAAACACACATTCTGGCAGTTCTGGCCCTATTTATATAAAAACTCCTGACCCCTGCTCCTTCCTGACTTTGTTCTTTGATTCCACCCTGCTTTTACCACCCTCAGACCTTCTTGGCCTTAACTATCATTCCTGATCCCCAATTTAGCCCTTGGCCTTGACAACAGCTCTGGCTTTTTTCCTCTGGTTTTAAACCTTGGCATTCTCCTTTGGGTGCAGCTTACACTCCCCAGCTGGCTTCATTCTGGGAAACTGTGAAGCTCAATCAAGCCTGAGTTTGGCTGCCCTATTCAGTCTGGCTGGAATTTAAATGCGTGGCAGGGATAGAGTGTTTAGAGCTGGAGGCTGTGGTCAGTTTTTCAGAGGCCTTGAGTGCCAAAGTAAAGAGTTTAAACTCTTTTCTGTAGACACTGTGGCCCCAGTTAAGGCTTTTAAACAGGGTGTGCTTTAGAGAGATTAACTTGGTGTTTGTGTGTAAAACTAGAGATGAGAAGCCATCAGACTGGATCAAGTGATGGATACTCCAGGTCTGTAATAAGAGAAAGAGAGGAATGGAGGATGCAACAATTTTTTTAACATTTTTTATTGATTTATAATCATTTTACAATGTTGTGTCAAATTCCAGTGTAGAGCACAATTTTTCAGTTATACATGAACATATATATATTCATTGTCACCTTTTTTTCTCTGTGAGCTGCCATAAGATCTTGTATATATTTCCCTGTGCTATACAGCATAATCTTGTTTATCTATTCTACAATTTTGATATCCCAGTCTATCCCTTCCCACCTCCGCTCCCTTGGCAACCACAAGTTTGTATTCTATGTCTGTGAGCTGTGAGTCTATTTCTGTTTTGTATTTATGCTTTGTTTGTGGGTGCGGTTTTTTTTTTTTTTTTTTAGATTCCATATATGAGCGATCTCATATGGTATTTTTCTTTCTCTTTCTGTCTTACTTCACTTAGAATGACATTCTTCAGGAGCATCCATGTTGCTGCAAATGGCATTATGTTGTCAGTTTTTATGGCTGAGTAGTATTCCATTTTATAAATATACCACCACTTCTTTATCCAGTCATCTGTTGATGAACATTTAGGTTGTCTCCATGTCTTGGCTATTGTAAATAGTGCTGCTCTGAACATTGGGGTGCAGGTGTCATCCTGAAGTAGGGTTCCTTCTGGATATATGCCCAGGAGTGGGATTCCTGGGTCATATGGTAAGTCTATTCCTAGTCTTTTGAGGAATCTCCATACTGTTTTCCACAGTGGCTGCACCAAACTGCATTCCCACCAGCAGTGTAGGAGGGTTCCCCTTTCTCCACAGCCTCTCCAGCATTTGTCATTTGTGGATGTTTGAATGATGTCCATTCTGGCTGGTGTGAGGTGATACCTCATTATTTTTGTTTTTTTTAATAGAACTGGTGGGACTTGTAAGCTGCATGGGCATTGTTAGTAGTAGTAATGCTGTCTTATCAACAATAATATTACATTATATAAAGATCTCACTATGTGCTAGGTACCACACTGTATTTTACAGTATTAGCTCATTTAGTCCTTTCACTAATCCGATGTGGATACAATTATTTTCCTAATTTTACAAGTGAAGAAACAGGATTAGAAAAGTTAGGTAACTTGCCCAGGATTGTACAGCTAAGTGGCCTTCCAATACAGGTTCCTCAGATGTCAGTGCCCACGCTCCTGACTGAGTTAACCTGGAAGATAATGACAGAAACAAGGAACATTAAAGAGGACTGTGTTGCTGCTTGTGAATATAGAGAGGAGTGATTCCTTAGGAGAAATCATTATTTTTAACTGTAGCTAAAACTTTAATGACTACTTCTGATTTGGGGGATAGAATACTTTTTGTTCTATCATAAATTGGAATAATCATCCCATCCTTCCCCTCCTTTCCCTAAATCCCTCAGAGAGCTTCCTATTCCCGTTAACATGGAACTGAGCAGCTTGCGTTGTCAGAGCTTTGCCCAAATTGTGATTGCAGAATTAGCCTCCTGCTGTCATAACTCTGGTGTTGCGAAATGAGATCTCATGATATAGTTACAGCCACCCAGTTCACACTAATACTTTTCACTTGCTGTTTCTTCCCATACAAATGAAACTGCTGCCAACCATATTTATTGTTTCCTAATCTAAAGCATTTCTTGAGTTTAATCCAATACAGTGCATTATGTTAAATGTCAAGGTCACAGCAGCTTCGTCACTGGAGTTTATGGTCATATAGGAGACCCTGGGATTATCTGTTAGATAGCACAAACTCTATTCTAGGTTTGTAAATGTAATACAGCAGATTTTTTTCTCCTTAAGATTAACTTCCATTGTAACTTCATATATACTGCAAACTTTTCCAGTTAGCTGTGTCAAAAGTAAAGAAATGAATATTACAAGAGACTGAATTATTGCAGTAAAGCTTTTATCTCTCTCCTGCTTGGGAAATAAGATGTATTATAGCCAATTATTCATCAGCTGTATAGCCTGCCCTGTAAATAATTGGGGACTTGACCAAGTTAATGCAATGAGAGAAGAAAAGGAAATAAAAGGTATTGAGATTGGGAAACAAGAAATAAAACTGTTTTTATCCACATTGTCTATTTAGAAAATCCCAAGAAAATGCAAGAAGAAAAAAGAAAGAAAAAAACAACATCCTCAAATTAATAAGTACTTATTGTAAGGCTGCAGGATACCAGGTTAATACACAAAAAGTCAGTGGTTTTCTATACACCAAACATGAGCAATTGGAATTTGAAAGTAAAGACACATTGCTGTTTTCTTAGCACCAAAAAAAAAAAAAAAAAAAAAAAAAGAAAGAAATAAGTACTTAAGCATAAAACTAATAAAACATGTACAGGATCTATATGAGGAAAACAAGAAAACTAGAAAGAAATCAAAGATCTAAATAAGTGGAGAGAGACTCTGTGTTTATGGATAGGAGATTAGTAAGATGTTAATTTTCCCCAGCTTGATCTATAAATTCAATGCAATCCCAATCAAAATTCTGGGAAGTTATTTTGTGGATATCAACAAACTGATTCTAAAGGAATAATTTTTATGGATTTGAAAAGGCAAATGTCCCAAATAGCCAACATAATACTGAAGAAAAAGAACAAAATTGGAAAACTGACTTGACCTAACTTCAAGACTTATTTTTAAAGCCATGGTAATTAAGACAGGTGTTTATGGTGAAAGAATAAACAAATAGATGGAACAGAGTACAGGGTCCAGAAAGAAACCCACACAAATGATCTCTGACGAAGGAGCAAAGGCAGTTCAACGTAGAAAGAACAGTCTTTTCAACAAATAGTGCGAGAACAACTGGACATCCACATGCAAAAAGATGAACCCAGACACAGATCTTACACCCTTTACAAAAATTAACTCAGAGTAGATCACAGATCTAAATGTAAAATTCAAAACTAAAAAATTGCTAGGGGATAGTATAGGAGAAAATGTAAGTTACCTCTGTTTGGCTGTGAGGTTTTTAAATGCAACACCAAAAGCATGATCTCTGAAAGAAAATTCATAAGTTGGACTTCATTAAAAGTAAAACTACTCTGCAAAAGACACAATTAAGAGAATAAAGAGGCAGGCCACAGACTGGGAGAAAATATTTGCAGAACACATATCTGGTAAAGGGCTTATATCCAAAATATACACAGAACTCTTAAAACTCAGCAATTACAACAACAACCAAGGAATGCAATTATAAAATGGGCAAAAGATCTGAAAGATATCTCACCAAAGAAGGTAAACAGAAAATAAACATACGAAAAGATGCTCAACATCATATGTTATTAGGGAATTTTAAATTAAAACAATGAGATACCACTGTGTACCTATCAGAATTACTAAAATCTGATAACCTGACAACACCAGTTGCTGGCAAGGATGTGGAGCAACAGGAACTCTCATTCTATGTTGAAGAGAATGAAAAACGGTACAGAGACTTTGGAAAAGAGTTTGACAGTTTCTTGCAAAGTGAAACATAGTGTTTTACCATATGATCTAGTGATTAGGATCCTGGATATTTACTTAAATTAGTTGAAAACATAAACCCACACAAAAGCCTGCACACAAATGTTTACAGCAATAATTGCCAAAAATTGGATGCAACCAAGATGTCCTTCAACAGGTGAATGGATATATAAATTATGATACATTTAAACAATGGAATGTTATTCAGTAATAAAAAGAAACGAACTATCAAGCCATGAAATGATACAGAGAAAACTTAAATACATATGCTATTGAAAGAAGCCAGCATGAAATGTCTACCTACTATATGATTCTAACTATATGACATTCTGGAAAAGGCAAAACTACAGATTTTTTTTTTTTTAAAGCATAAGGGAGTGGGATGAGTAAGTGAAGCACAGAGGGCAGTGAAACTATTTTGTATGGTACTGTAATGTGTATACACATGGATTTGTCCAGACACGTAGAACTGCACAACACAAAGAGTGAACAGTAATATGCAGGCTGGAATTTAGTGAATAGTAATGAATCAGTATCAGTTCATCAATTTAACACACGTTCCACACCTTTGCAAGATGTTAATAATAGGAGAAACTGCATAGGGGAGATGGAAAATGTGGAAACTCCTTATACTATCTGCCCAATTTCTCTCTAGACCCGAAACTTCTCTGAAAAATGAAGTCTACTAATTGAAAAACATAGGTTTGTTAATATCATCACTGATCTCATCAGAAATGCCTGTATGTGTAGGGAAGCTGTCAAGCTCCTGGTAGTAGATACACGCTCTCCAAAATTTTAGCTTTTGCTTGAAGCTCAAATTTTACCATTGGCAGCAAGTACTGTCAGTTGTGTTCCTTGAAGCGACAGGCTTGTTTCATTCATTTTCAAGAGAAATCTTGGGAAACACCCAAGCCTGGGTGACCATAGTATGTCTGCTAGTCGTTCTTTCAAGTCAAAGTGGTGATCCTTTGGAAAAAGCAGCTCGTAGGGCTCTTAGCTCAGGTCACACATGTGCTTCTCCTCTTGACACACATTATACTTCCGTATGCAGCAAACAGTGCTTTATGTGTCCTGTTCATTTCATCACACACAGCGTTAAAAAGATGTACTCGATGGTCAATATTTAATAAAATTGTTTTACTACTCAATTAAAGATATTTTTAAGTGAAACTGGCTTTTTAGATGCCAGTAGTCTGACTACTAGTATATTGAGGGTACTGCCTTGATTTGGGCTAAGGTACCAGCAGTCTTATCCTTCTCTCTCCCAAACTTCCATTCTTTTTGTACCAACAGTACAAATCTCAACCTAGTGAAAAAGGAAAATAACAGTTTAGTATTATTATTAAAACAGTGTTAACCTCATAGATCTTCTAAATGGGTCTTGAGTTCCCCCAGGCGTTGGTGGGCCACAGTTTGAGAGATGCTGGCTTAAATGTTGGCTCCATAAATCCTTTATGTGTTTCCAGTGTTTAAAAATGTCTTTAAGGAGGTTTCAGTATAATACTGTTCTTCTGTTTTCAGCAGAAGGTTGGTCTGATAACCTAGCTCATCACCTGAATAACTAGAAATAGAAATCCATTTGACCCTTTTTAAAAAAAATCTAACCTTCATCTTTGGTAGTGTTTTGTTGTTTACTTATGCTTTATTCTGTCTTTTTAGTTCTTTAAATCTTTCATATATTTTTATATTCTGTTGTTATAATTTTAACTGAGGCCAGATAGATCACCTTTGGTTGAACTTACTATGTGAAATCTTGAGGATATAAATTAGGGATGTTCTAGGTCATGTTTGTATTTGCTTCTTGCCTAGAGCCAGCTAGTACAACTTACTGGGGACCAGTTTCTTCCCCGTAAGGATCAGAGCTTAATTCAGGGGTGAGCACTGTATTGGCAACTTCAGCCTTCTCTTTGGCTTATTAAGCACAATTCAAGTTTCTGATTCTGATTTCTGATCCTTTATTTTATTTCTTTGCTTCCTCATGAAGCAACCAGCACTAAACATGTTTATTTTTCTCTACTCATGAATCTATTCATATTTCACGAATTGGAGGCAGTAACATTTGGAGGGAAGACCCTGAGCTTGCCTGGGCTGTGTTTTTTCATGCTTCTTCCTTTATACTGCTGGCAGTGGAGATCTTTATTATTTTCACAGCATTATTCCTCACTAAAATCGTATTTCTAAAATATACTTGTTTGTTGTCTGTCTCTCTCATCAGAATGTAAACTCCAAAAGGGCAGGGAAATTTTTTCTTGCCCTTTGGTGTATGCCTAGGTCTAGAGCCATGCCTGGGACATAGCAGACTCTCAGGAAGTGTTTATTGAATGAATGAATGAGTGAGTGAAGTGCAAAATTCCATCTACTGATAAAGTAAATCAGTAAAACTGCTGCTCAGTCAGTTAGTAACTCCTAAAATCCAGAACCTTGATGCGCAGTTTTCCCTGAGAGCCTTCTGTTCTTGTTACCTTTCTATGCTTCTATGAACATTTCAACTGTCTAATCAATAGCTTCTGCTTATAAATGAGATGAGTGCATCCCAGAGAATGAAAATGCTTTGCCCGTGGTCACAATGGCTGGTTCTGGTGGAACTTGAACCACAAGTCCCTGTGCATGTGTCATACATAAATCTTCACTTCTCATAACTCCAAGAGGCCAGATGCATTCCTTAACTGATTAACATTAACCCCAAATGAAGAGTAGAAACAGATTTGGGATTCATTTAGAGGTTGAGGAGGTTTCCAGTTCAAGGTGTGGGTCAAGCAGAAGAAGGACATTCTAGGAGTTGGTTATGAAACCATTTTAAAATTAGCCTTTTCTGACCACTGAAAAGTTTTGTTCCTACTTACGGACTCTGGTCAGAGGATTTGAGCTAGGTAGGAGACTAATGGACACCATTCAACATGAGTACTACTTCTTCAATTTGTGAAACATAGCATTTAAGCAAATAACAACCTTTCACTGCTTGATTCCGGTATAGGGATGTATTTCCACCTCTCATTTCTCCCAAAGGCCTCTGATAAATATGACTCATTTTATATCTGTGTCAGATGAGCCCCATCAAACCTTAGTATCATTTGTGTGCCTTTGGAATGCCTCTCTGCGTTTCCCTTCTCTTGTCAAAACTGACATTTTAAGGATAGATCTTTCTTACCAGCCTTGTATGGTTAAGCTATATAACAAGTTGATTCCCAACCATTTAATTTTCTTTTTTAACATTTGTTTTAGAAATTGCTTATGTGTTAGGGCACTCATCAAACAAACCCACATTTTGACACCTACATTAATATCAAAAGAGACCATTTAATGAGCAGTGTTCTTACCGAGAAAAATGAAGAACGCTTGAATGGTAGAATAATCTAGATTGCACAAAAAATGAAATGTTACCTCAGGAGAGGAGGGGAGATGTTACACCCTGAAGGGGTGTGGGATCTGCCTGATGCGTGGATGAGGCTGGTCATCCATTGTGGTGGTCTTCCTAAGATTATCTCCCTGTTCTGCTAATGCACTGGTGCATGGGGTGGTGAAATCAAAATAAAACAGGTTCTTGTTTCGGGAAGAGATGAAGAAAGCTGGCCTCCTCCCCCATGACTCACCCAGCTGGCTGTGAGGTTGAAGGAGCCTTTTTTAAGACTGGGAGGAGAGTGGAGGAGGCAGCAGGAAAGCTCTGGAAGGCTAGGCAGAAGTTGCGTCTTTTTAATAGTGCATAGGAAGGTGCAGATGTGGATTCGATGGAGACTGGGTCTTGCCAGAAAGCGTGCAGTTTGCAGAGAAATGATATTTGGAGAAATGAACACCTAAAATAGATTGTAGGGCACCTGTAAGAATCGACTGACAGGAATTCCCAGGATCCTTCTGTGTTCATCCTTTCTGAGCCTGGGAATTGTCTAGAACAGGACCTACAGCATAACAGGTGTTCAGTAAAGAACAGCCGCAGTTATTGTCATGAATCGCTTGGTGCCTCACTCTGCTTTGGGGATGCTGGGGCATCCTCTTAAGAATCCAAAGGCATCCTCTTAAGAATCCAAAGCCTGCATGTATCCCAAATGCCTCCTCTTAATTGTTTGATTATAGACAAGTCATTTAACCTTTCTGAGCCCCCATTTTCTAATCTGGAAAATGAAGGTAGTATCTGTCCTGTTCATCAACATGCCACACAGCATTGAAGGAAGTGTAGTGAGATAATAAATGCAGTAGAGGGAGGGTATAGCCCAGTGATAGAGTGTGTGCTTAGCATGCATGAGGTCCTGGATTCAATCTCCAGTACTTCCACTAAAAAAAAATAAATAATTGTAATAATTTTTTGTCAGGAAAAAAGTACAAAGGATGGCAGTGGCGGTAGTGATGATATTCCTAGCTAATTCTGAGATAATTCAGGCTTAGTGCTAAGGAAACATCATCTGTATTAGACAATGTATTCTCAATACTCAATGAGTATTTCGCCGCTAAGGAAAATGAAGCTCCGAGATGATACTCAAGGTTGAATTGGACAAGTAAGGGTGAGGATTAGCTTTCTGACTTAGGTCTGTGCTTTTTTTTCATGGTGCCATGCTGCCTCTGATTATTATTAGCTAATATTTATGAAGATTTTACTATAAGCCAGGCACTACTCAATGAGCTCTGTATGTTTCACTACATTTAATTCTCACAATACTACCCTGAGGGCAAGTTTAAATATTGTTATCATCATTTTACAGTTGAGGAAATAATATCATCACTTATCGCTATTCTCTTCATCGTACACGAGGCCGGCTCCAGCCCTCGGAAAGCCTTCTTCTAACTGGGTCACTGAGGGTTCCAGCTGCCCACCCACTACCGGCCCCACAGGGATTCAGGAGAGTGCTATTTCTGTCTCCTGCCCGTCCCACAGAGCCTGGCACCCAGCTCCCTGGGGGAGGACTGCTCTTTGGAATTCCTGGCACGGTGTCCGTTCTCCTCCTCATACGCTGCTCATCTCTCCCAGTAATGCCTGTGTGCACTTTGTCTTTCAACTCAGGTTCAAGCAAGCATGGCCCTTGGCTAGGGGTGCAAATTGGTTACTGATACCTGGTCAGTGCCTCTGGCATCTCAGGCTTCAGAAAGGGGACTGAGGGTGAATTCCAGCACTGGCTCCCCACCTGCAGCCAGCCTGCGGGGAAGATTTGTTGGAAGGACTTCTCCACCTACCAAGTCCAGGTTCTCTGTGCAGCCGGCTTTGCTGCATGCCTCTGGGGCATCTCCTTCCCCTCTCTGCAGCCCCTCTGGGGTTGGGGACCTGGTAACCTAGGAAATGACGGGGTGTGGGGGGAAAAGGCTTTGGTTACACTGAGCTGCCAGCGTGATTGTCAGCCCGGTGGGCCGCCTCTGAGGTGGTGGGTGTGTGAGAGGGTGTGTGAGGGTGCTGTGAGCCCGCGTGCCTGTGGCTGCCAGAGCGCTGGCACGGGGGTGTGGGCGTGATTGCAGTGTGAGTGATGCACGGTGAGGGTAATTGTCAGGCAGCTCAGATTCTTTTCCTATATCTTTTTTCTTCTTCTTCTTCTTTTTTTTTTTTCTAATTTATAGTAGGCAAAGAAATCCTCCTCTGCAACAGCAAGGTGATATTTCTGAAAAGTTTCCAAGGGGATGAATTATGTGCTGTCTCAGTTCCTCAGTGTTACTGATTCTCCAGGGCTTTGTGATCAGTGCTTAACGAGGGGGCCTGGGGCCAGGGTGAAACTTGGGAGGCCAGGTCTGCCTGTTTGTTCACTGTGAAAGGGATACAAGCCAAGTGCATCCCGGGGAAAGGTCACCTGTAGAGTCAACCTTTGTTTTTGCAAACAACCTTCACCCCCTACTCCAGTCCTTTGGTTGTACCAGATCCAACTTTGCTTTAGAGAAAACATCCCACCCTTATTTTCAATACATGAGATTGAGTGGGGCTGATCTTGCACCGACTTAGGGGTGGTCTTGAAACCCAGACCCCAGTATCTATCATGTAACTACCACAATGGTTGGTTTAGGGATGAGCCCACGACTCAGTTAAGACCAATGAGGGTCAAACTTTAAATGGAACTACTTAAGACTAAAGAAAAAAAATATTTTTTATTGATCTTGGAAGTGAAGGATGCAATTTAAAATTTTTGGCAGTAATCTTAGCTAGAGATCCTGCATGAAAATGTGGTTAATACTAAAGGATTCAGGAAAAGGGAGAGGGGCAGTCTAAGTGATGTCATCTGAGACCCTGGATCCACTTTTCTTGAAGCAGATTCTTCACCTAAACTTTTTCATCGTGTGAACCCGTCAGCTTCTTTTGCACTGAAGTCCATTTGAATCGGGTTTTCTGCCACAGGAAAGCACTGCTTTTCACTGGGAGAAATTGTGCCTGTAGGAGATATTTGGCAGTGCCTAGAGACATTTTTGGTTGTCACAGCTGGGAATGGGGTTGCTACTGGCATCTAATAGGTAGAAGCCAGAGATGTTGCTAAACATCCTACAATGCACAGAATGGACCCCACACACACACAACAAATAATGATCTAGTCCTAAATGGCAATATTGCCCATG
Source organism: Camelus bactrianus (assembly GCF_048773025.1). NCBI lineage: Eukaryota > Metazoa > Chordata > Mammalia > Artiodactyla > Camelidae > Camelus > Camelus bactrianus. The sequence continues at coordinate 27,415,496 of NC_133548.1, forward strand.
TTGACAAACCCTGATACACATGAAGCTGTGAAAGTCTGCTAATAGGTAACAGGATTATCTTTATCACTTCTCCTTTTCAGGGTCAGTTCATCTTATTAGGGATAAAACCTTGGGTTAGAGACTCCTGAGGGACACCTGCAGCCTCTTTGATGCCCCAGAAAAGATACCGTGCACAAAGCCAGTCCTGACTTAGCTCCAGTGGCTTTGGCTTCCATATGAAGATTGCAGGCAGGTACAGGCTAGATAAGGGCTGCACAAGTGTCCTCGTGGCATGGCAGTTGTCATCCTCCAGAGTGAATGATCTAAGAGAGAAAGCAAGGAGGAAGCTGCCCTACCCTTTATGACCTAGCCATGTACCATCATTTCCACCATATTCTGTTCTTTAGAAGCGAGTCATGAAGTATAGCTCACACCCAAAAGGAGGGGAATTAAACCCTACCACTTGAAGGAAGGAGATTCAAAGAATGTGTGGACACATTTTAAAAATCACAGCAGGCTACTCTCCTGAGTGAAATCTCAGGCATAGCTCATAGCTCTTCTGGGCGTTCTCAGATAGTAAAACTGTCCAGCCCAGTCTAACAAAAACTTTTTCTCAGTTTCAAGTTTCCCACTTCCCCCAACTTGCGCTTGTTCGCTAAAGGGAAGGGGAACTCAGCTGATTCTGCTTTCTTCCTTTCTTCATCTTTTTCCCCATTTATTTGCTACTGTTGGGGGATTTGTCTAAAAGCAAGCATTGGTGGGTTGGGGCAAGGAGTTTTAAGAAGATATAGTCTGGTTTTGTCGAAGTCTGTATTTGCTAGTGCCTAAGCTGAGGGCTTCTCTTATTGGGCTTTTTTGGGGGTCTTCAGGGTTTCTCCCTGCAGGAGCCTCTCCAGTGGCATTTACAGCTATGAAAATGAGATCCCTTCTGTGTGGGCACTTACAACTCTGTCCTTAGCTTCTGTCTTCTCCTTCCTCTGCCATTACAGACCACTCAAGCCCCAGCCAAGCTCTTGAATGGTTCTCTTAAAACTCATTTAGCTTTGGATGATAGAGAAATACTCTTCCCACGCCTTCTCACCTTGAGGGTGATGGTTGGTGGCTGAGAGCATTTCCACCCAGCACAGTAGAAAAGCTGTTCCAAGTGGTCTTCTGCATCTACATTTTAACTTTCAACCCCAAGGTGCTTGATGAGCTACGGACTGACTATCCAATATCACATCTTTTAGTATTACCTGATTTATATGGCCTGCTGCCTATAGCATTGTCTTCAATTGTTGAGACCTCTGTAGAAGTTTAAGAGAACATAAAAAAAATTTACATTTCACATCCTATTACATCTGCATAGCGTGACTGACAACTCCTCATACCGTAGGCTCTGAAACATCAGCTCAGATAAATTTCCTCCTAGAAACGGGGCCAGGAAGCTTTATATCCATGAGCCAGAGCAACAAAGCTTTGGTTCTAAAATTCCTAGTGTGGTTGTTGATTTTTAGACTCATATTTTGATCCTCAAATTTGATTGGGGAAATGGAAATTGCTGTACAGTATAACCCACCCAAAAAACCCTCAGCTCCATGCTTACCGGCACAGTGGTGTCTTGGCAAAGATCATCGTCTTTCTGAAGAGCCTTCCCTCTTGACTCTTTGGAAAGCGTGGTTTAATCACAAGCCGTAAAGCATTCACACTCATTTATTATTGATACAGCACTTAGCCTCCTGGCCTCCCAGCACTTTTCCTGACAGAAACCTTTACCTTACCTGCTATGTTTACATTTCTGATGGAAATTAACTTTTCAGGATGTCATGGAAAGGCAGCGGTAGACTCACAGTCCTGCCAATGGCTTGGAACTTTAATTTTATCATCACTCTGAGAAATAGGACCAAATATATAATTTATGGAAAAAAAAGTATGTGTCTTTCTCTCTGTGCTAAAATACCTTAGTTTTCTATTTGTGTTCCTCTCATGGCACTTTCATCTCTATATTATACATATTTCTTTGTATGGCTTGTCTTTCCTAATAGACCCTATACATCCATATTTATCTCCCAGTTATGTATAGCTCCTTTCCTCACTCCACTTCCTGCATCCAGATACTGAGTGAACAGGTATATAGTTGACTCTTTCAATCATAAGTGAGTGAATGAGTGAATAATTAGATGAACCATCGGAACTTTAAAGAATAGAATGTTCTCAGCAAATCCACTTTACTCAACTCCATACCCCCATTTTAGAGAACCAACTTTGTCCTCACCCTGCTTCATAGAAAACAGAGGCTGGGAATCTGCCCAGCTGGTCGCAGATTGACTCAAGGGCAATCAGCTGGCCTAAGCTGGACCATATGGATTCTTCTTGGAATTTGGATTTGAGACCTTGTCTGAATGAACCTTTGTCAAGTAGTGCTGATGAAGCCAGTTTATGGACAGAAGATTTCAGGTTGAGCACAGGGAGGAGCAGAGAGAGGGGTGGTTTGGCCCTTAAGAGAATGGTTATTTTGGTTCTTGATGGCTTATCAGTCCCTGATGTATTTTCAGCTCCTGGTTCTGGGTTCTACACTTCTCTTGAGTTCATGGGCACTCTTTTCCAGGTTTTAACATCACTGGCTTCTCTTACTAGTTTTGGTCTCAGCTTGAGTGTCATCTCCGAGTAGAAGACTTGCTCCCGTAAGGGTTTCTATCATCAAGCTCTTTACCCCAAGTCACTCTGCTTTATTTTCCTCGTAGTACTTAGCACCACAGACAGGTGCTAATGAGCTTTACATGTCTGACTTTTTATTTTGTCTGTTTAGTATCAGTTTCCTCTGCTAGAATACGCCACATGACAGAATACACAACAAATACCTCGACTGTTTGGTTCACCGCTCTTTTTCTAACACTGGGGTATAGCGTTTCCACACTGGTGGCACGAATAAATCGTTTCTGAAAAAATAATAGTTCAGCTATTGTGAGGAAGCTTCTGTTACTCCAAACGTACAGATATTGACACCTACAGCACAGAGGCTGTAGGGATTATCGGTGCCCATGTTAGTGAAAGGTCTCCTTAGATAATTATCCACTTCAATTTTCCCACCGGTCCCAAGCCATGAACCTACAAAAGAAGACCTTCCCCATACCTGATACACATTCTGGTTTGTTTGTTCCATCCTTTACTCCCTAGTCTCTTCAAACCGCTATTTTTAATGTTTATGCACATCTGTAGACTACTGGGGGATATTCTCACACTTCTGCATATTATGAAGCCCTTCACATCATGTGTCAGCTTTCATGTTCCTCAGGTACTTCGCCAGTGGTGGCGGTGAGGGTACTGTTTTAACTTAGTCTGAAAACCTTTTATGTAATAGTCAGGAAGAAATTATCATCTAGTGTTGGAGCGCAGTTCCCACCTGTTTAATGTTGAAAACCTCCTGAGGAGTTTCAGGGAGATTAGAATGCAGCCAAGTACTCATCCTGTCTGGGAAGGAAGTGAGAAATTCTACCTTGTAAAGGTCTTCCAGAAACCCAGAAGCACTCAGAGTGCTGTGGTAGAGACGTGGCAGTACGTCCACCACGTGACTCGTTTGCACGGTGTATCTGGTCCTACTGATCTGTTGGCAGGAAGAACCCCGCACATCATCTCAGCAGTGAGGTGTGGGAGTGCATTGTTCGGCGCTAAGGTGCTGCGTGTGTGGGGGCCGTGCGTGCTGAGGAGCAGGCTCCCAGTGAGTCAGGCGTCTGTTAGGAATGTTTCTTGGGATCTGCTGCCTATGCTTTCTATCTCACATTGCCTGTGAGTACCTTTCCGATAGCTTATCCTCACTGTCCACAGCTTAAAATGGCCCAGGCTCAAGGTGACTACTGCAGCTGGGTTAAGTCCCCAAAAGATCACATTAGGAAAGAGTACAGTGTCCATGGTGTCACTATTCCTGCCCCTCCCTGAATGGTGTCCGAGTGGGCTTCCAGAGTCAGGACAACCTGCATTTGAATCTGAGCTGTTATTCTCTAGCTATTCGACCTTGGGCAAGATCCTTCACTTCTGTCTAAGCTTTAATATTCTTCATGTCAAAATATTACTGTCATGCCAAGCAAAATTGACCTCAGAGGGTGGTGGTGATTATTGAATAAAATAACATAAACAGAGCTCTTCATCACAGTGCTGGGATTAAGACAGGCACTCTTATTTTCCTTGGAGCCTTGGTTTCTTTCTTAATGACAAGAGCACTAGTAATATCTCATACTTTTTAAGCACTGACTCTATGCCAGGCATTGCACTAACTACTTTAACTGTTGGAGTGGACATGGTCAATTGTCTTTCCTATTCTATTCTTCTGTGTTAACAGAATCCTAGATTACGTGCTCAGTTTAAAAGCTCTCTTGAAACTAGGAACAGCCGCATGACAAAGTTCTGGCAACAGGTGTAGATTCAGAAGTCCGCTGTGGACTTCTGGGAAACCTCTGCCACTCCCTGGTTACTTCCTCTTTCTGTTTTCTGCCTGCCATGTGGCTCTGAGCCTGGGGGAGAGCAGCCCTCTGGCTTTCATCAGGCAGCCATGAGGATGCAAGCCTCATGTGAGGGATGATGGAGTGAGAAGGTAGAGGGATCCTGGGGCACTGGGGAGCCTCTGTACCTGGACTGAGTACTTCTAGGCTTTTAACTGATGGAAAAAATGTCCTTTATTTGATGAAGCTTTTATAATTTGAGATTTCCATACAAGCAGCCAAATGTAATCCCTAGCCAGTATATGTGCATTATCTTAATTGTTACTCTTAACGTTTTTTTGACATTATTGTTATCAAATCTATTTTATGTTAAGGATATTAAGATAAAGGCTAAGTAATCCACCCAAGGTCACAAGTAATGCACCTAGTCAGTGAAGCAGAGATTTGAATGCATACTTTAATCAGTAAAATATAAAATGGGGGTAGTGCTGTTTCTTCCCTGGGCTTCCTAACTGTCTCACCCATCTCTGAGCTTGCCTTTGCCACCTACAAACTTGCTCTGACTGCCTGGTCTTTTTGAAAAAACCTCTTGGAATTCTTCCAGACCACAGTGCTATTGGAAAACATCTGAGCTCACATGGACCTTCTGGCATTACTCCTCTGTGTGATCCCAGGCCAGTCATTCAGCCTCTCTGGTCATTTTATGGCAGGGTGGTAGTGGGTGATCTCTAAAGCTCTACTTCTGTCTGTGATTCTAAAAGGAGTATTTAACAGATCTCTAATTATTCAGTTAGCTGATCATCAGATTTTTACTTTCTCTAGTTGCATCTCATGACCCAGTGTGTATTGAATAAATATTAATTGATGACTGTACTAGGGACAAAGCAGCCCTTTCCTGATTCTCTCACTTCTCCTTTAAGTCATCAACTTTTTATTCTTTCTATTTCCATCCAAAATCCAACATCTTATTAGTTGGTTTGGGGGAGCCAGTCCAGTCGAGATAAAAAACCATTGCTTCCAAAGAATGAGGCATACTTCAGTCAGGGCAGAAGCAAAGGGAACAAATCAAAGGCCCTCAAAAATCATATTTGGGGTTAAAAAAAGAGAAAAAGTACAAACCATCCCTTGGGTGAAGAAATGGGGTCGATAAACAGATTCAGAAAAACAATCTTCAAGTAAGAAATAGCAAATGAAAGCAATTAGAATCGGAAGGAAGCAAGGTGGTAGACAAAAGAGGGGCGGGGGGTTGATGTTATTTTTGAAGCATTTTAGAAAGATAAGTAGTGACCAGAGCATTAAAAAGTATTAAAGGAAATTTGAGCTAACAGGATAATATGGTATATTGTGAATGATCAAAATATATCAAATGATTAAGTAGGCAGAAAGTGCTTTGACTTAAGCAGAGTCTTTATCTGGGAGAGATCATGACAGGAAACAGCCTTGAACCTTGCTAAACAGTGCTGTAATATTGCAGTGGGTTAGGAGATGGCTGCTGTCTGCAAGCCGGGGAGAGCACCTTCACCAAGAACGGAATCTGCTGTCACCTGAATCTTGGACTTCCCAGCCTCCAGAACTGAGAGAAATAAATGTCTATTGTTTAAGCGACTAGTCTGTGGTCTTTTGATATAGCAGCTCGAGCTGACTGAAACAGTCTCCATGAAGTTCTTGCAGCAGATTTAAGCTCCAGGTTCTAATAATACACATTGGCATTAGCACAGTGAAAGTCAGCGTGGGCTAAGGAAAACAGCATGGACATTGAAGCCGTAGTTACTTTCCAAGCTCATTCTCTAATTAATTTGCTAACATCTCTGAGACTCCATTTACCCATTTAAAAATAGAGCTAAGAATTTCTATAGCAAGGGTGGTTTGCCTTAAATAAAAATAACATAGGTAAATCTTGTTGTGAAATGCCTGATATGTATGTAGTAGCTACATAATAAATCATAATTCTTCCTTCTAGTAACAATGGGTCAACTTTCTTCTCTTGGCTTATGTGGACTTCAGGTTTACTTGCTATAAAGTTCGTATTTTAGAAGCCAACTTTCATGCACAGAGTACATTGTAAGAGAACTGTAAGGAGAGTACATTGTGAGCAGTTCTGTAATGAAAGATGCACTAAATAGCACAATAAATTTGTGTCTTTATACTATACTTTTCGCAGAGTGCTCACTCCTATCTTATCATACCTATAGCTAAGTTTTGTACAAGGATTTTGATGTTTGTTTGGTGAGCCTCACTTGACCTCTTTTTGGGGAGCTGACTTGGATTGAATGTGAGGTACTGACACTCTTTTCTCCAGAACAAACTTGTTTATTGCCTTCCATGTGGAAGGGACGTAAATCACCTTATAGAAGCACCATGGACATTCTGGATTTAAGTTAAAATGCGGCATGGCTGGAGAAGTTTCTTCTTGACTTTCTTAGTAGACTGTATTTCAGGGAGTCATTTCTTAATTTTATTAATGACTTCCCAGGAAATGAACACTTCCAGGGTCTAGTATAAAAACAAAAAGAGGGCAAAAAGCTCAACGTTTCCTTCAGTTAAATGTCTTGTATTGTGGATTTTTCAGGACAATTAATGCTAACATTACCCAGAGTTACTAATAGAATTTAGATGTTACATTAGTTGTGGACAATTGTACAATACCTAGTCTTATTCTGTAAGATGCATTTTTAATACATGTATAAACCTGGATAAGATAGGTGGGGAGTATATAAAGAGGAATTGGGGATTTTTATTAAATAGTCTAGATAATTGAATTCAGACTCTAACAAGAGGGAAACTCTATACTGGAAACTTCTGAGTTTTAGTGATTGGTGTTTTTAGTGTGTATAAAAGAGAATCAGGGGAGCTGGCCTCCCCTGAAGGTCTAACAAAAGGAAACTAAGAGGTTATGCAGAATCATGGCCACTATTTGTTGATCCAAGTTCTTTTGCTAATTAGATGTTTAGAAATGTGAAAAAAAAAAAAAAGGTTACTTTCAATTTTGTATGCATTTAGTTTATTCCTTGTCTATGTTGTACCAGCCACTTGTTGAGCACTGGCTCTGCTGCCGTGGCCAAGACGGGCCAGGGGCGTGCTCACATTATGAACCTGGTGCAGTGAGGGGAGACGGCAGCAACCCAAGACAGAGATCTGTAAATAAGATAACTTCAGCTGGAGGCGAGCGAGGTGAAGAAAGCAGCACAGGATGAGGAGCGGGCAACTAGGGAAAGGAGGCATTGCTTTCAATGGCTGGTCAGGGAGGGGGACCTTTGAACTAAGCTTTTAATGGAGAGAAGGAGGCGGAGACATGGTGCTGAAAGGTAAAGGAATTTCAGGCAGAGGAAGTGGAAAAGGCCCTGGTGAGACAAGAGTTTGTCGTGTTGAAGAAACTGAGAGAGTGCTGGCTAAGAAGCTAGCTTGGAGGGTGGGCCTGTGGGCTCTTACTGACACTCACTTCCCTCAGGCAAATTCGTTTCATGGAACACTCCAGGCTGCCATTAGAGCTGAGGCTCTCCAACACTGGAGCGTGGTCCTACCACGTCAAAATACCAATCCTGAGGCCCCTTTTCATACGTCTTGGGGTGGAGTGTAGAAATCTCTATTTTTAGAAGCTTTCCAGATGCTTCTGTGTGCATCAAGATGGTTTCCTATCACTCTCGTGGTCTACAAAAATCCTGCAGTGAGAAGCCTCTGAAAGTGATACAGAGATTGTTACAATGTGATGTCCAGTCATTAAAAAGTCTTAGGCACTATGTGAGGAAGCAAAACACACCAAAGGGGCAGGGAGCACCTACCAGAAACACAGGATGAAATCAGCGTTAGGAACCCTTATGTCTGGTCATTACGACCAAAAGCAAAAGTTATTGTCATTAGATGCCACCAGTCACTGGAACCACCACCTTGAGGAGAGGCTGCTGTAAATAAACCATGATGATGAAGACCCCCCACCAGCGCTTTTGGGAGCTACCAGTAAGGAGAGATGCTGCCTACCTGTGCTGCGTTGAGCTGCTGAAGAACCTAGCACTGCCTGTTGAGGGCACCATCACTGAGCCCAGCAGATATTTCTGTTTTATTGGCTTGGGGTTACTTAAGAGAATTCTGAATTCTTATTCATGGGATAATCTCATAATAACATAATGGTGCTGTTGTGGTGATTCCATTTCAGAATCTCTCCAGACTTTATCTCTCAGGAGACTAGAGATTGCCAGCCTTTGATGCATTCTTCAATAAGAAGGAAAAAAAAATAATATGGCAAGGAAAGAGGCTCTGGAATTGCTGGGGACAGATTGTTTCTAACTAGAGAAACCATGAAATTAGCCTCATCTTTGGGTTCCTGGTGTGACTTGAATAGAGAGGGTTACAGAGTGGAGATATAATCACAGGCTGGATTTTTTTTTCCCCCTGAGAGCTGTTGTTACAAAGTTCCACACACTAGGTGACTGAAAAGATCAGAAATAATGTTCTCTCACAGTCCTGAAGGCTAGAAGTCCAAAACCAAGGTGTTAGCAGAGCCATGCTCTCTTAAGGCTCTAGGCAAGGAGCCTGCTTTGCTTCTGCTGATTGCTGGCAGTCCTTGGTGTTTTTTGGCTTTAGATGCATCATTTCAATCTCCTTCTCCATCATCACATGGCCTCCTCTCTGTATCTCTGCATCTCCGTTTTCTCTTCTTATAGAGACACCAGTCATTGGATTGGGGCTCACTATAAGGTAGTGTGACCTCATCTTAACTTAATTCCGTCTGCAAAGATGGACCTATTTCTAAATAAGGTCACATTCTGAGGTTCTGGGTGGACATGAATTTTGAGGGGACACCATTAAACCCAGGATACAGATAATTGGTAAGATGATGTCTTTCCTTCTTTCTTTAAAATGTACAATTGAAAATGAGACTAATCCAAGGACACAATAGTCCTTAAAATTGGAACAGTAGCCATTTGCAAAGTCTGATTTTTTATTTTTCTGAATGGCGATGGCCATTGCCCAAGTCATACAGATTAAGTGAATCTAGTTTTCTTAGATTCTAGTACCTAAGTTCAGGACTGGAAGCTTGAAAAAGATGTGAGTGAGGAGAACTAAATGTCCAACCATCTCTTTGGATCTCCATTATTAGTCTTTTCATGAAATTAGAGCATCAGGAGTAGACAACGATGTTATTTGGGGATTTAAAAAAAGTTATCTCATCACTAGTTGAACCGTGAGGCAAATGATTTGATGAAATCGGTTGGCCCTCTTTCAGCACACTCCCAAAGAGTAGATCGTATGTGGGACTTCAAGGTGGAGGATTCTGAATGGCTTCAGAGTCAAAGGAATTTTAATTTAGGGGACAGCTTGAAGATCAGCTTTACATAAACCCTAGTTTTTCCCAGTACTGTTTTGTTCGTTGTCTGATTACTCAAACATCTTATTGGCATAAAATTTTAGTCCAATAGTGTAAACATTTTGGCTCATCTAACATTGCCCATATTTGCACAAATCATTTTAGGCATGAAAAGGAGGATAATGATGAAGGATTTGGTATAGCAAATTAAAACAAAAGTCTTCAGCCTATGGTTCTGCATTGTGGTGGCAAAAGCTACTTGAGCATTTTGTTTTCAGAACAGAAAGTGCTCTTTTATGATAATAAAACAATGTGGCAAAGACTGGATACATTTGTCTGGTAGAATGCAGGCATCAGAGCCTGAGGTTTTAGCAGAGACAGAAAGTAATAAGTATGGGCACACTTTATTAAGTAGCCAAACATCTTTCAAGAGGAATTGGTCTGAAAACAAATACCCTGAACAGTTCTGGAAGCACATAGAGAAATTCCTTTGCATGTTTAATGCAGATGTGAATTCATCTGATAGGTACTTTTGAGAATTTTTGTATGGGCAGTTTTGCCCTGATGTTAGCAATCTGTGCGTCTGAGGGTGTGATATTTGTTAGGGATGCAAAACTGAAGAAGACATGGTAAGATGCTATTTTTATTTTTTATAAAATTTTTATTAGAGATACATTTTACTTTTAGACAAGAAACCCCTTTCTATCCAATTATTCTTTCGCTGAGGGGCTGCACTGATATACTATAAATCCATATGATTCCCCTGAAAGAATCCAATCCTCATCTTCTCCCTCCTAGTTCAGGTCTGGGGGCTTTCCATCCTCTTCCAACTTCCCCCCGTCCCCACCCCTGGCCCAGCCTCTCTGATCAATAGATCAGAGATGACTAAGCTGAAATGGCCAAATTTGCGATGCCTGCTGACGTAGCCTCAGAGGATGCTATCTTAACTGTGATATTCAATCAGAGGAGGAAAGTGTGTATGGAACAAGTTTCCAAAACTCAGAGCAGTCTGCCTGCTGCTTCTGAAAGATCAGTCTGCCTTCAGCAGTTGAACATAAGCAGCGGAAGCAGCACACAGGCGATGATACAATTCTTGTTCCTCTTTGACCTCCAGCTAAATTTTACTTTAGGTCAAGCTCAATCCCTCTCTGTACTTGAATTGTAAGATGATGCTCGTTTGTGATGTCAAGGTGCAGTATAAGCTAGTGACTTCTTCATGTCGGGAAGAAATTCCTCTCTACCTCTGATAAACTGAGGATTATATTGAGCAATTACATGTATTAGGGACATCTAACTCCCTCCTTTGAAGCAGACGCTTTTGGCTCCTGGAATACACCAGATGCTATGGCAATGGGGATGATGTGTGATGCTGGTTACTTTGCATATAGAAATGAATGTTTCTGGAAAAAAAAAATATGAGACAAAACAAGAATAGGAAGGGAGATCCCTACCAGGACACTGATGATCAGTAAATATTAGTAATTATTATTAGTTGTTTTGACTGTTTTTAATCCTCTTTAGCTAAAATTTAATGCAGAGGATAAGCAAAGTAAATGGTTATTTTCCAGGTAGAGAATCATCTAGATTAGAACTATTTTTATTATGTCACAGAATATTAACTGTATCTTCCATGGAGGCCACACATAGATGGAGAGAGAGAGAAGGGATGAGGGACTGGAAGATATGGTGGTCAGCCCCAGTCTATTCTAACCTTCCCAAGCCCATTTTTAGCCATTCTGCACTGACTAATGTTTTATGACTATATGGTCTCTATCCTATTTTGGCTCATAAGATGGATAAAGCAGTGACTAATTACTAGTCATGCACACACCTATGTAGGATGTATTTTTAGAGTCTATATTGAGAAATCTATATTGTAAAGGGGCTCTCCAGCTTTGTAATTGCAGACAGAAGAGTCAGGTCAATAGAATAATCTTGCTTCCACCAAAGTGAAGAAAATGGGTGTTTTCCAGCTTTCCCGGTGTCCTCATTTAATTTTTGTGGGCTACTGGAGTTGGTATATATGCTTTTTGCTCAAAATAAAATGTATTTCCTTAGTTGATGCAGTTTCATGACCTGAAAGTCTACTTTACAGCCAACATACAAACCAACAATTTCCTTTCCAATCCCTGCTAACCCCCTCAAACCTTTGTTTGTGTTTTTGTGCAGAGAGATAGGGAAGATGTGACCCTTCATTTCAGTCCAGGGAGATTTTGAGCTTATTCTTGACTGCCACTACCAAGGTCAGATATGGAGATATTTCTCCCACCAAGCATCATATGTTTAAATCTCAGCCACTCTGGTTTCTTACCTTACTTTTTCTCTGTTTCCTACAGCAATAGGCTCAGTTGTTCAGTACAAAATCAAAACTAATTTATTCACTCGTGCAATTAAGTATTTACTAAGTACTATACTGGGTTGAATAATGTCCCTCAAAAATTCATGTTCACTCGGAACCTCAGAATATGACCTTATTTGGAAATAGGATTGTTGCAGATGTAACTTATTAAAATGAGATTCTGCTGGATCAGGTGGAGATTATGAGGAGGTTATTGGCAATCCAATAACCTGTTCCCTTTTAAGAGAGACATTTGGACACAGGGACACAGACACACACAGAGGGGAGAAGACTATGTGATGATGGAGACAAGAGAACGGAGTGATGCAGTTACAAGCCAAGGAATGCCCAGGCTGGCCAGCAGCCACAAGAAGCTGGAAGAGGCAAGGGAGAACTCTCTAGAGTCTTCTGAAAAAGCATAGCCCTGCCAACACCTTGATTTTGGACTTCTAGACTCCAGAACTGTGAGAGAGTAAATTTCTGTTATTTTAAGGTATCAGTTGGTGGTAATTTGTTGCAGCAGCCCTGGAGAGTTAATACAAATTCCTATTATGGGCCAATAATTATGCCAGGCAGTGCGTATACTGTGGGGAACTAAGTCAACAGTCCCCGTCCTCACAATCCCTGATACCTGAGGAAATCATACTCATTTGTTTGGAAAGGTGGAAGCACAATTCAAAAAAATACCCAACATTTATCGGAAGATTATTTTCATTGTTCTTAAAGTCTTGTTATAAACTGAATTGTCTCCCCAGACCCCAAATGTGTAGGTTGAAGTCCTAACCACCAAAAGTGGCTGTATTTAGAGATAGGGCCTTTAAAAGGAGTGATTAAGTTAAAATGAAGCAGTTAGACAGATCCCTAATCCAATCTGACTGCTGTTTTCATAAGAAGGGGAAATTTGGATACACAGAGGGGCAACAGGGGTGTGTAAGCACAGAAGAAGAGCATGTGAGGAGCCGGTGAGAAGGCAGCTGTCTGCAAGCCAAGCAGAGGGGCCTCAGACCAAACCAACCATGCAGACACCTTGGTGTCAGACTTCTAGCTTCTAGAACTGCAAGAAAATACACTTCTGTTCTTTAAGCCACCCTGTCGGTGGCATTTTGCTATGGCAGCCTCGCAAACAAACACGGGATTTACACATATTGAATTTATTTAATTTTTATAACAGCCTTGGCTGGTGGGTACTGCTATCCTCATTTTAGGAATGAAAAAAATGAGGGCTAATTATTTTTTCAGTTTATTTTCCATTATGGCTCATTACAAGAAATTGAATATAGCTCCCTGTGCTGTTCAGTAGCTCCTTGTTGTTCATCTATTTTATCTTTAGTGATGTGTATCTGTTAATCCCAAACTCCTTAATCTGTCCCTCCCCACACCGCCTTCCCCTCTTGTAACCACAGGTTGTTTCCTATGTTCATGAGTCTGTTTCTCAACCATTCATATTTCTAAGACTTGCTTGCTAGCTGGCTTCCTGCTAGGTTCAGCCAACGGAAGCCCTGGCAAGAGGTTGGATGGCCAGCAGAAGGAAGACGCCAGAACGTTCTTTCCTTCTCCCCTTTGCTCTGCGTGGCATCTCTGCCAGGCGCTATCTCCTCTGTGGTTCCAGGCCATGCTGTAAAGCCCCTCTTCCTGGCCTAACCTACTGGGCTCTGGTAATATTCACTCCTGGTTACTTTTCTTACATTCCCATCCCAGGTATCACTGTGGCTCTCTGGTGTTGTTCATCTTGAGGTTGCCCAGTTGGCTTTCAGTTTGTCCTAGACCTTTATAACTAGTTCATTGCTATTAAAATCCCTCTACTGCACTAGCATGTATGAGTTCTGTTTTACTGCCTGGACCCTAACAAATAGAGCTACCTTCCCCTCGACCTTGCCCTGAGTTCAAACCCCAAACATGATTTATCTCCATGTCCTCTGCTTGGCAACTAACCAGGCCCAAGTTCTGCATATTCCTGGTTTTTGTATTTTGCATCCATCATCATGAAGGCTTTCTACCTCTTGGTTGTTCTGTTTGACTCTGTCTGCCTGTCTATATCTCTGCCTGCTTCTTTGATCACACTGCACCTACCTGTCTTGTGGTCTCAGGTGAAAACCACTTTCCCTGACCCACTCCTCACACCTGAATTCATTCTGCTCTCACACCTTTGGTCGCCACCTGTGGACGTTTTGACCCCCCATTGTCTACCTGGCAGTGAAACTCCGCAGTGAGTTCCATGCTTTGCTCTGTTCTTCCCTTAGCGCCCCGTGCTTCTCTCTGTCCCACATCTCATTGCACGTAGTTGCTTTTCTCCCTTACTTAGACCATGAGCTACTGGAGTCAGAGCCATTTGCAATGCCTGGCAAAGGGCATATCGTAAGTAAATGAATGCATTGTAAAGAATAGTGGTGGTTTAGCTTAGAGAAGCTGAGAGCAGACTTAATTACTATTTTCAAGTTTATACGGGAGATGCTGAGTTTAATAGGGGCATAAAATCTGGAAGTTGGAAGAAATCCTAGAGGCCAACTAGACATCTGGCGGTTGGTTGTTTTTCTTATGAATGAAAACTAGAATAAAGCGGAACAAACTTAAAAAAAGAAGTGTGGTTTCACATGGAAATACAGAGGTCCATTCTGACTGTGGGAATGGTAACAACCCAAGACACGTGACTGAAGGGGCTCTAATCCTGGAAATCTTCATAAGAATAATATCTGGTTTCCAATCCTGGGTGCCTTACACATTCATTTCTTAAAGACTGCAGTCTGGACCTGATGATTTCTCAAGGCCCCCTCTGGTTAGAGGTTTCTAGATTAGGTCTGAGTTTGAGGAGGTTTGGAAAACAAAAGAACCTGATTAACCTTGTAATTCATAGCACTAAAATAGAAATATAAGTGCTAATTAAAATGTTTATTACATTGAAATGTGATTGAACTAGGTTAATTGGGACTAGGTTTAGGAGAATTTTGAGATACAAAAGCTAATCAGTGAACATAATTCTAAGTTTTGAATGGCTTTCGCTATATGTTTATGTACTTAGCTGAGGCCCGTTTGAGGCTAGAAATAGGCTTTTTTTTTTTTAACACAGGCAGAGAGGCAACACTTGCAATCCCGATTCCAATTCCTTTCTCCTGCTGCTGCTGTGAGAAACGTTTCGTAAACGAGGCCCTTCATGTGTCCAGTGTTGCCCCGCTTTCCACCGACCACACACAGGAGGCATGAAGTGCTTCCATCTGATGGGTCTGTGCAAGGGACGATGCTCGCAGCCTTCTAGCCGCCCCTCGGGTCCAGCTCTTCACCCCTGCTTCTAAATGGGAAGTTCTGATGCTAAGTGAAAGGCTGATGACAGAAGCTCTCAAGGCATCTCTGAGTCCATTAAATCAGTACTTTAGGAGGCAGAAGACAAGCCCAGGATGTAATAAGGAATGAAGGAACTGACCTTTCAGAGAGACACGGCCCTCTGTGGTGAAAGGGTCTGGCCTCTGAGGCTGGAGAGCTGGGTTTGAAAGCTGGTTCTGTGCCTCATGGGCTGTGGGGCCTTGGGTGGGTACCTTGACCCCTGTTTCCTCCTCTGTACAATTACTGGATGGGATGGGAGGAGATTAGACTATCTCTGCTCCAGGGACAACACCCCTAATACTAAGGGAACATTTCCTCAGCATCCCAGTCATGGGGACAAATGCAAGGAAGCCAGAGGATAAGGATACATTAGTACGGATTTCCAAGTTGTCCTCTTTTCTTATTTTTTCAATATCTTATTACCCCCAGAGGTTTTTTGTTTTATTTTATTACATTTTATTTTTTCTGGGTGTGGAAACAATTACTGTGTAAGAGAAAGAAGCCTCAGGGCTGCTACCAGTCACAAGGGTGGGTTCATTCTGACTCTTCTCACGAGTAAGTTCACTGTGAGGGTTCTGGTTGATGAACATCCAAGCGCAGAGTGATTGACCAGGCTCAGGTGTCATAAACCGACCCCTAGCAAGGATGTATAGCATTCCTTTTATTCCTTTAGCAAAGAGCACCTACTGCAGGCCAAGATCTTTAAGAAAGGAGTCAATCAAGGATTTCTATGGAAATATTCCTTCTCTCTCTTATTCCATGATTGATCTCATTTAACTAAATCACCTAATATCATGTACCTAAGTCGTGAAGTTCTAATGCAAAGCTTTCTTAAAGGCCCAGTTAGAATCAGCCACCTGGAGTATCTATAGCATGTTCGAATGTGGCCTTTAATTCTACTTAGCACTTCATTCATTCTACTTTGTGTTGGAGTGAGTTGTTCATGTATTTCCTCACCCTGCTACATAATATGTCTTTTTGAAAGTGGACTATCTTACTCAGTTTTCTATTTTCCTTCTCTACTTCCTAATATAATACCCAACATATGAAAAAGCTTAACAAATATTTATGAAATACGTGCAAACTAATAAAAACCTAATCTTACTGAGTCCTTGCCACAGACTAGGAGTACTTCTTGACGCTCTGTATGTGTTATCACACTTACCCTGGTTCTACAGCGTGGGTACCACTATTATCATCACTTCACCAATGAGGGAACTGAGGCCCAGAGAATTTCAATAACTCTATGAAGGTCATGTACCAATTAGAAAGCCTGTACTCTTAGTCATTATACTGTAGTGTCTTTTAACTAAAAGAATAAATCATCAATGATTAATCCAAATGGATGGAAATGTAAGTGGATATCATCAGCTCTATTTTCAGGAGCTCCAGTGATGGTGTTTGGTGAGAGATTTGACTGACATGCATAATAAGAATTGTGACCTAATTCCCCATTTGGTTGCTTGTTAATGCAGTCGATGTTTAAATCATCATCCTCTCTATAATTCCCTATATGTCTTAGAGATAAAGTGACTCACTGGGAGCTCAGTTTTCATCTTTTTATGATGCTCCCTAATAATAGTCAAGAGAAATATAAAGGATAGTTGTGACAAATCAGGGGGTGGCAGCTGGTGGATAGGCTGTTATGACATGGGTGGCTCACTCACCACAATCACAACAACAGAGCTCTTTTAAGATACCCAGGAAACACCGTAAGAAGAGCTCGTGGACTTGGAAACATTGAATATCACATCCAAGTGCCCAAGCATTCACATGGATCATGTGACTTGCAATGGGGAGTTTGGCACAGGTGTTCACATGTACATACCATCTCCTGACACTTACCAGAAAATCCAACCCAGGAATTGTTAGCTACATCTGTAATGTCTGTCAAACATCTTGTATGTGTAAGAAATTTCATCATATTAAAATATGCTTTTTTTTCACGATTATTGAGAAAGAAAACTGGCTGATTTTTCTCACGTAGCAGCAGAAGAGCAGCGTCTGGGATTTACTGCGACTGGGCGGGGCCTGTGTGTGTCTGTGTGTTTGCGGGGGGGTATCTGGTACATCATTCTCAAGTATTGCTATCTCTCGGTCGCACACTTGTGGGTATAGATCTTTAAGTTAGAAGAAATCAGGTAAGGTCTGCATGTTCTCAGTATACTTGGCTACCAGGAGGACCTCCAAGTTGGTACCTACTTTGTTGACTTCACTCAGGGCCATCATAAGCCCTGTGACTAGGGACTGTGAAATTTTCTATGAAATCACTACTTCTGGGAGAGTTGCATGACTGAATTTTTGTCCTCTGCTCCTCACCTTGACTGGGGGCCTTTGTGCAGTGCACAGAGTGCACAACTGTATGTGGTGATCCTGGCTATGACTATACTGGTCCGTGTTTGTGCTTTAGATTAACATATATATTAGGCAGTACCCTTTCAGTTGAAACCAAATGTGAACTAGCTTTGGTCTAAAGGCAGGATAATTAGAAAACGTTCTAACTGAGGATGGGGTAGCAGTGTGGTAGGGACAAGAAAACTCCAGTTTTCTGTATGTGTTGTCTTGTTTATTATTATAGACTGGTTTGTTTCCACAGGGTGGAGACTGAGGCTGCCCATAACTCTAAAACCATATGGTTCCATTTTATGAAAGAACACATAATGCACTCTCTCTCTCTAATCCCAAGTTTAACAGTCCTAGGGACAAGTTCTGAGTGTCTCCATTTGCAGTAAGTGCACATCTCTGGATTCACAATTTGGCTGGTGGATTAAATACTGTCATAGGTCCATTGTGGCGAGGGAGATTGGATCTGCAGAAATTTGGAAACTCCCATTCAAAATTCATGCTTAGAGGGAGAGGAAAGAAATATTTCCTCAGTCATGAGGTGGTAAAAGTTGGTCCCCAATTCTGGATGATAAAAACAATAGATGCCCATTTCACAGGTCCTTAAATTCAAACTTGTTCATGTCCCATTTCTGAAGGTGTGTAAAACAGTCTTACACTAATAGCTTATAAGAGTCTACAGCAAATAATTAAAATGCCACTAGAATTAGCAAAACATCGTCATGTAGGAAAGCTACGGAAGAAGCTAAGTTAGTAAACTCACTAGTAAGCCTGGAATCAGAGTCAGGGGAGTCAGCTCTGTGATTGCCATGTTTAGTAACTTAAGCCCAATGCAGGCTTCTATGTCTGTTTCCACAATAGGAAGGTGCCTTCCAGAGGGAATGGGTACTTTTTTCAGGGTTATCTTACCTTACACAAATCTACCAGCATGTTGGGTATTCGAAAATTGCACCTCTTGGGAGTGATGGAAACATTAGCTATCTTGATTGTGGGGTTGGTTTCACTGGTGTATACATCTACCAAAATTCATCAAACTGTACATTTGAAATATGCGTAGTTTGCTATACAGGAACCACACCACAATAAAGGTGTTAAAAAAAAACCTACCATCATGTGTCTACCAGAGTTTCCACCATCTGTGCTTTCTCTGGGGTTGGATACATAAACCCTAGTGATTTTAAAAGTTCAAGTACTGATTCTCATTTACTACCTGTGTGAACCTTAAGCAAGTGAATTATTTAATGGCCCCAAGCCTCTGTCCTCTCATCAGTAAAGAAGAACCATGATAATATTTTCCTCAATAGGGTTTTGTTAGAATTAAATAAAATAATCATGGCGAGTGCCTTCCAAAGTGTCTGACATACAGGATGCATTGATTTGAAAATTTTCTAATTTGTTGCTGTAGTTCCTATAGACATTGCACTATTACTCTTGACCGCCAGTTTTGCTTCTCTAAGATGACTGCATAACTCTGCTTTGATATATTTTTGCACTGATTATATAGTTTAACTCTCAAGTGGCAACTTCATTTCCATCTTTTCCATTTCCTTAGGGGACACTACCTTGTTGCCCCAGGTAGTAACTGCAATTTTATATACTTTTTAGAAAAGTCACAGATGGATGTTGAAATTTCAGCCTCTAAAATTTAAAGATAATTTGTCACTAAAGATACTTGGAAGGAATCATTGCACAGATATTTCTCGCAAAGACTCCTTCCTGTCCAGCAGAGATGGCCTTGCATCTGCAGGGTGAAAAAGTTGGACAGAAGAGAGGTCTCCCAGCATTAATTTGGGACCATTTTTGATTCTGGTATAGTGGCAAGGGAATTATGTAGAGAAAGAAATATTCTTTCTATTCCATGAAATTCAAATGGAAGCAAGCCTTAAACTTCCCCTCCCTTGCCAAAAAAAAAAAAAAAGGTAATTCACAGGGTTGGCTGGATGAAAAGGCTTGAAACACTTTAATTATTGGTAAGATAAACTAGAGTAAGAGTGATCCTGGTATCAGACAGAAAACACTTTAAAGAGTAAGTTTGAAAGCAAGTATTACATGGTGGCTTGGTTGAAAATGCAGGCAGCTGTAGACAGAAGTGAGGGGGAAAGTTGAAGAGACTTATTTTTATCAAGAAAACCAATTATGGAAACTCCAGGTATTTTCTTCAAGGAGGAGCTCTTACCAGTTCAGTCTTTGCTCTGTCCCCTATTTTATGTGAACAGCAACTGCCAGGCCAGATGTGATTTAGTCAAGATGGAAAAGACTTTCAATAAACACGAATAAGGACTGACTTAGGTGAGCTGCTGGCAACATTCAAAGCTGTGAAGACTGTTAAGGATGCAGATGCCAAGGCTGAGAAATAA
This sequence comes from Camelus bactrianus, assembly GCF_048773025.1. Taxonomy (NCBI): domain Eukaryota; kingdom Metazoa; phylum Chordata; class Mammalia; order Artiodactyla; family Camelidae; genus Camelus; species Camelus bactrianus. The sequence continues at coordinate 27,435,545 of NC_133548.1, forward strand.
ACGTGTAACCACCATGAAAAAACTCTTCATCATTATAACACAAATCAGTCTTTATTAATTAAGTTGAAAGGGAATGTATTTTCTTACACTATCCTGAGGTATGAATTTTCATTTTCAAGGGGTCCCTTGGCTTTTCTTCTTGCTTTTCCCTTTTGTGTTGGAGGTTTGGCATTCCAAGGCATTCAGACTTGATACTAACAACGAAATTTGTGCTGGATCTTTTTCATTTGTCCCTTCAGACTCACTGCCTGTTCTTTTCTATCCTGCTCTGTGTCTGTGCTGGGAGGCTGATCTGCATGGACTGCAGCCACAGTCTCTCTTGCCCATGGGTTTCTACTTGGACTCAGCAGAAAACTGACTGGCAAGAAAAGGGAACTCGGGGACTTTTCCTCTCAGCTTGCTGCCTGCTAGGATTGATAGTTTTTGTGACTCTCCACTGCAGGTCTCAGCTCCTAGTGGATGGAGTGGTCTCCTTTCCTATCCACAGAGGCCCATGCCTGGACAGAGTTCCATTAATGCCTTTTCCATACACGTAGCTGAGAAATTCTAGGTACTGCTAGACATGAGTAAGGGGAAATGGATATTGGAGTGGCACCTAATAAATTTCCTAGATGAAAACCAAAATTCCAAGTTTGAATGAGGAAATTAATCTCAGAGAGGCTCAGAAAGTACACTGGGTAATAGAGAAAGTTGTGAACTAGAATTCAAGCTCGCATTTCAAAGGCTGCATTTCTCCAAAAGTGTGAAGCCTTGGTTTGAATTTCAGTGTTCTTTCCATCACTCTTGGATTCCAAGGACTTGTTTTTATTTGGAAGGTAGTGCAGCATTCAGGTTAAGAGTCCTGGAGCCAGAGTAGCTGGGTTCAAATACCAGGTAACCCCTTACTGGTTCTATGGCTTTGGGCTAAGTCACTTAACTCTTAGTCCTTGAATTTCTTCATTTGTAAAATGTGAATGAAAATAGTGTCTATGTTATAATGTTGTTGTAAGGATTAAATGAGATAGTCTAATTCCTTAGAACAATGCCTGATAGATAAGTATTAAGCATTAATTTTATCATTAATATCATAAGCATTGCCACCGTGATTAATTCTCAAGGTTTTTGTGAGTGTTAAATGGTCTAGTGAAGGTTGTGAGAGATGGTTGCAGTCAAGATTTATGATGAATTTCCAGCTATGAGATATGGAATAAGAGAGGAGGAAAAAAAAATCAAAGATGACTCCAAAATTTTTGTTTGAGTAATCAGAAGAAAGAAGTTGTCATAAACTGAGATGTAGAGACATTTGATTTGAATGAAAACTCTGTAAGAGAAAACAGTTTATCCTCTTTTTATGCATGAGAAAGCTGAAGCTCAGGTGGGTCAGGCAACTTGTCCAAGTTCATCTAGTCAAGAAAAGGTAGAGTCGAAATTCCACCCCAGATCTCTCTGATGTTGCAGACTGTCCTATAGATTTCAGTTTTAGGTGCTAAGGAAGAGTCAGAAGTTTTTCTGGTAGTTTCTTAGTTCACTCCAAATCTGAATATTAGGGCTCTCATTCTCTAAATTTCTAAGTGAATTCATTTACTCTAATTTGTTTCTCACAGCTATCATGTAAAAGAAATTTCATTTTTCCCTCCCCTCTTTCACTCTCATTTCACAAATGAAAAAACTGAAACTAAAGAAGGGGAAGTGACACCATCTGAGTCATACAATCAATTTATAATTGAGCTGGATCTTGAATTCAGGTTTTCTGATTTTAAGCCCCATTGTGTATTTCTAATTTGAGAGGGCAAAAGCAATATGGTTTGGCCAGAAGTAAAATTAGCCTCAATAGGTTGAGAAGTATGGGGTGTTTATTACATCCTGCATTAAGATGGAAAGAAGTGCCAAATGGGACCTTGTAAGGTTCTGGAGTTCTAGTGTTAAGCTTCCAAATGAAGTAACGACCACACTGATGGGGTCAGGGTGACGTCATACTGGAACACATGCAAAAATAAATATGCTAGAAACCTCTAAGATTGACATAACATCCTGCAGGAACTCAGGTAAATATCACCATTAATACAGAAATTAAAGCCAAATTAGAGACTAGAGGCATAATCTCTAATTGAGATGATATCATTTAGCACATACCTCAACTTTTAAAGCACTCTTTTTATTATGAGAGGAGATACTCAGTAAGGAGATAACATTTTTATTTCAGAGCAAGACTAACACATTTAAATTAATTACTTTTTCCTCTTACTCTTCGTCATTTTGCAAGAATTTAAAAAAAAATTACATGCCAATGTGAAAGGAAAACAGGAGAAAGACCATTAACACATGCACTCATTAATTACCCATGAGTTTCATAATATTTATCAGACATCTATTATATATCAGACTCTCTACTAGGTGTTGGAGATCTAAAGATCTCGAAAGCAAAGCAATTGGCTCTCAAGGAACTCCCAGTGTCAGAAATGTCAAAAAGTATTGCAGTGAAGTCTAATGTTACATTGGTGACAAGAAGTAGAAAGAGAGTAATTATTTGGGTGGGTCCAAGAGACTTAAGAAAGAAGAAGAAGAAGGGATTGTGTCTTGCAAATAAGTAGAAATTGACCTTGCATATAAAGTGGAAGTAGAGAATGACAGTGGATAGGATTCCACAAGGGAATGTTATGAGCGAAGTACAGAGGTTTAAAATCTTGGGGGAAATGAAAGGATTGTAAATATGTCAGTATGGCTGTATTGGGTGGAATGGAAGGGAAGGGATGAGGCTAAACAGCAGTCAGGGTCTACATCCTATGGAATCTTGAATTCCATCTTTAGAGTTTTGACTTTACATAATAAACAGAGAAGAACCTTGGAAAATATATGAAGTAGGGGAGGAGCTAGAACAAAACAGTAGAGTATGAGCTATTCTGATCTCTCAAGATATGTGTATAGTCTGTTTAGGTTTAGGTTTTGCTGCAGTAACAAAGGACTCCCAAATCTCAGTGCCTTCCTAAAAGAGATTTTATTTCTCACTAACACTGCACGTGAACTGTGGCTCTGCTCTACATCTCTTCACACCAGGATTTAGGCCAAAAGTGCAGTCCCTATCTGGGCTCTTGGCACTGGAAAAACAATAGTAGAAAATATAGTAGTGACATTTATTGCTTTCTGTTTCAATTTTATTGGTGCAAGCAAGTCACATGGCCAAGGCTGATGCCAATGGGCTAGGGACATGCCATCCTATCACAGGAAGAAGAAGCATAAATAACTAGGACCAGTCATATTTATGACAGCATTGGGTATAATGTCTAATTATTTCTCTTTGTTTCTGTTTTTAACCCAGAAGACAATTGCGTGTATGTGTGTGTGTGTGTGTGTGCGTACATGCATGTATAGGTGTTTCTATCACGTATTATGGTGCTGGCGGTGATCGTGTCTGTGTCTTCAACACGTTCTTTCTCTGTAACAGTGATATATATCTAGCACAACACTCAGCACACTGACATACTCAGAAAGTTGACTGATTGCTTGATTTACTGCTATTATAGATAGAGAAGTAAGATAAAGCTGAAGGATTTTTGTTCTTATGATTCCTCCCTCAAAATATTTTGATTGTAAACTCTATTTTCTTTTTCCAAAACAACTGAAAACCACTAGGCAAGTGACTTAACTCTTTATACAATAGCCAGGAGACTTACTCTGTTGCCCAGAAACTATCCCCTTGCAATCACTAGCCCAACTGCATACCAAAACTTCTGGCTGCACACAGTTCCCTTCCTCCTTCTCTTTTGTGGTCAATTATACAACATATTACTCAAGAAGTTGCAAACCAAAATGAAAGAGAAAGATAACAACACAGAGAAAATAAGTTATTTTCTGCTTGAGAGAACTGTGAGCCTGTGGATTTGGAAATCTCAGAAGGGAAGTCAGAGGCTGGTATTTGTTACCACGGAACCTAATGTTCATTTTGGAGAAGAGAAAGAGCAGGATGAGGCTATTAATCTTTCCTTTACTGTTGTGCCTCTCCCAAGCCCCTAGATATATGGGCCGTCTTTTTAGAGAAATGGGTTAGTGTTTGGGCTTTGCAAATGCAAAGAACTAGGGAAAGGGACTTGTTTTGGGCAACTTCATGGTAGTTTCCTGCAAGCAGAGTAGGTGACCCCAGGAGAAGCAGGATTGAATGTCACTTGAAGCCATTCATAACCCTGTTATAGGATCGTGTCAGTCATTTTCATCCCAACTCGGTTTCATATTTCCTGCATTCCACCTTACTTGATGTCATTGGGTGATGTGCATTTTGGATACTAATTTCTTTTTCAGAGTATTTGCCTATTCACAGAGCTTACTTGAAGGCATGTTTAAAGTCCTTGGGTATTAGTAGATATACTCCTCATCTAGATTTATTGAGTACCGTCTTGTTCCCAGGTCTGTGTGCATTGAGAAGGATACAGTGATAAATAAAACAGAGCACTTCCACTTATGGTGCATCTGTTCCAGTATTTGTTAACATAACTCACTCAACAGTATGTATTGTCGACTATATGCTAGACAGCGTGCTATGTGAGCAGAGATGAATGAAGTTCTTGACCTCCAGGAGCCTATATATATTCTTCATGGAAGAGAAATGTTATCTACAGAATTAGTGTTGTCAATGATAAACAACTGCATTTTTCAGTTGTTTGACACATATTGATGAACACTTCTAAATCTCAAAGAACAGTGGCAGGAGGTAGATGCAAAGGATAAGGTATGATCCTTGCCACTTGTGAGGCTTATAGTCCTGATTGAAATTAGTCAAAATATTTTAAAGGTAGTATGTGATATGTTCCATCACAGAGATAATAATACTAATAATAGCAGTAACAATAGTAGGTAACCATGTGCTAGACACTCTTCTAAGAGCATTGAATGTTTGAATGCCTTTACTAATACAATAACTATGCAAGATAAATGTTATCTCCATTTTGTAGTTGAGATAACTGATGATATCTCAGATAACTGATAGGTTAATACCACATGGCTGGTAGGAAGTAGGTCCAGATTTTCAACTCTGTGAATAAGGCTTCAGGATGTGGATCCTTAAGTAACCCAGAAATAAGTAGAAATTGTGTTTTGTAGGAATAAATAGGAACTTTATAGGAATAAATAAAACAGGTTGCTTAAGGGAGCATAGAAATCTGGGTGATTTCAGACTGAAGGGATCAGAGATGCCTAGTGGGGTAGATGTGATGTGAAGCAGGCTTTTTAAAGTGGGAGCTGCCTTTAAACTGTGACATCAGACAGATTACTAAGGTAATCTCCTGAGCATATTCCCGAGTGTCATTTAAAAAGTCCTTCGTACCTATCTTCACGAGTAGGAAGCTCTAATTAAATTTGCAGAATGTTTTGCAGGAACATCTGAGAGCAAAATATGAATAGTCCTAATTCCAGAAGGTTTTCTGTGACGAGCCTCAGAGTGTGAAGAGACTTCACTATAGAGAGAAGATGTGATTCCAGGTTTGCCAAATTTAGAAATCACATGAGCTGCTGGATGTAGAACAAGTTCTGACTCCTCTTTGGTCTTTCATGCTGCATTCTATTAGAGCGATGTGAGCTGACCTTGTCTTCTCCCGAACCTCTTTCTCCTCCTTTTCTTTTTTTTTTTCTCCTTCCCCTTCTTCCTTCTCCTTTTTTTTTTTCTGTCTCTTCTCTTCTAAATGCATCTTGAACATGAAATCACATATAAAACAACATGAGCTCTTTGCCATACATTGTTAATCAGGAATGGATCAGGATCTGATTTCTGGATCTCATTGCCCAAGATATGAGCATGACTTTAAAAATAAAGTTAGAATACACATATCACTTCATAGAACCCACAGTATTTTGGCCAAAGATTATATTCCTGCTGGATTTGGTTAGAACTTTATGTTCAGCTAAATAGGCCGCACGTTTCTGTTAAATTACACTTAATGTCATCAATTTCCTTGAAAGTTCCAGAGAATAAAAATAACCCTTGAATTGTGATGCATTTGCATGACTACACTGCATAACATTTTCCTGGATTACGCAGCACCATACTTGGTATTTATGTAAGCAGTATTGAGAGTACACTTTTTCTTCCCCCCAGAATTTTAATTTGCTCAACAGCATTGGCCTGCCTACTTTGGGAAAACTTGCGAGAGGAACATATGAACTTTAGGCGCAAATAAACTAGCGAGTTTTAAAACAACACTTGGCTTTAAAGCAACTGTATAAAGGAACAATTTTGTATACCATGAGACAGTCATAGAATGATTCAATTTCCTAGGCATTATTTTTTGACATTCAACTTTTCGGTATCCTACCTTTCATATGAAATGAAGAGCATGTATTCATAGAACAGATTTCTACCTTAAATTGTTTTAAAAATAATTATGTGATGTTCCAGGCTTCAGGGTAAAATATAGGTAGACAAGAGTTTTCATGCCACTCTGTGTTTCAAATGTAATTTATATGGGTAAGGATGCAATACATATAAATGGAAAAGTTTAATCAGAACCATGGACACAAAAATCTAACACTGATATAGATTACTGTGGTGTTTATTCCAGGAAAGGGGAATTTAGTCTTCAAAATAGGATGTGTCTTCCCAAACCAATAATTAACTTGGAAAAAATAGTTGAGGAGGATTTTCTGAGTCACTGGGATATGGTCTCCGAGTCATTTTCCTAATTAGTTGGGGGCATCCATCAGCACATTTTGCTAAGTTAAATGATATGGTGCAGGGTTAGGAGTTTGACGAGTCACTCTATTACATTTCAATGGGAACATTTTAACAAAACAAACCTTTAAAAAAATAGCATTTTAAGAAGTGGGTGAAACAAATAACCATTCAAAAGTTCCATAGCCTGCCTTATTGGAGAAAAAGGACAAATGTCTACCTTCTGAATTATTGTTTGACATTTTGGCTTCCAATACATGCAGTCACTTCAAAATGGATATTTATTTTATCAGTCCACGGAGAAGCAAGATGACAGCTATGGAACGTGTGTAACCACATGGTACCTCTCAATCTCTCATCTACTGTTCTACTAAACTGCCCGATTACACGGTGCTTCTGATTTTTTTCCCCACAAACCCTCAAAGCGGTGGCACTACAGACAAGCAAATACAGAGAGTGGCAGTGAACGAAGATTTGGTTTCTAAGGGTAGTTTCTCAGGCATATTACTCAAGGATGTTTCATCAGAGGTGACTCCAGAAGCCTGGTGACAATAGAGAGTAATTGCTAAGGGGGCAGGCTATCGGGTCAGACAGACTTGAGGTTCAACTCCTCTTTCTTCTACTTATTATTGATATGAACTTGGGGAAGTTTTCTTTTTCATGCTTGCCTTTCTATAATTATGCCGTGGAGATAAATAATACAGCAGAGAATTTCTTTGCGGTTTCAATTACGTAAGTACGAAGCTACTATTAACATTACCATTATCACTTTTGCTTTCTTTCAGAATTTCACTTGTATACAACTGCTCCTCTGAGAGCTCCACAAACAAGTCCAAATCATTATTACGAGTTATTAATGGACAACCACATATTCCTCGATTTGCTCTTAGCTGACCGAGAGAATATTTATGCTATAACAGGCATTTCTTGCTGTAGTTATGTGCCACAAGGCCAATAAATAAGCTTGTAATTAAACTAAGAAAAACAGTAAGTCACTTGGCTCTCTTTACAAGAGACCCAGCTGGATTCACTGCTTGGGGTTCGTAGTCTAGGCTCCTGGTTTCAAGGCTTGTTTCTGATAACTGGCTTGTGTTGCACTTGGCTGGTGCAGCCTGTAAAGCCATTGACACATCAGAGGCTTGAACTATTCCTCCTGCAACAGGAGGAGCAGGAAAGACTAACCCTGGTCCAACTATAGCCCACATTGTCTAAACAGCTTCCTGCTCAGCAAAATCTTGGCCGTGGTAGAAATGTGGGTATTATGGGCAAATGTCCTGTAGTTTAGCTTCATCTGCTCTTCGTTAGAAGGGGAGGAGTCAGAAAGAGAGAAGCAGCCCCTGACCTGTAGGAGCTGACCCGGTACTGTCAGCTGGGACTCAGTGTTGCTGCAGGCTGGCGTGGTGCCCCCTGCCAGCTAGGCTTGGTGTTCTGTTGAACAGAAACAATTTCTCAGAACATCAACGTCAGACAAAGCCACTCTGTTATCTTTATGATTCAAGACAAAAACAAGTCCTCTCTGTAACTGTGTCTGCATGAAAACAAAAAACTACATTGTACAAGCCACAAAAATGACCAAACATTTCCACATCCTGGCCAATACGAGTGACTGCTGCTTCTTTATTCAATAGTTTTAAGTCTCAGTCTAGTCTTCCTCCTTCTAAATAAGATTTGTTAAGATGCCCAGTCACAGAATTTCCCCAGCTTCCTGTTGCATGCAGCCCCAAACAAAGTCCCGCCTCCTTACACTCTCCCTCAAATCACCTAAATCTGTGTTTTCAGACACCCTTTTACTGAGATGCTCCATCATCCCTCACGGTGTGTGTTCTTCCTCCTTTCAACAAGTTGCAGTAAACCCAAGTTGGTAAACTCTAGGTCCATTCCCAGTGGTCTTTGGCTGGAAGATATTGACAAAGCTGAACAAATGAACTTTCTATGTGCTATTGAAATACAGATGTGAATCAGGTGAATTGCTGTAAATGTTTCTTAAAAATCAGATGGAGCAACAACTTTACTCTCATGAACCTCTAAACAAAGTTAATCTCTTTTGATCTATTGATACCAACATGGATTAGCTTATGGTGGGAGGGAAGAATGACAAAGATTTTTCCATGATGGATCTGGGCTCCTTTGAGAGCAGTCTGCCTTGTGTAGTCTTCAGGGCAAATCTTTTATAAAGACAAAACGAACAAGTAAACAAACAAAAAAAATCCTTGAATCCTACACCCAATTTGTAAAACTTTTCCTTCTAGAGCAGTAAAACTTTGATTACCTAGATTTTGACTTGATAAGGTATTGTTAGGGCTGGGGAGGCTAGAGAGGAGTTCTGGTTTATTGGATGTTCTGATTCACTTAATATTTTTTCAATAATTATGTGCTGGAATAAAACAGCATTAACTAGGAAGAAAGACATCAAGGGAAAAAGGAAGACTAAGGAGAGAAAGATGATACAGATTGCTTGGCAATATTTTAGGAAACAGAGGAACATTATACACCCTGGAGGGTGTCTGTGACTGGCTAGAAGCAAAAAAGCTCTCAGAGAGATGCAGAACCAGGTGTATAGCATGCTGCCATTTGGGAGAAAAGCAGTGATAGCGATATGTACTAATGTGTAAATTCATGGAGTATTCGGGTAAGAATGTGTAAGACACTGATAACAGTGGCTGCCTCCAGGCAAAAGAAGTGGGTGGTTGGTTCAGAGAGAGGAAAGGAGATTTATTTATTTATTTGAATATATATATATATATATATTTATTAGTTTTAATATATATATACACACACACAAAACATGCATAGATATGTATATGTATATATAAGAAATGTAAGTTAAAATATATGTAAGAAATGTTTAACACACACAATGCCTTATTTACTAAAAATAAATAATATTTTAATATAAAACTAATAAATCACAGGAAGAGAATATATAGAGTAATGCCTGATCTTGAGATATAACAGACTCTTTTTAACAAAGTGGAAAAAAAAAGGACAAATAATAGTTGTGAATTAATACAACTTTAAAGTTCTCTTGATCCTTTTTGGAGTCAGAGTTCATTTTGAACCCTGGCTCCCCGTTTCAGCCAGACGACAGTGTGTTTAAGTGTAAGTGACTTACACTCCCTGAGATGTAGCTTTCTCATCTTAATAGAGTGGTTTGAAAATATTGTGACGATTTCCTGGATTAAAGCAGAAATACACTTAGCCCAGGGAGTGACGTTTAGAAAATGCCTTTCCATTTCTTTTCCTGTTTGGTAATTTTGTTACCCTGCCATCCCCCACCTCCAGCCCCCTCCTCATCCTGGCCCACTTCTTTGGAGTGACTGATAGTAAAACCTTTAACAAAAGAAGACCTGGCAGTGCACCTTGGCAGAGGTGAAAGGTGGTGGTACAGATGGGGTGCAGTCCTGCTGCGCAGGGTGATTGGAGAAGAAAATGGCCAGTAGCAGCTCTGTGAATTTCCCAGGGCTGCCAGAACAAATGACCACATACTTGGTGGCATAAAACAAAAACTTACTCTCTCAGCATGCTGGAGGCTAGAAGTCTGGAAACTGAGGGACCAGAGCATCGCATTCTCTCTGAGGGCTCTACGGAAGAAATCCTTCCTTGCCTCTTCCTAGCTTCTGGGGGTCTCGGGCAATCTTTCGCCTACCTTGGCTTGTAGCTGCATCACTCCAATCTCTGCCTCTGCCATCACATGACCTTCTTCCCTGGGTCTCTGTGGTCCTTTCCACTTTTTGTAAAGACAGTAGTCATTGGATTTAGAGCCCACTCTAAGCCAACGTGACCTCATCTTAACTTGATTACCTCTGCAATAACCTGACTTCCAAATAAGGTCACAGTCACAGGTACTGGAGGTTATGGCTTGAACTACCTTTATTGAGGAAATAATTCCACCCACTACCTCACCTATCTCAGGAAACAGACCTATGGTGGCCTGGCGAGGAGGAGTGCAAACCCAATGGCTGTGTCTAGAGGTCAAAGGCAGGCCCATGGTGAGATGACCTTGGAAGAGAGAAAGCATCAGGCCTGTAGATGGCTGCAAGATAGCTCTTTGAAACTTTCTAAAACATAGGCATTCCCTTTCCCAGTTGAATTCAACGGTATTTTTGTAGCACCTCTGAAAACATTGAATCTCATCTAGAGGAACCTAGCTATAGCTCTGAGAGGGGCAGGGTACTGCAATTTTGCAATATGTTCCCTAAAAGTTGACTTTGAAAGGTGTATCACATTTATACATTTTAATCAACTCATCCCTAAAGAACTATCTCCAGGCTTTAAAAGACTGATGCTGAAATGGTACATAATATAAAATATACTGGGCACCAACCATTCAGAGACTGGAGAAGCAGGCGCATCCTGAGGTCTGCAGAGGCTGGGCCAAAAGTATGTGGAGGCTCCCACCTGCGCCCTTCTCTTATTTTGCTGCCCCATGAAGGGCCTCCCTCATATCCAAGTGTTTGCTCCAGAATTCATGTCCAAACACCATTCAGAGGTACCTAAAAAGGTACCTCTTTGCCATCCTCAGGCTCATTTACCCTTAAGTATGTGCGTTGGCAGTAAAATCTGTTGGAAAAGGACCAGCACAAGCCCTAGAGGTGAGCCTTGGGCCATTCTGGCATGGCATTCTGAGTTTTAGGTGCTCAAAATATGGTCCAGAAGGTGAGGGTGGGCCCAGATCCTGGCGGAGCACATCATCTTCACCCTTGGACTCTGCTGCAGAGGCACGGCAGAGGAGGCCCGGATTAAGGCTCTCCAAAGTGTGGGGTGGTAGGGTAGAGTCTTGATTGTCCAGGTCTGTGGGACTAATGCTCAGTAGTTTGGTCTGTACGTCAATACCTTAATCCTCTTGGCTGGGCACAGGGAAAATCTTCATCAATGCCTATGTTTTTGTTTCTAAGATTGTGGCCATCATGGTGATAACACTCTACACTCACTTTTACCTTGAATCCTTTCATTGCTTGGTTTGGCTTTTAAACTATTTTAGACACTTAAAAATAAGATCTCTCATCTTTATTTGATATCTAGTGCTTCTCTAGTTTTGACAAGTGGTCAAATACTTGGTGCCAGGCGGTTGATCGGGGTTAATGAGAAAGTAAGACAGAACTCCGAGGAAAGGAATGGGACCTCTGAAAAGTATACCAAGAGTTGTCTCATTGCTGCCTCTCTGAACCATGGCTTGAATTTTCTTATGTTGTGAGGGTTTGTATTCTGAGGGTGGGAAACTGAATTAACGGAGGGACTAGAAACATACTGTTACAGGGCATAAGCAGTTTGGGGAATTGACTCCCTTGAGTTGGTTCTAAGATATTGTACTTGATGATCCAGGGATAGGGTGGACATCCTGGAGACATCCCTAGTGAGTTTCAGTAAACCAGACTGATCTATCTGTTGTCCCAGGAAATCCAAGAAAGCTATAATGCCATAGAGGTGGAAAAATTTTTATATAAAAAGATATTCCCTATAGAATTACTTACAGTAGTAAAAATTAGAAACAAATATTTAGCCAATTTTTAAGCAGTGTGATGCATATATTCAAAACTTGTCTACAGATATTAAAAACTCATGTTGTAGTACAATATTTAGTAACATGAAATATTTTCGTGGCTGTATGAAATAAAGTAGGCTGTTATGAAACAGCATGTCTAATGGGATTTAAATTTGAAGAAGAGAGGATTATTTACATGTACTCATGTGAAAAAACCTACCCAGGTATATTCCAAAGCATTAACAGTGTTGATCCTTAAGTGATAGTTTTACTTTCTTCCTTTATTTTTTTTCTGAATTTTGCACATTGTCTCCAATGGATACATTACATTTTACCAATCAAAACTAAAAATGGCACACAAAAACATCAACCTATCTTAGAAAAAGAACAATGATTGATTTATGGCTTAGTATAAAGTTGAAATCAGGACAGGTATGACCTGTGAAATGCACCTTCTCCTTGCCTTGCTTCTGTATTCATAGTGACATTTAAGGCTGTCTCTCTTATGTATCTGCAGAGAACATTATTTATGTAAAGAGGTGTCAATGTCTTTTACAAGGAGATGCTAATATTTAAGGCCATCAGAAATACTAATGATGATGGCTGTAATAATAATAACTGCACACATTTACATAGCATTTGACAGTAACGTCTTCGCAGTTGTCTATGGAAGGACAGTTCTGCTTAAGTAAATTTTCTTATTAAGCAGGAGAGAGAAAAGTATAAATACATGAGGTCAACTTAACCATTTATTATAAGATAATAATTTTAAAAAAGAAAAAAGAAAACATAATTTTTATCCCTCAAATAGAAATATAAAACTGTCTCAATCAAAGCTTCCTTGTAAGTTGCTTATAAGTGACAGATTTAAGCTCTGCCCAATGGAAATTACTCTGCCGTTACTACTTACCATGACTCCATACAGTTAATTTTGGATCTAGCCCTTTCCATACACCTATTTTTCCACCAAGAAAGGCTTAATACATTTTCTAAAAGCATGAGAAAGCACAGTCAAATGCACAAAATGGCCCCTTCTAGCCTACTCTCCCAACCCACTGCTCCCCAAATATTTCACTAGCCACATTTTAAGTGCAGGATGAGGCAGGTTTGGGAAAATAGAAAGAAAACTTTTAAAGAATGATTGACAGTTATTGAGCATGCCTTTGCTCATCACTAAGGTGCAAAAAAAAATTATTCCTTTTTCTTCTTCTTTTTTGTGGCTTGTACATGTTTATTCTTACTAGAACAGTAGGAATTCCTGTTCTTATAAATACATAGTTTAGCCTAAACTTGAAAGTAAGAGAAGGATGAGAATTGAGCCAGTTTTGGGAATTAGCTTCAGAGAGGTCACTATGAGGCTGTGTACGTAGTTAGAACAGATTTTGTCCTGCATCTCCAGCTGATCGAAAGAGAGGCCATCCAGAAATTCTGTTAACTATTTGGAGTAAACTATGGCTAGGAGATCATGAACATTAGCAAAGAGCACAGACTTTGAGTTCAGGAAGACCTCGTTTAAAATTCTGTCGCTTCTCTTTCTGCGGTTCACTTTCCTTACTTGTAAAAATAGGATGATTCTACCTATGTTCCAATGTTGTTGCAAGGATTAAATAAACTAACGCGTGCAAAGTGCTTAGCACACTACCTGATGCGTGATTAACATCCAGTAAATAGGAGCCACGCAGGAGTATCATGTTGTACCGATGGTATCATGTCCATAGTGACACCAAATATATACTTTGCTGAAGTTCTTCTGAATTGATTGGAGGGAATAAAGGAGACTCATAGAAAAATCTTAGCCATGTTTTAAATTAAAAATAGCATGTGATAATTTAGGAGAGCCCTTATCTTTTCATATACAGAGAAGTTTCCAACTGGACTTTGTGCATATAAGGCAAAAAGAATATTTTCTAATAATAGGTTTATTAAGAATTAGAAATGTGTGCTTGCCTAAAAGAAAAGGTAATGAAATATGTAAAGTACATTCAGTAAACTTTAAATTTCAAAACTTCTGATTTGAATTCAGTGCCCATTTACACTGATTAGCACTAAATTTTTAAGGCTGACCTCAAACCTCTATCATAAAATAATTTTTTTCAAACGTTGGCTTTATTTCAGAACAATTTTGAGCTTATGTTTTTAAAATAGTTCGGCATTTTGTTTTTTCTTGTCTCTCACAAAATTATGTTATTTGCTTGGGGCTACGGCTATGTCCGATACATCTTTTCATTTCCCCAGATGCTTAGTAGAGTATTCCACACATTACATCTTCAGTATACCCATGTGCATATACACATATATAAAATGATGCCACTATTAACTGTCTTTTATTGTGCATTTGCTACTTACTGGGCCCTGGGATAATAAATTCACATTCATTATTGTATTTAATTCTCTGAGCAACACTGAAAAGTTTGTGTTGCTATTCACATTTTACAGAAGAAAAAGATAACAGAGGCTTGGAGAGATTAAATAAAGCCATATTCTAAGATTAAAACAGTAAGTGGAGACCGACCCAAATCTGTCTGTTCCTAAAGTCTTTGCTTTTAACAACAGTGTTACATTGGTTGAATGAGGTATGGGCTTTTGGATGCTGAAATCTTAGGGTGTAATTTTTTTTAAAAAGTTCTCATATCTTAGAATTAAGATTTGTTTAATGAGCCATTAAGTCTATTAGTTCCAAAGGCACCCCCACCCTAGTAGTTCTCATATATACTTATTCGGAGGGAATTATCTGTATTAAAAAAAAATTAAGGTTTGACAAGAGAAAAATCTTTACCAGGGCTCTCTCACAGTTCAAAAAGTAATTGAATGTAAATTTAATAGTAAAAAAATGAGTTCAGTCCTTATGACCAATTTCAGTAACTCTGTTGTAAAAGAAGAGAAGAAGATCAATTAGAAAAACTGCTTCACTCCCAAAATTTATGTGGAACCACAAAAGACCCTGGATAGCCAAAGAAATCCTGAGAAAGAAGAGCAAAGCAGGAGGCATCACACTCCCTGGTTTCAAGCTGTACTATGAAGTGGTAGTAATCAATACAGTATGGTACTGGTATAAAAACACGCAAATAGACCAGTGGAACAGAAGAGAGAGTCCAGAAATATACCCAAGTATATATGGTAAACTATTTGACAAGGGATCCTAAGAACACTTCATGGAGAAAAGACAGTCTCTTCAGTAAATGGTGGTGGGAAAATTGAGTATCCACATGTAAAATAATGAAGCTGGATGCCTATTTTACACCACTCAAAACAATTAACTCAAAATGGATTAAAGACTTAAAGGGAAGACTTCAAACCATGAAACTCCTGGAAGAAAACAGGCATAAATCTCCTTGACATGGGTCTTGGTAATGATTTTGGGGAATGAAACTTGAAGCACATGGAACAAAATCAAGGATAAATGAGTAGGACTACATCAAACTAAAGGCCTTTGCACAGCAAAAGTATCCATCCGGAAAGTGTAAAGACAAACTATGCAATGGGAAAAAATATTTGCAAACCATATATCCAATAAGGGGTTATTACCCAAAATACATAAAGAACTCAATAGCAAAAAGCAAACAAAACAAAATAAAAAATAAACAGAAAACAAACTCAAATAACCCAGTTTTTAAACATGGGAAAAGTACCTGAATAAACATTTCCAAAAGGCCAACAGGTACATGAAAAGATGCTTAACGTCCCTCGTCACAGGAAATGCAAGTTAAAACTACAGTGAGATACCTCCTCATGCCTGTGAGAATGGCTGTCATCCAAAAGACAAGAGATAGATGCTGGCGTGGATGTGGAGAAAAGGGAACCCTTGTGCACCATTAGTGGGACTGTAAATTGGCACACCCACTATGGAAAACAGTATGGAAATCCCTTGGGGATTTAAAACTTGAACTACCATGTAACAGCAATTCCACTTCTGGAAATATACCCAAAGGAAACAGAAACACTAACTTGAAAAGATAACTGCACCCTCATATTCATAGCAGCATAATTTGCAATTGCCAAAACATGGAAATAGACTAAGTGTCCATTGATGGATGAATGGATAAAGAAAGTGTGGTATATATAACGGAATATTATTTAGCCATAAAAGTGAGGAAATCCTACCATTTGTGACAACATGGTTGGAATTGAAGTCATCGTGCTAAGTGAAATAAGTCAGATAGAGAAAGATAAATACCAGGCTCACTTATATGTAGAATTTAAGGAACCAAATAAACAAACAAAACTCATAGGAAAAGAGATCAGATATCTGATTGCCAGAGGTGGAGTGCTGGGGGACAGGGAATTGGAGGAAAGAGGCGGGTGCATGCAGATTTCCAGATGTAAGAAAAATGAGTACTGGGAAAGTAAGGCAGAACATGATGACTACAGTTAACGCTGCTGTATTATATATGAGAAAGCTATTAATGAAGTAAATCCTAAGAGTTCTCATCAAAAGAATTTTTTTTTCTTCTTTCTTTTGCTTTATTATGTTTATATGAAATGAAGGATGCTAGCTAGCTTAATCTCCTGCGATAATCATTCCACAATATATGAAAGTCAAACCGTCATGCTATATGCCTTAAACTTACACAGTGATGTATGTCAATTATTTCTCAATAAAACTGGAGGGGGAAAAAAGGAAAACTTGTTTGTAGTATTTACCTAGATTTCACCTATAACCATAAAGCTGGCTTCTTTGGCACTGGGATATAAAGAACTTCTACAATTACCTAAACATTATGCTTCAGTGGAATTCTCAAATCACTCTAATTCTCCAAAGGGATTAGATCAGAATAGTTTACATATTTTAATATTTTGATTGTCAAATTCTTTGCAGCACTGTTGTTATTTATAGTATAGTCATGGACTGGCACAGGTTAAGGTCTAGCATGAAGTAGGCACTCAACAAATTACAGGTGAAATAAATCGACCTGAAATTACATATTACAGTTGGTTGTTTGTTTATCTATCCTATATTATTTTTGTTTAAATAAAGCTGAAAATAGAACACAACAACACACACAAATAAAGTGAGAGAGTATGAGTCAAGAGTGGAAAAGAAAAATCAGTAAGTGAGACGAACAGTTAAAAAAGATGGGGACACAATTTGAAGCCAGCTGTGAGTTCCTTACACATTCTTGCATCTAAGTGTTTAACAATCAAGGGAAAGACAGAAATATAATCAGTTACATGAATCATAGTGAAAAATTACCAGTCCAGAATGAGCACAAGCAAATATGGTTCTAAGTTCTCTTAAATCCTCACTGAATAGCTACTTAAGTTATAGTAAATAAGACAATGTATTTTCAGACAGCACTTCTTATACCATCTTTCTGTACAGGCTAAGAGCATCACAACCAATGCAAAATAACATAAGAACCATCATGGTCATAATTGGCTATGGAGGATGCAAGGTCCATAAAATACACGTACCATTGCTAATTATTTACGGTGGGTTTTTTTTCTTTTTAAAGTATTTTCCTGTGGAATTTTAGTTACTTGGCATTGTGAACCATGGCATACCTGTTTTTAATTGCCAGAGGATTCAGGTAACATAATCAAGTTCGGCATTAAAAAAACTGTAAACGAAGGATTAGAGGAAAGCAGTTTAATAAATCCCTTTAAAGAGCCTCTGCAGCATTTCTCCCTGCATTGTTTATTTCAGACATTAGATAGGACCTGGAGCCTCCAGGCTGCTTGCCTTTGCATTTTATGGGTCCTTGCATATTTCTGTGAAGATGAGATAAGTTCTATTCTGTGTGCTTTGATGTCATTTCTATCATTCAGTTCTCTTGGAAAGAAGCCAGGGGTATATCACCAACTATGGAAGGAATAATCTTCATTAAATTGCCCTCATCAGGAGGCTTGCATGATAGTATGGTGGAAAGAGCTTGACCTTTGAGATAAGAGACAATTAATACCATTGTATGGCAGCTTTGTAAACTTGGATATGCTTTTAACTTCTCTGAGCCTTAGTTTCCTCATCTATAACATTATGCTGATGATACCAATTGTGATACTTGGTGCTCTTTGGTTGCTAGCAAAAATGAAATTTATTGGAAGAATGAAAATCACAGATGGAGATGTCTATCAACAGATGACTGGATAAAGAAGCGGTGGTATATTTATACAATGGAATACTACTCGGCCATAAAAAAGAATAAAATAATGCCATTTGCAGCAATATGGATGGAACTGGAGACTGTCATTCAAAGTGAAGTAAGCCAGAAAGAGAAAGAAAAATACCATATGATATCACTCATATGTGGAATCTAAAAAGACAAACAAACTTATTTATAAAACAGAAACAGACTCACAGACATAGAAAACAAACTTATGGTACCACAGGCAGAAGGGAGTGGGAAGGGATAAACTGGGAGTTTGAGATTTTCAGATACTAACTAATATATATAAAATAGATAAACAAGTTTATACTGTATAGCACAGAGAACTATATTCAATATCTTGTAGTAACTAATTGGTGAAAAAGAATATGAAAATGAATATATGTATGTTCATGTATGACAGAGGCATTATGCTGTACAACAGAAATTGATACAACATTGTAAACTGACTATATATATATATACACACACAAAAGAAATAGAAAATCATAGATGGGGAAATTCGGAGAGAATTGAACCCATGGAGGGTTTCAAGAGACAGAAATGCTTTTTCCTTAGACACTCCTGCTGTAATGAATGCTCTCCACTGCTTCTCCTTCCATCCTTGAATTATTCTGATCAAGTTTCAAGGTTCCTGGAGAGTCCAACTGGCCTAACATGATAGTTCGACTAGGAGAGCACAGGACACTTTGATTTACAGACTTAAAAAGATCACCCACAATAGATGAGAGGCAATTCCCCAAAGGATGGCTACCACAAGAAGGGGAAATAAATACCAATTAGTCAAAAAAAATGAATAAAAGGAAACATATCTCCACTACATCTACCATGATGGAGTCTAGTGGAGATTAAATGATAAAACAGTTTGAGAGCCCTTTACACATAATAAAGTACCCTGGGATGAAAACTCTGTGAGAGAAGTCACTTTGCTTTATTCGTTGCTGCATCTGAAATGCCTAGAACCTAAGCTTGCAAAAGCAGGTGCTCAGTTAATAGTTGGTGAGTGTGGACTCAGAGTGCGTGTTTCTTTCCTTCTTTATTTCTGCCATCCTGACTCCCTTTACTGATTATGCTTGACAGGAGATGACAGTTTCTGGTAAGGTATGTCTGATAAATGGCATTTAACAGCATATGCTGCTTGTGCTGCATGCTTATCATATGATCTTTAGATTTTCAGTCATTCACTGAGGCCAAAAGGAAACCATTAGCAGGGCATTAGAGGCTGGTGGCATTTCCCTCAACACCTTTAGAAGTGAAAGCATATCCACTTTTCAATCTGAAAAGTCTGGTTCTCTGAGTCAGAGCTCTGTCTACTCTGTCTTACTCACCCTTTCCCCTGATTTTAAAATCCCAGTTTCCTCAGGATAGTTACACAACTCCATGATCATGCCTTATTTATTTTCCTAATCAAAGATTCTGGGTAAAACCAAGTGTCATAAAATGAGCCAGGGCTTGAAGACTGGAACTGCAAGTGAAGCATCTAGAAGTTGTCTCTTAAAGAAGACAGCACCTTTTATAGTCAAGTCATTTTGTCCTGATAAACATTGTGACAAGTTGTCAGTCTCTTAACAGGGCTGGGCAGGCAAGAAGCAGGTCTTTAAAAAAGACTCAAAGGTTACTTTGACATATCCAAATGGGTATTGGAAAAACTAAATCATATTGTCCAAACGGCTTGTGATAAGTGATGCTAATTTACTATGCACAGACAAAAGCGTATACACAGTCTTAGGTGGCCCTTAGTGTGTTGAGGGGCGGCAGGAGAAGATGCAATGAGAAGTATGAGGAATCTAGGTTTTCGAATCTCAGTTCTATTGTAAGAGGTTGTATGACTTTGAGTAGATAACTGTCCTTTCTGAACCTTAGCTTCCTCTCCTAAAAATGGGCATACAACTGCCTGGGTGGTTGTTATAGAGATCCATGTACTGGTGATTATAATTCACCTAGAAACATGACACACATGAAAGATGTTCAGTAATATCAGACCCTCAACCCTGTTGGATGAAGAAATCCATGCTACTCTGAGAGATGTATTACTACAGGTGAAAAGCTCTCCACTAATATTCAAAATGCTTAAGATTGAACTCTGTCTCCATCATGAAGTAGTTGTGTGAGCTTGGAGAAGTCTTTTTTTAAACTTAACTTTAGTCTCAGATACCTTGTACATAAAATAGAGTTTTAATGAGGACCCCCTACAGCATGTGAAGTTGTGAGTGGTCAGTTCTTATTAATGCTGACAGCATTTAGTTTAAGTAAACAACGTATTCCATTATTTTGTACTTATTTTGTGCTAGCCCCAGTGTTAAACTGCTAACATGCATTGTCCCATTAATTTCGTGAGCTGGTAATCACAGTCTCCCATTTGGTATTTGAGGAAACTGGGGCTTAAACAATTTAGGAAGATTTCCTATGTTAGTTTTTTAGGCTGTTGTAACAAACTATCACAAACTGGGTGGTTTAAAACAACAAAAACTTATTCTCTCATGGTTATTGAAGTTAGAAGTCCAAGATCAAGGTGTTGACATGGTCATGCTCTCTCTGAAACCTGCTGGGGAGAATCCTTTTCCTCATCCTGACTTCTGGTGTTGGCAGTCCATCTTTGGCACATGGAATTCCCTCTCTCTGTTTCTGTCTATGATGTCTCTGTTTTCCCTTCTTACAAGGACATCACTCATATTAGATTAAGGTCCATTCTAAAGACCTCATCTTAATTGGACTACATCTGCAAAGATCCTGTTCCCAAATAAGGTCACATTCACGGGTACACAGGATCAGGGCTTCAGCGTATCACTTTGGGGAACAGAATTCAATCCGTAACATTACACAAGGCCAACTATCTAGAAAGCCTTACAGATTTGATCCCAGGAATTGCTGTTTCTAGAACCTGAGTTTTTTAAGCCACGAGACTTGTAGAAATTTATTTATTTAGATGGGAGCTGAGCCAGAACTGGCCCATGAGCTTCATGATTCCCAGGTCACTGATTTCCATTCTTTGCCTGGCTGCCTCTCAGGGAAAAAAAAAACTTACCAACTAGAAATAGCAGCAGTTTATCTTCATTTTAATAGACAGTGGTTTTCAGTTGTGCTTGAGATCCTGTTTTTTAAAGAGGGTCGATTGACTAGAGAGAGGGACATTTTGGCAAATAGTAAGGAAGGTTATACTTCTCATCAACTCTCAGTCTATGTTTTTGGGTGATGCTGGTCTACCCTCAGTCCTGTTTTGGGGGTAGACATGTGACACAGGCTTGGTCAATGAGAATATTCTATCTCCCTGCCTTCCCCATTAGGTTGAGTGATGGGCAAGCCAAACCCACCAGGTCAACGGGACTCAAATCCAAAACTCACAGCCAAAAATGTTCAGAAGAAAAGATTACAACTTTTTTTTCCCCCACTACTCCCAAGTGGAGTTACTAAACTATGAAGAGGCAAATCTGGAGGTAGTGGTGGCCAACTTCCCACCACAGTGTCAGAAATCTTCTGGGAATAAAGCCAACAGAGAAGAAAGTGATGTTGAGACATGGAGAGCACCTGGATTCAGATGTTGCTGATGTTAAACAATTCCTGACCTTTTAGCTATGTGAGGCATTAATTTTCATTTTTTGCCTAAGCCAGTTTACTCTTCTATCATTTGCAATCAAAGTAATACAGTGGTTTACTGCAGTTTGAGGCTTACGTTTCATTGAGAGCTTGTACCTTCCTTGAGACTGATTCCCTGTATGAAGAAGATTATCATTAGAAAAATGTCTGATCTTGATACAATAAAAGTGAGAGAAAATGTCATTATCATAGATGTAAGCTGAACAGCCTTTGAGTTATACGTATCCTGGGGATAAAATTCAGTCACATTCACAATTTGTAAGTGTGCTCAAGCAGGCGGCCCAGCAGCCACCATGAACTCCCTTGTACATGCTGATCCCTTTATTTCAGACACAGACATTTCTTGGGGCCTCATTTTAATGGACATATCCTTGAATCAGACCTTTAGTGGAAGCTACTTCTCTTTACATCCATTCTCTGGTTATTTCCCGAAAGCTGGTAGAGCAGCTTGATTTCAAAGTCACATGAGTTTCACTACAGAAAAGAATGGGGGAAAGATGATCAATGAATATGTGCTTAAATTGCTTATTATTTCATGACCTATTACAGCTGATAGATAAGAACCTGTCTCGCAATTGCCAACCAATGTGACAAATTGTAATAAAAAAAAAATGCAGGCAACATGAAGGGTCTTCCGAGGAGATATGCACAGATATTAGGAAGATTTATAGTTCATCATTTTAAAATACAGATGAACTGTTCATAACAGTGGAAGACTGAGTGGGAAGATAAAAGTCTTGCTAAAATGAAACCCTAGTTTCTTTAGATCAGGATGAAAACAAGACAAATTGCTAGATGAGTATACATTTGAGATGAGTCTCATTAGGCCAAAATCCTGCTATCTTTACAAATAACCTGTCCAAGTTTAACTTTATTAGTCTTTGCAATTATGTGGAGTGATTTGGAGAATTGAGATAATTTGAGGTAATATCTCAAAGTTATTCCCCATAGCCGAGTAATTAAAGACACAGGCTTC
Organism: Camelus bactrianus; assembly: GCF_048773025.1. NCBI lineage: Eukaryota > Metazoa > Chordata > Mammalia > Artiodactyla > Camelidae > Camelus > Camelus bactrianus. The sequence goes on from NC_133548.1 coordinate 27,458,335, forward strand.
AGAGGAAGACCTACATGAGTTTTAGTTCACTTACTAAATCCTGCCACTTCTGAGCTATGTGAGCTTGGGCAAGTCATTTAATCTCTCTGCAAATCAGGATCCTTATTGGAAAACCAAGAATAGTCTTAGCACCTACCTCATACGGCTTTTATAATTTTAAATGATAGACACACAAAATGATGGGATTGTAGTGTGTCTTAGACAAAGTCATTTCTGTATAAATTATAGGAATTGTGGATGTTAATAATAATATTATTAAACATTCAGATAGTGGTGCCAATGTTATTTTTAGTCATAGAAGTAATTATCGTAATTGTTACCTTGCACATTATACTTGGAGAACATAGCTTCAAGAAATACTTGTTCAGCATCCACCATGTCTCAGGCAGTGTGTTTGTTGGTTTTATTCACTGGGGCACATCAGTGAACAAAACTGACAACATTCTCTGCCTTTTTGGTATTTCCTTCTAGTGTGTATTGCAGGTGGAGACAATGAATAAATAGTACCTTGAGAGAAGTAAATTGAAGAGTATGTTTTAATATGGGAAATTATATGGGGGGAAATGAGTATGGAAAAATAAGGGGAATTAGAAGTTCTAGAGAGTGCAATTTCCATTAGAGTTCTGTATCTGTTAGGGTTCTCTTGTTGGTTCTGTACACACACACATTCCTTAAAAATGTCTTAAAATCCTAAACCTATATATATATAGAGAGAGAGAGAGAGAGAGAGAGAGAGAGGGAGGGAGAGAGAGAGAGAGAGAGAGAGAGAGAGAGAGAGAGAGAGAGAAAGGGAGAGGGAGAGAAAATGACAGAGAAGTTATCTCTCCCAATGCAGGGAGTGCAGGCTCCCTGAGGGCAGTTGCTAAGTATGTCTTGCTCACTGTGTGTCCCCAGCACGTAGCGCGGTGTATGGTATGTTGTAGGTGTAAGTAATGTTTTAAAATCAAAGAGTCCTCTACTTAACAGCCAATTACTTAACTGGAAGACCATCAGTGCTAGCCTGCAGGCCCTGGAATGCTTTCTTGATCATAATCCAGTACTCTCATTATTTTCTTTTTCCATTCCCAGTGTGGGCTCATTTCTGTGTAGGTCTTGATCCTTTTATTCATCTGCCATTTGCAGTCTCTGGCACAGGGTTGAGTGTGGAACTTCCCCCCCCCTTACTGATGCCTCTGATGTTGGCATAAGTTCTCCTGGGCTTTCTAGATTTCACGTTTTGGAATTATCAATGGATAATCTGGGAAAACAATTTGGTCAAGTGAATGAATGCAGATTTTGGTCTTTGATTTTTAGGAGACTTCTGAATAACAGAAACAAGGAAAGACAGAGGCCCAATCAGTTTGGTGAAGGATTTTCATTTTGAAATAATGGAAGCTGAGAAGAGATGTGGTTGAGATAGATGGACTCAAAACTGGGCAGAATATGAGTAGGGTGAATATAAATGAATTCATCAATTTCTTAAATACTATACCTACAGTTTGCAACCAATCTGAGAGAAGCAGTGATTTACACAATAATAATCAGTAACACTGAGAGCAAGAGGAAATGCAAGTTAAAAATATAAATAGATTCAAGAATGAATTGGTTAAATTCTTAGAGCACAAAGCCATACTGTTATTGAGGCAGCATACTGTTAGAGGAATGCTATATAACCTAGATATTGGAGCTGTTTAACAGCTGGTTCTCTGATAAAAGAGCATATTTATACATGTGTACTCAAGTTTATAATAAACTTTAATGATATTAAGGCTGCATAGCACAACATTTACAAAGAATAATGAAATAAACAATATTCTATATTGTGAATTCCACATAATCAATTAATTCTGAGTAAATGCTTTTCTTGGTTTTGTTAAATTCTTTTATCTGCAGCCCACCTATGGTTGCAATTCAACAATGATCTGACAGAATCAGACTACAAAGAAATGCTTGATTACTATCAGAGTTGACAAAGGAGTCACTGGTGACATTGATAAATGAGTGTAGACCGAACATGAATATTGATTAATGTTTTCATTTACTTTAATGAGTAAGATAAAAGGGAAACAATGAAAATGTTGGTTACAACTTTATTCATTCTTCAATCATGCAAGTGATTTCTTTGCTGAATTGAGTAGTAATTTTGGGGTAACTGGAAGAATATTTCCTTGTTTTGGGGGGAAATTTATAACATAACAGCAAAAAACATGATCCACTTTAAATTTAATCTTTATTATTAATATTTTCCATCACTATAAGTCTAGACAATCAACAAAAAATAAATCAGCCTAAGTCATAGCACTGGATGGTTTCTGTGGTGTAAATATTCTCAGCACAGTCACCTTCGAGCTACCACTGTAATGTCACTGAATATGGAATTGGGAAGAGGGGCACAGAATCTACCATTATATGGTATTTCCATTATGCAGATAAAAATAGATGTGAGTAGCCTCAAGAGCATAGTTAATAGTAAAATACAGTAAAAAATAATAAGGAAATGATGACTTTTGAGTATTTATAATTTTTGTTTTTAATATAATTTTTCAATTGTGAGTTTATATAACATAATTGTAAAATAGTAGCTGTGTTTAAAAAACTAGTTGACAAAATTCCTGAAAACTTAACATTTGACTCTTGCTCTCCAGTACTAGCAGCTCCAGCACACCACTAGCTATGTCCACAGGCAACGGAGTTCATCCTCCCTATGCATTGTGTTTTGATAGATATTGTAAACATGGAATCTCTACTCAGTAGAAGAAAAATTTGACTCTATGCGCCATTACTTATAGTCTTCTGTAAAGGAATCAATTGATTCCTGTCTCCTAGGTCCTGCTGTAATTTTAGATTATTTTCTTTAAATGGAGGGAAAAATAGGCAAATTCTTTTTCTCCCCCATCTTTTCAGCCAGAAAAGCTAGGCAGAAATAACCATGTGCACTAAAGTATATTTCTACAAAATCCTTTTCCAATTTGCAGGATTAGGTCCTTCATGACAGAGAACATAAGAACACAATCGAAAATATCATGAAGGCTGGTTTTATCAGTCCTCTTTACTGCCCTTTTACACGCATATCATTTTCTTCTCAGAAACCAACTCAGGATCGCAAGTCCTGGCTTGAGTACAGTTTGCTTTGCCTTCCTTTGGCTTTCTTAAAGCTGCCTTGCAAAAATAATACCCGTAGTTTATCACCCATTTTAGTTCTATTTATACTCCTTATTACCCCACCATACCCCCAGATTTTAAGAATTATTTCTATCAGATGCTGACATATCTATAGTAAGCCCTTGAAACATCAGCAATCCCCGTTGTTGTTAGTTTTCTGATGAGATGACTATTTTTTGGAGCATATGGCTATAAAAGTCTATTTTGGGATACTTCCAGCCATTTTAAACATGAACCCAAATTCTTGTCCGATACAGTACCACAAAATCATTTTATTCCTAGGAAAAGAAACAACAGAGTTAACCATGTAATTTTCAGAACAGCTCTACTCTCAACTGGAACATGTGCCTTCATTCCTAAAGATATTATTAATTGAATTGCAAGTGATTTTTGCTGTTTAGAGACCTCAACTTTCCCAGCAATTCACTTCTAGCAAGATTTCATTCTAAGTATGTGATCCATGTGACTGAGTATATTCATCAGTGATATTGAAGTAATGGTACAGTAATCACATCCCAAGTAATGAGTTTAATGGGCAGAAAAACAAATTGGAAGCATAGACTTTTTGTGTTCATTCAGAAAGAGTGTTAACAGATGACATTTTGCAGGCTAATCATTTATAAGCATGCCTATTTTCTTTTGGCTTTTTACCATGCCAAGTACTTACAATATTCTAGTTTAAACCTCTGAATAAACACCATATATAGAAACTGGGTAAACTGTAAAGTTCTTAGTTTAGGACAACAAATACAAATATTGGTTTTCCCAAATAACCATTCTTCATGTTTTTCCAAAGCGATGTTTGCAGTGGGTCATTCTGAAGCAAAATTTATTTTTAGGCCCATATTAATGCTGAATAGTTTTGATATAAGAAACGAGACAGGCTTTAGTTGGACCCAGAAAGTGGATAGAGGATCCAGTGATTTCAATGGCATATGAAATGTTTATCTGACTATCATGTAACTAACTGGGATTCTAAGTAGTTTGTGTGTAACTCTGGTTTTATGAGAATGAAGTTGTAGACAAGAAACGCTGTTGATTGAAAGATTTTTTTAAAAAACTAACAAAAAATTAACAAGATTACAATAACCATCCTCTACCCTTTCTCTAATCTCCTTCAATATATAGATCATTTGATAATTATTGTTTGACGAGATGATAGTGAAGATTGTTGTGTGGGGTGTCCCAGAACTGCCCTTTACAAGTAATACTCTCTCCATTGCCCCTTCCTCCTGCTGCTTGAAATGTAAATTATCCAGGTTCAACAGCTTTCTGGAAGAATGAAATGACCATAAGAAGAGAAGCCAAATACTGTAGAGTAACCAGAAGGAAAGAGCCTGGCTCCCCGATACAGAAGAGCCACCATACCGAATTGCTCCCCTGCAAACTTCTCTCTCTGGGTCTTTGTTTTTCAGAGCTTAATCTAATAATTGTAAGTAATACACATGCATTCACATTAGACATTTAATCCATACAAACAAGATAGGTACTATGATTAGCATCAATATTTTACAAATGAGTAAAGAGTTGCAGGAACAAATGAAGTAACTTTCCTAAGGTCAGATACCTTAACACAGAGTTGAACCAGGATTTGAAATGAGGTAGTCCTTTTCGAGCTTCTTAACTGTTGCTCTATTTGAAAAACACATAAGAAAATTCAACTTAGTCTATCTGATAAAAAGCAGTGAGCATCCATGGTACGAATAAATATAAAATGGCAGGTGCAATTCCTCATAATTTTAATGGAACTTTAAAAAATATCGTCTAGTTACCTCATCATCTAGATGCCAGTGTGAGAAGTTGAGCCTCAGTGATAACAGAGGACTTAGAAAGACTTTAATGCTGTGTGAAGTGCTAGGGCCAGACTTGACAATAAAACAATAAGAGAAAGAGTTGTTTTGGTCAAAATAATTCACATACTATGGTTAGTAAAGGGCCATAGGGGAAATTGGAAATTGTTAGTCATAGATGCTCAGGGTCCTCTTATTCCTGAAAATTGTTAATAGAATGGCTTGGTTTTTAGAGCATAAAAATTGGTAACGAGATGATTGATAGCTGGATGAAAGCATTTGGTCAGAATGCTAAGCTATTTGATACCAGTTCAGAGAGGTGAGATGCTACATTTCTGGATGAAAATAATACTATTTATCTCAAATATACCCCCTGTCCTAGTCAGATTGATTGATTTTTTTTAATTGCTGCTTCTGCACTTGTGGTTATTCCTTTCCTAAATTATATCCAGTTAATTCATTTCTCCAGATCACTCAGACCCCAGCTTGGATCCCGCTTTTTCCAACAAGGCTTTTCCCGATAAACCTGGCCCCGCATTATCTCTGTCCTCTCTAGAATCTGGTGACGCTCTATTCGTTTTACTTTTCACATGTGTTGTGTTGCTTGCTTAGAGACCCTCACAGTGGATTCCTGGCATGCCTTTTCAAACGCATAGAGTTCTAGGACTGTGCATTACACCTTCCGTGTGTGTGTGTGCGCACGAGGAGGGGAGTGTCTCCGTATGTTAGCCAGGGCTCCTTTGCTTCTCAGAGATCTAAGCATGATCAGTTTCAATCCTAGCTAATTCCATGCATGAGGAATACAAATTTCTCTCGATTGCTACTCATTTCTGTGGACATTGGCTCTCACGCTCTTTACTTCCCATTCTTACATACACGTATGCTTATTCCTTTCCCTTTTTCCTGGTTTCCACAAGATACGTATTCATGCCACCGACTCTGTGAATTGGTAATAGTAACTGCAGAGGCAGGGGGGTGGTGAGGAATGGGAGGCACCTCTTCAAGCAACACTCAATTATCTACCATTTGCCAGCTTGCTCACCTCTCTCACTCTGGCGTCTCCTCTCCTCCTCCTTCCCAGATTAGCCTCTCAAGTTCTAAATTTTCCCCTCCCTTGTGCATAGAAATTCAGTTATTCTCAGCTCCTGAGCAAAACTTGCAAACCCAAACCCATAAAAGTGCAGCAGAACAAGGAGACTTTGAATCACTGGAATCCATGTTCTTTAGGAAACACTTGATATGATAAAAGGGACTTTTTTTCCTATTTCACTTGGAGGCTTACTCCCTTGCGTCCGCTGTGGACTAGCTCAGTACTGAGGGATATGCTTGGCACTGGGGAATTCAAAGATACAAGAGAAAATCCTTGACTTCAGAGAACTCCCAATCTAGGGAAGAGGCTGACACATAAACAGGTCATATGAGTATAATATGGTGAGAATAAATTTAATAAATTAAATGAAGTGATAGAGGTCTAATAGTGTAAAGTATGAGCCAAGGGTGAAGGTTAAAGTAAGCTTTCCTTTAGAACAGAACAGAGGCTGAAGGAAAAACAGGGGCAATTGGAAGTTAGTTCACAAAACCATGGAGATCCAAAGAAATAGGAGATCTAGGGAGGACAATATAGCAAACTCAGTATTTCAAGAGTATACGTGTAAGGGGAACGCTGGGAGATGAACCTGGAGTTAGATGATAGAATACATGTTCTATCTCACACAAGGGAGCTCAAACTTGATCTTGAAAGCAATGGTAAACCACAGATGACTGCTAGGAATATATGTGTGGGTCTGGATAACATATGCCCTTTAGATATGTAACCCTGAGGAAGATGGAAGGAGGCACTAAAAGGCCAGGGCAATGGCAGTCATTGGGATGAGAAGTGATAAGTACCCAAGTCAGGGAAGTAAACATACACACAGTCACTAAATACAAGTCAAGACCCTGTACCATGCAGTCCAGGGGACCCACTGTTCACAGTGTGGATGGTGGCACAGCTTCAGGGCAAATGGAGAGGAGGGACAGACTGAGGCAGTATTTAGGGGTGAAAGTCAGCAGTCCTTCGTGACCAGTTAGTATTTGTGTGAAGAGGGAGATTTTAGGGAGACTATGAGGTTTCTGGTTTAGAGGAATGTAGAAATCCAAAGACTGTATTTCAAGAGTATTCATGTGGATGGAAATGCCAATCACTCTGCCCTCTACTATTGTAGACTAGACTATATATAAAAGCAGAAAAATGACTTTGACCCCGAGTCCATGAGATAAAGGGAAATGACTCAACAAAAATAAATAACTGGGATATTTTTGTACCTCTAAGCATTTTTTATTATTTGGGTAATGGCATAATCCAGTAGTTTCCAAGGATTTTTGACAACACACCAATACAAGGAAGATATCTTTGAGCTTCCACCAATATTTGCACATTAATTTCTAAAAATGAATTATGTAAATTTACCACCTTATTAATATAATATGTACATATAAGACATATATGTAACAAAAATTTGAATCACTGAGATAAAAAAATAGGAAAAAAGTTCTAATATTGCTTCCATACCTTAATGAATGATTTTGCCTTCACTTAGGAGCATGCTCTCTTAATCTAAAAGGCTTGTCCTAGTTGATGTAGTACCGTCCACAGTCATTCTATAATTTCTTTGCTACATGAAGTCTAGTCAGAAACCAGGTTTACATCACATTCTCTCTCTCTCTTTTTCTGTCTCTCTCTCTCTTTCTGTTAGAAGAATACATGGATGGTATTGAAAAGAACAACCAAAAGTGGCCAGGAGCCAAAACCAGCATTCTTCTAGTACTTGGGAAACTAAGAAACTGACCCAAATAATAAAAGTGGTGGCAGTTGTCTTTGACATGAACAATAAAACTCTATGACACGCTGCTGTCAGAGCTCCGGTTCTGAGTTCCCTTCCTTGGCTATGCTTGAAAGATCAGAAAGATGCTAGTCGAAAATGAAGGCTTAGCAAAAGAGGGCATGCTAGTTGAGGTCTGACAATCGGCCAAGCCCTTCACAAGATGAGGCCGTGTTGTGGCTGATGAATATGATATTCCTGCTGCAACATGTTCCCTTTTAGTTCAAAGGATTCGTTCTCTTCCAGGTTGCACGGCATAGTGATTGGGATCGTTATTTTTGCTTTTGAGAAAACATTAAAGAGGTAAGCTGAGCTGACAACATCTGGAGGGGAAGCAGTCTAAAAAAATAGCATGAAAAGGACCGAATTCCTTAGCATCTGGGCAGGTATTAGAAGAGGGCTCAGCACAGTTGATTAGAAATCTTTGTAGGGACCATGAAGGGAAGGGATACAGCGACTGGGTAGATAATGGTGTTATTAATACAGGCAAGATATAGAGAAGGAAGGTCATATTAGGGGAGTTGAGGGGAGGGCAGTGGGACTGAAGTGGAGAGAGTAGACAGCTGTTGAGTTCAAATTAGGGGTAATTTGTCATCTGTTTAGATTCACAAGGAAAGTCAGAGATTGAATGGAATGTGAAGCACTTGGGTCGTCGCTTCCAGCTTGAGTGCTCACAGTCCACCATTCCTGCAATGAATCTCTATTTACTTTGAAGGCAATCTGCTTGTTTGGGGACTGAACTTGAAGGAAGCTGGCAGAGGGAAGGCTATTAACAATTAACTTCTTATTACGATTAAGATAATTGGAGTCTCCAGAGAAAGGCATGTCTGTTGCAGAAATCTGTTAAATTTAATTTTTCCCCTTCTGTCCATATAGTCTATGCAACATTTTTTTTTTTTATTACTCGGAGACTATGGATGATAAACAGGGAATGACTTAGCACTATATATCTTTTGAAGTTGAAATACCAGCATTTGTTGTTAGACTGGCTTCGTCTTTCCAGCCAAAATGAATCAAGGATGTTATCTTTAAGCACTTTAAAATTTGCCATGAAATGACAAAAGCTGGGGACTTCAAAACAAAGGTTGGTTATTTTTCCTAAGCTTGTGATTCTGAGGTGGAAGAAAACGCTATTTAAAAATTGAAGTTGCGTAACATCTTGAATTTTCTGGTGCTCGTTAAGCGCATAAATTGTCTTCAATTTTTTTTTCCATTACAACTTCTGTTTTAAATAAATGAATAAAGATGATCATAGAAATTGAGTTTCTGAATGCTACTAAGTATGTCACAGGCCAGTAATGAATGGATTTCATTTCTACTCTTTGTTAAAGAAGCAGATGTGATTCTTGAGATTAGGTGATAGCCGTGGGCGCTGTTGGTTTGAGCCCCAGGCTAAAACCAAAAAGCCACTGGCTTCCATTCTGGCTTTGAAACCAGCCAGACTATAATCTTAACCACTTTGTTCAACCTGCTAAAGTCTCAGTGTTCTCTGATGTGCAGTGCCTAACCATTCCTTTCTAACTCAATGCAGCAAGAAAACCAATCATAATCACAGGAAAAAAAAAACACACACTAACATTTACTGAACAATTAAGTGTAGCCATCATGTTAACATACTTTATTTAGCTTAGTAAATGTAAAAAAGTTAGATTGACAGCTGATAATGCCACTAAAAAGGAGTGAAATGGTTTTTTTTTAGACTGAGAGACTATTTTTCCCTAAGTTTCATTTTCTCTCAAATACTGTGATCTTTGGTAAATATCTAAAAGTGATTTACCCAAATCTTTACTGAGCACAGACTATGCTCAAAGCATGATACTGGGCGTTGTGTAGGCCATTAAGTTACACCAAACACGGAACTGTTTCCAGTAAGCTTCCAGTCTCTGAGAGAAGGCAGATTAGTGGAGCATGGCCGAAGAGGAGTCCGAATTCAGACTGCCTCAGTGTCTTTATCTGTAAAATGGTACACTAATAGTTTCTAACTCACAGAGTGGTTGTGAGACTTAAACCATTCAATTAAAATGTTTATCCAACTTGCTAGATAGCATTGTTTGGCATAAGAAAAATCCTCAATTGCTATCACTACTATTACCATTATGGGAGAAAAGTTATATGTGAAATAGTTATATAATTAGATAGAAAAGGATTAAGTGGCCAGTGGATGGGATAGGTGAATTATTAATAAAGCTCGGGAAATAAATGTTACTAATACTGGAAAGAATCAGACATTCAGATGGCTACATTCGTGCTGGACCTTGACAAGTAAGTGTGACCTAGACATGTGAAGATTAAAGAGGCATCCCAGGGTCCAGGGAAGAGTCCAATTAAAAGCACAGAAGGAGGGAAATACAGAGCCACAAACAGGAAACGGTGATTGGTCCCGTTTGGTTATAATACAGGGTGGATGGAGAGGAAGAAGCTGAGGCTAAGTTGGAAAGGCAAGCTGGGTCTATTACATGGAAGTTCTGGACTGTGAGTCCATTGAAGGAGTCTGAACTTTGGTTTGTTGGCGACGGAGAGTCATGGAAGTGTTGTGTGGAGTCACGTGGTGTGAATGCAGTCATTGTGCAAGAAGATTAACCTGGGGGTGCAGCTTCATGATAAACAGGATGGACGTGAAAGAGGATAGAAAGCTAGAGGGCAATCACGTCAGAAGAATTTTAAATTGAGCCTGGGAGGAGACAGTAAGACGATAGAGGTGGCTAAATCCTACTGATTTATCACTATTTATGGATGTGTATATTTAACTTCATTCTCTCCTAACACGTACAGACTCCTTTGGCCACAATGGGGAAAACACCACCACGAAAGACTCCACAGGCTAACAACTTCCAAATTACATTTCCAGGGAGAAGCTGACTCAATCCTCAGGTCCAACTGAAAAATCATTATGAAAGATGTGGTGGGCTTAATTTGGGCCAGGAAATGCTCTTTGTCTAAGAGACTCCATGAAAAGTTTTAGAAGCCATGCTAGAGTGTGTGCAATGAATCCCATGCAACAGCATTTCTTAAATTAAATTTTGTGTGCCATGAGACTCTTCCATGGTCTAGTGAAGCCTAGACCCCTTCTCAGAATGATATTTTTAACTAATATAAAATAAGACTATTAGGACTTCAAAGGAAGGCATTTCTGTTGAACCAAAATAGGTTTTTCAGTTGTGATATCATAATATATATATTGCTTCTATATTAGTGCATCAAATGACAAGATTTAGTGGCAAGCCTAGCAACTAACATAATTTTAAAAATGGTGATGGCAATAAAGAACATTTTGAGATATTCTGCAACTGTAAAGTGATGTGCAAATAGCTGTGGTTTCTATTAGTGACAAAGTTGGAGGTACTACTATTGCTCCTGTAGTGTTTTGCCCTTATTCATAAATGAAGGATATGCCAAAGTGAAGGGGCTGGTAAAAAAAAATAAAACGTTGTTTTTTGTCTCATCCATGTTTATACACACCCAGCATTCTATCCACAGCCAACTTAGAGCAGAATGAAGAACCTTGCTACAGATGATGGGGGCTGTCAAAAGAGTGTAATCAGGGGAGTAATATGATGTCAGTGATACTATATCAGCCTAGTTCAGACTGTGAAATTTGGCATCAGAAAAATGTGGACTTGAATCCCACTTCTGTACCTTTGCTATTGTTGTGGATTAGTGAAACCAGTATCTTAACTTCTCTAAGGATTTTTTTCCCCCATCTACTAAATGATGAAAACTGTAACAAAACTAGAGTCATTGTAAGGATTAGACTTAAGACAGATAATGCATGTCAGGGGAGGAGTGAAGGTTTGGCAAGAAAATTTTAAGGTAAAAATAATTATTGTGAGTATCACTACCTTTTTTTTTTTAACCTCTTATCCTCTTTGGTTATTGACATACTTTGATACGTATTTGTAGAAAAAAAAATCTTTGGTTATCTTCTTGGAAAGAGTGCTAGATCATTGCACATCAAACCTTTCTTGGAAGGAGATGGGAAGAAGGATATTTCCTTTTCCTGTTCGTTTGGGGTTACAGGCATAAATTCAGTGACATCTTGGAAAGAGTGACTTCTCATATGGATGGCAGATGGAGCTGTCATGTTTCTTAAAATACCGACAGCATAACCAGGAAAGGCTCTATTCTAGGTTGGGGATATAAGCTCAATCTCTTGGGGATGGCAAGCTGTGCCTTCCAGCCTCCCGAAATGATTCCTGCTAGCTAAAATAACACTGAAGTTGCTAAAATTTCAGTTGATTTTGCATCCAACACCTGGCTCTTGGTTGAATTGTTTATACTCATGGGTTTAATTTTAGATTTAAGCTTCATATTTTTCCTACTACTCTAGATATTCTTGATTTTCTATCTGAATTTAAAATGTTTATGATTTACCAGCAGATTCCATAGTTTTAGACCTTATTGTAAATATTTTTTAAAAAATGCTACAGCAGCCCATCAGTGTGAACTTACTGATTTGCTCTCTGTCTCTTTTGCCAGGACACAAATCTGTAGATGCTTTGCAAGTTCCTTTTATATTCAACCCCTTATACACCGACAAAGCCAATAGGGTTATTGGTAATGAAATGAAGTGGTGTTTATTTTGTTTGCTGGTTTAGCTGGCTTTGCTAGTTTTTGTTTTCATTCTATTTGTTTGGAAGACACATTAATATGTTCCAACAAGGCTGTTTTGTCAGACTACAAGGCCTCCCTGTCATTCTTTAAAGTTCCTCTAAGTTTTTAGCAACATCACTCACTTCTCAGGAATCTCAGCTCCTCTTTCTAGCTTGTTGAAGTCTCCATGAATAATGGCAAGTGCTAAAAGTAGCATTTGGTACAACATGTCTGGGGTCCTTATATATTGGAACATTCTTCTCTCCTACTTGCCCTTCTAGGTGAAGATCAGGTGTGGCCTTCTCCTTTACTGTGTCTTGGCAGGTGAGTCCAAAAAGGCACCTAACTCTCTTTCTGTAGTGGTTCTCCTGAATCAGAATATCAGCTAGACTTTTCCTCCTGTCAGCTCCCTGAACTCTGCATTTATATCACTACTCTCACACTTTTTACCAAGAGTGTAATTATCATCACCAGACTGTGAACTGTGTGAAATTAGAAACTTTTCATTCATTCAATCAACCAAATTTAGAGAATCATTTGTTTATTGAGCACTTGTCCTGTGTCAGGTAATACAAGACATAGAGTTTATTATTGGTGAATAATAAGTGCAAGGTTCCTGCTCTCACAACACTTACAGTCAAGTGAATTTTCCTTCCATACCCCCAACACTTTCCACCAAGTCCAGTATACACGAGGTAGTCAGGGAGCGTTGTCAGAATAAAAAATGCAAAACGAAATTTGTAGTTTACAAACCTGTTAAAATTAGTGACTGGATTTACCAATATCTAGTTATAATCAACAGAAACACTCTCGAGAATAATCTGGGCAAAGGGAAAAGTAGAAGACAGGTGGTGTTTTGAGAAACGTATCTTCTTTCTCAGGCAAGGCAACGTTTAATTTTGGAGAGGGCCCCTGTATTACCAGTGAATTTTGAGGGAGCAATGCATCATTTCCAAAACTTTCCAATGCTGACCTAAAAAGAGGCTTCCTGCAAGTATTTCAGGCTTCTGAAACTTTCATTTCAAATGATTGTATTCAGATGAATGCTCATCGGCATGCAGTAACATCTTGCTATAATGGAGTGTATTTCCTCCGCCTGAATAGATTTCAGGGCTCCATTCATTTGAGAGTCTGATTCACGAAAAATCCAATCTGTACCAACTCTCTCCTATTTCATTATCTTTGAAATGACAACCTGTAAGCAAAGATAACACAGAATGGATATTACTACCGGCACATTTTATAAGAGATGCACCAAATGTCTGATATGGCTAGGGGACTGTTTATTTTATTCGTTAAGGCCAACATGAGGAGAGGAAAAGAAACCGTAGTATCTATTTAGGCAAAGCAAGAGCAATGTAATTCTTGTTCCATGGCACCGATGCTGGTAGCTGGGAGACAGAAAGAAAGTGGAGCAGAGAGTAAGAAATAGGATCATGGATAAGACAAGGAAGTTATTTAAAACACAGACATTATGAATTAAATGCATCTACCGCGTAAGATGCTTTGGATTCCTCATGGTGAGCTAAGGAAACAGCTTAAGAAATCTAAGTTTAACAGAATGGCAAGTCACTGACTCTGAGGGACATTAGGTGAATAACTTGACAATCTCTGTAATTCAGTGTCCTCATCGACCTCGTAAGGACGTAGAGGAAGTACTTTCTGAGGTCCTTTGTTATTCACGAGTCTCTCAGTTTTTCAGAGCGCTCAGATGCATTAAACACTTCCTTTGACTACTAAGTGTTACCAGTAATAGAACCCATATAGCAAAAGGAAAAAAAATTACTACATCCCTATGGGTTTTAAACTAATGACACTACTTTTTTAATATACTATTTTTACATACTTAGCTTTGGCTAGTTATCAAATCTGTCTGAGGTTTGCAGCAGGAATGAGAATTACAGCATCTTTGTAGCAGTCAGCAAACAGAGCTTTTATAAGTTTTATGGAAATTGGAGGTTTATTGTAAAAATTCGAACTTAACACAAATGTAGGAGGAGATGAGGAAGGGGAAGTCTGGAAAGGGGAAGCCAAAGGGGCGAAGTAAGAGTCACAAAGCAGTCTGCCTGATACACTGGTGCGAATGTACAGGTCAGAGCCAATGGGACAGCAAAGGGAGAGCTTTTAAGGGGTCTATGGAAATTGCTGCCTCGGGAGAAGCTTTTGCCTCTAAAAAGGTAGTTACCCCCTTGTGGATCGAAAGCCAAGTTTCTAGTGTTAGGTGTGGCATTGTTATTGGTCATCAGGGCCTGTGTGGAGCAGCAGAGAACATGGACAAGGTTGGATTTGCTGGGTACTTCTTCATCTGTCCCTCTCGTGTTGACCTTTACCATGTATGACTGCAGTGACTTTTAAGGACTTCAGTTCTGTCTTCCAAATTATGTACAAGTTCCTCTTTTGGCCAGCTCTCTTCTGAAACACAATCGACATAGAACACAGGAACAGAGAGACTTGAAATCAAATGTGTTTAAGAATTCTTAGTATCAAATTTCAAGCACATATGACATTGGATACTGTCTTTAAGATTTTTTAAATAGAAAACCAGGCTAAGACAGCTTTCTAAAAACACTACCTAAAACAATAAGAAGGTGAGAAAGACAGAACCTATAATTTGTTTGTTACATTGCAGTGTACAAAATGCTTTAATTTTATTGTTTTGTGAGGTTTCACAATTACCTTCAGAAATGAGTAAGATGTGAGTTACTAATACTGATGGCAGATGAAAAAACATGGCTAGCCTGTAGATGATTGGCCAAGATCATGGAGTAAGAGAGAAGGATGAAGCTGGTTGATCTTGGAATATGCCGAGTAGGGAACCCTTTGTACAATGTAAAGGATTCCAAAAAGCGCACCTCCTTCAGCGTTCTTCCCACTGTTTTCTTTTGATGAAATGAAGATTTGATTAACGGTGATACACTTCTTTGGATTGTATATAGTATTATTATCATGCAAAATGACCTCATTTTATGTCTAATCCATTTCCGAGTTTACCAAGGACTTTCATATCTTTTATCTTATTTTGATTTTTGAGGAAATATCCTACTGGTTGGTTTGTATTATTTCCATTTTACAAGCGAAAAAGTAAGTCAGAAAGAAGGATTGGCTGTCTCAATTTCATGCTAATTTGACTTATCGAAGCAGAGCTCAAACCCAGGTAATCCCACTTCAAGTTCAAGTTTTCTATTCTTTCTACTGCTTTTCCTACTCTAGTCATGGACGAGGCACTACAAATATTTTGCATGCACAGATTTATGAATGAGAAAATACCTCAGACTTGAGGTGTTAAATGTTTTCTTATTACTAAGTGAGGCTCAGAACAGAGAAGTCTGTATTTAATACATCAACACCAGGAGGGGGACCCTCAGAATGGGTTGAGAATCCAGAAGCCATGGAGAAAGGTAAATATTGGGGGAAGGAGAGTGTACAGATGCCCTAAGAATGGAAGTCCTTTATCAAGTTTAAGGCAGAAGATACTGACTAGTAAACTGGGAGAGTGTCAGATTTCCTCTGGGAAAATGAGGAGGTGGGCAGACAGATAATAATGGAGCAAAGAACATATCTAGTTTCATGTGTATCATCCTTCTAGAGCTTTGATGGTGGAGAGATTGTTGTGTCAGGAAGCCCTTGAAGACAGAGATTTCAGAAATGCTTCATACTATTTATTTTGTAAAACTATGTTTGAAATGGCCTCAGAGAAGAAGGCTATCTAATGGTGATTTTTGCTGATTTATTATTTTTATATATAAAATTGCTATTTCAGGTCCATCTCTGAGATCCCTGTAGTATAATGGAAATAGGCTTGCACAGGAAGGAGTCTGGTCTTGTAGAATGCTGCAGTTTAATGTATCCTTAGATCTAGTCTCTATTTCTATGTGTTGTTGTTGTTGTTGCTGTTTATTATTATTATTATTATTATTATCATTATCATCATCATCATCATCAGATTCTTAAACTACTGAGAACTTTATACTTCTCATCCCTGAAACTCTGAGATATGTAGGGTTAGAGATCTTGGTGGCCAAAGGAAAAACATTCTTGCCAGGAGACAGAGCAGAGCTCATTCAACTCTAAGCTGTGATGGCTGCCTGAGAACTTTGGACTCCTTGTGAATAGGGACCAACAGATGAGAAAAGTCACCATCTTGCCAGGGAAGTTGATCCTGATCAGCAGGAGGAAATAGGGTTGCTTTTACATCTTGGGGCAGACAGGAACATCTATGGAACTCAGGAACTCAGTGGTTCCTCTTGGTATTCCCTTATACGAACATGACTGTGAGTTATCACATGGAATTATCCTGGCTTGAGATGTGTGTGATTATCAGGGGCTTAGACCCCTTTAGGAATGAAGGTTTAGGTAACACCAGGTAAGCTATCAAGACCTGCAGATGTGGTAAGTGAAGGTGAGAGGAATTTAGAATGGATAGTAGAGGATGGAGACCAGAAGCAGTTGCAGTTTCAAGACCAAATGCAATCATGGAAGATGTAGCTCATGCCAGTAACCTCTCTATTCTTTTTATGAAGGGAGAGTCAAAGGGAAACTACCTTGAAATTGTATGGAAAAGTTGATCTGTGCAGAATGAGGGGTGGACTGTGGCAGGGACAGAGTTCTGCTGCTCAGATATGTGAAGAGAGAAGCTCCTGTGAGGAGAGGAGGAGCTGATAGTCTCCAGCCACGTTGTTATGGAATGTGCGGCCTTGTTCACATCAAGGCCATGATAGACTGCGCGCAGAGGGGTACTAGACTCTGGCCACTTAGGCTCAAGGCAGGACTCCTTTCATGGGCATTTTTGTTTCCTCTGGGCTCCTCTTTGAGTTGGCTGAGACTTTCTCAGAGATACAACACAGCATGAGCTCCTTTCTAGTGCATTCTCCTTCCTTCCCTGTCTCCCTTCACAGGTGTCAGAGCTGAACCCATCTCCAGGCCGTCCCTGCCTGCTCCAGTTCCTTCTCTTTTTTATTTTTCACTGGCCTTTCCCCACTCAATATCTTGTACTCCCAATTCTGCCATGCCATTTGCTTCCTGAACTGACACAAGGCTCTAATTTCATTTCCCCTTGCCCCTTTCATATATTCCTCCTTGTCGAGACGGCATCTATTTACTTAAGAAGCTTGAGTAACAGAAAACAAGGCAATGTAGTTGCAAGGTAACTATGGTATCGTGCTTTGACAGGTCTGATCTCTACAGCACTTTGGCTCCACTGGCTGCTCATGGTAGCTTTTTGGTTCTTTGTACTTTAGATCCAGATGGGGTGGTTAGACAGAATTTGCTTTTCCCTCCATTCCTGACAACATACACAGGTGACTCAATCTCAGTCCGTCTCGGTCATTTTGCTGATCCTCACCATTTCATTTGACAGCCACATCTGCATATGACATCATCCATTTCTTATATTCCAGCTTTTTCTTCCACTTCCCTTCTGTCACCATTTTTTTCTATTTTAGCAGATCCATATTCATGCATAGGCCCTTGCAAAACTCTATCCTGCTTCTCTTCCTCCCAGGCAAGTTCTGGTTACAAGAAACCACCCAATGACTCCTTTCACCCTGCCCCATAGCAACCTTTAGCTAGGGTTTCAGCATGAACTTAGATTTGGTGTAGCTGTCCTGACATTTATCCATAACCCTGTTGTAATTATCAGTAGTGTATAATATTTGTAGTCCCCCCACAATTTTGAGATGAACTGTGAATAATCTCTGCAAAGAGACATTCTTAGTCTCCTCAACAGAACATAGCTGTGGGACCTCATTTTAAATATTCCTCCCATATTAACCAAGGAAATCCACCAAGTCTGGATAATGGGTTTTAAAGACATCTGTTTTTTTTTTTTTCTACTTAAACTTCTTTCATTTTGTGTATCATTTTAATGTAATGACCCATTATCTTAATAATTGTCAAGTAGAAATCTGACTAAATAATTCTCTTATTAGAAATCCTGGGTCTGCATAGTCTGATTGGTTTAAGGATCTTGGGAAATAAAGCCTGCAGTGCGGTACCCAGATGACCTACCAAAGACATTTCAAATGTGTCTCAATCTGTAAGCCTGGTGTTCAGAGGAAGTATAGGAAGTTAAATCTTCTCTTTCTTTGCTAGGAAATCCCAGGTTCAAATATAATGATAACAGTAAGATTGAGAGAGAGCAACACTGGTTTTAAAAAACAGAGTGCCTGTCACTATGTCTCAAACTCCACTATTTTCTTCATAGCTGACATCGCTCAGATGGTCATGAAACATGCTGAAATTGGCTGACAGTAACAAATACCAGGGCGGTGAATAAATATCTTATGCAAATGTGATTTCAACTTCAGAGTTTCTGCTGGTGTCGTAATGAGGAGAGGCAGCCAATTTAGCACCTTGTTTTTCTGAAGTTGATTGAAAAGTTAAAGAGTCCATCTCCCCGCTGTCTTGTTTCAACCACTCATGTCAAACAAGTAATTCACTGCTGGATTCGCTCCCATTTTAACCTTTTCCCCACTTAATTGAATCTCATCTTCATGTACACATGGTGACATTTAGAGGTTCTTTCGGACTGGATCTCTAAACGCCTGTCTAGTACCTCTACAAACTCCCTCTCTCCAGGAACCACTCCAGTTAATTTGTTCTATATTAAAAACCCAAGTATTAAATAACTTTTAAAAATGGAATAATTTTTTGATTCAGTGAAAAGATTCAAGCTAACTGTCGATTTGGGCATCTCCAGTGTTACAGATGGCAAACTGATCATCTTGAGGCATAATCTACTTCAGGGCGCCCAGAATGTCAAGAAACTCAGTGTTTAATAAATGTATTTAATAATCAGCAAAACTATATTCAAAGACAAAATGAGTCTGGTGTAATGGATGTTAAAATGGACACAGCTAGGAGATATGATTCAGTCATTGACCAAAAGGTATTAAAGGTTAAGATTCATTGAACTCTAAGCCCTTTGAGAGTAAGAAACTTCTCATCATTTTAGCCCAAAAAAGAATTTAATAAATGTTTACTAAATGAATACACAAGAGGTTAGTAAAGGAAGGGAAACAGCTTAGGGCTAAATTATTCAGAATAGATGATTCTTGCCCTAAAGTCCTGATAAAAAGGAATAAAACATAGCTAGAAGGCAAGACATCTTATGTCATATCTTCAATAGTGACTTTTAAGATGACTTTGATTAAAATCATGGCTTAAATTATGGCCTCAAAGATAACAGCCTTGGTATAACAAAATTGCTGACTTTTCCCTTTGGACCCATAGTTCTGTGTTTCCTGGTTTCCGAGACTACTCCTCAGGTGTCATTCCTAGAAAAAAAAAGTTTTCTCCTTTTTCAGTAAGTTCTAAGCATCCCCTGAGAACCCATCTGCTCTCGGACCTGCCTTTGAAATTACAAATTATGCTGGTCAGCAGCTTGTAAATCTGCGGGATCAACTTTGCAGGCATACTCTTTCTCTGAGTCTTAGAGCACTCTACCCATTCAGAAGATGGTATTTGAGTGTGTAAAGGTTCCTAGTGTAGAGAAGCAGCAACCAGTATGAGTGTTTGTACTGTCAGTCACTTCTTGTATTTCCAGCCTTTCTAATGCAAGCCATGATGTCTTTGACCTGCAGCTACCTATCCGAGTCGCTGAGTGATTCAGTCCAAAGTGGGTAATATATTATCATCTTATCATATCTATGAATAAGGGGCCCTAAGCTAGTCTTGCTGCATTAAGCCTATTATAAAGCCTTATTCTCTGAATCCCTCTGGTCAACTTGAGAGTACTTTTGTAGCTAATGAACTGCAACCTTCCCCTAACCACCGCATCTGCCATATTTAGACAGTCTGAATGAAATGTGTCTTTCTTGTTTGTCTAATTATATTCCAGCTCAAAAAATTGCAACTTTTTCCCTGAACAATATGTTTGGCACTTTGACAACTCCTCCAGCCATGGTGAGCTTCTTCCTAGGACTGGTTGCAGTGTAGACCAGTGTTTTTGTTGTTATTATTTTAAAGTATAGGCCATAGGATACCTACAGGATCTCCTAGATACTAATACAAGTGCAGACTTCAGTATCCTGATGTAGACTTAGGAAATCATAATCTCTGTATGTAAGACCCTGGACTTTGCAAGTAAACAAGCTCCCACAGTTTGCGAAAGTTTGAAAAATTAAAAAAATATTTTTTCTTCTTTTGTTATCTATATGAGGTGATGGATGTTAACTAAACTTATTATGGTAATCATTTCATGATATATGTAAGTCAAATCATTATGCCATACACCTGAGACTTACACAGTGCTCTATGTCATTTATATCTCAATAAACCTGGGGGTGAAAAGGTGTGAGAAACACTACACTAAAGCTTGATAAATATTACTGTAGCTTGTATATCTGGCACTGCAGGTTGTACCCAAATCAAGATGTAATTATTTTAATAACAGTTATATTGAGACACAATTCACTTACCATAAAGTGTACCCTTTTGAAAGGTATAATTCAGTGGTCTAATTATATTCAAGATGTAATCTTGAGGTTTTTTTTAAATTCTTTATCCTGAAGAATTCTACTATAGTATCTTTATATATCATAGAGAGCCCTTTAAATCTAATGATGAGTTTACCAAGTCTCTGAAATTTAAACTGCTGATGGCCAACTTGAAGTCCAAGTCTGCTGATAGGAGTATTTCCCTGGACGCACGATCACAGACTTTTTTCTTCTAAATCAGCTTTCTTCTGAAGAACTACCAGGCCTTAGAGTAAACCTCACTGAGACTATTCCACATCAGGTTGTTTGGTGATAGCCTTGTCTAGAATCACAGATAAATGTTGGAATGAATGCACTAACAGCTTGGGTAGAAAGGATGGGGCCATATTAATAAAATGAGAAACTGCAGTTTACATTGGGTTTGGCAGAAAATAAGAGACCCATTGGGAAATCAACAAAATAATTTGAAGGAGTACACTGTGGGTGTTTGTGTAAAATTGGACCGGTAAGTGTGAACCAGATGGGTCAGAGAGAAGTGAACCCAATTTCAAGAGATCAAAAAGAAGGATATTGAACTGAACCAGGAGCTAGATGATGAGGGCCTGGGCTTGAGTACTATTGGTCAGAATGGAAGGGAAACAGTCCTAAGGTTTGCTGAATATATGGAGCTGAAAAGGTTAAACTGCATAATACCTTGGCTTGGTGGCTGAGAAGCTCATAGTGCTGCTGAGAATGGCAACAAAGTAGACAGAGGAGCTAATCAAAATGAATGAAAGTTTCAAGCCCTATACCTTACACCTGAGTCCAGGTTGCCATTGTCACTTCTCAGCTACAAAGTGTGACTGATGCTAGGGTGCAGAACCAAAAAAGGGTGATTACTGGATGTTGGATTGAGGTACATAATGCTGTGTTGTTTGAGCAAATAATATCATTTCTGGAAAATGACAAGATGAATGGTGCTAGGGTACATCCATCAAATGAATCCCAGTAGGCATTTATCCAGTGTTTTACACAGGGCATACGCTCTCCAGAGAGACTCAGTTTCACCTTCTTCACCACATTTCAACCTAATAATTTTCATCGTCAGTCCTCTTTCCAGTAGGGAATTATAGCAAAGAAGATATTTATAATTCAGGACACTCAATTTAAAATATCCAAAAACAATCTTGTGGAAGTGAATGTTGCTCACAAGATGTGTCTTCACAAAAATCATATGACTGGTTTGAGCCAGTGAAGCAAGAGCAGACATGATGGGTGTCACATCCAGGCCAAAGTACTTAAGAATGGGCTGCCTCATGCTGTCTCTCCCCCTTTGGTGGTAACTGCGCCGGACACATGTTGGGTCAGCCTGGATCTTTGAGTCACTGCTTGGGGAAGAATTTCCTTTGACAGTTGCCTTATCCTAATCAGTTGTAAGTAAGAAATAAATCTTTTTTTCCTTTTGGGCCACTTACATTTACTTACAACAGTCTTGCTTATATATCCTGCCTGATGTACCGAGTCAGGGTGGCTTGTGTTAAAAAAATAAGTACATGACTTAAAACTCCAGAGGTAACTGACTTTGGGAACAGCTCGACTTAGGTGATTCCTCATCTTAGTTTTGCATTTCTCTATGTTGACTCCATTCCTAGACAGTCTCTATCCCTGAAGTAGCCCCAGTTTTTCTTATTCATAGTTTAGGAATCCAGTAAAAAAGAAAAGGACTTTTTAAAATTCCAATATTTCCTTTATTCTTAAACAAACAAACAAACAAACCTGGAATTGAATATCATCATATTGGCTTGGATCATGTACTTATCGCTCTCCATGAATGTGAATCATGACCAGATATTTAATGTATTATACTTGGCCTTGTCTGGGCGCTAAAATTATGGTCAGTCCCACCCAAGTCACACAGACTAACAGTGAGTGGGGAGTGGTTCTCCCAAATGAAATAGAATGGTTATTACCATTCTATAAAGTAAGGTGAATTGATGCTGGGAAGCAAAAACAAATTCACATTAATTTACATATTTTCAGTATAGATATTATCTCCTTATAACTCTAAGCAATATTGTACAGGTACGACTTATATAGTGTCTCCTTAGTTATTATTTCCTGATGAAATAGTGTCCCTTAGCTTTTAATACCCAGACTTCATGGAGCTTACAAAATTCTTAGCTGCAACATTAGCCTATGTTTGCATCAGAAAATTTATATTTGTGTCCCCAGAGTTACATATAACGTTCAAACAAAATGGTATTTAGGAAAAAGCCTTGAGCTGTACTCCAAAAACAAACAGTAGAATGTCAAAGTTGTGATAAATATTTTGAAAAGTATGAAGTATGATGGGTGTTGACAAAGGAAACATATCAGTTGGATGTGTCTGGTGCTAAGAAAGGCATCACAGTGTCACATTCAAGGTGAGACGTTCTCTACCACTGGGCATTTGTCCTGAATGCCTTTCATGTTTTTGCCAAGAATTAATTGTACAGTGTGACCCCCTGCAAACCAAAGGAAGCAGTCATAAAAATAATAGAGAAGTATGCCAAGCAAGTGAGAAAGTGATTGCAATAGAACTGAAATGTTATTGCATTAAACGTAATTTTAAAAATTACTATGTTAATTATTTGATAGCCACAGATCTATATTCCAAGAATTTTATATTCTGACATGATAGTTTGTTAACTCTCTAAAGACATTTGTGTGTGTATGTGTTTTGGTCATATTTAGAAATGTGTTGAGGCATACCACATATACTTTTTTCCTATATAAAATAATGAGAAGACTTTCCAGGTATTGTTTTGTTTTGTTTGAATTTTTTTCCAAGGCACATATGATTTTCAGGAGTGGATTACTGTCCTTAAGAAAGAGAGCTCTATATTTCGAAGTTGACATTCTATTTGGCTGGGTGTTAGCCTCTCCCCTCTAGAGTCACCTCTTCTACTGTTCTTCATTTTCCAGGGCAATGGGGTATCTAGAATTCTTAGTGAGAGGTGTGATATAAGTGAGGTTCAAAAGTTAGAAAGTACGTTAAATATTAGCATCTTCCAGGCCTGATCTTAGGCTATACAACATCATTAAATAACCCTGAGGCTCACATGGACTCTGAGAATATTCCTTAGATGGTGGACTCAATGAAATTCAACTCCTTTTTTTACTTATGGTTTATATATTTCATAAGATGGCATAACACAGGGTTCATCCCAAAATAACTAATTTGGTAAAATAGTCCAATTTGTGAATGAAATATAAAGTATTGGAAACATTATAATGCATAGATCACCTGAAGTGATTGTTTTTCCATTTTTGGCTGAACATCGGCTGTGCCTTCTGGTTTGCTCATTTATTAATTAATTCAGCAAATATTTATTGACTTTCTACTGTCTATGGAGCTTAACTTCACCAAAATATTTCCACTTTGAAGGATAAACCTTAGTTCTTTGATAGATACTCTCTTCAGTGATCTATTACAGCCAACTTTTGAAGGGATGGAAAGGAATTCATTCTCATCTTTGGGAGCAGAATTCTGGAAATGTGGAATTGCTCAGGTAAACAACATTGGAATGAAAGAAGATGAAGTCTATATAAATACTTGAAGCGGGTTTCAATAATAAATCGCCTTCACTGAGTACTTATTGTGGGCCAGACACTGTTTTAAGCCCTTTACATCCAGTATATCTTACTCTTTCTAATAACTCTGTGAGAAGTATTATTACTATACATCCTCTACAAACAAGGAGAGGGGTAGGGAAATGAAGCATTTCATCCATGATTACTTAATTAGGACATGGGAGCTAAAATGTGTGACCAGTTGTGCCTTGACAGTTGGATAGAATTTGCATAAGTGCATAGGCACAAAATCTATATGATGACAAAGACATGGAGAATGCACATGTGAAGTCAGATTAAAAACCTAGTATCAGACCAATCCCACTGGAATGAGAAGTTTGCATAGGGAAGGCATCACAAATTCACATGCCACTTAAAGATATGCTTCGGTTTTCTTTTGCTGTGTAACAAATCATCCAAAACTTGGTGGCTTAGAATTATAGCAATCAAAATTCTGTAGGTAGGCTGGGCTCAGTAGGGTCATTCCTCGGCTCCATATAGTATCAACTGCAGCTATGGTGGTCCAGAGGTTTGAATCAGCTGGACTGTAAGATTACTTCCTAAAATGGTTCACAGATAGTGATGACTGCCAGCTAGGAGCTTGACAGGGGTTTCAACTGGAGCACAATGGTTCTCCTGCAAATGGCTTCCCCATATGGCCTGGGTTTCCTACAGATGACATCTGAAATCTAATGGAAAATGTGTGAAAATAAAAGCTGCATATATCATAGGCTTATACAGCATCGTTTTCCTTTGCATTTTATCAGTCAGAGCGAATCATAGGGCTAATCCAGCTTCAAGTGGAGAGGAAATAGACTCTCCCCTAATGGGAATGTCAAAGAATTTATCACCATATTTAATGAGTGAAGCAGGACAGGTATGAGATTTAAAAAAGAGTGGTAGGGAACATGTAGTCAGATGGCATCTTTCCCCTCCTATGCGCTTGAGATTTAAGATATTTAAGAAGCACTGTTTAGGCCATACAGAATATATTTAGAGGTTTGATTTTCACCATTGCCCACCTCTTTGTAAGCCTTGGTGTTGGGAAATGTTGGGAGATATAGCATATACAGGTAATCTAGAAATTGTCAAGAGCTAGAATAGCAGAAAAAATGGTTTGAATGCATTCTGATAGAAATATGAATATGAAGACAATAAAATGGAGTTTTGTTTTGATGAAACAGTGAGAATTTTTATTTCTACTTTCATGAAATAGACAGTGGTCTAAAAAGTAAGGTATTCAAAATGATCTATGAGGGAGAGGACATAAAGTATTAGACCTTATATTAATATTAATTATTTTATTCTTCATTAAAGTACTATTTTGGCTTATGTATTATAATATTCATCATATGTTCAATCAGTTTAGTACCTGAACATAATTTATAAATAAGCCAGTGTATATTTATTGGGAAATGTGTATTCAAAAATGTTTACCGACAGCTATGTGTGATATGATTGTTAGGTTTTGTAGATTATTGATCTAAGAAATGGAAGTAACCTATGTAACATCAAGTGATTAAACGTATTGTCCATCTGTCAAAAATTTCCTGGTGCTTGTGTATAATTAATATTGAGGTATACAACTGTATATGGCCAAGACTAAAAGATAAACTCTCCTGCCCCCAGAGAAAAGAAAGATATTTTGTTCATTACTCTTGATAGGAAAAAAAATAACATTTTGAGGATAAATAATCCAATTTTATTGTTAGGGGAAAAAATAGTGTTCATTAACTTAAATTATATTCTCCTTACCTGGAAGGCCAGTGTAGCTATATTTGCATGTGATGACTATCAGAACACACACATCATTATATTTGAGCCTGTAGCTAAATGTCCAAACAAGATCCCTTGATTTCTAAAATTGATTTATTAAGCACTTGAATATCTAGAACATTATTCTGAATCATAGTTTTATTAGAAGTTTTTTTCCCTCTAAACCAAACCTCTTAAAAGCACATATTCTTTCCTCTTTTAGAACTCTTGTCGCTACATGTCATCTTCAGATTTCTTTCCATTTCCTTCAGTTGTGGGTGCTGGAGGTCTTCATAAAGTTGCTGCCTGTGCTATGGATGCTCTTTATTTATTTGGGAGCACAGTTTTCCTTCTTATCTCCTCTCTATTCTTTGTATGACCTCGGGAAAGTCACTTCATCTCTTTGTCCTCAGGCTCCTCATCTTGGAAAAGCCAAGGTTGGAAAAAGAAATTGCAAAGTTCCTTCTAAGATCTAGCAATAAAAGATTTGTCTCTCTAGGTCTCCCTTTTAATAAGTACCATTAAAAAATAAGGTAGATCCTGACTATTTACCTTACTTATACAAACCATTTCAAAAGTCACCATAAGGTCAAGAGAGACTTCCTCGAGAGCGTTGGCAGTCACTGGGCAGTCTGCAAAAGGAAGCACCAGTGCTCACAGCGGACCCTCACAAGGTGTGAGGGGAAGTGGTATTGCTGGTGAAAGTTGTAGAAGCACAGACTTGAGGAAGAGAGATAATATTCTAGCTGGGAATTAGAGCTGAATTCAGTGGCTTGAAAAATCTGTATCATATGTCCAGTGGGCTAGGTTTATATTAAATAATCAATAGAACAAGATTGATAAAGGGAAGCAGGAGTGAAGGTAAGGTAGGTAAATACTAACAGGTCAGGAATCTGTATAAATAAATTGTGGTGTCTGTGTGGGTTTGGGTCCTCCAAGAAGCAGCTGTCAAGATGAGATTAAACTGTAGGACATTCACTGGGGGGGAACTCTGTGAAGGATAAAAGGGTGGGGAATCCAGAGGAGAAGGGGGAACCTCACATCACTGTGCAGTTCTGACACTTGAGAAGGAGAGGGTGAGGAGGGAGGAAAGGCAGGAAGAGTCTCAGTTTGGAGGCAGTTCTAAGAAAGATTTAGCCAGGTTAATGAGGAATCCTTGAGCCAGAGATATCTGTTAAAATAATCCTGGGCCTTATGGGATGGACCTGCATTAGCATTGCCATCATGCTCAGCTATTGATTGGGAACAGCCCACAGGAAGTGGGGCCTTGGCATGAATGTGGGGATAAACCCCCACATTTATAAGGGCAGCTGCTGGAGCTGTCAATCAGTTATACTCCCCACAGCAGAAGATCAGAGCTGCACATTTTCAAGGCTGCCACAGTGTCCATTGGACCCCAATATGCCTCCTTTGGTACTTCAACTGATTTGAATAATATAGAACATACCCCTTTGTGATAAAGATTCTGAATAGCAGATTTTTCTGAGCCCTTAAGGAAGATAGGATAACAATAAACACTATATTTTGGGTTTATTGTATGAACTAGCCTTCTGCTAGGCAGTTGACATGAAATGTCTCATTGACGTTGTATAAAAACAGAATGAGGTAGCCATTAATATTTCAAATATTTTAATACTTATGTTACAAATGAGAAAATCAACTTACTGAAGTTATGGTTCTTACTGAAGACTGCACATGTTGTAAATGGCATAATTTTTTTTTTTTTTTTTTAGCATTTAGCAGCCTCTTTTTTATTGAAATACAGTTGATTTACAATATTGTGTTAGTTTCAGGTGTACAGCAAAGTGATTCACTTATGTATTTTTTTTCAGATTGTTTTCCATTATAGGTTATTACAAGATATTGAATATAGTTCCCTGCATTACACAGTAAATCCTTGTTGCTTATTTATTTTATGTATAGTAGTTTGTATCTGTTAATTCCTCTGAGTCTGTTTCTGTTTTGTAAATAAGTTCATTTGTATCATATTTTAGATCCCACATATAAGTGGTATCATATGGTATTTGTCTTTCTCTGTTTGGCTTATTTCACTTAGTATGAGACTCTAGGTTCATCCATGCTGCTGTGAATGGCAAAAGTTCATACTTTTTATGGCTAAATAATATTCCTCTGTGTGTGTGTGTGTGTGTGTGTGTGTGTGTGTGTACATACACACACACCCCCACATCTTCTTTATCCAGTCATCTGTCATTGGACATTTAGGTTGCTTCTGTGTCTTGGCTATTGTAAACAGTGCTGCTATGAACATTAGAGTGCATGTATCTTTTCAAATTAGAATTTCCTCTGGATATGTACCCAGGAGTGGGATTGCTGGATCATATGGCAACTCTATTTTTAGTTTTTTTTTAACTGAAGTATGGTCAGTTATATTGTGTCAATTTCTGGTGTACAGCATAATGTTCCAGTCATGCACATATATACATATATTCATTTTCATATTCTTTTTCATTACAGGTTATTACAAGATAATGAATACAGTTCCCTGTGCTATACAAAATAAATTTGTGGGGTTTTATAAATTCTACTTTTATATATAGTAGTTAATATTTGCAAATCTCAAACCCCCAAATTTATCCCTTCACACACCATATTTTTAGTTTTTTAAGAGACTTCCATACTGTTCTCCATAGTGGCTGCACCAGTTTACATTCCCACCAACAGTGCAGGAGGGTTCCCCTTTCTCCACACCCTTTCCAGCATTTATTATTTGTAGATTTTTTGATGATAACCATAAATGATATAATTCTTAACCACTAGCACAAACAAAAACTTTTTAATGCCACTAGATCCCAGTTCCACGTGGAAACTGTGAATCTCACTTAGACTGTAAGTCAACAGAATTTGACCTATTGAGGGTTATGAGGCTATCGCACTGTCACAGTCTTCACTACAGTCCAAGAAAATCATCATTGGGTATTGCAGTTCCCCAATTTTTGCTCTGATAGCTTTTATTTTTATATTTCCCTCCAGAATCATCATATTCTAGTCCTTCCTCCACTTAAGATATACCTTTTTACGTTTTCCTTACTGTATTTAGGAAGTACACACATGAGGCTTTTGATAGATGCTGGTGGCATATAAGAAGGAAGGGAAGCAGAATTAAGGCAACTATGCTTGTAATATTTTCATGTAACCAGAGCATCATTTCCTAAAACTTTCCAGAAATAGCTGAGAATTTGAATGACTACTAGAGTTTAAACTCCTTGAAAGCTAAGTTGGGGTCTTACTCACAATAACATTCAAGAAAGATCCTTGTCTGAGTTATGAAATCAATCAATACTTCCTTAATTTAAAACATAACAAAATTCAGAACTGTTTTCTCCATGTTCTTTAATAAAAACTGCTAGTGTTTCTTGAGTATTTCCTCTGTACCAGGTGCTTTCCCAAGCACATAGCATGCATATATTAACTTACTGAATCCTTACCAAACTGTATGAGTTTAATAATTGTCCTCGTTTTATAGATGTGTAAATTGAGACACAGAATAGTGAGTTAATTTGCCCAAAGCTGTACAGTCAGCAAGTGCCAGAGCCAGGATTTAAAACCAGGTGGTCTGGCTCTGATATCCATTCACTGAATGATAGAGTCTCTCCCCTTAGTAATGACTATTATTACTTACAAGGAGACGGTGCACTGTAATAGATAGTGATCAATTAATTACTGAGTAGTTCTGATGCAATAAATGACAGTGAGTTCAAAGTTTGTCAGAATTGTTTTTACCTTGCTGTTGGGATGGGCATACAAGGATTTCAGTTTGAAAGAACATTTATTCACTTATTTTGCCTCCCTTTGTTCACACACACACACAAAGTGTGAAAGAGTAAACAGGTGATAGAGCAATTATATTCACTCTGACCCAGTTTTGTTTAGGCTGAAGGGCTGCTGGTCACAGGTTAAGAGTCTGTTGGTTCCATACGGAAAAAGAGTAAACTTTCCAGCTTCTTCTTTTTGGAAGCATTGCCTCCATTGCCTCAGGCCAAAGGAGAGGTCTGGCAAGAGAGTAGGAGAGACAGAACCTTCATTTATGAATGAAACGCTTTTAGTGTCAAATTTCTGACAGATTGCTGGTTGCTTTCAAGAATGAAGCTCAGTGTACTCAGGGGCTGAATAGACACCTATTTCTGTAAATAAAGTTTTATTTACAGCCAAGCTCATTCATTTATATTGTCTGTGGTTGCTTTTACTCTATACCAGTGGAAGTGACTGTTTCGATAGAGACATTATGATCCTTTAAGCCTAAAATACATACTGTGTGGCCCAGAAAAAAATTTATTGGCTCCAATTCTTGAGCATTATGGATGCTCATTCCATGGCTCTGGAGCTAGATTCTCCATGTTGAAATCCTGGCTCTGTCACCCACAAGCTGTGGGACATTGGTCATGGTACTTAAGCTTTCAGCATCACAGGTTTCCCCTTTTATGAAGTGGGATGATAATATTTACTGCTTAATGTTTCTCCAAATTAAGTGTATTCATACATGTTAATCCCTTAATATGATGGGTGATTCATAGTGAATACTAAGTAAATGTAAGCTGCAATTATTTTTATCATCATTATTTGTACTTTACCATTGTTAAGCCTTAAATTCTTTCTTTGCTTAGTCAAATCCATGACGTTTACTGTTGGGGGGGGTGGGCAGTGGAAGCAGCTCCCTTTTGAATTAGGCATTGTATCAGGGACAAATATTAGTATTTACTTAATAGTTGCAAACTATCAATCTATGGTAGCCTGGGCTGTCATCTGTCTCTCTACTCACATGGAGAAACCCAAACATTCCCCAACCAGTATAAATTGTTTTTCATATGTTTGTAAGCTTCTTATAATCAGTCACTTCCTTGAAATGAATGCATACATTAACCAATAATCATAAGCATGGTCATGTTGGTTCCTGTGATTTTCTCCTATGTAGAAGGAGCAATGTATGTAAATATGTGTGTATAATATGTTTATTAATGAGTTAGGAGATATAAAAGAGAAAGAAAGCTATAAGTGATGTGTGGTTTGATGTACTAGGAAATGGAATGAAATTCAGCCCCTGTGGTCCTTTAGGGGGTCAAAGAGCAAGCTGCAGACACAGTGGTTCTGCCGAGTTGTCTGTGGCTTTCAGCGAAGCTGCTAATGGAATAATGATAGTTTCTGACATAAAGCAGAAGGTGTTCTATTTTTAGGCAAGAGAAGCTATGCACCAGAGATGATCCAGACGCATTCTTATCTTAGAGGATACTGAAAAATGCCCACACTTTCCTAACACCCTGTTGCCGTACATAAGATGATGATCTCCTGGAAAGGATCCGTACAGATAGTCCTAATAATACTACCATTTCTCAAGCATTTACTGTGTATGGAACCATGCAGACCACATTATCCCAGTGAATTCCGACATCAGTCCAAAGACGATACCCTAGTATTGTTCCCATTTTACAGGTGAAACTGCTACTCAGAGGAGTACCTTTTGAGGTGTGAGTAGCAGAGCTGGTTTCAGGTCCAGTTCCGGCTGACTTGAAATTCTAAACCCATTTGGAAAGGAAAAATGGGTTATAATTAGTTTAAACTCTCAGCTCTCAAATCAAATTAGAGAAATTATTCCCTTGCCTTTCATGATTTGCAAGGAGTATTACTCTCTAGTTCATGGACTGGAAATGAATAAAAACAGTCAGTGCAGAATGTGATGATATTCCATGTCAGTGGAAGAATTCGGCCCACAGGAGGCCAGAATCTGAACTTGGACCTCTGAATGGTGGATGGAATCAGAACACGGTATTCTGAGGAAATAGGAATGGGCAATGGGATCAGGCCATAGGAACAGCCCTTCAGGGAAGACTGATGGGAAGATCACAGAGGTGGGCCACATTAGAATAGGCACCATTTGGGTGCTGGGAAGGCAGCTGCAAGCGAGTCAGGCAGCAGTTCAAAGAAAGTCACACTGGGTTGGGTATGTGTCAGTCGAATGTCTTATCTGAGGAGTTCGGTAAAAGACTTGACAAATCCCCATGAAAGGGGACTGGAGTCTATAGAACATTTTTCAGAATAAAAGATTAATAACTAAAATCTCAGTTATCAGAATAGAAGCCCAAGTACTCATAACAAGCAATAAGTAAGAGCAGCAAAACTTTCAAAACACAATCTTTCAACAGTTTCAACAATTGTGTGTTAGCCATTTATCATGTGCCGGGAGCAGGGACCAGAGTATTAGGCTGTATATCTAAAAATTTCCCTGACTACAGTCAGGCAGGGCTGGTTGCAGAATCTGGGAAGGAAGATCAGTGAACTTAAGAGTAAAGGCAAATGAATAAAGCTTCAGATATATGTTCATGTCTGGTCGTTTTAAACAGTATATGGATTTGGCTCCATTTAAAGTATAGTTTAAGTATAATATAAATAGAAGCAGTGATTGATAGGACATGGCATTATTCAAATCTTAGAACTATATATGTCATTTATTCATCATTCACTCTTTGAAACACTCATCTTTGCAAAAAATCATTGAGTCCCTATGGATATATCAGGCACTACGCCAAGGGCTGGGAATACAAGGTCAAACATGATTTTTTTTTCCCTTGAGGAGCTTAGAGCTTAAGTCTGAGGTTCTCAGACATTGGTACCTAAAATAAAAAAGTTAAAAATTCAAATGTGGGTACCCATTCTGAAATGCAGATGAGGTAGGTCAGTGTAAATGGACCAGGAGTATGCATTTTCATCAAGCACCACAGGAGATGCTGATCAGTCTAATTGAGACCAATGCATGGAGAAGTCTGATTTAGATAAGTATGAAAGTCTCTGATGAGATGTTTTCTGCGTGAGCTGTCATATTTCAGTGCAAAAGAGGAAAATGCTAGCATTTTGAACTGCATGGAAATAAAATATATTATTCATGGAAAAAGCAAATTATTCATTCCTGATTGTATTCAACCAAGCACAGTCACTTGCCTGAGTTTTGTATAGGAACTTTAAACCCCGTATCCTTTAAAATATTTCTAACACTGATATCTGTGCTTGCTTCTGTGACATCAAGGTTTAACCCATCCCAAACTTCGTAATTTTGCAAAAAAAAAAAGTCTATTTATTTCAGTTATGGCCTCTGTTTTGATTGATAGTTTAATTTTAATTTTGACCTTTCCTTTTCCTTTTATTATTTGTCCCTCCCTCCCTCGCTCTCTCCCTTCCCCTGATCCTGAGTTACTTACCACTTCCTTAACTATTGATTCAGAAGTTTCATCTGAGAAATTTGTAGCCAAGATTTTTAAATACAGTTGAATAATATTCCTTGAATGAAAACTAATTTTGAAAGATATAAGAGGCAGCTTGGTGAGATCATTTTTATTCAGCTTTATTCAAATACTCAGGATCACCTTTAACTATCTCAGTGTCCCTGGAAAGAAGGTAAAATTGATATTCTCATTTCTCTATCACAAATGAGTTAGAGATAGAGAAAGGCTAAGTACTTTCACAATATATCACATGGTGTTTCAATTACCTATAAATGTATAATAAACCACCAAACTGAGCCCCAAAACTTAGTGGCTTTAAAAAATCCCCAATTTGTTATTTCTCATGATTCTGTGAGTTGACTAGGTGGTTTTTCCACACATTTCATGCAACCACAGTCATATGATGGATCAGATGGGAAGCCCGGAACTGCCCAGATGACCAACCTCTTTCTACCCCCATAGTCTTTCATCCTGTTCTTTTTCACAACACGGTGATCTCAGCTTATGAGAAGAAAGAAGCTACAATGCCTGTTGAGGCCTTGGCTGAGAATGGCTTCCTCCACATTCTTTGATTAAAGCTAGTCACAAGATCAGCCCAGATACAAGAGGTCAAAAGGTAGACTCCACATACTGATGAAAGAAAGGCCAAAATCATATTGCAAAGAGGCTTGTTTAGTAGGCATGGAAGGATTTGGCCATATTTTACAACTTTTCACAGTTTACTAGGGAATTTGGTAAATTTCTGGCTCACTGGCCACAAATCATTCTCCTTTCTATCACATGCAAAATATACTCAATTCTATTGCAGTGTCCACAGGTGTCTGATTCCAACTGCAGTATCAAAATTGAATAGCTTAAATTCATTAGTTGCATTTTTATGCAGTTTCTTTGGGTATATCACGTATAATGCAGCCTCCACTAAATAATTTTCTTTCTTCCAGTTCTATCTCTGCCTGTTGCCTGGTCTTAGAACCAATGCCGTGTGCTTTAAGTTTTGGTTACAGGGGCATCCCACTTCTGATGCCAATCTCTCTCTTAGCTATTTTTGCTGCATTACAGAACACCTAAACCTTAGTAGCTTTAAACAGCAAAAATGTATTATTTCTCATGATTCTGTGTGATGATCGGTAGTTCTGCTGTTTTTCCTTGACCTCACTCTTGCAACTTCAGTGTGCTGGTGAATCAGCTGGAGTGGCCAGCATGCTGGACCTTTCTCTCTCCATCAGATTTTTCAACCCAGACTTCTTCACAGCAGAATGGTTTCAAGATTCTGAGACAACAAATGCAGATGCATCCAGGCCTCTTTAAGCCTCAGCTTAAAACTTGCATCACATCACTTTTGCTACATGTATTGGCCAAAGCAAGCTACAGGATCAGTAGAAATTCGAGAGTAAAAAATTGATCTCTGTTCTCTTATTGGAACAGATAATAAGAGAACACAATGCAGAAGGGGAAGTAGACAGATTTGGGGGATTTGTGGCCATATTTGCCACCTCCATACACAGGTAATTGGTAGCTTCACACAGACCCCAGATATATTGATTTCCAATATAAATAGTAACATATAAAAAGTGCCAAGTAATGCATATAGTTTGTAAGAAATGTTATTAAATGTTATTTCTTACCACTCTTTGCTTCCTCAGTGTACCTTGCAAAGTACTCGTTTTGTAGAGAATATGCTAATTTGGTCTACTTGTTATATAATTTAAAATCAGTGAGTAAACAAGTTTCAGTATTATAGATTTTTCACTATAAAAGGTGGCAGGAATGATGGAAATTCAGCAATGGGATTAAAGCAATTACAATGAGAGGATACTTTTTAAATTTTTGAGATGACATTTGAAACTCTCTGAAATACTGTAAAAACAACAACAATGTTTTTTGTGCAGAGATGAATAATCTAGGAACTATAAACCAGCTTGGAGTTGTAATAGACACACCTCTAAATTTAGTTAATTAATGAGATATTAATTGAAGGAAGCCATTTAGTAATACCATGTATGGATAACTCTGAGCAGCAGGCATGTCCTAAGAGGGCTTAGACGTCTGGAATTTTAGGGGAATACTGACCAGACCTTCTTTGAGAGATTAGAGATTTTATCTCAGAAGGACTTTGATGAAGACAATGAATGGACAATTTTGACTAGGCAATTAAAATTGTGCTTAATTATAAAGAAGTTTGTTAATCTTACTTTTTGAAGTATGATCACAGGGCATTGCTTCTCTCTGACCTTGCTTGGAGAAAAATGGCTTTTCCCTCTCCTTGAATTTGGCCACCAACTCTGTGTATGCCATGCAATGGATGATGACTAAACTTGGCAGGCAGAGGAATAGGAAGGACAGGCAGGGACCAGATTGGGAAACAGACACCCACTGTGAAGGTGCTGCAGCCGCACAATGAGAAGGAATCCAGAGGGCAGAATGCTCTCTCCAGAGCGGTAAGAACGTGGAGTTTTGGCCCTTGGTAGATGTCAGGAAGGCACATTCCAGGAGTGTAGAGGAACAGGTTACCACAATAAGGATTCTCAACAGGGAACAGTACGTAGTAACGCAAGCAAGAGAGAACTTGGCAGGAGTCAGGTCGGAGATCATGTAGCATGACCCTATGTGTTAGGGAGAGCTAGAGACAATAATATAGAAGAATAGAGTAGGTCAGTATGGTGTTTGTCAAGATACTGTTCTGCTTAAAACATAAGCTTTAGATTGCACAGACCTGGATGTAAATCTCAGCCCCTCCATTTATTAGCTCGTCAGTAATTTATTTTCTGCTCCTTTGTTATTATACGTAAAAAAATAATTGGAGGTAAAAATAGCTACTGTGAATATTTTTCGTGATGATTAAATGAAGCGTAGATGTATAAAGGGCATAATACATGTTTGACACATAAATATTACTACTCCTGCTACTAATCACAACAGCAGCAGTAATATAACGGTGACGCTCAGGCTTGGGGAGAAAGATGGGGAGAATATTCCTAAAAATGCGGTCTAAGAAGGGAACTGTAGCCAATAATAAGAGTTTATTTCCCAGGGCTGGGACGCTGGATTACAGTGGAAGGAAAGTGAAAGCAACTTACTGGGGAGTCACCTAAGGTACCGAATTTGGCTCCTGTATTCCCTTGCCTAAGGACATAATGGGCCTCAGAGCAAGGTTTCAAGGGAGCCTGTGGAGGTGAGGAATAGGAGGAAGAGACTGAGATGGAGATGGAAGTAATGGAAGAAAGTTGGTGGGGTCTCTGTTAGTGAGCCAGTCAAGCATCGCACTAAGGAAAAAGACTTCTGTGGCTCTGTCTTGTCTGTACGCTAGAACGCTTTTCACAGGCATGTTGGTACGTTTTTACAGCCAGCTCAGTGATCTAGTGAAACAGCAGACCCTTCTAATGCTCTTCCTCACCTCCATTCCTTAAGCTGTGGAGAAGAGATTCTGGTCAGAGACTATCAACAGGAGTCTCTCATCCAGCTAATCAACCTACCAGCCTCTGTTCTTAACTCCCACTTGTGGGCAGAGATTTCATTCTAAATGCACCCCTGGGTCCAGGGACCCAGTCTGTCAATTCTCTCTTGCTGTACAAGTTCTATAGGAGGTACAAATGGACCAGAAGAAAATCGCTTCTGGGAAGAAAGAGGGGTGGTGGTGGTTATTATTGCTGTTCCCATTGGCACCAGAAGCTGTTGAAGGCAATGGGCTGTGCCTTTCCTTGGTAGGTTGCCATTTTGCAATCATCATCATCATGTAGATTTCTAACACTTTGTGTCTGAGATTGCAAGACTGCCACTGCATGGCAGGTTTCTCACCTCAAATTCAGTGTATGTCTTGGAGCCTGTCATTGTGTTTATACTCATCGTGATAACTGTATCATTCATTTTTAGAGTGAATTGTATTTTTCGTAGAAAGCAAAAAGAAACTGTCCCAAAAGAAAAAAAAAATTAAAGATTTAAACTCTTCTATAACTACATTTTGATATAACTCTCTATCAAGCAGGAAAGATTATCCCTACAAGCATTCTGTCCCATTGATTTTTACAGTTGTTGTTATATGTGCTGTGAAGTCTTCCTGGGCGTGTCATAAACGTCTCGTTGTACCATTTGTTCTCACGTAGCTAGCTCTCCCATGCCCTATCAACTTCTTCATGCTTCGTTTTCTTAGTATTTACATATTCTGTAATAATATTGTTTTGGTTATTTGTTTATTATCTGTCTCTTAATCACAATCACCTTACCACCACTGGTAGAATGTAAGGAATGTTTTCCCCACATTTCTGACCAAGTTTAAACTTCCCCTTAATGTTATTGCTGAGTTTGGTGGTGATGATGATGATGATGATAATGACAGTGATGTTGATGACAACCAACGTGCCAGGCACTTTATTGAGTGCTTTATGTACAGATCTCATTTAACCCTTACAACAAAAATTCAAAGTAGCTATTTTATACTTTCATTCTTCTTTTTTTTTTTAATTAAGATTTATTTTATTATGTGCTGGATAGAAACTTTTTGTTATTTCCATAGCATTTAAGTTACAATAGAAATCAATTGGGTAATTTTTTTCTTTATTGAAGTATAGTTATTTACAGTATTATAATAGTTTCAGATGTACAACATAGCAATTTAATATTTTTATAATTATGCGCCTTTAAACTTATTATAAAATATTAACTATATTTCCTATGCTGTACAATATATCCTGGTTGCTTATTTATTTTATACATAGTTTGTACGTCTTAATCCCCTATCCCTATTTTGCCCCCCCACTTCCCTCTCCCCACTAGTTTGTTCTGTTATCTTTGTTCTGTGAGTCTGTTTCTGTTTTGTTATAGTCATTTATTTGTTTATTTTTTCAGATTCCACATGTAAGTGATAACATACATTATTTGTCTTTCTCTGGCTTATTTCACTAATATAATACCCTCTAGGTCCATCCATGTTGTTACAAATGACAAAATTTCATCTTTAGTGGCTGAGTAATATTCCATTTCATATATATGTCACATCTTCTTTATCCATTCATTTGTCGATGGACATTTAGGTTGCTTCCGTATCTTGACTATTATAAATAATGCTGCTATGAACATTTAGGTGCATATACCTTTTCAAATTAGTGTTTTGAATTTCTTCAAGTATATACCCAGGAATGGAATTGCTGGATCATATGGAAGTTCTGTTTTTATTTTTTTGACCTACTGTTTTCCATAGTGGCTGCACCAGTTTATTCCTCACCAACAATGTATTTGGGTTCCTTTTTCTTTACATTTTCACCAACATTTGTTTTTTTTGTGGTCTTTTTGATAATAGCCATCTGACAAGTGTGAGGGTGATATTTCGTTGTGGTTTTGATTTGCATTTTTCTGATGATTGGCAAAGTTGAGCATCCTTTCATGTGCCTGTTGCCCATCTGTATCTTCTTTGGAAAAATGTCTATTCAGGTCTTCTGCCCTGAATATCAAAAATATATAGACAGGCCAGACAGCTAAATACCAAAAAGACAAACAACTTGATTTAAAAATGGGCAGAACACCTTAACTTCTTTACGAATGGGAAAAAAAGAAAAAAAAAAACTAAGGCTAATAGTAGGTAGTTTGCTTTGTTCCTAAAGTATTACCAGTGCCAAGAAATACGCCTGGCACATAGTAGGTCCTCAGTCAACATTTGTCAGAAGAATTTATGAATAAGTTGGAAAATTGGAAGTTGTCTACAGGTCCTTTTAGTACAAAAACAAGCAATTAACAGAAAGTGGAAAGTGTTAATTATGAAGGCAGTTGTCTTTTAAGGACAGTAGGCTACATTATTGAAAAGACCCTTTGTTCAGGTGAGTGCCTTGACACCTGGCTAAGTTATTTGTTACTTGCTATGTGAGCTCTTCACCACTACCCTCAAATCTTCCTGGAAAGGAGAGGAAGTGTGGAGAGTTCCCGTGAGTAGAGGCAGGACTCAGACCAGGGAATGAACATACAGCAGACTCAAGAAATCAGAACTCAAAGGGAACTTTAGAATGTGAACTCCTTGGAAATGTTAATTCCCTTTGAGGAATACACCAATGAAACCAATCTAATTTCCATCTCAATGAAGTGGAAGACATGAGCTAAAATTAGTGTTACACGTACCTGGCACAAAGAGGGCATTCTCCTTTCTCAGAAAACTAAGCCAACAACAACAACAAAGCAACAACATACAAGCTGTATATTCAGCATAGTTGAAAGGGAGAATGTAGGTTTTTTTCAATTTAAAATAAAAATGCTAAAATTTAGACTAATGGACTAACATAACATATATTAAAGACAACTGTAATTCAAAAAAGGTGTGTTAATGAAGACAAGGCAATAGGAAATGCACAGAGAAGTAAAGAATTTATCCCATCTTCATAAGTATCCTCTTACTCAAATGCCGTGAATTTTTTTTCTTAAATCTTGGTCACACAATATATTGGGACAGCATTAAAACAAGCCCAGAGTGAGAATGATAAATTGTCATAACCAAGGGCATTGTGATGTTAGTGCTCTTATGCGGGGCACTTAGGGATGAAGCAGACCTTCACCTCCTAGAATATGTTTATCAAGATGGTTCAGATGGGGATTCCAGTCTACGCCCTGCTTCCCACTTAGATTTATAATTCTTCATATGCCTTGCATATTTTATAGGCTCAATAAATATTCACTTTAATGATCTGCCTTATGAACTTCTCTTCAACCTGTAAAGACCAACTCAGAGATTATTTCTCTTTGAAACATTCTCCACTTCCCTTTTTCCCTTTCTGAGCAGTAATTTACCCCCTTTATTGTGCCCCCTTAGCATCTCTTACACACTTCTCTTACGGCCCTAAACCATTTCTATTGTGAGTATCCTATACACATTTGTCTTCTCTGTTGGGTTGTATGCTCTTTGAATGCCAGGCATACACCATATTCATCTCTGCCATGTGCTTACCCCAGTATATGCAGATTGTTAACAAATGTTTAATTAATGAAAGGAAAAAAGAAACAATGAATAAGTGAATGAAGGAATGAATGGTGGGTAGGTCTGTATCAAATCCAGTTTACTGATAAAGAAAAGTGAAGATGAAAAACGCTAAAGTTATAACTAAAATTTACTGGATATGTATGATGCTCTGATTCCGAGGGGCACTATTCATGCATTATTAGCATCCTTATAAGAACTGTTCTAAGTAGGTGATATTAGCTCCATTTCACATTCAGCTTGGTAACAGCTGTGAAAGGTATTTATTATTATCCCCATTTTGCAGATGAGTAAGTAGAGGCTCATAGAGCTCTGAGACTTGTCCAAAGTCACACAGCTATTAGGTGGCAGGGATAAGATTTTACCCTAACTCAAGACTGCTACAAAGATGCAGTTAGTTATAAAATTATGGCCAGAACCTAGACTCTCTGACATTAGTCCAGCATTTCACTTTAACTCTCATGCTCATTTTTGCAGCTCAAAACCTTTAACAAAGCCTTTAATACTCTCAAAGATAATCATGTATAGGTCAAGTATCAATATACATTGTAGAATTTAAGAGGAAAATAAAGGTCTACCTTGCTCTTCATTATCTATCTCAATAATTTGCCAATGTATCTATAACTCCTAGCATCAGAGAAAGTGGTGTTTCCCAAAGTTGGTTCTGTAGACTGCTCACGAGTGTTCTGTGTTCAGGGCTTTGGGAATAAATGTGGGATTAAACAGAGTGTAATTTATTTTTTAAGTGTCTGGTGCAGGACTTCATTGATGTGTTAACATGTACTGTAAATTTACAACAGGTGAATAAATTGTAGAGCAATTCTCAAATTGAGATTATGGACACTGTACCCTCTTCCCTTTTTTTTTCCATGAGTATCACAAGACAATTTTGTTCCATAAAATACACTTCTGAAAAGTGCTTGTTTAAGGCACTGTTCTTCTGGAAACCTCCAACAAAAATTTCAACGGTATTAGCTGAGACAGTTTGTGTACAGACCCATGAGCTTTAACCAACAAGCTGTGGCAAGAAAAGGTTATTTTCTACCATGCAGTTATGTCCAAGTTGAAACGGGGGAACTGAATTTCAAATTCAGTCCCTCTGATTCTTTTACCTCTGGCTTACTAACTTTAAATTCCAAGTGTGATTATTACTGTGATGAATAATAATATGGGGATAGCAAACCTTTTTGATTCTCCTTGTGTGCCACGTGTTGTTCTAAGTTGGTTATATATATTATTTAATCATCATAATCTTATTTATGTAAATCTTCTGTGTAAATTTTATATGCTATGTAATTGCAGCTTTCTATTATTATTACTATCATGAATAATGAATAAGCCTTTACATATGATGTTCCTAATTTTATTTTCCTCACTTTTTTTCCAAAAAAATCTAATGTAAACAATGTTTTGGAAAAGCTATGTTATGTAAAAGCTGAATGTGATATTAGAGGTTATTTAATCTTAATGATCTTTTTGAGACGGTCTCTTAATTGGCTTAAACACTGTGAGCATGGTGCTTGGCCTGGATTGTGATTCTAGATTTTACCCTGGTCAAACTATTCAGGAAGTATAACTTCAAAAGATACATTGAACAGACAATTATCAGGTATCACCAAAAATCTAGAAACTAAGTTTTAACTTGAAATAAAACAGACGTCTTTTTTAGTGCATATTTCCTAGGAGTAAATTTAACAGGACTCACCACTCTCAAAAGCCTCATAGTTGGCATTGGAAGAGGTCATTGAGAGGATGTGACCTCTGGTTGACCAGAGAGCTGGACCTTGTCAGTCAGAGGCAAATAAATGTTTTACTTACCAATCTGGAGTTATCTGCCTCTTTCTTCAGCCTCTCCATGCCCTTCGTGTACGGAAGGCTCCTGAGTTTGGAAACCAGCACTTAGGGATGGCTTTGTGGCACCATGAAAAGCATGGGGTCTGGGTGGCAGGAAAACTGGACTCAAGACCACACTCTGCCACTGACTTGCTCAATAGCTTGGTGTTTAATCAACAGTTACTCATGCATGCCATACATATTTATTGAGCAGCTACGAAGTGTAAGGTACTATGCTGCATAATGAGGAAAAAAGAAAAGCGAAAGTTCAAACAGTTCCTGACCTCAGGGAATCAGCTGATAAGGCTGATTTGGGACACACAACGCCCACAAACAGTGTGTCTTACACTGAAAGCTCTATGCACTGTGTTTTCCTCTCCTTGATTCCTTGGGACAGTAACTTCACTTTTCTTGTTGTTATTTTCTTCGTCTACACAGAACAGGATGGGCAGAGTGGCTTGATGGAGAGGATGAGTCCCAAGATTCCTTCTGATCCAAAACATCACAGGTTCATCACCTTCAGGATAATAACCAGGTACAAATCCAACATGTAATGTGTTTGTGATGGATGTTGTTTAGTAATAAGAAAGGAAGAAGTTGCTCTTTTTAATTTTCATTTCACTGTTATAACTGAATACCATGGATTCTAAGTCCAACCAAGATGCAATCCAGTTTACTAGCTTAACATGTGAGAAATCTGGAGACCTAATCCAGCTCCCCCTATGTGTCCTGCATTCCAGCTGTGCCCAGCCTTTATCAGCAGTAAGAGGTGTATTTCATTCTTGTTGATAAACTATCTTGTTTAAAAAGCATTTCATTTCTTAGTGATGAGCTTTTGTACATAAACTCTAAGAAATTTTCTATGCCAGTTGCAGCAGGAATGCAGCTCAGATTTGCAAATCTCCTTTGCTTGAATATAATCCGAATTGAAGTGTCTTCATCTGGAGCAAGGCCATTTTATTATCTACCATTTTAAATAATTAGGTTTTAAGTGGTTGATTTTTTTTTTTAATTCTCTACGTTGCCTGACACACTT
The DNA here is from genome assembly GCF_048773025.1 of Camelus bactrianus. NCBI lineage: Eukaryota > Metazoa > Chordata > Mammalia > Artiodactyla > Camelidae > Camelus > Camelus bactrianus. The sequence goes on from NC_133548.1 coordinate 27,501,548, forward strand.
TGAAGGGCTGGTTATCTATCATTTCTTAGAGAAAATCAACTGTCTGAGAAGTTTGGAGACAGAATTAAATTCTAGTGAAATAATTTTCTCTTCATAAAGCAGTCATTCAACTTTTATAACTGGAGAAAACTTTCTGAGATTTTGGTCAATGAGTACTGCTTTCATTTATTCCTAAATCTGGAAGGATCTGCTAGCAACCCACTTGAAATGCTGATGCGATGATGCCATGAATGTCTGATGATTAGTAGTAATAGTAAAAGCATCTCATACTGATGCATCATCTGAAGTTTTTAACTCAGAAGATTTTTACAATAACCTTACAATCTTATAGTCAAACATTATTTTTGCTATCCTCTGACTGAAAAACATAGTTACAAATTAAAGAGTGGGTATAAATGAACTCGTTTTTACACTTTACAGTAATCTCATTGCAGCCTGAAAAAAAATGTCTACTTTTAATTCCTATCACAGATAATTGTTATTCAATAACAGTGTCCCTAGAAAGTAAGTTTTTGTCAAGATCCAGCTGCTTCTAAATGCTTTTGTATCTCTGGCACCTAAAACATTGCTTGGTGCATAGTTGTTGCTCAAATGTATGTTGAGTGACTATTTCATCATAACACATGGATAATTGTGACTTGGCTGAGTAGAGTGGGACTTGCCTTGAATGGATTGAGACTTGTTATGAATGTACTATTTTTAAAAATATGAATATAAAAGATTGAGGAAACATTTCTGTCACATCTAGAATGTTGTTCCAAAAGATCATTTGTTCATTGATTCAATGATGCATGTCCTTCTTTCCTTAATTTATTTACTCCTTCATTTAATCACTTATTAATTAATCTGTAATGCATGTATTTGATGCTATTATTACCATATACCTTATTAGAACTCAAATAAGATTGTGGGTTTTTTTGTTGTTGTTATTGTTCTTCTTAGAGTTGGTTTTCCTCATTAATATTCTGGGTCATTATCTTAGCTCCTACCTGAACTTTTAATGGTAAGTAAATTTCAGAACTTCTCATGACTCCTGACTTCTTGCTGTAAAATAGAAATTATGATTCATGCACTTGTTCTTTAGGATGAGGGATGACTAAGGAGCAATTATTTTGAGATAAATGTTTTGATGGCAGACAAGGGGAAAGTGGAACAAGTTCATAATAGATAACCTCATTTCCAAGAGAAGGACATGATTTGTGGAGCTGAGAGATCCAGAGTGTCCCTCTGCCTTTGTCAAGGTCCAGGACTCTTCCTCATGTCTTTTCCTTAGGAGACAGCATTTATGTTTCCTCATCCCAGTGGGCAGTACGTCTTCTATCATGGCTTTCTCCCCACGTCTCCTAACACTTATTGACTGGTCCCCCCTCCTCCAGCCTGTCCCTGCTCTACCAAATACAGTAATACCCCGAGTATAGCTGTGAGTCCTGCCTACACCTGCTCACAAGTATTCGTGGCTGTCACTGTCCACACCCGGTAGTAGGGCATTCAGTGCCTTCTACTTTCAGGCCACATTTACTTTAGGAAAATTATTTCCCATGACTTTTTGGGGCTGTCTTAAGTCAAACCGACCAGTTACCTTTCTACATTCTGTGTATCCTAAGGAGCTGCCTCTGTGCCCTTGCTCATGCTTTTATTCTAAGCCTGCAACAGCCTTTCCCTCTACCTTCCTAAATCCATGTTCTACCTGTTCTTATAGGTAATATTTCAACTACTTGATTAAATCATTCCTAATCTCCCAAACTAGTATCTTTTTCTCTCCTTGAACTCTAAACTCCAAAGCACTTTATCTGCTGTCTTATGACTCCTATAAATTTTTAATAAAACATAATGATTAATAGAGAATATAATACAATTCTAATCAATTATACAAGCTTTATTTTCATTTCTGAACTAAATTTTCCTTTATAGTGAGGTAAATGGCTGATTCTTTATTATATTTGCAATATACACATGGGAAGCAATATTTGCTGAATGAGTAAATTAATGAATGAAATACTGAATGAATGAATGAGGTATTTACAGAAGAACATCTAGATGACCCATCTTCTTTAATGCTATGGTCAGTGCATAGTATAGTGCTACTTTTTATGAAATGGTCAGATTACTGAAATCTTCAACTATCCAAATGCAGCAAAGAATCTGAAATTAAGTGGAAAATTCCTCTGCACAGCAAGGAAAATAGCTATAGTAAAGTTTATTTACGAGGTGCATACCTTCAAGCCAGATGGAGTTGATTCGATCTTAGATGTTAACTTGGGTTACTGATTTAATGAGCTTAGTTATTTAGTTGCCATAGAAACTAACAGCAGTAAGTCAGGACCAGCATATCATGAGGGAGAAGGAAGCATGAAAGCAAGTAGTGTGATATATCATGCTGGCCTGGAGCTCATGGCTGTTGCGGAATAAGGGCTCCGAGAAATAATTCAGTCATCTCATCAAGTATAGTTTATTGGGAATTTTTATTTTGCAAACATTTCCATCAAGAACAGTCCCAAAAGTGAAGTTTGTTATCTGGAGGGGTCCGCTTCAGTTATCTGGATGTGATGATTGTAAGAATGCCTTACAGCTGTAAAAAAGCATTTTGACATCTTTCAATGACTTTAATGTAAGATTCATGAATGGCAAATATTATTGTTTCCAATTTAACGAGTAAGAAGAGAGGCTTAAAAATCTTCACTTGGTTAAAAAGTCATAAACTAGGAAATGACATAGCCAAGACTCAAATACACATGTTCTGTATCCCAAATTATTTGTTTTATTATATTGTAATGACACTTATATTCAATACTTCATCCCTTACTGCTTTCGAAAAAAATGATATAATTCTCTTTTGGGTCCATAAATCCTGCAAAATGACAGCTTGGCTGGAACACAGCTACAGTGATCATTTCAAAGGCCACTTCCATTTTAGGGTTATAAAGAAATCACCTGGCATCACTGAAATCTGCATTTTAAAAGCTGTTGTCCTCGGGTCCCTGAGTTATTGTTAATATCAGATGCCCATTCAGTACTCTGGACATCATCCAACTTCCAGTCTATGCATCTCTTTCCCCGAGGGCTCTTTGCAGGAAGCTGTTCTGCTCATTAACAGCTGGCTAGAAATGCTGGGGAATTAGTGCTGCCCTCAACCAATTACTGATGCAAGTGAATGTATAAATACGCCAACACTCTCTATCTTCAAGTGGTATGCAAGCATTTCCCTGGGAGTCCCTGCAGGATTTAGCTCCAGTCACCCAGTGTGATGACTGGTTTAACTTAACTCTTATTGACAGCCTTCCCTCCTCATACACTGTTGTGTTTACTTGTAGATCATCCCCGTACCTTCCACACAAACCTCCTGCACTCAGATCCTTTGCTCAGTCTCACTTTGGAGGAACTCCTGAAGACAAACATATCTGGAAGAATGACTGTGCTTTACATCGCTTTACCTCTTCACTCACAAAAAGAATGACTAATATAATAATAACTGATTACTTGGACACTTATTGTATGATAGCTTTGATTCTAAGTGTTTAAATGCCTTTTCCTTACTTATCACAACAGGCCTATGAGGTAGTAGTCATTATTGTCCCCATTTTACAGGATAGAAAACTGAGGTTTGGAAAGGCTCAGTAAGCTGGCCAAGGCAACCCAGCTTGTCAGTGATGGAGCCAGCAGTTGAACCTAGGCTCTCCAATGCAAGAGCCTAGTTTGCCATCTTCCAGAAATTAAATTGATTCCCACTCATGTGGATAGATACATATTCAGGAGGAGTATGAATAGAAAGAAGCAGCCGTTTGCCAGCACAGGCAGTGCATACACAGATGGGTTTCCTCTTTAAGGGACCCACCTGCAGCCACTAAACTCTATTGCCCTGAACCCTTATCTTTTACAGCTCCGAAAGACAGCAGCTACTCTGAGTGTCAGTTTGAATGTATAAATATTTAACTGAAATAGTGAAGCCTGGAGAAGCGTCATGTCTCACAGTTCCCTTCACTGGAAGGGAACTGGTGATTAGAATAAATAATTGCTCTGAAAATAGCTTCATCCTATTTGTTCAAACAATTAAGCCCCCATCAATGAAGTTAATTTATGAGAGGAATGACACATGTGTTGGCAAAGTGTTCTGTTCCTCTTGGCAGCCTTCACATCTTCTCATCTCTCTTTTTAACCTTCCTTTTTGCTTCTGTTGCCGTTTCTGCCGTCACTTCTCAGTGTCTTTGGGGAGCTGATGTTTCCTACAGCAATTTTTTTTTTTCGTTTGCAAATTCACGCCCAGATCTATTTTATCTGCTTGCTTATAAGGACATGTTTGCCATCTCGTCTCTTCTAAATTTTGATGATGACCATTTGATTTCCTGTCTTCTGCCTTTCATCTGCTACGGTCATTTTTTTTATTAAACATCCCTTGTACTTCTTACATTTTGGTGCTAATATGGCATGATCAGATAGAGTTCGGTGAGTAAAATAAAAACAAATGACTCCTGCACATGTAAAGGAAAGAAAAGAATTGTGACATTAAAAGGTGACTGTGCTTTGTAAAATGATTATAAATCAATAAAAAATGTTAAAAAAAAAAGTGACTGTGCTTTAAACTTTTTGGCTGCGTGGAGAAGGAATTCCTTCTAGGAAGAGATTAGCCTCCTTGCTTAGGAAAAACCTCTCTCTGGGCTTGTTTGGTTATGAAAAGCAAAGTCTTCCATCATTTGTCCTGTTCTTCACGGCCATGATAACAGACTTAAATAAGTGGAAGGAGAAATTTTGTACCTGCCTTTGATTGCTGCTGAAGGGTAGACAGAGCTTGGTGGGGAAGGAGAGGGGCCTGGGGGCCCTGTGACTTGGACAAGATGGAGGAAAAAGGTGCAGGAGGAAAAAAGGTGCTGTATCCAGACTGCAGTGAGGTGGGGCTGAAAGTAAAAGGAAGCCAGTGAGACGATTCTGGTAGAGATTCACCAGGAACTTCAAGAGAGTAAAGTCTCACATTCAATATTCTGTTTTTGCTTTCTCTGTATTCTACTGAAATCCCTTCTGAATTACTAAACATTAGTCAAAAACATACTACCTACTGCCTAGGTTAGCAATGTCTGGAGGACTAAAGGAGGCAGGGCAGTGTCCAGTGTGGGGATCAAGGGATAAAAGAAAGAATTGTAACCACAGGGTACATGGCGATGAGTGGGGTGAGAGAAATTCAGTGAGAATAGAAATTCATGGCACAAGTAGGCAGGAGAATTGAATTGCACGTCCTACCACAGACACACACCCTGCACAGAGAATCCATTCTTCACATCTAAGCAAAAGTAAAGTTTTAAAAACACAAGCCTGATTATGTCATCTCTCACTTAGAACCCTTCTGAGGCTTTCATGAAAAATTCAATAATTTACTTGTCCCTTTATGATCCTGCTCATGTCTTCAACCTCATCTTGCAACAAATTTTTCTCCCATTTTTGTCTTTCATCTTCTCTGAGCATTGGTTCATTCCCTCCAACCTGCCATGATCCCCCTCACCACAGGACCATTGCACATGCTGTCCAGTCTGCCTGAAATGTGTTCCTTACCTTCTTTGCAAAGTGGATTCTTGCTTATCCTTTAGGTTGCAACTTAAGTGTCCCTTCTTCAGGAAGCTGTCCTTGCCTTCTCTGACCAACCTCTCTCTCAAAGCCCTGTGCTCCTCTTCTTCCTTCCACCTGCCACAGTTATAACCTCACAATGGTTTGTGGGATCACTTGATTAATACCTGTCTCCCTCACTAATTGCAAAGCTCCATTCAACAGGTACATCTGACTCTGATGAGAGTTTTATCCCAGGGTCATGTCTAGTACTTACTACATCATACACACTCAGCAAAATTGTCTAGAGGAAGCAAGATGGGAGAAAGAAGGAAGGAAGGTAGGAAGGAAGGAAGAAAGGAAGGAAGGAGGATAAGGAACATTTATCAGGGGACTCAAAAGTGTTCTCTGCCCAGTGATGCTTGAAAGACAGATGTTTGGAAGAGTCTGGTTCCCTTCTGGTTCTTAGAACTGCCTAAGAGTTCTATTTCAGAGATAAGGAAAACACTTACCAACATTGACAGTTAAGGAACTTTCTTGTCTACTTAGTTAAGCTTTGTCCTGGAATGATGATGATGATGATGAAAGTGTATAAAATTCATTTTGATTACCCTTCTTAAACTCTTTGAAATGTAGTATATGTGTGCGTGTGTCTGTTTGCATATATAAAGAGGAGAGAACTTTCCAACTACAATCATTTAGCAACAAGCTAAAGACCTTGTGAAGGGGAAATTCTCTCTTGGTCTCTTTGACTGAAACAGAACAATTTGGCAAGAGCAAGGAACACACATGAACAATGATCTAATGACCTCATCTACTTTTCCACGTTTTATTTTTTCAAAACAAACTCTTCCTCTTGGGCTCCAGCTGACTATTAAGGTGTTTTATCCCCAGGCACTCACTATGGAGTTGGAGTCCTGAATTAACTGCTACTCAGGCTAGAAATCCTAAATTGACTTCATCAATTAGCAGCTGTGTGACCCTAGGCAAGCATTTAACCTGTTGGAGCCTCAATTCTCTCGCATTTAAAATGGGTATGACATGCCCACGTCAGGGGGTGGTGGTCAGCTCTAAATGAGATGATGTATGGAAAGCCAGATGCTGCTGAAGTGTTCCTTTCTTGTCTCCTGTCTGAATCCTCTTTTCTAAGCTTGTTTCCTTCCTTCCCAGCTTCTCCCAGAAATGAGTTGGCTCATTGATGATTATTTCACAGTACAGGTCAGTTGCCTTTTTGTACCAAGAAAAATAGGAAAAGAGAAACAGCATTAGAAATCTTTAATTGAGCCTCCTGAGAGGGATCAGATGCCAGGACCAAGTTTTAGAAACACCTTCAAATCTAAGAAGCTGAAGTTAGATAGTCAATTCTCATGAATATAAAGAAAGGAGAACCCCTGTGACCCAGGACATCTTTTGGTGAGTGGTCTAATGCATCATCTCTGAGAAAAGCTGCACCATTTAGGTTCCTGTTTTATTAACTTTAAAAAAGGGAACAAAGAGTTCCTCTGGCTTCTCCTTTCAGCCATACTTTTCCCTCTCCTCTCTGGAAGCTTCCAGAGGGGGGCTCACCAGTGCCAGTTAGAATCTTCAGAGAGAGAGAGAGAGAGAGAGAGAACTTCCCTTCTTTTCCAATTTCTGTTCTCCTTCTAGGATTCCTACCAGAAGAGACCTCTGAGCAGACTCCTCATTTCTATTTGCAGTGACTTTTCCAACTTGTAAGAAATAGACAAATGTCATTTAGTGGTGATTTCATTGATGCTTCTCTCTCCCTTTTTCAGAAAGCACCATAATTCCCTAAATTGAATTTTGAATGAGACACTGTTCACTGAACGTCGGGACAGTAAATATATGCATAAATGGAATCAAACCTCTTTTCTCAAGTAATTTGTCTTCACTCTAGCCTGAAATTGTCTTTTAAAGCTGGGAAACAGCCTTCATTCAGACTCCAACTCAATAGTTAGTGCTTGGGGATTAAACATCTTGATGATTAACCAGAGGAGAAGTTTGTTTTATTAAAAATAAGACTAGGAAGGGAGAAGAGGTCATTGTAACATTGTCCACCAGTGGTCAGGAGGAGGGCAACTTAGGTCAGGGCTGTAGTGTAGGGGCAACTTCTAGGAGGGTCAAAATGAGATCTCTGCAAAATGCTAGCATATTTAACTCTCTGCCCCTAGAACCCGTTAAGTTAGTGACTATTAGTACCTGTCCATTTTACAGATAAGTGCTGAATGGAGTTCAGAGTGATTAAGCAATGAGTTTAGGGTATGATAGTTATTCAGTGATAGACACACAATTTGAACAAGAACCATATGAATGAGACAAAGCTAATAAAGTCCAAACCCCTAGCCAACCACTACACTATACTTCGAGCTAATGTTCCTTAAATTGGTAGAGACATACACAAAATGATAGCTAACAACATCAGGTGATTTGGGACGAATGAGAAATAAGCAGAGCAATCCACAAACACCGAGGGCATCTCTGAGGAGGTTCTGTTCAGGACAGCAGCCTGAGGCACCAGACACTTGTCTCAAGGTCACTAGGATAACGGAAGCCTGACTCCTGTTTCAGTTGGCCATAGCAGTGAAGGTTGATGAAGTCGTATATCAAACAGAAACTTTGGATCCCACTCATACATTTATCTCAGTGTCAAAAATGTCCCGTTGACTTTATCTCAGTGAAACAAGATCCTTAATTGGGAAAATGCTAGAATTTTTCTTGCAGAATTCTTTGTCATCAGGGAAGGCTTTAAGGTATATATTTGGAACTACATGAAAAGACTTCAGTTGTTTCTGCTTCCACTTTTTAAATTTTATTCATTTATTCATAATCCATTAATTCACCCAACCCATTGATACACTGTGTCCTTCATGTGGTCTGCTAATTATTCTAAACAATGTCCATTCTGTATTAGATATAAGAATATCCTACTATTCCTCTGAAATTGACCACAACAGCTGCCCTCACATTTTGTGGAAAAGTAGATACTGTACTTCAAAGACAGACCAGTTATTTAAGCTTCTTAAAGCCCACATCTGCAGAAGAGAGGCAGGTAGAAATGAGTGGCTTACACTAGATGAGTTATCAGATGTTTTCTTGTTCTAAGTTTCTTTGACCTAGCAGCTTTGGCCCTAGTTCCACTCAGCCAAGACTCTGAGTCCATTCACTTTGAAGGTATGGCAGTCTCATTTAGAAAATAAAGAGTCTGGTGAATTTTCTTCCCTCTCTGACGTTCTGTGATTTAACCAAACTTCTGTTCCACTTAGCTTCCGGGCACTTCCTTGGGGGAGAGAAGACTGGCTGCATCTCTGAAATCCTCACTGATTCTGAGGAAGTCCTCCTTTCTTGTTGGAGGATACTGTATTTGAGAAGGCTCTGCTTTCAGAGTCTGAGCTGAGCAAGTGTCCTGTCCCTCCTTTCCTTCATGGGAGGTGGTGTTTGTTGCGGGAAAAGACTTTCAGGAGCAGGATTTCCAGCTTCATATTGCCTGGGGTTGAATCATGATTTCTTCCTTGCCGATGTGCTCTGAGACAAGTTATTTCACCTCAGTTTCTTCATCAGACAATGGAGCAGATAGTAATTTATGGGGAGGTCATGACAACCAGAGGCAAGAATATTTACAGAGCATATTGGAACAGAGCCTGGATCACAGGGAGCGGTCAATAGCTAATAGATATTATTTTGTCAAGTACAAGAAGTTGGTCAAATATTGTCTCCAAGTTTGGGAGCCCATGAACCTTAAGGAGTACAGTGAGGGTGTGGCTGGGGACACTGGATCCGGTTAGAGGGAAGCAGGAGGGTGTGAGGCAGGGATCAGGAAAAGGTTTAGTTGTGGCCCCTGGTTCACGCCAATGGGAAGAATAAGAGGGTGTGAGTCTGTTTCTAGAATGAACAGTTTCATCTTTCTTTCTGTGTTTATTCAACAAATAATTACTTCCTCTTTGCCCTTTCCTCCTGCTCATCTCCCTCTGTCCTGCCTTCCTTCTTTTCTCTTCCCTGCTTTCTTTGCACCCTTTGATAATATTCTAGCCTGGGAGTAGGAAGAGCCCGGACACAGTGGTGGGGCTGGGGACAGGTGGGACAGGCGTGAAGGCAGAGACAGGAGTCTATTTTGGCCTTATTTCCAAGCCCTGCTTCTCTCGTGGCTGGGGAAAGCTCCAGTAGGCCTGTCACTTAGTGATCAAGAGGGGAAGAAAAATCATGTTGGCAGGAGGCAGGCTGAGCTGCATCCAGATGAGTCTGGGCCTCATCATGGGAGGCCTGGATGGGAAATGCCAGCTGACGGGAAATGGAAGCTGCAGAACAGGCCCAAGCTTTGGGACTGAGCAGCGTGGAACCGCCATGTGGTCAGCCCTGGACCCAAAGGGAGTGATGACATCCAGCTTCCTTCTATTCTGTGGTGGGAGTAGGTGGGCCCTGGGCTGGAGTCGGGGAAGAAAATCATGGTGCCTCGGGGCAGGAATGAGGCAGGCTTCCAGAGAGAGCTTGGTGGCTCACCTGTCAAGAGATGCTCTGGAATTCACAGGGTTTGACTCTGCCTGTTGCTGTTTACAGTGAAAAACACAAAATGTAGCTTTGCCAGCTAATCTCAAGCCTTGGTCTGAATCAATACCCGGGTTCCAACTGTCATTAAAGGAAACACTGCCATGGAGGGTTGGGAGCAGCTATTTGACAGGATGGTGGTGCCTGGTGACAGGGATGGAAAGAGGGAGAAAGCTACGATTGAAGACGTCAGGCAGCGTGCTTATCCCTTCCTCTTTCGTCCTCCTGTATATTATCACTTTGATTCTCAAAACAACCATGGATTTACAGAGCTTGGAATAATAAGTGGGCACACACACACACACACATCATCTGACATAAATAAACCCCATAAAAAACAGACTCTTCACAATTCAATAGATGTTAAAAGGGACTTTAAGTGTCCTTTGCAACTTCTCAGTCAAAGCAGAGAGTTTTCTACAGTAACCTGGGTGGGTGGTCATCCTGCCCTTTCTTAAATATTGCCATTAACAGTAATATCAGTACTTCTGGTAACTCATTCTACTGCTGGTAGCTCAAGGAGCATTCAACCACACCTCTGAGCTCCTGCTTTTCAGCTCCCAGGCATAGCAGTGATGGGAGAAATCAACTCCTTGTCACTGACATACAGCTCCAGCTCAGTTCAGATCTTGGGTATCCAATTCCAGCAGCAATTCTTCCCTCAACTTTCTTACTCTTCTGCAGTGCTGCCAACGTCACCACCACTGACCTGCAACAGACTGGTGGGACTAGTTCTAGAAGAGTGACTACACCTTAAGTGTTGTGGCTGCCTTCCTTATAACTACTGCTCCCCTGAGTGTCATAGTTCTTTCTGTGCCAATTATGGTGTTTTGTTTTCCCCATAATCATTCTTAGCCTACAAGAGATGCTTTTCTTCTTTCTCCTTTAGAACCCTCTGTAGGAAGTTATACCACATTCCCACGGAGAGGACTAGAGGTCTCCTGGTGAAGGGAACATCTTAGACTGGATGGTCATTTTCTTTTACTTACACCAGAATTGTGTATCAGGACAAGGCACATTGTCCTCAACCTCCCTGCCCTGAGCAGCCTACCTTTGGCTTCTCAAAACTCCATAACTTGCTCATAGTGGTTGAACAAGTATTCATCTCTTTGTTAGCCAAAGGTCTTTTAGTCAAAATTATTCAGTATGTTCTATTTCTGGCTTCTCTGAATGTTCTTATTCTATACATACAATTAGAAGAAATACAAATCCTAGGTGTAAGTGTTAGCCAATGAGAGAAGTTTGTCCAGATTCCCTTGTTCTGACCATCTTCTCTTCCTGACTCTTCAACTCTCTTCTGATTCTCTTGCTTAGATCATTTGGTGTATTTCTCAGATAAGTGCCTGGGATTCACCTCACTTTATATCAGAGCAGAATGGAAGACAGACTCTCTTCCCTTAGCCCCTTTGAGGAACCTGATGTCCAGATTAGACCCTCTTGCCTTTTGTCTAGGAAAGAAGTCTAATCTCCAACCCCTAGTCTCTATTGTGAATAAAAACATAAGTGAGGCCCAATGTAGACTTTCTCCACCGATATAAAGACAGACCTAATACCTAGTAACATCCACTGGTCTTAGATCTGCCTCGTGGAATAACACATGCATGCCATCCCTTAAGCGTTAATTTGGCAAAGGACTAGAGCCAGGGTAAAGCCTAAGGTGATTCATGCTTGCCATAAAGAGTTGTTCAAGAGTGTTTCATCATATGTTCCACTGGGGGACTGAGCTGAAATCCCCCAATGGAATGTAAATGCAGTGGGAAAGAGTGCTAAATGTTTCTTGCGTTGGATAAAGGTGTATTTCCATTGCACTGGTTGTCAGTGGGAACCTCTCTGGCAGACATTTACAGATGAGTGAATTTCCACCTGTTCCCCTCCTACTCCCCCGTTTACCCACCAGCTTTGCCACAAGGAGAGGTCATGTGACTAGCTCTGGGCAATCTGGGCAATGGGCTAGAAGTCTTAAGTAATGTGTATCACTTCCCGACCAAAGTACCCAAAAGCTTGTGTGGAAGCTACCTAGGTTCTCAGTCACTGCAGGAGCACAGTAGCTTCTTCAGTCACCCAACTTCACAGGAGTTTATAAAAGCGAAACAATAAGTCTTTGTTGTATTACATCACTGAATTTTCAAGCCTAATTTGTTGGCCCAGTACAGCCTAGCTCATCATGACTGGTACAATATCTTTCTCCTAGTGCTTAATAAAAATGGCCAGTTGGCTTGTGTCATGGTAGTTGAGTTCTCCTGGGCTCCATAGAACCCTTGTTGGACAGGCATGTCAGACCCTGAACAGTTCTCTCTGAAAAGGAAAGAAGAACAAAGGGATACCATACGGGTAGCTGTGTTTGGGGGCTTAGGTCTATAGCACTCTGGGTCCTGACTGCAGACATCTCCTTTTCTGGCCCTGGCCTGGCCCCATACTCTGGTTCATTTCTGGGCTGCTGGGACAAAACACAAGCTTCAGAGAGGAACTTCACATTGCTAATGTCTCGGCATACTGAACCGATGCCACTGAAAGTAATGAGACAAACCCAAGATGGGATCTGGAATTGAAAGTTTAATGGACACATATTCTTTGTGGACCCTTCAGGGCTGCAGCCAGGCTTCAGGTCTCAAGACCTATTTTGTTGCCTGTCAGAAACTCTTCTTGCATGAGAGCTGGAAATGACAGAATTTTCTACTCAGAGCTATTGAGAATATCTGATAGGTTTCTTCCCCCTTCTCTCCTCTCCTCAGGAAGATTTATCAGATGATCTTCCTTGAGCTGCCAGTAACAAGCCTTGGGTTGCCTCTGTGGGGAGGGAAAGAAAACCAACACTTAGTTAGCACCTGCTATAGGCCACAAAATGTGCTAGTCACTTTTTTACATTCTTTCTCATTCCTAACAGGAAGTACAGCAAGAGCCAGATGTTGAAACTGAGCAGGACCCTTCAGGGCCTTCTCAGGGACAGGACCACTCTTCCACATTCCCAGCCTCTTGTTTGTAGAAAAGCTATAGCCTCCTAGGCCTTCCCCAAGTTCCAAAGAGCGGATTTACTCAGAGAAGTGAAAAAATGCAGAGACAAAGGAAAGCAGTCAGGCAAGGTAAAATAATAATAGTTTAGCCATAAAACAAAGTCAAGGACCTTTAGTTCTTCCTCAAGGGCTATAGACAATATCTTGAGCCATATCCTTGAGTTATTTTCCAGATGCTAAAACCCCCACCAGGTGGAAGAAATTAACTGCATGCTGACCACGAGCACGTAGACCCCAGACTCGTTGGAAACAAAAGGTTGATGATCGAGAATCCTGAATCACCCTGTTACCTCATCATCAACCAATCAGAGAATTGTGTATGAGCTGATCACACGCCCTGTGACCCTCTCCCTTACACTTACTATCATTAAAAAACCTTTCCCTGAAATCCATCAAGGAGTTCAGGTCTGTTCAGCATTCATTTCCCGTACTCCTTGCTTGGTGCCTTGCAATAAATGCTGTACTTTCCTTCATCACAACCTGGTTTCAGTAGCTTGACTTTGCTGCACAGTAGATGAGCAGACCCAAATTTGGTTCAGTAACAATATCACAGATCAGAAGAAACAAAGGACTTTGGCGTCTCAGAAATTTTAGTTTAGAATCCCAGCTCTGAATTGCTAGCTGTGTGACCCAGAACTAATCTCTCTAAGTCTGTTGCCTTAACTTTCCAAGGGACTAATAATGCCTTCGATGGCTGCTGTTGGGAGGATGAGGCATTATGTAGAATTGTGTAGTGCTGTCTCCGGGGCATACTAGGCACTCAGTAGTCCTCCAAGACAGACTATAAGAAATTCCATTTTACAAATGAATTAAGACCTAGAGATGTAAAATATCTTATTCTAGGTCACATAATAGCAGAACTAGACATCAAACTCAGGTTGGTCTGTTTCCAATTTAAGTGCCATTACAATGACAAAGTTGAATAGTCATGACATAGATCATATTATACCCTGCAAAGCCTAAAATATTTACTATCTAGCCCTTTAAAGAAGAAGTTTGCCATATCCTGATTTGAAAATAAGAGTGCAGAATCTTTGCATATTGAAGAACTCTGAAACACACAAAGCATTAATCAAGGGGTCTACACTGGTAAAATAAATTTAGTTTGTGATAGAGATGTTGAATTTGGTTTGCGGTGGAGAGAAAACCTATTATTTTTAAATTTGCCTTTGATGTTAAGAAGAAAAAACATAAAGCTATTCAATAAATGTTGCAATTAATAAACAAGTAATTCAGCCCTCTGTCATTGCTGGGCAGGCTAGAGAGAATGGGAACTCTGTCTTATGAACTGATTGTCTTTCCCTGTGGGAAAGTGGTCATGGGAGTGTCCCTTGATGGCCCGATGAGCTGGGGCAGTCCAACTGTGAACCCCAGGGAGTGGCACCCCATCAACACCAGGAGGCTCAAAAGACTCTGTTTTGATGATCAAAAATTGGAACCTTCTGAGAGGACACATTGTGCCTTACTCAATGCTGAAGGAGGTAAAAAATTCCAGGACTCTTCAAATTCTTTCTGGAGAACCGCAAACAATTTGGTGCTTTACTATAAAAAGCAGGGCATTCTGTTTTGATTAAATCAAAATGCTTTACACAGCATTTCATGGAGTCTTTTACTTCCTCTGTCTTTAATGTCTGCTTAATAAAATCACACATTCAATTATTTAAAAGAGCCAAGAACCAATAGGGGATTTGCTGACTGGGTGCTTGAAGCTTAGAAATCCAATTTGCCTTCCCTTTATTGCTGGTGGATCAGTCCTGGGTTGCAGGTGATGAAAACTATTGGACATTTTAGAATCATTTTAAAGAGCTGAGAGATTTGGCTCACCCAGTCTCACTTACACCTGAATAGAATGAATTTCATTATTGATGTTATCACAATTGACATTTCCCCCAGTTTTCATCTCTTCTATCTCCAGATTCATTACCTTTTTTCAAATGGTTAATGCACTAATGTACTGAGTTCTGGCAATTTCCACTGTGATTTTTGCCTATATAAGAATTTTCAGAAGTGATGTGGATTAACCCATTACCAGCTGTTAACCCAGCCTGGAAGGACAGTCAGTGAGACTTGTCACTATTTGCACCTTCTTTACATATGTCTAACTTTCCTAAAACAATCGCATGCATTTCACTTGAAGAAAATGGCTGCATAATGATTGCAGACACCTAGTTAGATTTTTCTAAGCAGAGACCAAGGAATAGAAAGTTAAAATGTTTTCCCATAATTGAATTTTTATTCAATACTTAAAATAAATATAACCTTTTCTTCATGGAAGTGGTATGGTGACCATTTGTAAGTGTATTTCAATTTTTATTTTACCACAAAGTAATATTTCCTGTTAACTTTCCAGAAATGTATAAATGTAATGTTTTGCCATATCTAAATATTAACTTGACTTTTTCTAAGTTGACACTTCTATTAAATAATTTCCCCTCATGTTAAGGAAATTTGTTTCACCTAGATTCATTCCATCATAAGGGATGGCTCAACGAAAATCTATTCCAGGAATGTTGTTGATGGAAAATGATAGTCACATGGTATGCAATTAAAACAAAATTCTGGATAGTAATTTTGTTCCTCACAATTATTAATATATTCAATTATCATGGAGTGCTAGTAACAGCTCTTAAACTAACCAGGCTGAATTTTAGTACAAATATTGCATAGAGAAATTGCACTACTTACAAAGTTATGGAGATATTGGGATGCTGGCTCAGGAAAAATGATTAATAAAGCAATTATACTCCTTACTAGCTGCATGGCCATCACATTTCTTAGTAAATTAGAAAATTTTTTATAAGCCTGGGCCCAAATTACTTATGATCTTACAAATGTCAGAACTCTATATTTATGCCCTGTGTTTTAGCCAAAAGAAACACATTTCAGTTCTTTGAAGCAAATGTTTTCAAAATTATTATTTAACTCTACCTCTCTCTTAGCTGTTTACACATTCCTTTACAATTCTTTCAGCAGTTACTTTAGACTAGTTATTCTCAAAACACTGTTCCCACACCAGCAGCATCGGCTACAGACCTAGGAACTTGTTAGAAATGCAAATTATTTGTGCTCACTCCCAGAGATGGAGCCCAAAAATCTGCATTTTAAGCCCACGGAGTGACTCTAATTGATGCTGAAGTTTGAGAACCACTGCCTTAGGCCATACTTTTTGCTTTCTCTATTTTATCCTATATGCTCTGTATTTCCTTCTTTTTGCCTGGTAGAAACACAAAAAACAAAACAAAACAAAAACTATTTCTCTTGTCCCATCTAAAATGCCTTTCTTGGTTTCTCCCTTCTCTGAATTCCTTTTTAATTATACATATGAAGACCTTTATAAGGCATATAGCTATTAAACTGTGCTTTATGGTTAATTGGTAACATCTCTTCTCTTCCCTTGATGATACAAGCTCCCAGAAGCCAGGCACTGTGTCCTTATATTCCATCAGCTCATAGCCCCGGAGTTGGTGCTCTGTCAATAAGTGATTGTCCGCCAGATGTTGCCTCTCACATGCACTCTCTACTTCCACAGATTCATTTTTGTCTCTGCAACTTTCCTAATATTTTTCTAACTCTCTGCAATGTTTATTCCTCCCTGTTAAGCTCTATAATTCTTTTTAAGCTCCTACTCAATCTAACCTTCTTTCAAGAACTCCCCAATCAAAATTTATATGGATTTCTGCTTCTAGCCATAATAAGCTACTTTATAGGATACAACTCCACCCATCACAGACAACTGGAAAAGCTAGGTAGAGTAGTTAAAATAAATGATTTCAAGGTATCAGAGAGCTTTGAAGGCATCTGGACAGAGGGGTTACGATCTCAGAGAAAAGAAACATTGTGCTGAGTGAACCTGATGCACTACACTGCTTTTTCTGGAGACATTCACGGATTCCTAAGCATCATGAACCAAGAAGGTGAGATGCTGAGAAGTAAGCTGCTATGAAGAAGCTAGTACATTCAGAAGTGCCTTTTGAAATTCTCAAGGGTCAACAGAGATTAAAAAATTGGAGTTCATGGCTGCCACCATGATTCACTCTGAAGAATCAAGACCTTTACCTATTACTGTATATCTTTCTACACATTGTGGACTGAATTGTGGACCCTCAAAACTCATATGTGGAAGCCTTAGTCCCAGGTGACTATATTTGGAGATAGGATTTTTAAGGAGATAATTAAGGTTAAATAAGTTCATAAAGGAGGGACCCTAATCCCATAGGACTAGTGTCTTTATAAGAAAAGGAAGAGACACCGAGATTGTCCTCTCTCTCCCAGAGCACGGAGGAAAGGCTACGTGAGGACACAGTGAGAAGGTGGCCATCTGCAAGCCAGGGGACAAGGTTTCACCAGCAACCAACCCTACTGGCATGCTGCTCTTGGACTTCTAGCCTCTAGAACTGTGAGAAAATAAAATTCTGTTGTTTAAACTACCCAATGTGTGATATTTTGTTTTGGGAGTCAAGCAGACTAATAACATAACATGGAAAATCTAAAAGGCTCTACAGAGTAGTGATTAAATTCAGTAAAACTGCATGACAATAGGTCAATATACAAAAAAAAATTGTGTTTCAATACATCAGCAGAAGACACTAAAGAACATCTAAAAGTGATACCATTTATAATAGCACCTAAAATACAAAATACCTAGGGATATATCTAATTAAGGATTTGTAAGGTGTGTAAGCTAAGAAACTACAAAATGTTAAAGTCCCAAATTTATGGGGAATATACTATGTTCAGGTACCAGGAGTCTCAATATAGTAAAAATAAAAATTCTCTTCAAATGTATCTGAAGTTTCAATATAACTGTAATAAAAAATACTTGCCATATTTTGATGGAAATTTAAAAGCTGATCCTAAAATATATTTGTAAGTGCAAAGGGCCAAGAATTGCCAAAACAATCTTGAAAAGTTTGAGACAATACTTGTCATAAAGGTGAAGTAATTACAACATGTAATTTAGCCAGACAAGCCAATGTATCAGAATAGAAAGCATAGAACAGGCCCACAGGTCACTTGCACTATTACAAAGGTGACATTTTTGTGCAATAAATAAAAGATAGTCTCTAAAATAAATGGTTCTGGGCCAGTTTAATATCCATAAGAAACACCTAAACCTTGACCTTGACTTCATACCACACACAAAGCCTATTTCTTTAGAATGATTTCTTTATAATAGAGGAACAATCAAGTTCATAGAAGTTAATGTAGGAGAATATTTTAATGTTATTGGAGATTGAAAATATTTCTCAAAGAGGCCTTTTAAGGAAACTATAAAGGAAAAATTTGATACATGAGACAAGATTGGAATAAAAACTTTTGATCTTCAGAAAACACCATTCAGAAAGTTAAAAGACAAGCCAGCGTAGGAAAAGATATTTGCAATTCATATATCTGAAAAGGACCTTTTTTTGATACGAGTGATTAAATGGATGTATTAACTTCCTTAAAATTTGAACCTGTATATTTAAAATTTGTGCATTTTTTGATATGTGTGTTATACTTCTATGTAACATGGTGACCTCATCTTCCTTAGGACGTCTGATACTTTTTGGGATTCACTAATTTGTCAAGCATTTACGGAACACTTGCAGTATACCAGGATGCTGAACTTGGCTCAGGATTTACAGTTGTGGATAAAATGTAGTCTCTACCTTCACAGAGCTTAGATAACCTTGATTATTTATAGCTTTCTGTGGTAGACCTGTGTAAGGCTGTCACGGTTAACTAAAGCCACTTTGCAGCTGAAGAAGATATGCTGGTATGTTCCATTGGTACATAATTAAAATGGTGTTTGTAACTGGAGCAAGCATAACAAAGCTAAAGCAACTAGCATTACTTTGAGCTGGAAATCCTCTATCGGCCCCTCCTGATCCATTTTATAATCGTCTCTTTAAACCAGGAGTCTGTATAGAATTTGTATGGACTCATCAGGTGTCCAAAAAGCTGGAACCTGATTATAAATAGTTTTATTGAAACCCAGTTTCACACATTGTTTTCATACTGTCTTTGGCTGTTTTCAAGATAACCTATGATTTGTAAACCTAAGATAATTACTGTCTGACTCTTAGAAAGAAATATTTGCTTAATTCTGGAGTGTAGCAGTGGGCTTCCTTGCCTCCTAAGTTCCAGATGGGTTGGTGAATAGAGTACAAAGCTGGAGATTGGAGAGGGGGAAAAGAGTGAGTTCTACTGGAGACTTCCTTGGGCAAGAGAGACCCTCTATCGAAGCTCTTTATTCTTCTCAAAGCAGCTGTCTCTTCCTTATCCTCTTCTTCTGGGTCAGATAATGCCATGCCTTCATCCCTTCCCATACAGCTGTGGTAATATGTCTGCGTTCTCTCTTGTGGCTTCCGTCTGCACATCTTTGCAAATTACCCCTTTATTGAACTCTCCTCAAATTGTTATAACCTGTGTGGGCCATATTTTTCCCAAGGGGGCCCTGGCTTAATTTATTAAGCACTTCTTCCCTGCCAGACACTGTGTTAAGAGCTCCATATTCATCATGTAGTTTAAACCTGAGAAAAGAAGTCTGTGAGGTAGGTATTATTATTAGTGTTCCCTTTTTTACAAACGAGGCAGTCAATGTCCTAGTTTAGAGGCCTGACAAAGACTGCACAGCTAAAAAAGACCTGGGACTTGAATTCGGTGCTGTTGATTACAGAGCCTCCAGAGCTAAAGATCTTAACCATCGTTCTCAATGCTTTTCATCGTGTGGTTTTCTTGATAATACCTTACTGAATTGGTACTTGGCATTAAAATTTTTTCTTATCGAGATTTTCATTTTCATACCACAACAGTGGATCTGAAATTATTGTCTTATTATAACAGATAGATAAGTTGAAGTCAATGCAAATTAAATGATTTTCCTGAGGAGTCTGCAAATTTAATACAGCCAAATTTCATGCCTCTAGGTCCGATAGTATACATAACTGTATAGTCATCTTTTATCAAAAACATATTCCCACCCATTTTGAATGAAATTTAAAATCATTTCTGCTATTAAAGTCATCTTCATCATAATATATATGTATCTCTATTCATACTCATGTTAATGGGTTATCACTTGAGTCAGGTAATGTGGTGCATGCTATGTGTATGAGATAGATACAGAAATGGGGATGCAGTTAGGAGAAAAAGTTAAGAGGCTGAAAAAATATTTTCCATGTGAATTGGGAATTATTAGCTTTCTTTCTGGTCCTAGAGTGTATTACAAGTTAATTAATTCAAACCAAGTTTAAAAAGTCAAGATGAAGTGCCTGCCCATGCTACTGGGATTAGACTGGTGAGAAGCCGTGTGTCAGCCAGCTTGCCAACTGGTCTCTATCTAACCCTCGGCTTCCCGCAGTGTGCTCAGTCCCAAGCCAAGACTCTGGCCAAGAAAGCTGCTGGAGACACAAAGATTCTGCATGCCTTGTTTAATTGGCCTTCTGAAAAGACAAACAGGTAGCAAGCGTCAAAGAGGTCTTAGCTTTTCCCTCCTGCCCTGAGGCAGGGAGCACTACGGATTGCAATAAAAGCCGATATTGCCAACATAACTCTGGTCAACCGTGCTTTCAGAATGACTGTCTGTCTATAGAATACATTTCCTGGTGCCAGTTTCCTGTCGCGGGCACAAATGCTCCTAGTTAACTCTCTCACATTCAGAGCATGTATATTTTAGGCAATATTTGTTTAGATGCAAATATCTAATCCTGTTTGTTTTGTTCAGTTTAAAGAGGGTGCTTTTGAAAAACAACTGACTTTCTCTTGAGATAAGAGCTCAGGGTGAGAGAGTGTGTGTGTGTGTGTGTGTGTGTGTGTGTGTGTGTGTGTGTGTGTTTACATATATGATTTAAACCGCTTGTCTTTAATCCTATCCTCCTATCAGATCCTCTTTTCCTGGGTTATGGGTTGAGTGGGGATGATGGGGGTGTGGAGGTAAGGAAAGCATCTGATTTGAGCTGTCATTTGCACGGATGACATTGTCCTATCCAACAGCAGGACAGTCAGTTTTTTGTCATGTGTACACACCAGTAGCCATTGAGGAAGATGTTTTTGTGGGTTAAAGTACTGGAATGCATCAGTTCAATTACCACTGATAACCATGATAGCAACGCTCTGTATATCTCATGTCCCAGAAGCAAGTGAATGTCAATTGCGGGTTCAAAGAAAGCCAGTAAGATTCTGCTCTCTCCTAAGCAGGACTGTTCTTTCCAGGACTTAGTAAACATACCATATTTGTGTATATTTCTATTGGGCTTATATTTTTCCAGTGGAATTTGTCAGTCAGTTTGCCAAACATTAAGTCCAATAGCCTGCCTGTTTACCAGCTGATCAGTCAGGCAAAAATGTGAGTAGTTCAGCATTCCCTGCCTGATTCAGGAGGCTCAGTCCCTATCTGGATGAAGCATACTAAATATAGTTGGACAGAGCTGAACACAGGCTATTAAAAAATCTGGGTCACTGGGTCCCAATACGTTTAGAACAAACACTGGTTTTCTATAAGCTATACTGAGATATCCCATACTTGAAATCTCTCACTGTTAACATTTCTCCAATCTCCAGAAAAGTATAAAAAATCACAAAGATCTTTTCATTAGCTTAAGCTTTTTTTTCTTCCATGCATTTTTTTCATTTTGCTTTTTAAAATTTAAGCATAGTTGATTTACAATATTGTATTAGTTTCAGATGTACAGCAAAGTAATTTAGTTTTATATATATGTGTACATATTTGGATTATTTTGCATTATAGATTATTATAAGGATATTGATTATAGTTCCCTGTGTTATACAGTAATCCTTATTGCTTATCTCCTTTATGTATAGTAGTTTGTATCTGTTAATCCCATATTCCTAATGTATCCCTCCCCTACTTTCCCCTTTGGTAGCCACAAGTTTGTTTTCTTTGTCTGTGAGTCTGTTCCTGTTTTGTTCATAGATTCATTGCTACTAATTTTTAGAGCCCACATGTAAGTGATATCATATAATATTGTCTTTCTCTGCCTGACTTACTTCACCTGATATGATATTCTCTAGGTCCATCCATGTTGCTAAAAACGGCAATATTTCATTCTTTTTATGGCTGAGTAATATTTCATTGTGTGTGTGTATATATATATATATATATATATATATATACACACACACCCCACATCATCTTAAACCGACTGTCTCTTGATGGGCACTTGGATAGCTTCCTTGTCTTGGCTATTGTAAATGAACATGGGGGTGTATGTATCTTCTTGAACTAGAGTTTTCTTCTTTTCTGGATATATGCTCAGGAGTAGAATTACTGTCTTCCATGATTTTTTAAAAAAGCATTAATACTTACACCTCCTGTCTGCTAACAAGTGCTCACTAAAGACAAAACAAACCAGTAACCATATGTTTAACTGAAAAAAAAAAAAACTACAAATGGCTAATTTTATTTGAAAGCTTATTTGTGAATACATATTTCTGATTATTACCTTTTTCTATATATTAGCTATTATCTTCTGGGGTCTAGTTCAGAAAGTTTGCTTCTAGGCCTATCAACTAAGTTAAGGGAGTCCTGAGGAAGGCAATTACTCCACTCTGGGACAGAGTAATCCAGGCCTCTTCCATAGAGGAGATATCTCTGGAACTATATCTGAAAGGACTGATAAGATTCAGACAACTAGAGAGGAGGGTTGACTATCAGGAATCAAGGATGGAAGGTAAGACTGTGCAAGCCATATGTGGAGGTCTGCTCAGGAGGGAATGACTGGAATGGAAGGCTCATTGGAGGCCGTGGGAAAAAAGAATGCAGTGTTTGCTTAATTGTTATGTAAGGTATCTTTACTTGATTTGGAATCTTGTTCTTGCTATGGAGTTTAGCTGTCTACCTCATGACATTAGAACATATTTAAGCCTTTTAATGCCTTTGATGAACAGCTTTGGGGAAGAGGCCAAAACTCAAATGCTCTTCATTAATACAAGAGCCAGATGTCATCCAGTGTGATGGCCCTGCCAGCCCTTTGGGCCCTGGGACCACACTCATTAGTGTCTGAGCCTGGGATAAACTTTCCAGCCAATATTGCCAACATACTTGACCAACTGTGCTTTCAAAGTGACAGAAGTCTGGAGGAAAAGCCTGAAGATGGTACCTTCTGTCCTTCAGCATCTCAGGGGTTCTCCAGAATTCCCCAGCTATCACAAACAGTTCTCTCCATATGATCATCGGAGGAAACAAGTAATCAGCTCTAATTTCTCCTTCAAGATTGTTGCAATCTGCCTCTGCTTGTCTGCTAATTTCTGCCCAGCTGACCATTGCTGAATTTGAGTTTCCTTCCAACTTGTCATGATATGAGAGGTTATAAACCTTTGAACAACAGGGACTTCTGGCAAGAGGTGTGTTGCTGAGAAAGTTGGAGGAACCTATATAGATACTGACTCTTTACTGGCATCAGTATCATCCATATTTACTGTTGTTTTTCACTGAAATAGTGAACCAGATAATCGATGTTTTGTATGCAATAAGAATGGAAAAATCTTCAGTAAGATGTGGATAAAACCAAACTCTTTTCTTTCTTTTCATGAAAATGTAGCCTATGTATATTTCCCCTTCTCTGTTTTTTTAAAGTCTGGACGTCTCCTTGAAGGCTGAGTGACGTTTCATTTCCCTTTTCTGCTCCAAAAGCTGTGTTGTAATTTCTGCCGTAGCATTACACACACTGACATATCTATTTATTTGCCTGCCTGTCCCACTGGGAAGAGAACAGCATTTATTGATATTTGTGCTGCCCTTGGAAGTAAAATTGAATATTTCAGTAGAATTGCAAGGCCTGCCTGATCAGATCCCTGCTATGTCTACAGCCCCGTCTCAGCACTTTCTCATTTGTGTGGTACATTAAGTCCCACTGGCCTTATTCAAGATCCTTGAATTTTTTGGTTGTTTTATTTTTTTGTCTCTTGAATTTCCATCCTGTTTTCCAAAATTATTTACTCTGAAGATTTACCTTGACAAGCATAGAATACGAATATAATTATGACAATGATGATGATAATGGTTTTTATTGGTTTTGATTTTGCACACGTAATTGTATTAGGTATTCCACTGGATTGCCTCATGTAGTCCTTACATCAGTGTTATAATTTAGACTTTGATATTATTAGCCTTAATTTATAGATGAAGAAACTGAAGCATAAAGAGGATGAACCAAGTCCTGTAGGACACACAATGCTGAAGCTGTGTGTCAGACTTAAGAAGTGCTTCTAGAGACTTCATTCTCAACCGTTCTCCTCTACTGCCTCTATATGGGGCTTTCTGGACTGTAGAAAGTGTCCTGGCATACCCATGATTCTAACCTACTAGGAAGGGGTTTCCACGAAATAGAAGTGGGTGATAAAGTTTTCGGTTACTCCATCATGTGTAAATCTCCTGCATGTGCTTGAAGGGTGAGTCCAGAGCAACTCATGTTTTCAAGGGAGCCTGGATCTATACGTGATGGAGTGTCTATGGAATCTCTCTGTCTTAATTCACTTCCCCAACTATAAAAACTTGCTGAGTCTTGGTGATACCAATTGCTTCCCCTTTAAATTGAACTAAAATTTTGCCTCTTTGCCTAGTCTCTCTTTTAATTAGATACTTTTTTCTACTTTGATTTTTTTTTCTAACATCTTGTTCTGAAGATACAAGCTAAGTAATTTTCCATTCCAGTAGCACATATATATTCACTTAATTTGGACTCTTAAAATCCCCATCTAAGTCTGAGTTTTCAGGTCCTTGCCTGCTCACATGAGGAATGCAGAGATTAACAACTGCAATAATTGTTAATTATTTTACTAGGTTGATTTAATGATCAACCTCATTTTCTATAGGGTTGTCCTACTGAGTTCTAGAGCGCATTCACATTTGAGCTCAAATGTGATTGGAAGTAAAATTCACGGATTTCTGCACTGGTTTCGTCCATCCCCAGGTAAGATAGCATTGTGACAGTTCTCACATCGCTCTATGAAAAAGGAGGCAGGGTTGAATTGTGATTTAAAGCACACACTTTGCAATAGGACAGATCTGGGGTTTGAAGACAAGCTTTGCCACTTGCTAACTGTGTGTCCTTGGGAAGCTATTCAACCTCACTAAATCTATGTTTTCTTATCTAAAAAAAAATAAGAATAATATTAGTACCAACCTCAGAGAATTATCACAAAGTTAAATTAGATAATGCACATGAAGTATTTACCATAGTGCCAGAAACCTTTAAAAATAAATAGGCATTATTATGTGGGGTTCCATTTTAAAAGGGTAAGGCCATCAAAAATTTTGGTCCAGAAGGGCTAATCTTGTCTCTTTACCTTTGCTATTTTGAACCACTGTTTTTGTCTGTAAACACAGCTATGTGAGCTCGTGGTCAGTTTAGAATTGGAATTAACTAGATGGAGGGAGTTTGGGTTTTTAAATACAGTACTTGGGACTCCCAAGTCACTGTCATTGTGTATTACATTTTGGAAATGAAAGGGTGAGAGCACCCAGATTCCTCTATGGTGGTATCACCTGGAGGGGTAATGCCTCAACCTCATAGGTTCAGAAAGTCAACTTCATTAGCTCACTCTGGGGTGACCCAAGGTATTCACCAGTTTGTCTCAGGGAAACAACACGTGCCATTCAAACTAACTAACATGGCATAAAGGCCAACCAAAGTTCTTTCTAAAATACAGTTATGATCATGCATTTCCTTCCTCAGCTCCCAGTTGGTCTCAGGAGAAGGTTCAGACTTCTTCATATAAGCCTACAGGGCCATCTTGAGCTGCCTTCCATGAATCTTGACTCCTTCATCTTTTTCCACTTTCCCTTTGTAAATGATCCTCCAAGTGCATTAAACTTTTGACATTTATAAAACCTATCATACTTTCAGTAGACTCTGGGTCTTTCTAGTTGCTATTCCTTCACCCTAGAGCACTCTTCTCCCTGCTTCTGTTCTCCAGAACCACTCCTACTCACCCCTTGTCTCATATGAAGCATAATTTTTCCTGGGAAGCCATCACCAATCCCCTCATTCTGTAGAGGTCCCCTTGCACCCTGTATCTATCCCATTTGTCTGTCATTGATTATTCACTTTATTGTTTCTTCTAATTGACTGTAAGTTTAGTGAGGGTAGGAACCCTGTCTATTATGCACACCATTATATTTCCAGAACACAAAACATATATGAAAAATATTTGCCAGTGAAATAAATAGGAATAAACAGACTTGGACAATGGGAGAAATCTGCATCAATCAGACCCTGATATCTGCAAGTGGTACCCTGCTTTGCCCTTCCCAAATCCCTCACTCCCAGCCTGAATGGTCTTATTCAGCAGAGTTCCCAGCAGTTCCCAACAGACAGCAACTTGCTGGCAGAATGGGATTTCACAGTGGTATTTATTAAGTTTTATAAGCCTGATTATTTGCTCTTCTCTACTCAAGGTATTTGAGCCCAGATCTGGGCTCGACCAAGTTAGAATCCCATTTTTTCTTTGTTATACATTGCAATAGTCTTCGTAAATGTGTCCTCATCTGACTGTGAAGTCTGTCCATCCCTTCTGTACCAGCTTTGATTCAGCTCATCTTTTCAGATACAGTTGTACCTCAGGGAGTAGGCATGACGTAAGCTCTTCAAAAACAGTCCTGAACCCACAAGGCTCTCTTTTGATTGTATGTTAAACCACTCTGTAATGAGGACCAATTTCTAGCTACATTTTTGTTGTTGTTTTTTTGGCTAACTACTGATTTCATGAGTTCTTTCATCACTTGGCATGTTTCATTTGGATACCTAGTAAGTGACCTTGCCTTTGGTCCTCAATCCAGCCTTTGCCTCTGGGACTGGATTTGAAATTAAATCACTGCATCCATCCTCATATTCTTTTTGGTCTTGCCTCATGGCCATTACCCATTCAATTCTAGTACATTCACATGTGTCTCCCACTATTGAAATTCAGTCTAAGGGAATGGCCTTCTCAGATAAAAAGAAACTCTTCTCTAGTAATGGATAGAGGATGAGCACAGCCACTCTATTAGAATTTCTAAACAAGATTTTATTTCATGTATATTTTATGCAGGCTGATTCTCAGTAGGTATTATTATCTCCGTAATGAGAAGATTAAGAGACTAGTTCTTGAAGTCAGGCAGGTCTATGACATTATCTATACGACTTCAGGGAAATCACTCCTCCTTTCCAAGCCTCAGTATCTCCATATATGAAATAAAGCTGATAATAATTATACCTGTTATATAAGGTTGCCATGCCTATGGAAGTGATAATGTATGCAGACGTCTTATCCCGATACCTGGCACTGATTAAATACTCTAAGTATTACTGTTTTTACTGTTATCAGCAGACAGCTATCTCCAAATACTACAATAGGATAACACAGTCTCCAATTCGAAGTTCCCTAGTTTGGCACTGGGTTCTGAAAACTAATGTGGGTGATCAAAGTATCAGTAATACGAGAACGGATACAGCAGTCATAATGAATAAAAAACTGCTGCAGGGGAATTGATTGCTTGCTCAAGGCCAAAGAAAACACAGCCTCTGCAGTGACACCTGGTGTCCCAGGGAGAATCCTGGAATTCAACCACAATGACCTTTCTCATACTTGGGCCCAAAGCCTGCCCCCCATGGAATGCTTTGCCTTAATGAGATGACATTGAGAAAAATATGACCCTTTGGCATTTCTATGATGGAATCAAAGGCCCAGATGTCATCCTACTTGATTTGTGCTTATCTGTGTGTCCATGTCCCTGAGTACGGGCCATGTACTATTGATTTTCAGCCAGCAGTTGCACAACAGCTTCTGAAGACTGACCTTAAATTATCTGGGTTGCACATAAAAAACTTCCCTGGACTTCAGGCACAGACAGGAGGGGGGTGAGGAGGACGCGAGGACAGCTTCAAAGCTTTCGCACACATTTTCTTCTTAATGAGGTGGATAAGAGGAGAGGCTTCTAATTGGAGAGTACATGCTGTGGAAAGGCACAGCTGTGCAGGACCTTGACCCTTAGTTGACCCAGCCCCTCATTCTACAGAGGAGAAATCTTGGGCCCAGAAAGATGGGTCACTGGCTCAAGTTCAGAGAAAAGTCACATCTGCAAATCAGCTCTTTAGACTTTAGGTTTGGTAGGTACCAATTGAAAATCTTACATTATATCTCTCAAGTCTTTAAAGTATGGTACCACTGGAATATATTAATGTAACTCAGTAACGTTTATGGGACAGTTGTTAACAGCATAGGCATTGGTATCAAGCAAACCTGGGTTAGGGTTAGGGTTAGGGTTAGTGTTAGGGTAGTCTTGGGGCTACCATTTGCCATCTATGTGGCCTTGGACAAATTACTCAGTTCCACTCAGCTTGATTTTCTTCCTCTGTAAAGAGGATAATCATAGTTAACATTTCTTTTTATTTTTGTGACTGTTAAATGAGATAATGAAGATAAATAATACAGTGCCCAGCACACAATAAATGCTGACAGATAATACCTAAAATTGTTGGTTTCCAACCAGTGATTATTGTTACAAATGTCAGAAAACGAGCCAAACTTGTTTAAGCAAAAAAATAAATGTACTAAAAGATATCATGTAGCTCACTGGATTCCTAGAAAGATGAAGACTAAATTTTGAAGCTATGCAGTGAGAATAATGTCCAACATCATGTTTCAGAACTTACACAGTGGTGACACTACTGTTGGGGATATGACCCTGAAATTGGCATAGTTAACTTCATGGATGTTGGACTCCAGAGGCTACTTCTAGAACCTTTGTACTGTTTCCTCTAAGATACAGATATACATGCACCCCCCCCTCAACAAAGCTATTTCTGCAAAGAGCCTACATTTTCACATCACTAGCTCTTAAAAATTTTTTAGGTATTTTTTATTGTGATAAAATATATATAACATAAAATTTACCATTTTAAATGTACCATTTTGTGGCATTAAATACATTCACACTGTTGCAGATTACTAGCTTTTGATTCAAAATAACTTAATATGGATGTATAGTTTTAGTGGAAGCTTCTATATCTGGTGCTCTATAGAGGGACTCAGGGTCTCATAAAGAACTGAATTCCATAAATGTAGGAATAGCGTTCAAAGACTTGGTGCACTCAAATTAAAGTAACATATCTACTACAACCCACCCAGTATCAATTTTTTTCCCAATATCAAATTATACATTTAGATGATATTTAAATTTCAGACAGGAAGTACACCACCACATACTTCTGCCTGATGTAATGCAATTATTCTATCAACAAAATAAAATCTTTGTTTCCTCTCCGTTAAAAAATAGGAGAGTGTAATATTTATAGCAGATGTCTCATTAGGGTGTGGTTCAATTCCGTGTTGTAGATAATCCAGTCTGTAGTGCAAAAACCTTTCCTGTGACGCTTTTGACCTGATGGAGCCAATGGAACTCAAGATACCTTTGGAAAATCAAGTTGCCATATGGAATCCAACCCAGCATTTGAGCAGGGTCCCTGTAGCACTGTGGTTAACAGAGCAAGGACCCTAGTATTCGAGCTGCCTGGGAAAAATTCTGGCTCCATCATGTTCTTGCCTTCTGACCCTAAAGAATCTATAAACCTCCTTTTACCTCCTCATTTTTTTTTCATTTATAAGTACTTATCCATTATCCTTTTAGAAAGACTAAATAAATTAATATAATTAATATAATAATAATAATAATAAAAATGCTTGGGAAATTGTCTGGCATAAAATAAGCCCTAACATGTAAGCATTTGCTGATATGTTGCTACATCTATTATGCCTCTAGTTCCGTGATGAACCCCTAAATATTCTCTAACTTATGGAGTAAATTATAATGTTAACCAACAACAACACATCTGACATAAAATAGTAAGGCAAAGGAAGACGAAAACAGAAGAAGTTTATTTGAAGTAAATAAATAGTAAAAGAGAAAACATGAATAGATATAGTAATCTTTATTTCTTTCAGTCACAGGGTCATGGTGGATATTTATTCTTCCTGCCTCTATTACCAAGCCCATGTTTTCTTTAAATCAGCTGCTTGGATGTCAGAGCCACTTGGTATCTCAAGACCAGATGTTCACTCTCTACCAGGGCATGGTAGCAAATTAAAAGGGATTTAGTAACCATAAAACTCCTAGAAGAAAACAGAGGCAGTACACTCTTCGACATGGTCTTCACAATATTCTTTTGTATGACATTGGTCTTAGTAATGTTCTTTTGAATGTGTTTTGTCAGGGAAGGGCAACAAAAACAAAAATAAACAAATGGGACTACATCAAATCACAAAGCTTTTTCAGGGCAAAGGAAATCACCAATAAAACAAAAAAGCAACCTATTGAATAGGAGATGATACTTGCAAAAGATATATCTGATAAGAAGTTGATATCCAAAATTTATAAAGAACTAATATCACTCAATATCAAAGAAACAACCAGTTTAAAAATGGGCAGAGGATCTGAATAAACATTTTTCTGAAGAACACATACAAATGACCAACAGACACACGAAAGTGTGCTTAACATCACTGATCATCAGGGACATGCAAATCAAAACCACAATGAAATATCACCTTATACCTGTCAGAATGGCTATCATCAAAAAGACAAGTAATAAGTATTGGTGAGGATGTGAGGGAAAAAGAACACCTGTGCATTGTTGGTGGCAATATAAACTGGGACAGCCATTATGGAAAACAGTATGAAGTCTCCTCAAAAAAACTGAAAAGAGAACTATCATACTATCTAGTAATTCCACGTCTGGATATTTATCCGAAGAAAATGAAGACACTAATTCAAAGAGATATATGTACCCTATGTTCATTACAGCATTTTTTACAATAGCCAAGATATGGAAGCAACCTAAGTGTCCACTGATTGATGAATGGATAAAGAAGACATGGTATGTATATACAATGGAATACTACTCATTAAAAAATCTTGCCATTTGTGATAAGTGGGTAAACATTGACGGTATTATGCTAAGTGAAAAAAGTCAGACAGAGAAAGAGAAATACAGTATGATTTCACTCATATGTGGACTCAAAAGAAACAAAACAAAACAAAACAAATGAACAGTCAAAACAGAACAGAAACAGAGTCAAAGATACAGAGAAAATAGCTAGTGGTTGCCAGAAGGGAAAAGGATGGGAAGATGAATGAAATAGGTGAAGAGGATTAAAAGGTACAAACTTCCAGCTGTAAAATAAGTGTCGTGGGGATGTGATGTACACATGGGGAATATAGTCAATAATGTTAGAACAACTTTATATGGTGATGAATGGTAACTAGACACATTGTGGTGATTATTTCATCATGTATAAAAATATCAAACCATTATATTGTACACCTGAAACTAATATAATATTGTATGCCAAGTATAACTTAATAAAAAAAAGTGTTTGTTTTTAAATACGAAGAGGGGATGCTTTTGCTTTAAAATGCCAGATGTCTCTACCATGATTTCTCTAGGGTCTTACTAAACAGAACATCCTAATTTGTCCATTTACTTTGCCTGGAACACTCAGCTTCATCTCCATATCCCTAGTACCACTGGGCTTACACAAACATTTCTTGAATATTCAATAAATATCTTTTTGAAGGAGAATCCTCAACAATTAAAATATAAGCATGTGAGGGTAGCAATTTCTTGTTTTATTCACTACTCTATCCCCTATGCCAAAATCAGTACCTGGCACATGCTAGATCCTCAACAAAGATTTATCAAAAGATTAAAGCAACCATTAAAAAAAATGAAACTTACATATAAGTATAAAAAGTACTGGATGATATACCAGGTCTAGATTGATGATACAAATGAAAGTGAATATATGTATTTGAAATATTTCTACTTCTAAATCATAAATAATGAATATTTCCAGGAAATATGATTTGGTTATAGTTGATTCAAAGCCTTTATGCCATCGTTAAAAATTTACCCTAAATCCTAGGTCTAAATGTTGAATAATATTTTCAGAAGGTGAATGGCTAGAAAGATGGATGTTGGCTAGAATTCTGCAGATGACCTTGATATCTTCTTTGACAGTGAACATTCAAATTATATTCCATTATTTAATACTGTGTACAGATTGGGGGAAAGGAGGCCCTGATGTGATTTATGACCTACCTCTAAGGGAGTTAGCACAGACCCAGCTATTCTAGGAATGACTTCTGCTCATTTGATCAGCTCTTGTTTTTTTCATACCTTAAATATTCCCATTTATGTGAGCAAGTGAGGAAAAGGTATCATTTATAATCTAATAGAAATTCTTTCTGCCATTTTCCAAGAAAATTTCAGCTTCAGTTTGTGTAGAGAGGATAAAGAAATAAGTTTGGAAATCCTCTTTAGAAGCAGTGAAAGTAACTTTTGAGTTATCCACAATTTCTGGATATACATAAGCATTTATATAATTTTCAAAAGAGGCCATCTGGATTAAGGCGGTGTAACAGAGGAAACATTTAAATTTTACCTAGGGTGCATTACTCTTTTTTACATATTGTCGCTACTTGCCAAAATGTTAGAGGTAACTTAGAACCCTGCATATTCTGAGTTTTCTCAGACTACCCAACTCCAAATCCAGGTTAAAAAGTGGACATTAATCATTCATGTTTAGCTAGTTCTTGTTAATCTTAATACCAAATAACCAACTTTCTGTAATGTCTTATCCAATTAGAGTTCCCAGGCTATTTCTCATATACATTTACAAATATAAAATATCTTCAAATATGGACTCCCCACTTGCCCCACAGGAGATGGGGTGAGGCTTCTGTAAAAACTCCTCTGGTTGCTGGGTCATCTTTTCTTGAAGGTTCATTGTACCCCTGTAACATATCCTAGTATACATATGAACTTACTGGCATACCTGCACTCAAATAAAACGTATAGGTGGGTAGGTAGGTAGGTAGGTAGGTAGGTAGATAGATAGATAGATAGATAGATAGACAGACAGACAGACAGATAGATAGATCTTTTACTCTCTCTCACCATTCTCGTAGTCAGGATATGTTTCTTTGTGTACTATCCTCAGGATCTCAAAAAATGTGAAATAGTGAAAAAGTAGTTGTGTCACCCTTCAAAAAATAAAAACTCTGAGAAGACAGCAAAACATAAAGAACTGGAGGGAATGCAATTTGATTTTAATCATTACAGAGTTTCCAAGAAAGTATTCGAGCATCCTGTAACCCTGAGAGTCTCATCCAGGAGGGAAGCTAAGATGATGGAAATTCAAAATTCATTTAAAGGGAATCGTGCTTTTTCATTGAAAGCATGTCAGTATCCAGCACAGCACCCAAGAGATGCTATTTCTCTCCCTCGTTTTCTCTCTTGGCTTTTTTTTTTTTTTTTTTTTTTTTAATTTTTAAGGGTGGGAACATCTGTGTTTATTTGAGGCACCAAAGAAGCAGGAGGGCTCCATTGACGGTGGGGGGTCGGGTCTGCAGCTGGATTGAGGATGAGAGCTGATTTCTTGGTCAGCAGCCTAGATGTGGGATCAGTAGAACCCCTGTGCCCTAAAGGACTGCCTCCTGGCCTTTTTGAAGAGGTCTTTTATTTCTTCTGTAATCTACACAATCCACAAAGTTCCTTAAAAATACTTTCCAGAAGAAATCATAACCATCTATAACCAAAAATAATTAAAATATCAATTCATACACTGTTGGAGTTTCAAAGCTTACCGAATGGCATCTTAATTCACGTTTACGCAAAACTTTCAACATCTTCTCTCTCAGTTCTGTCACACTGTCTCTCACACCCACTGCAGCGGTTCTCAGGTGTTCTCTACTTTTTTTTTTTATGATGTCAACCTCGATTCTCCAGCCTCTCTCCTCAAATTGTGTGCTAAATGTGGATTCTGATGCTCTGGTTTCTCTCCTTAATCTTTTCTCCAGGTTATCCTTCTTTTTTATTTTTTCTTTTTCTTTGTTTTTTTTTTTTTTTTGGGGGGGGTAGGTGGTTAATCAAGATCTTCTGGCTTTTTGTTTTCCTTATTTGTTATTATCAGATTCTGTAAAATGAAGGATGTTCAGTTTCATAGGTTAACCAAGCAAGTAAGACTAATTATGTAACTTATTTTCATGTTATTCCTGTCACCTGCTCATCTTCCTTTCCTCTATTCAGTTTTTTTTCCTCTTCCTGTCTTCATTTCAAAAATAGAGCCTTCTCCTGTCTAGGAAATGAAAAGGTAAAGTTGCCTTAAATATATTGATATTAATTGGACCTGGGAAACATACAAGGCTGGATAATTTGCTGAAACTGAGAAGTCCTGGACACTCTTTTTCTTAACCAGAGGAGGTAAATCTTCTCGTTTTAGATTTTTTCATCACTGCCCTCCTAGATTAGGCAATGTTGCAATCCTCTGTCATCCTGTATCCATGTCAATTAAACAGGAACACAGGAAATAAGCAGCGTTCCCTTGTTCTCTTACAATGCTCTTCATCTCTTCTCTAGTTGATAAAATGTATCTATAAAATTTAGGTATTTGTAGACTCAAGTTAATTCAAGTAAAAATGTTTTAGTGCTAAATTCTCACTGAGGCTGAGATGCTTAAGTGTCTGTGGGCAGGTTCTGAAGGCCACATAGTGCTAACAGGGAACAAACAGAAAAGGAGAGACCATTGAAAAGGTGGTAGAGATTCCAGTGACAGACTGACAACACTTACGTCTCTTGACAATGTGTTTCCTCCACTCCTGTCACGTTCTCCCATGTGTGATGGCATTTGGAAAGGAATGAAAATTGGGAGAGGATGAAAATTGTTGTAATGGGAGTTGTATTAATTTTAAAACAATTTTATTGAAATACAGTTTACATATGATACCTCTTGTAATTGTATATTTCTATGAGTTGGACAAATTTCAATGGACAGAAACCACTACCACAATTCAGATATAGAACATTACCCCCAGAAGTTAATTAGTGTTCCATCATAATTCATCCTACGTCCTGGCTCCAGGTAATCACTGGCCTGCTTTCTATGATTATAGATGAGATTTGCCTCTGTAATTTTGCATATAAGTGAAATCATATAGTATATGTATGTGTATATATACATATTTTATATCTGGCTTCTTTCACTTAGTGTAATGCTTTTGAAATTTGCTCATTTTGTTGTGTGTATCCGTAGCTTATTCCTTTTAATTGCTGAATAATATTTTATTGTATGAATATACCACAATTTGTTTATCTGTTCTTCAGTTGATGGACATTTGAGTTGTTTCCAGTTTTGAACTAAATGTTGCTGTGAACATTCACATACAAGTTTTTGTATGAAAGTATGTTTTAATTTCTCTCTAGTAGATTCCCGGGAGTGAAATTCCTGGGATGTATAGTAATTGCACATTTAACTTTGTAAGAAACTGAAAACTGCTTCCAAAAGTTATTGTAGTATTTTACTTTCCTACCAGCAGTATATGGAAGTTCCAGTTTCTCCATAGTCTCTTCCACAGTTGTCACTGCCAATCTTTAAAATTTTATCCATTCTAATGTATATGTAGTGGTATCTCAATTAAGTTTTAGTTTTCATTTCTCTGATAAATAATGATTTTGACCATTCTTTTCATGGACATCAGCCTACTGTATATCATCTCATGTGAGATTCCCTTTCAAAAATTTTATGCATTTTCACTGGATTATTTACCACCTTATTAAGTTCGAAGACTTTTTTTTAATATACTTTGGATAAAAGTGCTTTGTCAAATATATGTGTTGTGAACATTTTCTTTTGGTCCAAAGCTTTCCCTTTTATAGTTTCTATAATGTCTTTCAATGAGCAGAAGTTTTGAACTTTTATGAAGTCCAATTTGAATTTTTTTTTCTTTTTATGGTTTCTGCTTTTTAAATCCTAAGGAATCTCTGTCTATAGTAAGGTCAAGAAGATTTTCTCCCATGTTTTCTTTTAAATTTTATAGTTTTAGTTTCAGATTTTACATTTATGATAATGAGCCTTTTAAATTAATTGTGTCATGTATTATGTGAGGCTAGGGTTGAGATTTGGTTTTTTCTGTATTGGTATCTACTTGTTCCAGCCCTATTCATAAAGAAGACATTCTTATTCAGTTATCTTGGCATCTTTGTGGAAATCTATTGACCAAAAATGTGGAGCTCCATGTGTGTATTTTATATTCTCTATCATTGATATATTATATTGTCCCATAACTGCAGTTCAGTGTTGAATAGAGGTGGTTAAAGTGAGCATCCATGACTTGTTCCTTTGGGATTGAGTTGATAAATCTCTATTGGACTGGTTAAGACCAAAAGAGACAAACTATCAATTTTAGAAATAAGAGAGAGGGCATCATTATAGATCCTAGAGACATTATAAGGAGAATAGGGAGTATTATGAGCACCTTAATGTGAATATATTCAACGATTTAGATGAAAAGAACAAATTATTTGAACAACACAAATTATTAAAACTGACTTAAGAAGAAATAGAAAGCCATAATCAAAAACCTTATCATAAAAGAAACTCTAAGCCAGATGGCTTCACTGGTTAATTCTGCCAAACATGTGAGGGATCAATAATACCAATCCTTCACAAACTCCTTCAGGAAACAGACAAAGGGAGAGGACTTCCCGTCTTATTTTATGAAAGAATTATCCTGATTCCAAAACCAGACAAAAGCATTACAAAAAAAGAATATTCTAAATCCATGTTCCTCATGAACACAAACATAGACACCATTAACAAAATGTTAGCAAATCAGATTTAGCAGTATATAAATATAACATGACCCAGTGAGGATTCCCTCAACCCTTAGCCTTAGGTTTTAATCAAAAATATCCTTGGGAATAGGTTTAAGAGAAGTTGTAGTTTGCTCCTGTGGTACTGTCTAACTTCAGGGGGATAGTACAGTTTTTCTACGTATCCTTTCTGAAGTTATCTCCATGAAAAAGACCAAAGCCACAGAAGAGAAATCTCTGTTCACAGAACAGCTGTGCCCACCTCTGTATTTTGAGCTGATTACTGTCTTCAATGCATTTCTTATCCAGCAGGAAAGAAAACACGTGAGATAATTTAAAAGATTGTGAGATGGTGCCTATTCTGAAGGGATGGTGTATAACCATGGTGAAAATTCTGTGGTTCAGCATTTAATCAGGTCTTTGTAAAGTGAAAGTGTAGACCAGAGTAGTCAGAGATAACCTGTGAAACAGGTGAATTGAGATCTGAGCTTTAAAGAAGCTTTTCATCTTCTCAACAATCATCAGAATGTATTTTGTATCATGATTTTTTATGAGTGTGTTGCAAAATAAAGTTGCAAAATGGGGTTGTTTAAACTTTACATACATTAGAGAGACTTTCAAGTTGTCTCTATTGTAACGTCACTCTCATTCTCACGGGTATTCTGGAATGCTTTCTTGAGTGGGAGGAAAAGTGATAAAATTAGAGCCAGTGCTTGGAATAACTAACATTGCATCTTATTTATTATATTCCTCCATAAGGTACCCCACCACTATTGTGTCTGCCATGGTTAAGGTGATGAAAAAATTAAAATGATTGTTATGCTAGCTTTGGCTGATTGGCTTACTTTTGCTGCACCATATTGGGAAAAGAATTAATTCACCAACATTTTGATACATAGAGGAGCAGACTCGCTGAAAAAGACACCCCCATCTGTTAACTGTGCCTCCATCTGCCACCCATGATTTTGGCCAGGCTGGCAGTAATTAGCAGAAGTCAAGTTGTATCTTGAATATTGCCTCTAAGACCGATTTTCTTGAAGTTTTGTTATATATGTATATAATCCACCACAGTTTGATAAGGTTGATCTTGCTACAGCTTTCATAGACTTTGTGCAAAATACATTAGAGTGACAAGTAAAA
The DNA here is from genome assembly GCF_048773025.1 of Camelus bactrianus. NCBI lineage: Eukaryota > Metazoa > Chordata > Mammalia > Artiodactyla > Camelidae > Camelus > Camelus bactrianus. Next base: position 27,539,400 of record NC_133548.1, read on the forward strand.
GATTTTCCTTTGTTTTCTTGAGGATCACCAATGACATAAAAATTCATTATTCAAAACCTGGCCCATGGTATCTTTAAGAGCCCATGGTTTAATTATAGAAATGACTTAAAAATTGGGGGAAATGTAACGTAATGGAAAAGCCATGAGTTTTATAACCAGAAGTCTTGAATTTCCATTCCCACCCCTTTAAATTAATGGTTGCGTAACCCTGGATAAGTCACTAAACCTTCCTGGACCTTCCCTCCCTCGTCTGTAAAGTGGACATAATGTCTATCTTATGGTTCAAGTTTCATCTGAAATTCCACTCCCTGATACAACCACCTCAGTGAGATCTCTGTGGTAGTTTTTGTCTGCAGAACATCACTGCTTCACTTCCACCTCATCTTCTTTTTTTAATTTTATTTTTTATTAAAGTGTAGATTTACAATGTTAGTTTCAGGTACATAGCAAAGAAATTCAGTTACACATACACATACATATATATGTATATATATTTTTAAGATGATTTTCCATTATAGTTTATTATAAAATATTGAATATAGTTCCCTGTGCTTACTATAGGACCTTGTTGTTTATCTATTTTATATACAGTAATGTGTATACGTTAATCCCAAACTCCTGATTTTTTTTTTATGTCTGTGAGTCTATTTCTGGCTTGTGAATAAAACTTGTATCTCTTTTTAGATTCCACATGTAAGTCACTTCATCTTCTGTTTGGTAACAAATCCTGCAATCTTGACCAAAGGTTGACACATGACATAAAATAAACTGATCAGATATTTGTCCTCCCACCCCTCCTACGTGGAGAAACATAGAGACTGGCAGAGGCTGTAGCAGAGTTGTGCCACGGTAGGATCGCCAGGTGGACTCACGATGCCTTGTTTATGAGATTCCAAGATTACAATGGAGCCCCTCCTCTAAGAGGCCTGGATACTGTATTCTTTGTTGGATTTTGTGAACTGTCATAATCTTCATTTCATAAACCCATTTCAGTTTAAATTTAGTGAGAAATGGTCTCTGTATTTGGCATGCAGAAATCTTAACTGAAACTAACCCCTGCCATATGCCTCCATAGTGCCCTTCACTCTTGTCTTGGCTGTAATTGATTGTTATTTATTTCCCTCACCAGAGAGTAAATTCTATAAAAACAAGGAACACTGTCCACCTTGTTCCTCTGTTTCCCAGTGCTTACCCCCAGCACAATGCCTGCCACCTGGAAACAGTTAACAGGTGGATAAATAAAGGGTTTCTATAAAGTTCTCACATTGCTTAATAAATGTGACTACCTTTCCTTCCTCCTTTTTCTGCCTCCCCTCTTTCATTTGTTCTAACACCAGAAGCACATCTCTTTGAAAATACAAACACTGTAATACCCACGGGTCCTAAATTGTAAACACATGTCCCTCCTCTACCCAGCAACCCAGACATTGACTCTTCAAGTTGCTCTTAAAATGAAAGCAGATTCAGCACATGCTTTGAGAATCAAAGCAAGGGTTGGCGTATGACAGAAATGCACCACATCTAGTAAACGCGTGGAGGTTTCTAAAGAATAGAGATGGTTTGTGCCGAAGCCTTGCCCTCTGCTCCATCTTTCCTGTGAACATTGCTGTGCTAGTGGCCCAAGTCGTGCTGCCAAGAGGTCCCAGAAGAAGGTGACTGTAACAGGCCCACACAGGGATTGAACCTGTGACCCAGTTCTTATTAGCAACTCTACCCAGCAGATCTGACACTAAACTGGTTGCTGAATTTCTCTGATAATGCCTGCTGTCTTAGCTCCAAGGTTATGAGTCTGACCCAATGAGAGATAGTTAACTTGAAAAAATCTTCATGCCGTTTTTAGAATATTTGGAGCAGAACGACCTTGGCATAGGTCAGTGTTTGTAAAGGGCATTTGGTTTGTGAGAAAATGAGCACATTGCTATTCCAGGGACTCACACAAGACAATGCTGTGGGTTGTCTTTTGTTTTTTGGTTTTTTCCTGTTTTTGATCCTGAGGGGTGGTTTTGCAGTATAGCTGTTGGACTATAGAAGCAGCCTTCTAGCTTAGTATGTAGCCAAAGTGACAAAGAGGGATGTTCAAATCTACAGAGGATGGAGGACTATCCACACAGGAGAAGCTAGCTATTTTAAGAAAAAAGAAGCTATTTCTAGCTAAGTGCTTGTTATATGCCAGACACTCAGCTACACAATTTTACTTACAGTATTGGTGTTGATGTTCCTTTATAGGTGTTACCTCCCCCATTTTATACATGAGTAAACTGAGGCTTAGAGACGTTTAAACAGTGTGTTAAGAGTCACCCAGGGCAGTATGCAAATCAGTCATCTCCTTCTACGTTAAGAATTCTTCTCATCCTTTCGACAGCACTGAACTTCCTCCGTTAACCTGTTACTCTTCGTCCTTATGAGTAAGTGTGGTATTTGAAGTGACTGAAGTTCTGCTTTGAGCTTAGTCTTAGCTGCCATGGGTACACAATAAAGTTGCCTTTCACATTAGTCAGTCCTGAAAATATCGGTAATATTTAATCGGAACTTCATTTCACTTCTCTCATTTTCCTTCCAATGTGCCAGGATTTTTTTGTTTGTTTGTTTGTTTTGTTTTTTTGTTTTTTGAGAGTTCCACCTTTCTTCAGTAGGTCTAAGTGAAGCTGATGAATTTGTGTTTTTGACAAAACCTCTATTACTCCTGCCCTAGCCCCAAACATTCTGAAGCAGGAGATACGAAGACACAGACAGAAAGAGCGCCAAGGGGAGAGGGCTTATGTTGCTTCTCTCACCACATTTAATTGCAAATGTTAACCACTATATATATATATATATAAATAGATAAAAAATAAATTTCTTCTGTATGGCACAGGGAACTATATTCAATATCTTGTAATAACTTTTTATGAAAACAAATATATGTGCATATATGCATGACTGGGACATTATGCTGTACACCAGAAATTGACACATTGTAACTGACTGTACTTCAATTAAAACAAAAAAAAAAGAGTTAAGGAAAACTGATGCTTTGAAGATATAAGGATTTGGTTTAAATCCTGGCTCTCTCGTGGTTTTTTGTGCATAAACTTGGACAATTTAATCTCTCAAAGTGTCAACTTCCTCATATATAAAATAAATAGACCACTAACACCTCCTTCATAAGGTTGTAAGGAGGTTAAATTGAGACTGCCTGGCATATAGCAAACATTCAGTAAAATTTTTCTTAACATTTCTTACACACATTGTGCTTCCTCCATGATACAGGATAATTCCATAATAGATTCAGTAAGAAAATAGATGAAAAATTAGAAAAAGATAGGGAAAAACACATGAACGAGTTATTCTTGGAAATTAGATTTCAGTTATTCCAACAAATATCTGTTATGTGTGTACTCTTCTGCTTTGTGCTGGGTACTGTGCATATTTTGTGGACTTATCTAAACCTTGAGGCAGACATGCAGGTGGGCAAAACACTGCACTTGTTTGTTTTGTTGGAGACAAAATATTGGCTTGAGAAATTCATGACACTGACCTAATAACGGACAAATTTAGAGACATTCATTCTAAGTTTCCAAAACTTTAAACTGTGAGTACACTACTACTAAATGAAAAGATCTCTTATTTTAACCAAGCAGAAAAATAATGTAGCCTCTGTAGATTTGCCCAAATTTGGAATTCCAGGAAATTACCCTCAATGTTCTCCCTTCCCACTTCTTTACATGACTCTAATGCTCTAATTGAAAGGAAGCTGATTTATTTTGTGAAGATTTTTAGTAATATATTAATTATGATAAGATTGAAATCTAATGACTAGCTGCCCAAGACTGAGAGACATTGGACTATTTATATATACTCTCTGCCCTTTCAGTCTGACCTACTTTGACAGTTCAATTAAACCAATTGACTTTTGAAGTTTGTTTATGAAATGGCTGGGGAAGGCTGACCATTTGGGATGTTTGGCATTTGCACAGCACACCGTTTAATAAGTTCCCTCAGTGTATTTCTGGAGTCCAGGAAAATGTCATTCTCTAACCTGTTAAGCAAATCATAGTTGAGTCCGTGTGTGCATGTCAAAACTTGTGTATATAGTACACACACATAACTTCCCCTTAATAAAACAAGAGAGCTCTTTCTATGTGAAAGCTGATGTCGGTCTACAGTTCTCAATTTTCAGATGACTTGAATGTAATAGACCCTGGGGGATAAGCAGGAAAAACAAAAACAAAATTCCCTTTAAAGGGCTAGACTGACGTTAAGCAAATAATCACATAAATTAATTACTAAATATAATAGCCGTGCAAGACGCAAAGAAAGAACACAGATTACTTCTTTTATTACATCTTTTATTAGAAGTTTTAGGGTTTTGACCTGTCATTACCATTTTCCCACTCCCCTAGCATACATAAAGCCTGGGATTCTGTTGTTTGAGCTACTCTCTTACACCTTGTACATGTAAAAAATATGAAAAATTGTATTTTCAAACATGTAATTTCTATTTCTAAGTGCATGATAGTGTGCGTATGCAATGCTGTTTTTCAGGAACTGTTATGTAATGACGTACCTTTTCACTGCTAGCTGAGAGATATCCTCAGTTTTTCTGCCCCCATCATCACCTCCTCTGCCTCCCCCACTGTCTTTGATATCTTTGATACCCTCGATGCTGTCTTGTGTTGACTCCCGTCTTATTTATATAAGTCTTAGTTCCCTAAGCTGACCCTTAGGCTGCTTGAAGGTGGGGGTCCATTCCTGGTTCGTTGCCTGTGCTGCTGGACAGACTGTGGTTCCCATATTTACTGAAACAATGTATTTTGATTTCCTGATGCATTTCTTCTTGTTTACAGGTTATAAGCGGAAGAACACTGATCAGTGGTCAGGATCATTGTATCCCCATCAGTGTATCTGTTGTTGATCAGTCTGTTTTTTAAGGTTGCAAATCTTGTTACAAGTCTTAAAAGGCAGTAGAAGCTGGCTTTTTTTGCCTATGACTTTGCAGGTAAATTACCAAAGTTGAACTTAGCTAAATAAACCTGCTAACCTCATCCTGCTCGGTGTTGATATGAAGGCATATTGGCTTTAGACCCACCCACCACTGAGGGGACAAAGGAATGAAGGAGTGGCCGATTCCAGGTAACTTCTTATCAGTGGATGGTTGGGCCTCAGTTAATCTTGGTAGTGGAAGTGTGGATGGAATCTGATTTCTTGCCTCTCAAGATAAAAGGAAGAACTTGAAACCCACTTGAGAAAAGAAGCTACCACTGCTGATGACAGCTAGGCATTGATAACCTTGCTTCCCCACAAGTCAGCTACTTGGCTACTAGTCTGTTATGTCCTCAAGTGTTTTGTTTTTTTTTATTTTTTCCCATTTCTGCATGGAAATGGATTGATAATTGACATTTTTATTTAAATATATCTAGCTGGTAGGGGTTTTGTCTTAACTTTCTCATTCAGGAATAATAATGGGAGTAGATTGGAGTAGTTCGATTTTTATATTCACCCTCTATTTATAGGTATCCAGTGAGAGGAAGTATATACAGCGAAAGATTAGAGCTGCCTCTTGCTAGTGATAAATTTTCTGCATTTGCATCTCACCTTTGCCACTTGTCAGCTAGTTGACACTGGAGAGGTGGTTAATGTACTTGTGCCTCAATTCTTCGCTCATTGGGCTGTTCTGAGGATTTCATGAGTGAACACCTACAAAATATTTAGAAGGACTCACGAGGCACTCGGTGCGTATTAGCCACTGTTGCTGTCACTAGTATTGCTATTTGCTGTGCACTGGATATTCAGGGATGGGGTTTTAATGGTATTAGTTCCAGGAACAAAAGTACAGTCAGATCCTGCCCTCTCAGCAAAGTTCCAGAAAGAGGTATATACATAGGACAAAAGGAGATTGAAGAATATTGAGTCAGTGCTCAACAGTGCCCAAAGCAAGGCTTTCTGATTGAAGTTATAAAATGAACTCTTCCTGTCTTCAATTCCAAGGAGGGAGGAAAGGGAGGATAAACACTGGAAGTAGCACATACTTAAATACGGCTTCAAAGAGAGAGAACAAGATTGAGAGAGACATGCTGGTTACAAGAGAAACTCTGAGTCTGCTTATTAGAAAAAATGGTAATCAGAGTGGTAGACTTAATCAAAAGTGCTGCCTAGTAAAAATGGCCCAATACCAGATTTTAACCAATAATATTAGCCAATTCTTTTAATCAGCGTCATTATGGCAGATAAGACAGACAGAGTCAGAAGTAGGGGGAAAGGATACAAAAATATTCCTTTACTTATGCTGTATTCAGGACTTCTTGTGACATCTTGTCCAGATGCTATAGTCTAAGAATTTGCAGTCTAATATGGATGATAGTAAAATGAACCACATAGTTCACTATCATAAAGGGCTGAGGAAGACATTTTCCATAAGGAAAATCAAGCAAAATTACATAGGCAGTGCGGGCAGAGTTTCAGTTTGGGCAATTGAAGAAGGTTTCCTGGAAGAGGTGACATTTAACAAAAGTCAAAAAAAACCCAAAAACAAAAACAAAAGTCAGAACTTACTATGCACTGGCTTTGTGTAAGCAATGTGTTAAGTTCTATACATACATTATACCATTTTATTCTTACAAGTACCTTATGAAGAGAAACTATTCTTCCCCATTTTACAAATGACCAAAAAAGAGGCTTAGAGAGATTAAATAATTTCAAAGGTTTACTAGTAGTAACTGCCTGAATCTGGTTCAAAGCCAGGTTCCCTGAGGATCAATACCTAAACTCTCTGTTCTGCTGCCTCCTTCCACTTTGCCTCTTTGTTTCCTACCAGGAGGTGTGAAGGAGCCAATGGAAGGCATAAGGGAATGTGTTAAGAAAACAATGGAGATTTCAATTTGTTTCATAGACTTGAATTAGGGAACACTTTGTACAGGGCCTGAGGCTAACACTGGAGACAGAATTACAAGGCATAGCTGCTTCTACTAAGGAGCTGGGAGACAAGGCAATGAATAAATAGTGCCAGATGAACAGTTCAAAGAGGAAGTAGTGACTATTTAATTGATGACTGTACATTAAGCACTTGCCATGTGCTAACTTAGTGGAATTGTAAAGATGAATGAAATTCCTACTTTTAAAATATTTTTATAATTTATTAGGTAACATAATAAATGTATACAAACAACTATAAGAGGAGGCAGGATGTGGTAAGCCTTAGCAGAGAAGATTAGAAAAAAATGGGACTGAGAGAGAATAAATATAGGAATTAGAAAAGCAGGGATAGCATCACTGAACATGGAGCACATAACGTACCAGTGCTCTACTTTGGAGTTTACCTATTGATTTCCACCATAACCCTTAAAAGTACAGAAATTTGTCCTAATTGTGTGCATCAGGACACTAAGGCACATACAGGCTAAGTGTTTCACTTAAAAATAAAAACAAAGACAGTAAGGAGCAGATCTGTCCAACTCTCAATCCCATTTTCTTTTAAGGTAGCACTTGACATCTGATGGGAGAAGAAAGAGGAATAGATATAGAATAGAATGGTAGACAGACATCAAGATAGTCCCCAGATATTCTCATCTCCCAATATGCATGCTCTTCTATAGGTTTCTCCCACACTGAATGTGATTGGCCTTGTGTGGCTAATAGCATATGGCGGAAACGATGCCGTGTGACTTCTGAGACTAGGTCATAAGAAGCCTTGGAACATCTGCTGTGGTTTCTTACACAACTTCTTCTTGAAGCCCTGGACTGCTAGGTCAGCAGAATGGCTACTCTGAGGCCACTGTGTTAGGGACACATGGAGAGAGGTTGAGACTACACGGAGAGAGAGGCATGCCCAATGCGTTCCCATCTCTTCCCATCCCTGGAAAGTCTAATCACCCCAGCTAAAGCTCCAGATATTATGGACCAGAGACCTTCCAACCCAATAATTCCTAACCACATTGAAAATCCTGGAGCAAAATATATGATTGTTGTTTACTAAGCCACTAAGTTTTTGGAGTGATTTGTTATACAGCAGTAACAAGTAACAAGGACAGATGGTACAAGCATGTTAGTTATTTATTGCTGTGTAATACATTATTCCCAAAGTTAGCAGTTTAAATACACATACTTTTACTATAGGAATCTGGTCGTGGCTTGTCTGGTCCACTACTTCAAGGTCTGTCACTTGGCTGCTATGAAGATATTGGCTGGACCATAGCCATCTCAGGGATCAATTGGGAAGAATCTGCTCCCTAGATCTCTCATGTAGTTGATGGCAGAGTTCACTTCCTCAGAGAGTGTTGAGCCATCAATGGCTCACAATGCCTGGAAGACTCTCTCAGTGCCTCTCCATATAGCATCTCAAATCAAAGCAAGTAAGCAAGGGAGCAAAAGAGAATGCCAGCAAAAGCACATTACAGAAGTCACAGTCTTTTGGAATCTCATCATAGAAATGACATACCATCCCCCATTACTGTTCATGAGAAGCATGTCACAAGGTCCAGTCCTCACCTAAGAGGAGTGGATTACACAAAGATGTGAGCACCAGGAGACAGGGATCATTGAAGACCATGTTAGGAGTCTCCTTATCACAGTATCATAAGTCCAAATACTTGCTAGAAACAGTTCATCCTTTCACCTTATAGAAAATAATGAAGTAAAGTATTTTGATGAGAATTAGAGTTAAACTTAGGTTTCAATTGTGATTCCAAAATGTAGTGGATATTGGGCTTAGGAAGGAAAATTATTTTAGCTTCTCTGAATCTTACTTTTCTCATCTTTAAATACCAATAATATTTCTTTCCTCACAGAATTACTATGGATATTAAATGACTAACGTAAGTACAAATATCTGTTAGAGCATCTGGAATATATGAGGTTCTTAGAATCACTCGTTAGATCTGATGTTGAGACTGGGGATTAGAAGGTCTAGTTGAAGAGGATATCATGATGCTGGTGGAAATTTAAAAGTATAGACATGGCCTAGAATCCATGTAGTCTGAATGTGTTCCTCAGGTACCTACTAGCATGGAAAATCATTTTTGTGGAGACAAGAAAGAAATCAGTTCTAGTTTTTTAGTGTTCAGAAGTCCTTTCTTTTCCATTGTCTCCCCTGTGTGTCTTGTGGACTAAAGGATGCTATCCTATGACTTCTTGCTCTCAGAATTTAACATTGGTAGGTTGGTAATGATGCCTTAGAAGAAGTACTGAGCCCATTCAAAGGAGAATGAAGTGGAAGCAACTATGAGTTCTCCTAACATTTGAGCAGCCAAAGATCTTTTGTGGCATGAACACTGGAGTCTATAGGTAGGAGATTTTGCTTTGCTTCATTCTAGAGTGAACCAGGATTCAAACCAACAGTGCAGGGCCCCAAGTCTCTGATGTTGCCCTCTTGGCTTGAGTTCAACCATATAGAGAATAAGGGAGTCTCCTAGGGTCTGATATCCAGGAGAACAAGTGAAAGCCGCCAAAGGGGCCAGACGTACTGCCTTCGGCCAGTCAAGCAAAACAGCAGGTATCTGAGTATCAGGTGTGTGTTAGCAACCTGGGATACAAGGGTTTTATGTAGCAAAGTGAAAAAAAAGGAAATAGATTATCATCAACAACAAAAACTGTAATAGAAAGTAATATGGGCTAGAGAAGAGAAACAGTCTGAATGAAGTGATGTGAAAACATACCTGGAAAACAGTTCATTCCACTTGAGAAAATTCAGGGGAAAAAAAGGAACTGCATTTGACATGACAACTGAGTGGAAATTTGCTGAGTCTGGACTGGGTACATCAACTCGTTCCAGATCAGTGCTGCACTGATGGTGTATTATCCACTTCTGCCTCCAGTCCTGTACCAACTATCCAGTGATTTGCATGGGAGTTTGGAGTGTCCTGGCAATGAACTTATGAACTTCAACCCATTCATACTTGGGGGTCAGGGATATACGAACATGTATGGAGGCCTATGGGGATAGTGAAAGAAGGACAGAAGTACAGAAGTCTCGAGAGAGAATTCATCCACCTCAGGAAAGGAAGGATACTGAGCTCAGTGAGCCAAACTCCACAAGCAAGCCTGAGGGTCATATGGGGGAAGGAATGAGTGCATTGTTTTTGTACTTGAAACCAGCCAGGCAAGTGAAACCGACAAAGGCTTGATCTCCAGAATATATAAGCAGCTCATACGACTCAATAAGAAAAAAATAAACAACCCAATCCAAAAATGGGCAGAAGACCTAAACAAGCAATTCTCCAAGGAAGACATACAAATGATCAAAAAGCACATGAAAAAATGCTCAATATCACTAATTATCAGAGAAATGCAAATCAAAACTACAATGAGGTATCAACTCACACCAGTCAGAATGGCCATCATTCAAAAATCCACAAATGACAAATGCTGGAGAGGCTGTGGAGAAAGGGGAACCCTCCTACACTGCTGGTGGGAATGCAGTTTGGTGCAGCCACTATGGAAAACAGTGTGGAGATTCCTCAAAAGACTAGGAATAGACTTACCATATGACCCAGGAATCCCACTCCTGGGCTTGTATCCAGAAGGAAATCTACTTCAGGATGACACCTGCACCCCAATGTTCATGGCAGCACTATTTACAATAGCCAAAACATGGAAACAGCCTAAATGTCCATCAACAGGTGACTGGATAAAGAAGATGTGGTATATTTATACAATGGAATACTACTCAGCCATAAAAACCAACAACATAATGCCATTTGCAGCAACATGGATGCTCCTGGAGAATGTCATTCTAAGTGAAGTAAGCCAGAAAGAGAAAGAAAAATACCATAGGAGATCGCTCATATGTGGAATCTAAAAAACAAAAACAAAAACAAACAAACAAAAACAAAGCGTAAATAAAGGACAGAAATAGACTCACAGACAGAGAAGACAGACTTGTGGTTACCAGGGGGGTGGAAGGTGGGAAGGGATAGACTGGGATTTCAAAATTGTAGAATAGACTACACTGTATAGCACAGGGAAATATACACAAAATGTTATGATAACTCACAGAGAAAAAAATGTAACAATGAGTGTGTATATGTCCATGAATAACTGAAAAATTGTGCTGAACACTGGAATTTGACACAACATTGTAAAATGATTATAAATCAATAAAAAATGTTTAAAAAAAAAAACACATAAAAAAAAAAAAAACCCAGCCAGAAGCAACCATCTGAGTAGTACCTATGCTTCCTAGGAAAGGGAATTATTATATTTATAAATATTAAAATATTTTTAACACCTAAATGCTCCAGCCAGCTGGCTGTGGAATCCTGTAAATGTGCAGAACAGTGAGATCCAGGGGGAAAAAAAAGGGAGAGGAAGGAAGTCTGCTCAAGTAGATTGGAGAGGAGGGTGCACCAGAGGTGTCAGAATTAGAGGTGAATGTGGTGCCAATAGCAGCCAAAGGGAATGTCAGTGTCCTACAAGCGGGTAACTACACAAGTAAGGTCCATGATGATGTGAAAGATCTCATTCCAGAAGGTGGCACACAGCAATGCTACAAGAAAAGACACAAGAAGGAGCCTGGACTGAGCACTGGGGACCAGCTCTGATAGTTCGCCCAGGGACTGAGAAGAGTCTTAGAAAAGGGGAATTCCATGCTAATATGGGAATGCCCTGGGCAAACGGGGACAAATTAGTCACACAAACCAGAGGGACTTGTAAATATAGTGGGATAACAGCGGAACCTTCTGAGATTTTAAAGGAGGAAGATGACCTCGAATAATTGAGGGGCAGGGATGTTGCTGAGAACCATGGTTTTGCAAATGGAAGATGTGAAGCCAGTGAAGGCCTGGTACACACGAGTGTGACCTCATTTCTATACTGACTTGTGACATCTAGGATAATTAAGTCTCAAAAACAATCAACCTTCAACTTCCCTCTTCTCAAATCTAAAGAGCTGGTCCAGTGACTAGTCTGAGGGTGTAGTTATGTGGGGTCAGAACTGAGCAACAAGATTCTTACCAGAGACTAAGAGAAATGGTGGTCCAAACACCAGGCCAAGCCAGGGCTGGTGAGGAGGAACAGAGGCCCAAATGCTGTGGTAGGTGAGGATGAGGTCTAATCTGAAGCTGCTAATGCCACAGAGATACGACCTTGACCTAGGGAAGCAAGATGAACAGCAGGCATGACCAACTGTCATGGAAGGACAGGTCAGTCATGGGAAGAATGCTGATAATTTACAAGGAGTTAACCAGTTTTTTCTAAGTCTCTTTTGATAGGCAAGCAATGGGTGATAACTAAATTGGCTGACCTGGATTAAGAGCCAGAGGCAAGGGTACAATTTGGGTCCACTTTAGGGGAAAAATCTGCAAGTATTAGCACGACGTCTGGGCCCATAATAGGCCCTTAGTAAGTGCTGGCTTTCTGTCTTCATTCTTCCTGAAAATGAGCAGAGCATTTTTCTGAATTAGATCCCTTGTACCTAGCTGACCTGATTCTAGTCCATTCTTCATGCTGCTTCCAGAACTATCATCTTCCAAAAATAATAGACTACCTTTTAAAAATCTCTAGACACGAATTGTCATGTCAAGGGTAAGAATTGAAAGTCATAGCATCCAAGGCCATTTAAAATCTGACCTCTTATCACAGACAAACCAACTCTCTCCTCCTTTAAAAATAAAAATCTCCTTCCCATCTTGAAAATACTCCATTTTCAAGAAAGGACAAACAAGAATGAACAAACGTGAAAGAATAAACTTGACAAATAATATTCAAGATCTACATGAAGAAAGATACCACCAGGCACCCAAAGTACAAAAAAAAAAGGGAAATGAAATACCGTATTCTTGGAAGGACTCACATAATAATGCTAACAACTCATTTATTATTCATTCTATAAGTTGAATATGATACTAATATAAATTTCATCTATTATTTTCTTACTGGACAATTTTCATATGAAAAAATAAACAACACTGTTCATAACATTGTTTGACTGAAGGAGGGGATAGTCCTAATATTAAAGCATGTTAGAAAGCTAGAATAATTAAACCAGTGTAGTTCTGTTACGTGTATAGGCCAGTCACTGTGATATCACAGAAAGTTTAGAATTAGTACCAAATATATATGAATTTTTAAGTATGTAGTAAATGTGACATTTCATCTTGGCAAGGAACTGATAGATTATTCAATAAATGTTAAAATGCACGGGCAGTCATCTGTAAAATAATAAAATTGTATTCATTGTTTATACCTAAATGAACTCCAGATTTAAACATGAAATGTAGACTGCTAAAAATATTGTTCAAATAAATAGAGAATAATTTTTTAAAAATGTTTTTCTTAGTATTACATAGAGTCCAGAAGTGAAGGGGAAAATGGATACATTCCACTAAAAATGTTTTTGAAAATCTTGTTAGAAAAACACAATAAAGTCATAAGGCAAATATGAAACTCAGAAGCATTGGGTAATCATATCACAGAGAAAGGGCTGTGAGCTCTATAAATCTCTAAGAAATAGTCCAAAAGTTCAATAAATTAATGAGCAGAGGGAATGAACAAGCAGTTCACTGGAAAAGAAATACAAACATCTTAAACATACAAAAACCTGTTCAGCCTCACACATCAAAAAAAAAAAAAAAAAAGAACGTAAACTAAAACTATACTAGTCTTCATATTTACCTGTCAGGCTGGAAAAGGTCAGAAGGTTTGATTACACACTGTGGGTTTGCCAGAGCGTAGGGAAACAGACCTCCTAATTCACTAGCAGAAGTGTAACCTGGTATAACCTATATAAAGGGAAAAAAAATGGCAAACTCTGCCATTCCATTGCTTCATCCACGCTTTCAAATGCACTAATAAGCCTTGCAAAAGTCCAGTAAAATCAGAGCAGATTCCTGTTTCCGTTCTTTTACGCCTTTAGTTTATTTTTGTTGGAAATTTAACATAAAGAATCCAGTCATTTCAGAAAAGGTAGAAATAGCGTTCACACATGAATTCCCTTTGGAACAACATCACCCCTTCCCCAGGCAGCTTGTTCTGTGCATCTCAGCTGTTAACATTCTCTCCCTTAAGTTGATCCCCCAATTTCTGGCCTTCGTTTTGCCCTCTGAAGTGGTAACAGACTGCTAATTCTTCCAATTCAAAATGGCATAATGCTAGATTTGAGGTTATCAATCGCCTGATTTAATAAATAAGTAGGCTTTTTTTTTTTTTTCAGTCTTTACTCCAAACAAACCTAGCTAAGGTGACTTTTTCTTTGGGAAAGTGGATGGAATCAAGGCTCCCACGGCTCTTGATTAAGCTGAGATCATATTCCTTGCGCCCTTCCTGGCTCGTGTCTGCACAGAGCTTGCTTTCTTTTCCAAGCTCCTTTCTGTGCAGCACATAAAGGAAGCTCTAAGAAGCAGGAGATTCACGTTGCACCTGAGGCTGGATGAGCGACTCGCCCAGGGCAGTGCCTTAATCAGAGTTTTTGCGATTTAGCAAGGGACATGTCAGCTATGCAGCTACCCTAGGAAGATGTACATAATGAGCAAGTAGCAGGATCTCCTTTTGGCAACTGTTACACAAGTGTCTTTGATGATAAGAACAAAGAGATGCAAATGAAAACTAGGGACAGCCTTCTGTCTATAAATGTTCCTGGCATCTGGGATCTTTTTCCTCAGCTTTCGTATCAAAGAAATACACTGAACAGGAGCCCCACAGCGAGGGGTCCCTCAGGTGTACCTGGTTACCTGTTGAAGTGGCCAGACAGATGCTTCACGGAGAGATGGAAAGTGTAGGAAATTGATTTGACTGAACCATGAAGATGGAGGGGAGCATGGTCATGTGCAGAAAGCTGCCAATTCCTTTTCCCCACATGATACAATTGAATAACTGAAAATGACAATCAATAATGTCACTGGTAAGGAAGATCTATCAGCAAGCTATGGTGTCTTCCTTGAACTCATTTCTGTTCCTAGGAGCAATTGTTTAAGTAGTTCCTCATCATATGAACAAATGCCCAGTCTGGCTGTAGTAGCTTTGAAAGTAATAATGAAACAGGACACAATTTTCCTTGGAATCTTGGATTTTAAGTCTCAGTCATGGGCTTCAGTAAGTGCTCAGGTCTGGCAAAAAAGACTTAAAGATTATTGCCATAGAGGAAAAAGACTGAATTCAATTCTGCTAAAATAAAAGGCAGGGGAGGTTTTAGACACTGGGGTGAGCCAGTGGGAAGTAAAGCAAGATTTGGGTAGGCAGGTTGGTCAGTGTGATTCCACCATCAGTGTTTGCCAGTCAGTGCTTAGCTAAGTGAGGCTCCTGTCCGCCCACAGAGGCTGGAAGACTATCTTTCTTGATGATTACATTTCAAAGGGGTGGATCCCAGGTCCTTAAGAAAGACATTCCTAAATTGTAACTCTGACAAGAGGTTAGGAGAAAATTTATATCTCAAAGGGGCAAAAAAAAAAGGATTTACAACAGCAAGTTTTCTAAAATAACTGCTCTAAGCAAAGGAAGGCCAGGGGCCTATGTCAGAAAGAAAACTCTTTGCAGTTTAGTCAATCTGAGGGGACACTTAAGGCCATCTTGGTCCCTGTTAGGCTTAGAGAACTCTATCTTCAAATTCCTGACGGGACTAGAGAGGAAAAGATTTATAATTTTGAGGAACTCAAAAAAAGTAAACCTTCCTACCATATATGGAAGATCCTGTTTCGCTTGAGGCTGGCCTGCAAACACTGTCAAGAACAGTGGAGATTCTTAGAACGAGGCCTCCCGTCTCTTGGCTGAGAACAATTTCTCACCCGATTCCCCATCCCTGACTCTGTCACCACCTTACCTAAAACAACTTTATGTACAGACAGTCAAACCTTAGAGACCAGCCTGAAAGGAAAGAGAAGGAAAGGGAAGAAATAACAGGTGGGCATCTGCAGTTAGGTGCCTGTGCATACTACCTCATTCAGTTCTGTCAGCAATCTATACTACTCTTTCTTATAATTATTTCTAGATCAAATCATAATTAATATCTCTTCACTTAGAGACTGTAAAGGAATACACAGATTTTTCTTCTTTCACGATATAGTTTTTATATTTAGATTTCTGATTATATTTAGATTTCTGTACCCTGTGTGTGGCATAAAGTATGAGGTACAAATCTAGATTTACCTTTTTTCTCAAATGACTATTTGTCTTAGTACAATTTCTTAAAAAGTTCTCTTTTCCCCCTTTAATTTGAGATGCCACCTTTATAATATCAAATTGCCACGTGCACTTTGGTTTATCGTTGATATTATGCTGTATTTCATCTTTCTTTCTGATCAAATAACTGATGCGTATTTAAAGTATTTGACCCCATCTGCTGAATAGTGAGGAAGTCAGCAGCATCTGTTCCGAACTGGCCTGGGATCCCTTGGGGACTGAGCCCTCAACGCATTTATCAACATCGTGCCGGGCATTTCTTAAAACTGTGGATTCCTGGGCTCTGATTCCTAAGAAAGCCAGAAATTCTTTGGGGGCAGGGCCTAGTGAGCCTTATTAAAAATAAGATGAGATTACCAGCCGATTTTCAGGTAAAGGTTCGAGAAGGAAAGAAGACAAATCCAAACATTTTTCTAATGGGTGTCTGTTTTATCCTTTGTCTGCTTCAATGCACAGAAAGGCATTTCGTGTCACCGTAAATGCTGCAAAACCAGGAAGGAGCTCAAAATGCAGCACTTTCTGACTTCCACCCAAATCAATTTGGCATTTGATTTCCTTTGGCATCCCTTAATGACTTGCTAACAGGAGAGCCCGAGGTAGGGCGGGAAGGAGAGTGAGCCCAGAGGGGAGAAACAGAGGATTAAGTGATTAACTGAGCTCCTCTGTCTCAGTTCTGGCCAGAGCATTTCATCAGCTTCAACACGTGAAGAGTGCTTAATCCGCACGTCCGGAGACCAGTGCCAGATGGGTGGGGGTCATAGCGCTAGCGTGTTCACTAACCGTATTTAGAATCAACCAATTAAGATAAGTTACTTTGCAATAACAATGATGAAAACAGAGCGAATCACAGGAAGGCAGTTCCTCACAAAAGGGCTTAAGAGCCCTGTGCTTCCAGCGTTCATTGCCACTTACTCCTGCTGTAGGCTCTGTAAGGTCCCTCTGCTTGTCTATAGCTTGAAGTCTCCAGCTGAAGTCTCTGCACATTGCTCTAGCTAGAGGCCCAGTACTGGAATTTATCTACAGTGCTGTCTAGTCTCTGGGGAAGGAGAGAGATTACCCTTCCTACGTGATGCTCAGTGAACCAATTCAGAGACACATCTAGACATCAAGGTTCTTTGGCCTTTTCCCATACCCTGGAAGAATGGTTTATTTATTAGTAGGAAAACTTAGTTTACATAAATTGAACAATTTCATATTCAATTGTTAAACTTTGAATAATTCTATACTGACTTCAAGCAATTTAGGTTACATTCTGTTGGGTTACAATTATATAGAAACCAGTAGAATACATGGAAAGCAGGAGAGGCCAGGTAGTTTTCAAGAGTCACAGAAATTGGATAGAGTCATACAGTAAATTCAAATCCCTGTCCTCAAAAGCTGGGAGCAATGATTCATGCCAGAGAAACTGTATCAATCATCAAGTATGATTGGGTAAAATAGAGTCCAAAAAAAGTCGGAAGCTGGGGGAATAAAAAAAAAAAAAATCAGGTTTCCAAGGACCAAGGCAGAAGGCAGAGAGAACTGGGGCAGAACTTGACCAATTGCAGCTCTTTTTTGTGGAAGGGCCATCTGGAGGGGCAGGTGTATCATTGGAGCAGAGACCTTCAGCTTTGTGTCTTTCACTATTATCAGATCCTCTCACTGTTCTGCAGAACTTCATCACCTACACTTCCAAAGAATGACAGAACAAAACCCTGATCAACTAAACAGCCGCAATCTGTAGCTCATGCATACCACTGACCATGATCTATCCTGACTTTTCATTGCTCCTCCTCATTCTGGAAGGCATTCTAGCAGAGTCAACCAAGATCGACTCTTCCTTTTTTTGTGTCTCTCATGTCTTCCCTTTAAGAAGCATCTAGCGTTTCTTGGAGGGTATAATACCAGACGAGACTGCTGCCATGGCACGAAGAGAGAATAACCTCTCATCCCCTCAGTCTTCTTCATAGAAATGGACAGGACGATGCTTCGGGAGACTGCAGTCAGAGCAGTCAGATGCAAAGAAAGTATCTGTCATCATCATGGCACTAAAGTGGGATGTAGGTCCAAAACGTCTGTGTAGGAAGAGGAGGATCCAAAGTGACTCAGAAGAGATAAAAATTGAGGATTGAAAAGAGGAGATTTATCCTTAAGCTGTCAGTACCATGACTGTCAAAGGTCAGTGGAATGGCAAAGGGTATGAGACCAGCAGAAATGCAAGGAGTTGTGGATATAAGCTGGTGGTGGTTTTCTGTGCTATGTTGGGGAGAAATAAGGGCAAGAACCTAGACGCAGATATATACGGGACACGACTGTTTACTAACAGGCACAGCACAGGCTCGGATCAACGAGGACAGACTCCAGCACCAGCACCAGTAGGACCGTGGAAGCACAAATGTGTTTGGTTGCTGGATAGTGGGGATCTGTAGGGAATTCCAGGGCCAGGGCTGCGGGAGTAGAAGGGCCCTTTAAAGGCTCCAGGCAGTAGCTAGCTCTTTACCAAATGTACAGCAGTATTTCAGTATTTCTTTTGGTCATTAATATAGCTCTGTTGATACACACAGGCAGAATATCAGGGTATCAGAAGAATACACGTGCTATGCTGTGTATATGAGTATACAGTGCTGCAAAGGGGCTGAGGTGTTGTTACATCCGTGTGTTCCAGAAGATGTTGGCTGGAGATGGAATGCATGAGCCATTTGATTATAAAATTCCAGATTCAAATTTAATTTTATTCTCCAAGACCAACAGCTCTTACAGTTCCAAAATGTGTGAAATACGAGCTACATGAATTGACAGAAAAGACATTCTAGAGCAAATCTAGACACATAGGTTGAGTCTGAGCAGCACTCCATTTTTCAGTGACACAGTAAACGCAAAATCAGCTTAGAGACTTAGAAGTTCAAATCGACGTCCGTGGGCGGGAGGTTTCTCAGTTATCAGTCACAAGTAACATACAGGTGTTCACATTTGTCCCTTACTGCATTTTCTAGCCTGTCTTTATGTTGTGCTGTTTATTTGCACACAATTTATCTTCCTTGATCTTCTTGAAAATACCGTGAACTTTTTTGTTGTTGTTGAAACCTTCTTATTATGTCCCATTTTATCATTGGAGTAACACACTGAGGTTCACAAATGAGAACATGGAAGGGTTTGAAGATGTTTTGTAAATGAATGGCAAAACCAGGATTGGCAACCTGCTCGTCTGATTCTTTTTCTGTTACACTCTGCCAGAAGCTAGGATATTTCAGTGTTTTTGTGGCCCGTGAAACCTAGTTAGTTAAACCTAGTGACCCAGACCTAGAACCCCTCAGGAGCTCCATCATCCAGCGTATTTACTGAAAAGTGGAAATGAAACTTCTCCATCTTTAGGGTAACCTCTGAGCATTTTAGAGTTACTATTTATTGCTCCTGGTAAATGTCCATTCTGTCATCCCCAGGTGCTATTTTTAATAGATCATCTCTTGGTCTATAAGCTGAGGAGGAACATGCTCATAGCTGTAAAGAATGTATCTGTACAGACTTTCTATAAATTCCTGACAGAGATGAGTCCTCATGACTGGAGCGGGGATGGGGAGGAACAGGGAGAAATGCTTCTAGTGAGAGAGACATTGAGAACATAATTGAGGTGACAGTCAGTATCTGTGAATGTACCAATGAGCATTTCTTATTACCCTAGCATGAAATAGTCATGCTGAACGGTGGGAAAAAATGATCACGCCTCATGTAGTATTAAATTGAAAAGGACACATGACATGATATAGACTTATATGAATTACTGTAAAACAGGTCTGGCTCTATGCATAGCTGACTCTGTTACCTGTAGCACTGAGGTGGTACATTTTGCATGATTTAATTCATTCACTAAAAGTTACATGCCAGAGAACTATGCCAGAAACATCGACTAGTCACCTATGTTTAATTGCTGACAATCGGTAGTTTTCTTGGGGGTGGAATCTATTCAAGCAAATTCATCCTCGTCAACAAGCTTTTACCTT
Source organism: Camelus bactrianus (assembly GCF_048773025.1). Classification (NCBI taxonomy): domain Eukaryota; kingdom Metazoa; phylum Chordata; class Mammalia; order Artiodactyla; family Camelidae; genus Camelus; species Camelus bactrianus. The sequence goes on from NC_133548.1 coordinate 27,559,460, forward strand.
GTCTGAACCTTAGTTTCTCTCTCCATTTCCAATGTGAAACTGACATAAAGTGGAGGCCACTCTCCCCCTGCCTCTGCCCAAGCCCTGTGGATCCCTTTGAATTTCCTTACCACTGGCTCATTTCACAAAAGGTTTAAAAGATGTTCTAGGGAAGTATCTTTGCTGCCACATCTTGTTGCCCTGCTCACGTTTTGTGGCCACACTTTTCAAAAATCATTATCTCCTGTGGAAACAAATTAATCATGAGCCTCTTGCAATATACCTCCAGTCCATGACACTTATGGACTGACATCTATTCATAGATGGACTATAAATAGGCAGCAGTTTACACCCAATTAGACGTGGAGGGAAATCTGGGGTTGCAGGAAAATTTCCACTCACTCAGTGTGCGGGGTCTGAGTGATGGCTGAGTGACTGATGTTCCTGCCATGTGTTAAGACTTCCACGTATTTAATTTTCATTCAGAAACTCCTAATTTGTGCAGAGCCTAGGGAATGACTTAAGACAGGGTGATTAATTGGAGCATAGCATCTTTGAGAAAAAGAAAGACAAAACTATTTACTTCTTTTCTTTCCTTTTTAAAAATGTCTGAATAATGAGACCACATTCTTTGTCTTTTAACTTGCCCCAAATTGCAATCTTGTAATTAAATTAAAATCACCGAGGATATGTCTTCCCTAACTAAGAAAATGTAATCCAAATAATAAGCTGCATGCTTTGGTCACCCCTGGAAATCACAAGCTAGTTTCCACCTGGGCTGGGTAAAATGAGCTTGTGGCTTTGGAGAATGGGAGAAAAGGCATGTAATAGTCAGTGAGGGACTTTGATCATATAGAGTCTAATCACTTCTGTTCAAAAAAATCTCATTTAAAATGAGAATGTCAAATCCCTAAGCTTCCACAAGACCTAACTAATAGTGATTAGCTCAAATGAATCTAAATTGCTGCTAAGAATTGATTATTATGAGGGGAAATCTGAGGGGAGTTTGATTAAATTAAGGAGATGACTGTTGTTATTCAGCCCAAACAGAAAGGGGACATGTACTCAGTCCAGTAGTTTCAGACAGAATCACATTTTTATACCCACGTATAGATCATGTGCATTTTTAGTTTATGAAGCATTAAAATGGAAAAGGAACTGCTCACATGGAGCTGAACCTAGTTTCATCATGCCAGAGACATTTTGAGATCTTGTAGAACAGTACTTTTCAAATTTTAATGTGCATTGAGTCACCTGGGGACCTTGTTAAACTGAAGATTCAAATTCAGTATGTCCGAGGTGAGGCGTGAGATTCTTGCTTCTGGAACGCTACCTGGTGATGCAGGTGCTCCTGGTTCTTGGGCCAACCATACTTCAGGTAGTGAGGATGCAGAGCATCTGGGTCCCGATGGTGAAAATCAGTCACCGCTGTATGAGCATAAGCTAGTTAACAGTATGTGCTGATTTACATACCTGATGACTGGCGGCATCATACAGTCCGTGGTATAAAAAGAGAATGGTTTCAAACATAAAAGGACTAGGAGATCACAGAGACTACTGTTCTGGTCTCGCCTCCGCTACAAACAACAAATCCTGATACGTGCATCAGACTTTGCCTTTTACGAAGTCATTCTGCACAGTGTAGGTCTCAACGTTTTATGTATACTGATCCTCTCAACAACCCTGTGAAGTAAGTCAAGCAGGCATTTCATTTTTATTTTCCTTATGAGTATCCTGAAACTCAGAGTTAAGGTGATTTGCACAGTTTCGCATTATTATTCAGTGAGGAAGCTGTGACTCAAACCAGTATCTTCTGACCACAAGTCCAGTGTTCTTTCTACTAACAGGGGTTTTGTGTGGCTCACATAACTTCTGCAGTCCTTCTCTTACTTATGAAATGGGTGATCCAGGTTCAGCTAGATCAGTGGTTATCAGCCCACACTGTGCAACCAAATTACTTTGGGAACACAAACCCTAATACCAGTGACCAGCCCCATCCCAGAGCAACTGAACGAGACCCTCCAGGAGTGGGACCAGAATATTGTTTTTGTTTGTTTGTTTGTTTGTTTGTTTAATCTCCTAAGCAATTGATTTTGATGCATAGTGACGATTGAGAACCAAAAACATTAGACATTCACAAAAGCACTTTTTAGTGCAGGAATCCTTTCCAGCTATAAAGATAAGTTTTATTTCTGTCTTCTCCAGGAAAATCACAATGGCAATGGAAGCAAAATAAATAAGTATGGCTGAGTCGATCACTGACTTTGTTAAAATGTTAAATTGTGATTTGGCAAGCTTTTACTCATTATCTCATTGCACAGGTATTGAAAATTTAATTTCAGTTGATGCTTTAAAAAAAAAATCACTTTCATGCCAACAAGTGGAGATTTTTGTTTGCTCCTTATATCCATGCAGGGATGCTCTAGGCAACATCGGTTTTTCTGAGTTTCCTGTTTTTCCTTTGAACCTGGCACTGAATATTTAGGCTTTATCTGGGCTGGAGTGAATATCTAAACCTTTCTGATTGCCTTCTGGCACGACTCCTGTTTCCTCTGTGGCTGCTGCGACTTCAAGGAAGATGTGGACACAAAGTACTGTTACATAGATTACCTAAGATTTCTATGTCAGAAATTGATAATGTAAATGGTTTAGAAATAATCTCTTCTCAGAGTTAAAATTTCAGTACTAAGTCTCCCTTTTGTAAATTTTGGAAAAGTTCAGGTTGTAGGAAGCATATGGTTGTTTTTCTTTTACAGAATCTTTTGCTTTTCTGTAGCTGTCACAAAATCGAGAGGACAGAATTAGTCAATGGCTTACCCTAGTATATTCCATTCTGTGGACCATTTTTCAAAGTTGAATAGACAGGAGGAAAATGAAGACCTTGAACCCTTGGGAGGATCCAAGGGGGATTTTGGACTTTCTGGAGGTAATCCTTAATCACCTATGGCCTGAGAGGGTTCTCAGTAAAGCTATCCCTTGGATTTTCCATAACTAGGTAGTTTATCCAATAAGGAAATAAAATGCATACTGCTCAAAGAAGACTACAATAAGATAAATAACAAGGTCCTACTATATAGCACAGGAAACTATATTCAACATTCTATAATAAACCACAATGGAAAAAAGAATATATATATATATGTGTATAACTGAATCACTTTGCTGTACACCTGAAACTAACACAACATTGTAAATCAACTATACTTCAATAAAAAAAATTTTTTAAAGAAGACTGAAATATCAGTTTACTGGGGAGGAGGGTGCAGAATGATCTTTTTGACAGCAGATCATCAATCTTATGCTCCTTAATATCTTAGCCTGACTACCTCATCTTTCTTACTCTATCTGAGGGGATTCACAAGGTCCAGTGACAATTTTTTTCATTCCATTTTACGGTGAGATTTTTAGACCCTGTGGAGAATTTTCTGGTTTTCATTATAAAATACACTTTTATTCACCACAAGTAGAGTGGTCCTGTAACACTCCATTGCCTTTTCTAATTTTTAGATTTTCCTGTTTATTCTTACAATGTCTTTAATAATGTCACTTCCGAGCCCATAGACCTCACAGTGAGTGGAATCATTTTGTTTGGGAGAGTCCAGGTGTATTTCCTTCATCTCCCTCCTTGATAAACTTTGAGCCCAGCTGTGCCCAGCCTTCCACAAACCATTTGCCTACCACTGTTCTAGGGAGATGGTAACTGTGTTCACAAGGTATTGGAAATTTCTACTGCTCCATTAACTTCCCTATTTGTATCTTGGAACGTTATTTTCTAGTGGGTTTTCCCTGCAATTTGTTACTGTTTCCCTACAGGGGAGTGTGGAGTCAGCGACTGGCATTAAAAAAATAAATGTTGGCAAAGCAATGTCTCTCACTTGGAATTCATAATATTTTATTAAAATTTGTGAGAGCCCTCGGCTGGTAGAGTCAGAGCCAATTATTCATGTGCATGTTGAATGTGCCTTTCCAATTCAAAGTCTGCAATAACTCTCTCCTTTTGATTTAAGGAAAATACATCTTTGTGGTAAGTTGAAGGATCTATGTTTTAAATCTTCCTGTGTCAGTCTGAAGGCTGGATTGATATAAAATGTAATAATGGTTTAAATATTAAGAAGAGCAGACATTTAATTTTTCTAAGGGAAAAATTCAGACAGGGAGGGTCTAATGACAGTGTCATATTTATTTCATTCTTGGAGTATATGCCCTTTTGTGAGGGTTTAAATCACAGGACAACTTAGGTCAGAACCATTCATAGATTTGTTTGGTCTCAGAATTAAATATTTGGTTGGAGAATGAGATAAAAAGAGACAAGCTAGTTGTATCAGGTATTTATTTCCTGCCCTTTTGGATCTATGCTCCAGCCATCTCGATTCTGTATTTTGTTTTAAGGGTCTGAGCGTTATAAACACCATGAAGGAGGCCCTTTGCTTTCTGGTTTCTGATAGCATTTGGCCAGTAAGTGATGGCAAAGAGATCAGAGGAAGGAAAGAGAAAAGTAGAATTTTTTTTTTGAAGTACAGTCAATTACATTGTGTCAATCACTGGTGTAGAGCACAATGTCCCAGTCTTGCATATGCATACATACATTCGTTTTCATATCTTTTTCCATTAAAAGTAGAATTTTATGTCCCCTGGCTCCCTCCCTAGAGGGCTGGAGTGGACTAGCTGCGTTTTTCCAATAAATGGCCCTGTTCCTTTCAAGATGGCCCTCCCTACAGGACTCTCTCCATCCAGGACTAGGGACCCCTTTCTACCTGCTTCTTTAGCCTGAGAGGTGATAACAACTCTGCAATTATTAGTCTTGTGGTTCTGTACTGTCCCCTGTAACTTTCTTATAAATACAGGGCTGCTATGTGCTGCAGAGGATGCTTCACTAGTGTTAACATAATACAGGTTTTAGTCGATGGATGGGCAACTCTTGCTTTAGTCATCTTTGCATCTTTCCCTTCTCCCCGACCCCCACTGCACCCAGCAGGCACAGTAAATGTTTTAAGAGTTCATTCAACCAAAAATTCACGGGTTAATTTTTAAGAAATAGAAGGCTGACAGTTAAACCATAAAGCAGTGGTTTATAGTTTCTAGCTACTCACTAGAGACACTCAGGGAGCTTTAAAACTGTGCTAATGCCCAGGCCCAACCTTTGGGGATGCCAGTTTCGTTCATGCGGCCCCAGCAGTATTTTTTAAATGACAATCGTGGGCTGTTTGTCTTATCTCTAAGCTTAAGATGAGGGAGTTTATTAGCTACACACAACTTCCCAACCTTTAAGAAAAGTGGACTTGCAAAACAAACGGTGACTAAATCAGCGGTCAGTGATAATGAGAGGTAAGAAAGTATGTATTTGTAACATTTAAGGATGATATTCAGTTGATAAGCATTGATACAACCATAAGGTTGCTTGTAACTGGCTTGCATTCTGATTGACCAGGAGCTGTATTGAGAAGTATCCTGAATATCACCCTGGTCACACCCATACATATTATTATTCATTTAGATAAACTGACCATTTGGTAAACTGCTTTTTCCACCTGAAAATTGACAGAGAAAAGCTTATTCAAGCCTCAGGAAGCTACAGCTTTCAACAGCACCCAACCTGATTCAACCCTCATCTGTAAGAAATAATCCATTTATAAAATATATTACATGTGAACTGAAAATGAAAAAGTAAGTCATACTCATAGCTTTGTCATGAAACTCCCAATAGCTAACATTTGTAGAGGGATCTCTGTGTACTAGGCAGTCACTGTGTATCCCTCATGAGCAGTGTTCTTATTTAATCCTTCTCAACTAATATTGAGGGCTGTTATATTCCAGTTTTTCAGTTAAGGAATAGGTAGGGCTTAGAGAGGTTTAACATGCCCCAAAACATGCACTTAATTGGCCTCTAACTGGACTTTGATCTGAGGACTCTCTAATTTCAAAGCTTAAACTCTCAACCATTATGATAAACTGCTTCCCTGAACTTTTCTATAGCTTAAAGCAATTTTATGTTTTTGTACAACAGTGATCAAAAAAATTTTTAACAATCATTAATTAAAGTAGGAAGGATTTCTTGTAATTGTATTAGTGTATGCTTGTCTCTTGACATTGTCGCCTGTATTGGCTCAGGAGATATTTTTGCAATGACTATTAAGTATAAGGTATGAAGTAGAACAATAGTCCAAGCACGAACTGAGGGGGCAGCTGTGGGAAAATGAAGAAAGAACACATGTGAGAGGAATCATAATAAAATAACTGACAGGATTATTTAATTAAAAATCTAGGCTCAGATGGGGAATGAGATATTGCTTGTTCCAATCCCTTCCTTTATACAGTAATGAATTAGAAACTTAGATGGTTGAATGGCCTTCCAAAGGGCAGTGTGGAAATATCAGAGGACAGTTGGTAAGAAAAATCTTCCTACTATGATTCCGTTAAAACAGAAACCAACATATTTTAGTAAATTGGGGGGGGGGGTTTAACTTTAACAAATGAGAGTGACTATCACTAAACACGTATCTTTGATCCTCCCCTCTACTTTTATTGAGATATAATTCACGTACAGCGTTGTATAAGATTAAAGTGTACAGCATAATAATTTAACTCACATATATTGTGAAACTGTTACCCCAAAAGGGAAAGACCCCAGTTCTTGTCATGCCCAAAATATACATTTACAGTCGGGACATGGTGCGTTGTGTAGCGAAAGATTTTAAAAGACTTGTTTAGAAAAGAAAAAGTTCACCTCCAAGAACAGGAAGCAGGCTGACCCAAGGGAGGAAAAGTGGGGGTTTTGCCTCCCCTTTCTCTTATACCCTGGCTTAGAGGTGGTCTTTTGATTGATTGACGGCGCTTGCCCCTGGAATGCTTAGCCATGTTTGGCCCCGTTTGCGCATGTCCTTACCCATGGTTTATACAGAAAAACCATGGGCGGCCAGGGGCCGGGGGGCAGATGGGGGCTAAACTGCAACGCTAATTATAATACAACGAGCGCCGGGTCATGTCCGGTTAAGTCCTTTCTGCTGCCTCACAGTCACGGCTGTCGGGTTCTAACTGGTTTCTTGCTGATACTCATTTAGAAGAAGTAATGTCTCTTTATGCTGGAGGCAGGAATAATGTTATCTTCCAGACCATCCTCCCTCTCCTCCACCTGTCTGTCCGGTGCCCCCGCATATCTAACTACCTAGCAAAATGATTACTACAGTAAGTTTAATTAACATCTATCATCTCATATAGTTAAAAAAAGAAAAAGAAAAAGGTGTCTTTCTTGTATGATAAGAACTCTTAGGATTTTAATATTTGCACTCTTAACAACTTTCAAATGTACCATACAACAGTGTTAACTACAGCCATCATTTGTACATTACATCCCTAGTACTGATTTATCTTATAACTGGAAATTTGTACTTTTGGACCACCTCATCCAATTCTGCTTCCCCTCACCCTCTACCTCTGATAATCACAAATCTCATCTCTTTTTTTAAGAGTTTGGTTTTTTTTTTAGATTTCACATATAAGTGAGATCATACATTATTTGTCTTTTTTTTTATTTTTGGTCTGACTTATTTCACTTAGCATAATGCCCCCAAGATCCATCCATGTTGTCACAAATGGCATCTGTTGATAGGTTATTTCCATGCCTTGGCTAATGTCAATAATGCTGTTATGAACATGGGGGGGTGCAGATATCTCTTTCACATAGTGATTTTGTTTCCTTTGGATAAATACCCAGTAGTGGAATGACTGGATCATATGGTAGTTCTATTTTTGAGTTTTTGAGAATATCTATACTGTTTTCCATAGTGGCTACACAGTCAATCCCAGTATCAAAGCACAAGGGTTTCCCTTTCTCCACATCCTCACTAGCATTTGTTGTGTCTTGTCTTTTTGATAATAGCCATTTTAATAGGCTTGAGGCAATAGCTCATCATGGTTTTGATTTGCCTTTTCCTAATGACCAGTGATGTTGAGCACCTTTTCCTGTGCCTGTTGTCCATTTATATATCTTTGTTGGAAAAAAAAATGTCTATTTAGGTCCTTTGCCCATTTTTAATTGGATTATTCGTTTTGTTTTGTTTTGCTTTACTTTGCTTTGTTTTTGTTATTGAGTGTTTGAGTTCTTTATATATCTTAGATATTAACACCTAATCAGATTTATGGTTTGCAGTTTTTTTCCCATTCTGTAGATTGTCTTTTCATTTTGTTGGTCATTTATTTTGCTTTGCATAAGCTTTTAGTTTGATTTAGTTCCACTTGTTTATTTTTAATTTTGTTGCTTATGCTTTTGGTATGATATCCAAAAAATCACTGCCAAGTTACGTGAAGGAGCTTTTTTAATTATGTTTCCTCCCAGAAGTTTTATGGTTTGGGACTTAAGTATTTAATCTATCTTGAGCTAATTTTTGTGAGTAGTGTACGGTAGGGGTCCAGTTTCATTCTTTTACATGTGGATATGCAAATTTCCCACCACCATTTTGAAGAGGCTGTTTTCCATTGAGTATTCTTGATTCCTTTGTCATATTAGTTGACTATATATGCATGAGTTTATTTCTGGGCTCCAAAGTTCTGTTCCTTTGATGTATGTGTCTGTCTTTATGCCAGTGCCACACTGTTTTGATTACTCTAGCTTTGTAGTATTATTTGAAATCAGAGAGTGTGATACCGCCCACTTTATTCTTCTTTCTCAAAATTGCTTTGGCTGTTGGGGGTCTAGAGCAGTCCCATATAAAATTTAGGATTCTTTTTTTCTCCTTCCATAAAAAATGCCATTGAAATCTTGATGGGGATTGCATTGACTCTGTAGATGGTTTTGGGTAGTTTGGACATTTTAATAATATTAATTCTTCCAATCCAAAAATCAGGGATATTTTTACATTATTTGTATCTTGATTTCAATTTCTTTCATCATTGTCTTGTAGTTTTCAGTGTTAGCAGTCTTTCACCTCCCTTGGTTCAATTTATTCCGAAGTATTTTATTTATTATAAATGGGATCATTTTTTTATTTTTTATTTAGATAGTTTGTTATTCATGTGTAGAACATCACTGATTACTGTGTATTAATTTGTATCTTGCATTTACTCAATTTGTTGTTTAGAACTAGCAGCTTTTTGGTGGAGTATTTAGGACTTTCTACATTAAAATCATGTTATCTGCAAATTGAGACAGTTTTACTTCCTTCTTTTCAAATCTGATGCCTTTTATTTCTTTTTCTTGCCTGATCGGTCTAGCTAGGATTTCTAATACTATATTGAATAGGAGTGATGAAAGCAAGCACCCTTGTCTAATTCTTCACTTAAATTTAAGTTCTAAATGAAGCTGTGAGTTATTTCTTAGAAAAAGGAAAATAAATAAAAGGCCATTTTTTAACATTGATATCATGTTATAAATTTTTTTAAATTAAAATATATAAGGTGCTTGTCAATTTTCCTTTGGTATTAAAATCATTACTCTTTTGGAGCACCTACCATGTCATCATCCATGTGGATTCATTTTCTTTGATTGTTAAATAATAGAGTTCTACCTAATCTGAATTTTTTAATTTAACCTGTAATTTAAGAAACCCAACAATCACATCCAACATCCCAGTTTGAGACTTTATAAATTGCTGCATCTTTGCAAGATTCGATATTTTACTTTGAAATTAATTTGAATTACATTTTCACTATATTGCTAAATATAGGAAAGACCTACCTACAGAGAAGGTGCCATAATATGGGAGCTAAAATAGAATCTATTGTTATGTGTGGAAGGATGTGTAAATAGAGACTAATTTTAAAACTGGTTAGTCATTGTTGTATTTTCATTTAGTGTTTTTAAACCACTTTATTGAGATATGGTTGACATAGAAAAAGCTGTATGTATGTATGACATAGAAAAAGCATACAAATAACCTGACAAGTTTGGGGATAAATATACGCCTATGAACCCATGACCACAACCTGTGCTGTAAATACATCCATTACCTTCAACAATTTCCTCCCATCCTCTTTAACTTATTATTTTGCTGTTAGAAAACTTAACATAACCTTCTAGTAAACTTTAAAGTGTGCAATACAGTACTGTTAACTGTAGGCTCTATGTTGTACAGTAGACCTCTAGGACTTATGTACATTGTATAACTGAAACTTTGTACCCTTTAAATAGCATCTCCACTTCCCTCTTCCCTCCAGCTCCTCACAACCACCATCTACTCTCTATTTCTATGTGTTTGACTACTTTAGATTCCTCATGTAAGTGATGCCATGTAGTATTTGTCATTTTGTGTCTGGCTTATTTCACTCAGCGTAATACCCTCTGGGTTCATTCATGATTTCATAAATGGCAGTATAGCTTTCTTTTCTAAGGCTGAGTAATATTCCATTGTGTGTATATGCTACATTTTTTTTTATCCATGCATCCACTGATGGGCACTTAGATTGCTTCCATGTCTTAGCTGTTGTGAATAATATGTATACCATTTGTTTCTTGACACGAGTTTGTCACCACAAGGACTTGGAAATATTTTATTGGATAGTAAGGATGCCTTAAGAGTGTACATGCTATAAATTAGAAAAATTTACAAACATTTTTTGTGTGCTTATGATTTATACCAGAGCATTAATGTGTATTTGTATGCATGTTTGACATGAAGGTCTTTAAAAATCAAAATGTCTATGAAAAATAGAAACTTCAGGTAATATTATAAATCTGAAGACCAAACATGAATTTTCAAAACTGCCAATCTATAGCAATGTCTATATGCATTTTATCTCTGGATTTCTATTCCTCAGTATAGTTAATGAGCAAACAATCTCTATTTTAATAGCTATTGCTTTTGCAAGTACAATGATTGTAATGTTAAGATCATTAATGTTGACACTGGATAATACTTAGCTGTTTCTTTTTTTGCTTAATTTTACAGCAAAACTGTAAACATATTTAAATCTCTATGTTGCTACTAGCAGAAGTTTTTCAATTATGTAGTACTATGGTTCACTTGTTCTCTTCTGAGTTCTGTTAAAAAGAAAAATAAAATTAAAATCCTCCAACTCCTCATGGTTGTCAGTTGTTCCTCAAGATCTGCAGAATAACACTTGCTCAGATGAAAAGTAGGCTTAATAGCTTTTACTTCCTTTAAAGATATCAAAGCAAATTTCTCAGCAGCTGAATATCAAATACATTCTAATGGATTCATTGTTTCATTTCTTCTCTTTGACTTTTTAAAGGATGTAGATATATATGCCTGAGTGTATGTATGCACAAATATGGACACATTCATAGAATACACACACGACACAATGTACTGAAACGTCTCTGACTGTTTTTATGGCCATTGTTTTTGGAAATAAAATTTGTTTGTAGCATAGATGTGACTCTCAGGGACCATTCTGGGTGAAGGTGCTGTCAATCTAGACTATGATTTGAACTCTTAGCATTGTGTTGCTCAAAGTCTTATTTTTTATATACAATCAAAAGAGCAGAACTGGCCTTGGAGCAAGTCCATTCTATTTCTGTTGCAACAAATTCTCTCCTTCTCATTCCTGCCAGCTCTTACGGGATTCACAATGTTTCATATACTGAGCAGTGGCTCGTAAGTATAGGGAAAAGGGGAAGCCGGTAAATAGCAGGTCTCTTTGGGGGCGTGACCTACGGCCCAGAGGGGCACTCAATCATGCATTTTGACTTTGGTAATTGAGTGCTGTGTCCATTTCCCTGCCACATTATGGAGAAAGAAAAGAGTTATCTAAAGACATGTAGTATAAGAGCTAAACATTTATAGGATGGCGTTCCTAACTCTTTTAAATAATCTCGGACCAAGGAATAAAGGGATCAGAGAAAAGCAAAACGAGGGATCCCAGTTTTGCTCTTCATTATATTTCTATTTCTGAAATGGTAATTTCTGTATTTTAACCTTGCTTCGTCTATTATTAATGGATGAGACATGTGAGAACCTGGGTTTTTCTATCAAGGACTTAAGAGTTTCATTCTCAGCAATTAAAAAAAAAAAAGAGCTGGCATACATTTTTCCCTTTCATGACATTGTTGAAGCCTGTGTGCCTAAACAAATTAACATTCTATTCTCAACAGACTCATTTGGAAGATAGAGCATGTTCACTGGGCAATAAGACGGCCATGGGGAACATAAGCAGAGGGGCTGGAAGAAGAGGCATTTTATAGCTAATTGTTATCAATTGTTAGATATCATATTTTATAGAAATTAAAAAATAAGATATATTTCCTCACTGTAGCAGACTTAACCACCCTCCCACTTTGTCTTTTAGCCCCCACCCACCCTTGTAATCTGTGCCCTTGGTCATGAGAAGACGTAGCAGACAATATTTGAATGCACAGTCTGTCCAGACTGACGGTAGCAGTAGTGGGGCAGAATTTTTGAACTTCTTAGAATCCCACATAGAAACATAAAAAAGGGGCTAGACAGCAAAATCAAAAAGACATGAACACTTACAGCAAATCTAGGTACAAGTTATCCACATAAACCTCAAGACTGGTGGTAAGAGAAAACCACCAACAGTCACAAATTTTATTTGGTATCAGAAAGCAGAGGGGTGCAATGAGGAGTATTATAAACCTAAAAACTGGAGAACCGCCAAGAGAAGTTCACTGGGAAGGTTTGAGGGCTAATTTGAGAATGACAGCTGACACTGAAGACATTTTGCCCACTCTGATAGTGAATGAGCACATAGGACCCTCAGGAAGGCTTGAAGGGGCTGAATCAGTCTAAGGTCTGAGAACTCTCAAAACTGACCAACAGGGGTCCCCGTGGACGACATGACACCTCACAGAGAAGAAACTGCAGGAAGGGGAAAAAAAACTGAGCAGGTTAGAGAACAGAAATAGAAAAAAAGTTGCAGATGGAGCGAGAACGGAGACAGGAAAGCTCAGAAAGCAAGCTGCCATACTTTATTACTCTGCATGAAAATCAGACAAGATGGAACTATGTGAAGTTTGAATAACTACCTTGAATATGTTTCCAAAAAGCTCAGGAGGACTAATGATCATTCAGTGAGCATCACAGTCAAGTTCTATATAAGGTTATTATAAAAAGAGAAAGAATAAGGAATGAAAATATCTTTACAGAAATTGTGAAATAAAGTCACAACTACAGAACAGATTAAAACTATAACCTGTTCCAAAATTACTAACAGACATTAAGAAAATGATAAAGACAAAAAGCAACAATATAAGTCATAGTTACAAAAACTTGAGTATGAGATACTTGAACTGGGGGAATGAACTAGAAATAGAAGAAAAAACAATTTAAGCAATGAATACTAATGTAGAGGAAACACAAGAGTGAATAAAGACAAAAATAATGCCTGTATTAATTATCTATTGATGCTTAGTAAATCATCCCCAAGCGTAGCCATTTCAAACAAAGAAAACGTTTGTTTCACAATGCCTGCAAGTCAGAAATTGTGCACAGTTTCACTGGATGCCTTTAGCTCAGCTCAGGGTCTCGAGGCTAAAATCAAGAAGTCAGCCTGAGTGACGTCATCTCCAGGCCCAGTAGGGGAGAGTCAGCTTTCAAGCTTATTCATGTGTCTATTGCAAGCCGCAGGCCTCCTTTCTAGCTGTTGGCTAGTTATTGATTCCTTGCTAGGTGGGCCTCTCCAAGTGAACAAAAGGGCGAGTGAGAGGAGGCAAGCAAGGTGGAAGCCACAGTGTTTTTGTAACCTAACCCCAGTGTGGCATCCCATTGTTTTCAGTGTATTCCATTTATTAGCAGTGATTCCCTAGTTTCAGCTCACACTCCAGAGAAGCATGTGCATGTCCAGAAGTGGGGATCACTGGGAGTCATCTACTGATATCAGAATATCCTATGATAATTGGGAAGTGAAATAAAATAATGAAATGAAATGAAATGAAATATGAACAAAGAGATAAAAAGAGAAAATGAAATGACAAGTATTGAAGATAGGCGATGAAGATTCAACATACGGCTTACAGGATTCTGTAAGGAGAAAATCAAAGCAAGGGATCACCACAAATAACAAAAACAATAATTTAAGAAACTTTCTTGAATTAATGGGTATAGGCATTCAGGATTTACAGCTTCTAACCTCATTAAAGGTGAGACAAGCATTCATTATATTCCTCCTAACGAACACACCACAGCAACCATTGTCAAAAGCCTGTCACTTATAGCAATATTTCATGTTTTCATTTAACTAATTTTTTGAAGTTTCTATTTGTCATAACATTAAATCCTGAATTTAGAGTGCCAGCTATTTTTTTCTAATATATATTAAAGTAAATAACTCATAGATTTTTAAAACAGATATAGGATACCTAAGCCAAATAGTATACTACATGAAGTAAGAGTACCACACTTTGAGAAAGACTTGTCCAGCACGTAGGAAAGGTTCCATGAATGTTAGGCTATTTTGACTAGAAGTAGTTATAAATGGGTGCGTTCAGAACTATTCCTAACATTGGAAAATCCAGTTCAGAGTTAATGTCATTAAAAATCAGCTGAGACACTCATGAAGTGTAGAAGTTGGCATGACCAAGGAAGGGTCAGTCTATGCAGGTGAGTTTTGTGGGTATAACTGTGTTTCCCTGCGTTCAGTGTTGAGAATGGGAGCTAAACTCAGCACTTCGCGTGGCCTTTCATATTGTTTAGTGAAGATGGATGACATAAGCTGAAGTCTGGCATTGCCAGTTAGTTCTAGCTTTGTGTCAGTTTCCAGTGTGCTAGATGGATATAGTACATGCAGTCCTCAGTCATAGATTATTTCAGAGTTTTTTTTTCTGCTTCAGAATAAGTCCTGATACTGATAGGGATGAAGATGTTGCTGTTCACAGATGCCAGCATTTACCACTTTCTCAAGCCAATTTATAGGTGACTATGTAATTATTTGTCAAACAGTTTGCCAAACTGACACTTGCACCACCAGTAATTTTGCATAATTAGGTTATAAATAGTCTTTTGTGGAATTAGGACAGTGAATAAAGCTTAAAGGTATTTGAATATATACATATAATTATTTCATCAAAATTAGTCCTAAACAAAAAGGATAAAAGATAACTGGTTAGCAATATAGAGAGAACTCTTTGGGAGAAACCTATCATCTCTTCCTGGAATTTCTAATAGTGAAGAGAATGAATACAGACATAGAAAATCACAGGCTTTAGACTTCAGAGAACAGGTAATGTCAATGAAAAGTAACTTAATTAGGATTAAAAAAAAAAAAAACTGGCCCCTCAGTACAGACAAACTAACAGGGAGAAGGAGGAATAAAAGCTGTGGTCCATGGTTTTACTATAAGAGAAAACAGGAAAAAAATTTTTTTCCGTTTCAGCAGTTGGCACCTTTGCAAGTCCCTGATCCTTAGAATTGCTGGGACTTCAGTGCTTGGCTAGGTTATAAAGTGAATAGTTTAAAAACATTCTAATTTAAAGTGTGTATATCTTTTTTTTTTTCATACTTCTTTTGGGCTGCAGCTTCATTTTCATTCCTTTTTGAAAATCCTCTCTATGGAAATCCAGAGGAAATTAAATCTTTACACGGTGTTCCAGAATTCTACAGCTAGATTATTTATCTGTTCCCATTTCTCCATCTCTAGGTAGCACAGTAGACATCTACACAGGAAAGTTTGCAATGGCACTGTGAATTATATATGAAACTTAAAATGCTTCTCTGCTGCGAGGGGAAATAGCTGTTCCAGGTAATCACTGCTCCTGGGTACAGAGAAGCAGATCGGCATCATGGAGCAGGAGATAAGAGAGTGGCTCTTTGGAAGTCGAATGTGGAGCAGAAGTTTTCTTCATCTACAGGCATGGCCTAGCCCCTCACTCATTATAGTCCATGCACATTTGACTTCACTTAGTTTTTCTAACGTACGAAGATCTCCTTTAAGGTGTGAGGATCTTGTATCAAGTTATGTGTCCTTCATGGAAAGATTCTGTCCATCCCTGTCTGGGCTTCAGGCTGCTGTAACAGAAGACCATAGACTGGGTGGCTTATAAACAAGAGAAATTTATTTCTCACTGTCTTGGAGGCTGGACGGTCCAAAATCAAGGTGCTGGCAGATTTTGTGTCTGGTGAAGGCTGGCTGCTGGTTCACAGGCAGCCATCTTCCTGCTGCATCCACATGTGGCAGAAGGGGCGAGGGAGTTCTTTGGGGTCTCTTTCACAAAGGCACTGACCCCATTTATGAAGGCTCCACCTTCATGACCTAATAATCTCCCAGAGGAACCACCTCCTAATACTGTCACGTTGATGGTTAGGATTTCAGCCTATGAAACTGGATCCAAACATTTTGTTCATAGCAAGCTCAATTTCCTAAAAGTGCTTACTTGTCACTATCAATTTCCTAAAAGTGCCTACTTGTCACTGAAGTCTTAAAGTTCCTTGAGGTGTCTTATCATCCTAAATGAAGTTAACTTCCCTTTTTCATACAGTCATACTATCTACATTTCTGTTTCAAATAAGTTATTAAAATTATAACTAAATGATTCTTCATGTAACTTTTGATTTCAGGTATGTTGCCCCTGCGTAGTCCTATTTAACACCTGAACTACAAGAGGAACTCAACTAGTATTTTTTGAATGAACAGATAATTAATTAAATGCCATTCACCAGTTCAGTGGCAGGCAGGAATCTTCCCCCTTAACCAATGAACTCTGCTACAATAAATAGAATCAGAAGATAGCCAAAAAAAAGCATTTGATTTGGAGCTGGAACTTTTGGGTTCAGGTACTGGCCTTGCTAATTTTTATCTGTGTGCCAGGAAAAAAACACTCTTAGCTTCAACTGTAAGAAGAAGAAACTTTCCTCAAATATAGGCTTCCCTGTTTCTTAAAACTATTTGGATATGCTAAAATGTAGACAGGGATTCTTAACGATGGGGAAAAAAAGTGTACTCTCATGTACAGAGATCTTGGAGGCTGGACAGTCCAAAATCAAGGTGCTGGTAGACTTGGTGTCTTAAAAAATATGAGAGATGACG
The DNA here is from genome assembly GCF_048773025.1 of Camelus bactrianus. Taxonomy (NCBI): domain Eukaryota; kingdom Metazoa; phylum Chordata; class Mammalia; order Artiodactyla; family Camelidae; genus Camelus; species Camelus bactrianus. Next base: position 27,576,371 of record NC_133548.1, read on the forward strand.
GCCCCCAGTGTGCACCTGTGCTTCTCCAGTCTCTCTGCTCTAATGGTACCACTGTCCTTCTGGGATGTCTCATCGAGCTCTCCCGTGTTAAATTTCCAGTTATCTTTTCTCATGGAAACTTCTCTTTATTGGCTTTGTTTACCTTTCAATAACTTTCCGAAAAAGGTGCATAGATGGTACATTTTTTGAGCTTTTGTTTTTCTGAAAGTGTCTTTTTTTTCCCTATCCTTTATTATTTTTTGCCTAGTCATAGAATTCTAAATTGGAAATAATTCTACTTCAGAATTTTGAAGTCTATCTCTCTTTTCTGAAAGCTTATAGGATTTCCTCTTTGTATCCTGTGTTTTGAGATTTCACAGTGATAGACCTTGGTATGGACCTAGCTTCATCCACTGAGCTGGGCACTTGATGTGTCCTTCCAAGCATTCAGTTCTGGGAATTTTCCTTAAGTTGTGTTGTTTATTTTATACCTTCTATTTGTTTGTTTGCTTTCCTGTTCTCTCTGAAATTCCTATTAAACACCAGGGACCTCCTCCACTGATGCTCTAATTTTCTTATTATTTCACTCTTATTTTCCATTTCTCTGTTGATTCTGGGATGTTTTCCAAAATTTATCTTTTAATTTTTTTGTTTTTTACAAAGTATTTTCGTTTCAGCTATCGTGTTTTTAAACTCTAAGAGTTCCTTTTTGTTTTCTGAATATTCCTTTTTTCTAGTATCCTATTCTTTTTTCCCCTCAAAACACAGTATCTTCTCTTATCTCTATGGGAATATTAATACTTGACAAGATTTTTAAAAATTATTCTTCTCCCTGCATTGATTTCTGTTCTTTCAAGTCACATTACATCTGTATGTTTTGGTTCTAATTTTTTCATGTTAGAAGCTTTCATCTGCTCTTTGAAAAACAGTTATGAAAATTAAAAGACAAACTGTAACAGTAAAAAAAATTACAAATCATGTATCTGATAAAGAACTTCTATCTGGAATATATAATGATCTCTTAAAACTCAGTAATAAGAAAGCATAAAACAAAATAAAAATGGACAAACTATCTGAACTGACACTTTCTACTGGAAAAAATATATATATGTATGGTAAATAATGCCAAGAAGAGATGCTCAACATCCTTAGTCATCAGGGAAATGTAAATTAAAACCAAAATGAGGTACACTGCACACTTGCTATAATGATTATAATAAAATAGGTTGACTGTGCCAATCTATGTCAAGAAAGTGCAGAGAAAAATTCACTCTAATCTATTCTAATTTGGAAAATGATTTGGTTGTTTCTTAAAAAGTGAAGGATTCACCTACCGTATGATCCCATCACTTCACTACTAAATTTGCACCCAAGAGAAATGAAAACATACATCTATACAAAGTCTTTTACTATAATAGCCAAAACCAGAAGTGACCCAAATGTGCATCAATGCATAAACAGAAAAGTCATGGTACATCCATACAATGGAATACTGCTCAGCAATAAAAATAATTCACTATTGATACAGGTAACACTGCTGATGAATCTCTTATTCTGAGTGAAAAAAGCCAGACAAAAAAAGAATACATGCAGTATGACTCATAAAATGCTTGAAAATGTGATCTAATCTATAATGATAGAAAGGAGATCATTTGACTCCTAGATGAGGAAGGCCTTGGGAAGGGTCTGAAAAGGAAGAAGAGGAAATTTTTGTGGAGGATCACAAAAATTTATGATTATGGTGATTACATGGGTTTACTTGAATGTCAAAACATCAAATTACTGCTTTAAACATATGCAAGTTTTATATGTAAAATGTACATATGTGAAAACACAAAGCTGTTTAGCAGAAAAACTTTATAAACTTGAGTCTCTACATCAGCTCTCAATTCCTCATATTTGTCTCTTTCTGTGCCAATATTATCCTGTGCTAATTATTATAACTTTGCAAAAAAATTATATCTGTTAGGGCAGGCCCACTACCAGACATTTGCGGTATTTCTGGATATTATGCATTCAGATTAAGTATAAAATTAGTTTGTTATATCCTAGAAAAATTATTGTGGTAGGTTTTACTTTAATTTTGGAAAAACTGACAGTCTTACTGTCATGAATTTTCCTGTCCATAATAATGAGACCTTCACTGTTTGTTTTGGTTTTCATGTATATCGTTCACTAAAGTTTTATAATTATTTTTCCATAATTATTTGCTTTCATCTTGTCAGATTCCTAGTGTCTTAGTTTTTTCTGATATAATGAATATTTTTTTTCTGACTCTACCCTTTTTTGTTGTTATTACTGCTGACTCTGCTATTCTATTGATCTTTGTATATCGATCTGGTTTTTCAGAAAAATAATGAACTCTGAATAATATATATGAGTATAATTATGTATACATATATAAATATATAAAATATAATTATAATTCATATATAATATGAACACTATATTATGTAATGATTGTATAATAAATAATTATATTGGCATGTAATATATTATATATAAAATAATGTATACTAATATATATATATATAATATATATAATGATAAAAATAATGATTCCAATAATTTATCAGCAAATGAACAATCTTACAATCAAAAATTAAAGCCAAAATAAAGTTTGTTAGATCATTTTTCCTCTTTTTATAATCTGGAAAGGTGATACTATATAAGGATTATCCATTCCTTGGTGGTTTGGCCAGAATCACAATTAACACAGTCAGGTGAATACTGGGGCATTTGGAATTTTGATTCTTAATAATATTTGACTTGTTTAAGTTGGCTGGTTTTTTTCTGATGCCATTTTTGATAGTTATATTTTCTCTAGGAAAAAAGTAATTTTCTCTAACACTTTCAAGGTTTTTTACTCATAAAATTATTCCTAATGTCATCTTGTAAAGACACAAGGAAAGCACAAAGGTATTATCATTTTTCAGCATTACCCTCAGTAAAATGAAATATCTAAGATCTTGTCTTAATTCCATTCACATGTTAAAAAAAAACTTTTTTTGGTTGAATAATTTAATATGTTTTTACTGTATTATTTATTCTGAGGTTATTTTCCTAGATTTTTTTAATTTAATGCTTAGCTACACTTTTTTTAACTCTCTTTTAAAATGAATGCAATTAAGGCTAAAATTTTACTTGTGGGTAAGTTTGCTGAGCATAGTCTCAAAACATAGATTTGTCATATCATTCGACCATGTTTCCTTGGTTTTTCATAGCCATACCATGGTATTGGCAAGGATTAATATTCTCATTTTACACTGGGGAGACACGCTGTGAAGGGTTTGGGGTTTCCCTGTCATCCCTCACACATTTGTGAATGTCCAAGCTGGAAAAGGGATTCTATAATCACCGACTCTGACTGTCCAGCCCGTGCCCTGAAGGTAATGTGGACTGGGAGTGCAATTAGGCACAACAGCAAAATCCCTGAGGCAAGTCCGTGCCTGGAAATATTCTTTAAGAAAATTCAGTCATAACTCTTCTTGGGATTTTGTTTTTAAGCAAGGGCTTCATTATGAAAAAATACCCTCCACAGTTTAATTCTTTGCCTCTCACATGAAGTGTGTTGTGGAAAACAGTGCACTTTAATCTTCCCTCCTGGCTCAGGTGAGCTGGGGACAGGATGGAGTGCTAACTTGCCTGTCTACTTGGGTCTTCATGTGCACAGTATCTGAATTTACTCTGAGAAAAGATAATCCAAAACTTAAAATTGGGGATGAAGGGTCAGGATGACATTATGAGTTTAAGCTTGAACTTCTCCATCAACTCTAAACACAGCAAGCAAAGATTAAAGATTAAAGAGCAAGAAAATGATTAAGATATGCTGAACTCAAAACAGTATCTCCATGGACCAGAAAGGGAGTACAAGTTCACAGTGGTAAGTTAGTTATCAGGGACTGGAGCCAAAGCCTGCTGAGCTCTGGGTCTGGATGCAGCCAGAGCTCCATGTGCATGGCAGGAAACCAGAGTTAAGTTAATTGCATGAAACTTGGGGCAGGCGCAGGGCTCACTAGCCTATGAAATATGGCCAAAAGAAAGTTGTGGCTGCTGCCCAGGACTATGGCTTAGGTAAATGTGCATACCTGCAATGTTGAAGGATGCAGACACTGTCTTATAACAGGATCTGAAAGGAATCCGCCCTACATTTAGTGACTGACTCGGAGATGAACCCATGTTTATGAGAGAACTGGAAACTTGAGCCATTATAAGAATTGGTCCTGGGCTAGAGTTCCCTTGGGAACCAGGCTGTATCTCTGAAAAAAGGTGAGATTTCTATGGCAACCAAAAAACAGATCCCCCAGATGAGGTGAGAGGGACAGAAGGAGGCTTGATTCAGAGAGTAAGGTTTTGTGCCTTCTCCCCAGACAGAGTCCAAGGAAGTGATATGCCCCCACATAGTAAACAGCTGTGTGGCTCATCACAGGCCACCAAGATGTGTTCTTAGCTAGGCTATAGATGTACCCAAGCCTCCCTCTGTGTTGTGGACACAGCAGAGATCTTCCAGACAGGCAGAGGCCAGAAAGACAAAAGCGACCTTGAGATCAGTGGTGATCATTTGGGATGATGGACATTTCAAGGGACACCGATGAACAGTCTCCTCCCCATCCCCCAACACACCTTTCCTTGGAACTAGGTAAGCCCCTTAGACACAGGTCGACACAAAAGAAATGCTCCCATTCTGACTGCTGCTCTGATAAATGGTGAGTTTAAAATAGAAATTATGTTGGATTACAGAACAACGTTATCTGTTTTGCCTACTAAGATTCATACCAGAATCCAATATAAACAATTCAGCCGAGTACAGTGTGGTGTTCTGTTACTATGAGGTTAATACAATGAATAGGGAAGCCTTTTGAGCTAACCAGACAGGAGCGCCAGCGGTCCAGCAATGCTCATTCAAACTCATCTCTGCCCTGGTTGGAGTTTGGCATCTTCCGTGGTGGTTGTTGCTCTGGCTTAAACTTTGATGAGAATGTCTCCGATCCTCTGGCTGAGATCTCGAGTGGCGATTCCAGTCACATCCTCCTGGTGAGATCCCTTTTTGTTGTTGAAGAGATCTGGTTTGCATCTCATTTCCCAAGAAAGTTGAGGTCTCCTTTGGGTTACCCCTTCTTTCCCCATCTTTTGTGAGGTGGTATGAGGAGAATTATCAATTTATCTTCATATTTGTGTCCCTGTGAACATTTTACTCAGTACAAAAGCAGCCCTTTGTCTCTGAAAGCTTCAGATGAGGTATAACTGAGTTCCCCTCTCTTCTAAATCCTTTTATTACCCTAGATATAAACAAAAAGTGCCCAGTATGAAACCCTCAAGGGGCTGATGATCTCCTGGGGTGCCTTTACCCCAGGAAATTTTAATAAAAAGGAGATGCCGACTGTATGATTATACTTGCCGTTAGATCTGCCACAGCTTTCCACTCTCCTCTTTCAGCCTAAATCCAGAATTCCTTCTGCCCATGGCCAAGTTTGCCTAGAAGAGAAATGAATTGGTCTTCGTAAGGAGCCTTGCAGATATTTTGATATTTGACACACACTGTAACAAACCAGTACAAACAAGGGGGAGACTAAAGGAGCTCAGTAAGGTTTTTTTTGAATCTTGAGTCATATTTTCATTTTCATAAGATGATGTTCAAATAATTAATTGGAAACATAGATTGTTAAAATGTCAAAAGCTGAACTTTTGAGGCAAAAAAATTACTTTGTTTTTTGGTTTCTTATGCTGTTAAGTCACTGGGGAAAACACATTTTTTAACCCCATATTTTAGGAAAAGAAAGAGTGGTATGTTTCTAAAGCCTGAGCAAGTGTGTATACACTGGAGAGGGGAGCAAAATATTTTGCATTTCAGGCTTAAAGAAAGAATTTAAGTTCAACTGGTCAGAAAGATGGGGGATAAAGGCTGGTGCCTGGAGTTGCAGACTACAGTGAAAGTTCTCAGTTTCTCAGTTTGCAAGGTGATCAGGTAGGGAGTCGGGTATCAGCTATCAGCTATGGATCCCCAGTCCACACAAGCCTGGGGATGTCAGCAGTAAGCATGATTGACAAAAGACCAGAAGTCTTTACATTCTGGTAAACGCCAGGATGCTTGGACAGTCCTGGAAAGGGAGAGGTTTTCACTAAGAATGACTGGTATGGATGACTTGTCAACTTTGGCAAGCAGGGGCACAGAGCAGATTTGGAAAAACAGATTTAGATGTTAGAAGAAGAAAGCAACATAAATATTTGTGCACACTCATACCTAAGATAACAGAAAATAAAGTGTCAAGTAAATATTATGAATGTCTAATAAAGAATTATATTTTTTCTAAAAAACACATTTTGTAGGTATAATTTTTATCTCCATGACATGTTAATTTCCCAGCTCTCGATTTCTTGGGAAAATTGGGGCTTTTCTTTGAGCTTAATATTTATCCCTGACTTAACCTCTTTCAATTGTACTTATTTATTCCTGCAATAATGTTTCTGTGAGTACTTTGAAATCTTCATCTTTCTTAAAAATTTCTGAGGTCTTAAAACAGAAAAATAAGCCACCAATAGCAACTGTATATTTAGAGTTCCTTCTATACTAAAATCTTTGAATTTGTTTATTTACTAGTGGGTACCATGACCTGAAACTATAAAAATCCTAAGAGAAAACACAGGGGGAAATCTTCATGACACTGGTTTTGGCAGTGATTTGTTGGATATGACACCAAAGGCACAGATAGCAAAAGCAATACTGGACGAGCAGGACTACATCAAACTAAAAATCTTCTGTTTTGCGAAGGAACCAATCAGCAAAGTGAAAAAGCAACCTGTGAAGTGGGAAAAAGATATTGGTGAAGCGTAAATTTTTTTAAGGGATTGCTATCCAAAATATCTAAGGAACTCCTACAATTTAATAACGAAAGACAAATAATCCAGTTTTAAAAATGAGGAAAAGACAAATAGACATTTGTCCAAAGAACACATACAAAGCCAATAGGGACATGAAAAGATGCTCAACATCACTAATTATCAAGGAAATGCAAATCGAAACCACAATAAGGTATCACCTCACACCTATCAGGATGGCTCCTGTCAAAACAAAAAACAAACCAAAAAAAGGTAGCAAGTGTCGGAGAAGATGTGGAGAAATTAGAACACTTGTATACTGTTGGTAGAAATGTAAAATGATATAGCTACTATGGAAATCAATATGGGGGTTCCTCAAAAAAAATTTTTTTTTAAATGGAACTACTATGATCTGGTTTGAGTACCTCTCTAACTTGGAATCAAGATTTCAAAGAGCAGAGAAGGTATAGCTCAATGGTAGAGTGTGTGCTTAGCATGCATGAGGTCCTGGGTCCGATCCCCAGTACTGTTAAATAAATAAAAATAAACCTGATTTCCTTCCCAACCAAAAAAATTTTTTTAATTAAATAAAAAAGATTTCAAAGAGCTGTTTGCATTCTCATGTTCATTACAGCCTTAGTCACAATTGCCAGGATATGTAAACAACCTACATGTCCATCGACAGATGAATAAAAAAAAATGGTATATACAAACAATAAAAAAATATTATTCAGCTTTAAAAGTGAAGGAAACCCAGTCATATTTGACATGTATGAACCTTGAGGATGTAACTATAGATGAAATAAGCCTGTCACAGAAGGACAAATGCATGTTCTGTTACCGACCTGGGTTCCTGGACTCTTTAATCAATAGAATTGATGAGAGGTCAGAAGAGGAATTCAGCAAGGCTTTACTAGGGCTTAGGCTGCAGCACAAGGGAGGGAAAACAGGTAACAGATTCTCTTGCTTGCTCCCCAAGTGGAGGTGCGCTGGTCCCTTACATTGGGTGAGGCTGGAGAGGACTGGTTGGTCAGGCTGAAGCGGTAACTTAGGGAGTCTGCACACCCCTTGGTGGTGCTGTGTGCAGGGATCATGCACAGTACCCTGCTTTTTGCACCTCAGAAGTGGCAGTTGGGTTTGGGCCTTTTTTGTTTATAATTTATATCTTGTTTATAATTTGTATCTTGTTTATATTTTGCCCCTGCTGGGCATGCGTGCAGTTATTTTTAGTCCCTTATAATTTCTTTGTATTCTGTTCCCAAGGAGACATCTGTCCAGATGCAAACACGGCAGTCAAGTGTCCTAGGTCCCAGGTTCCAGCCTGTCTCAATTCCACTTATATGAGGGATCAAAAAAAGAGTCAAGTGCATAGAAATAAGGAGTAGAATTGAGGTTCCCAGGGACTGGAGAGTGGAGGAAATAGGGAAGTGCTATTTAATAGCTATAAAGTTTCAGTTATGCAAAATAAATAATTTCTAGAGATCTGCTGTACAATATTGTGCCTATAAATAACAATGCTGTATTGCACTTTAAATTTTGCTAAGGATGTAAATCTGATGTTAAGTGCTCTTATCACAATTTTTTTTTTTTTTAAAAAAAGGAAGAAAAAAAACCCATGAATAGCAACTTGAGTAATTGGGTTGGCCTTTTAATTTATTTTCCACATTATCTATCTGGACTTTGTTTACCTACCAACCTCTTCCTTGAAGACTGTGTAGTCCCAGCCAGCCCACAGGAATTTTTCCTCACCTGAATTCCCTCTGGGTTTTGTCATCCACATCATTCACTGTGTGATACTGTTTGCTACATTTTCAGTAGTTTGTCTACCTATACATATATTTTTAATTCTTGAGGAAAAGAGTACAAAGAATCTTGCTTTTTTCCATTTCCTTTATTGGACCTTGCCTCTATAGAGGGTTGCAACATTTCTGCTAGTTGATTGATTATATAAACAATTTCTAGTCTATTTCTATTAACTTCCCAGTCCATTGATATGGACTCAACTAGATATTAGAAAATGCTTATTTATAATTGTAACAGATTTTCAAACATCTTTATGTTAAATTCCCATTATATATAACAAGTTGGAGAAAAGAATTATATGACATGGTGGTTTGTTGCATTAAAAATTCATGAATGATTTTGGAAATTAATATGCCCTCTCTCTGGGCTGAGAATCTTCATCTCTCATATGAGATATTTGTATCAACTTGATATCTTTTATATTAATACTCATAAAATGATTTGGTGAATGTGTTTTTAATTAAGTATCTGTTAGAAGTTTTTGTTCCTTAAATATCTGGGGAACTCACCTATAAACATCTATTTGTGGGGTTTTATGGTTGTAGAAGATTTTTCACTACTGATATATTTCTTTAATGATTCAGGTTTCTTATTTTTCCTTGATTCAGTTTTGTTGATCGAGTTTTCCTGGGCATTTATCCATTTCACCTAAGTTTTTAATGTTATTGTATAAAGTTCTTCATAGCTCAGGATAGCGTGTGCTCAGTAACTTTTTGGGGAATGAATGAATCAGTGAATTAACGTTAGGCTCAAGCATCTACTTTACACTTTCAGAACTGAAACAGGCTAATATTAAACTGTAATATTGAGCAAAAATTAAAAGCACAAGTAAATGCATAAAGCATAGATAAACATTCATTTTTACATTGACACTAAGTGCATTTTACATTGCTTTGTTCAATTGCTTTATCAAAAACTTTTTTCTCACAATTCCTTGCTTCTTCTCTCTCATGCCTCAAAATAGAACATTCAACATCTATGTATTCTTTGTGCAGAGATGGTTGTCTATTCTGTATATAGCTTTTAAAGTAACCTACTTATTTTTAGCATCAACCCGATCCATCATACCTAAAGTTCCTAACTTCCAGATTTCTATAGCATTTTTCAAGGCAAATTATTTTTCTCCTTGGTTATGAAGTCCCTTGTACCTCTATTCTCTGTGCAGCTTTCTCTGATCTCCTGTAGCAGATTCCTGTCTTCCCTTCAGTTTCCGTCTTGTTGAAATTTGTTAAAGTATCTCATCTTTGACAGCCCACTTCTCTCTTTATTTTGGCTTATATCTGTCTCATCCCTTTAATATTATTTTGTTGAGACTTGACAAGAAGAGGAAAAAAACACATACAGTAAATTAGCCATGTTGTCCAAAAAGCTTAGTTTAGTCTTTTCAATATTTATATCGTATTACATAGAATGAACATTTATTCATTTTATTCAACCACTTTTTTCTACAAATATACCATATACATTCACATTCTCTGTATTTTCTGCACATTTTTCAGCTACAAGCTTATGTGCATATAATTTATATATATACATATGTATATAAATATGTATATATAACATGATTTATAAATATGTAAGATCTCTCATTATTTCTGCCTATACATGGTAAGAGAGCATTCTATGAATGAAATTGTTTTGTTGTTTGTTATCTTCTGTGATATTAATGTGACCAGTCATAAGCAGACTACTTTTGCAAAATATTGTATCAATTCACTTTCCTAGCATTAATGCATTGGGAACACATTTATCCACATCATTACCAGTAGTGGGTGGTACTACCCTTTATAAATATTGCCAATATGATAAAAAAAAATGTATTTAATTGCTGTATTACTTTATTCGGCGGGGGGGGGGGTAATTAGGTTTATTTATTTATTTATTTTAATGGAGGTACTGTGAATTGAACCCAGGACCTCATACATGCTAGGCATGTACTCTACCACTGAGCTATACCCTCCCCTCAGTGCATTACTTTAAATTTTATTTACCACAAGTGAGATTGAGCACCTTTGCACATGTATTTTGAACATTTTGTTTTCCTCTTCCATGAATTGCCTATTAGTACGTAGTGACAACTTTATTATAAGGTTCTCTGTCTTTTTTGAGTTACTGGATGAAGCTTTTCAAATAGTAAGTACAGAAACTTTTATTATAAACATTTTTACAATGCTATTATATTTCTCACTTACAACTTTTTTTTTACATTTTTTATTGAGTTATAGTCATTTTACAATGTTGTGTCAAATTCCAGTGTAGAGCACAATTTTTCAGTTATACATGAACATACATATATTCATTGTCACTTTTTTTTTTCCGCTGTGAGCTGCCACAAGATCTTGTATATAGTTCCCTGTGCTATACAGTATAATCTTGTTTATCTACTCTACATTTTGAAATCCCAGTCTGTCCCTTCCCACCCACCTCCCCCTCGTGGTTACTTACAACTTTCATAGTGTCTTTTGCACACTAAAGGTGTGTTTATAAGCATCTATATGAGTCCAGGTTCTAGATGTACTGTCACACTCGAAAAGGTCTCCCACCTGTAAGTTATACAAAAAGTCCATTTTCTATAGACGTCTGTTTTGGCTGAAAATATTTTAAGTATTTATTTTCACTTTTAATAATTAATGTATGTAGTTTTTACATTTTGTATATGTTATGAAGATGAAAATCAAGCTTTAATTTTTCTACTGAGAAGTCATTTATTCTAGCAAAATTTATTAAATAAATCTTTTCTTCTTCCTGTGATATAAACTGCCATCTTTCTCGGATATTAAGTTTTTGTATCTAGTTTATTCTATTTATTGATTCTGGTTCTGTTGCAACAATCTATTAACCTATTTCTGAGCCAGCATCACACGGTTTTGAATGTAAGGCAATCATCTAGTTCATGTGGTATCAAAAAGCACATCCTTCTTTAATATTCTTTATTTTTTTTTTTAATATTCTTGGATGTTCAAGGATGTTTACCTTTCCATGTTAACTTTAAATTCTTTTAACTCCCACCCTTTAAAACAAAAATGAATTCTGTGCAGAATTGTATTCATTTATATTTAAAAATAATACATATAGAGGACAGGCAGATCTTAAAGGGACTCATAAAAACGTCAAGGCATTTGGAATTTTTTTCTTGAGGTCAGTGAGTTTAAGTGCATTTCTTGAGATATGAAATTAAAAGGCTCTGAGAAACAGAGAAAACACAGTTGTACTGGAAACTGAGGGACACAACTTTGTTTACAGGGTGAGAGGTGACTGAAACCAAGGAGGCAAGGTCTGAGACAGGAAGCTCAGTTAAGCAGCTGTCATTACCTTCGGGGAAACATGCAGGAAGTGAGGCGGGTGTGGAGGAGGGACGCACCCGTGAGGACAGATACGTGGACAGATTTAAAGGATTGTGGAACTGAGTGTTGGGCAGGGAATGAGTGAAGCCTTAGGATTTCTAAATTTAATAACTTGTTCACCACATCCTGGGACCAAAATGTAATATAGTATCTACACTGTATAGGATACAGTGTAGCCACAGAGCGTGAATGATACATAAATGTGTTTATGACAGAATACTACATTCAAAAGGCAGCAAGCAAAATGTTGTAAGTACAGCTGTATAAATAAAAACAATCTATAGAAAAAAATTAATATATAGAAAGCTACCTGAAATGAAAGAAAAGTATGCCATTACTCATCTAGTCTTTTGTTCTACAGAAAATGATAAGATGACATGAAATTAGAAGTTGCTGTTTTTACTATGGCTCACAATAATTATTTTTAAAAGATATAATTTCTTGAATATTTTTCATGTGACTGACACTGTGTGAAACAGCTACCAATGTTATTTTTCATTTACTCTTCACAGACTTCCTTTTAAATAAGACTGCTATTAGTCTTCTCTCCCTTTTTTTTAAATTTATTTTCTTCTGAGTTCAGGAAGCTGCTGCTTACAGATACAAATTACTTGCTGAAAGTCATTCAGTCACTAACAAGTAGCAGAGACAGAACTGATGTGCAAGCCAACGCAGAATAACTTTCTCACTGTTTCTTTTCTTGACTCCTTCACTGTGCTGTGTACGTATTCAGTCCTAATTACTGTCAACTAATGAGTGTCATCTTTGGGTACCTCACAGAAGAGACAGCAATTATAGAGGGATAGAAAAAGATGGTTTTAAAAATACACAAAGGCAAAATACAGCATTATTTCCAAACATACAAAAGCAAAACAAAACGTTATTTACAAGGCCATGCACTTTAAAGAGCCGTCATTAATTAACAAGACCATCTGGTAGCCAGTGAAGGTTCATGGACGATTTCAGGGTTTTATATATGTTAAAATTTATGACCCTACCTGGGCATTCATGTTCTAAAGACAATGTTCATGTGGTCATAAAATTTTTAATTGTAAATCTGAATGTCTTCACTCTCGGCCATAAACCCACCATTACCATTCCTCTTCAGTGTGGGGTTATTTGGGTCATGTGGAGAGTATGAAGAAGAAGAAATCACTTTCCTTTCATTCATGATTTTTTTTCTATAATTCTGAACTGGGTTCCGCAGGATGTTTTTCAGTAAAAGGGAGCCTCCAAAATCAATTCTAATATTATACTTCGTGACTTCTTTCTCGCATTTCAATAAACATGGATGAAATGGATTTTCAGGCAACTGAGTTATTCAGGGAGGCAAACATGTTAAATAGAGCCAAGTGTAGGATGGTAAGTCTGCGGACTTAAGACAATCATCCAGTTCATGCAAATTTACATGAAACAAGGCCCCATCGTTCACCTTTCAATTAGAATGAGCTGAAAGTCAAAAGCTGTGCTGAGGGCTGTCAGCACAATTAGCATTTGTATTTTCAGGAGCCGTCCTGACTCCATGAGTAGTGCCAGCATCACTTAAGATAAACCGGCTAGTCAGTTAATTTGTCCTAAAAATAGTTAACTAAAGAAAAGCAATTTCTCTTTTCTCTTTGACACGCAGTCAAGTACCTTCTAATACAGGGTGAAGGGTTTTCGGCAGGAGCGTGGTCAAGAGAAAACTGCTCTGTAGTGAGAATCCATCCCGTTGGGTTCAGCAAGTGGGGGGAAAGGCTTATCACAGCAGAGAGGGAGCCAGGCGCTGTGGCAGAAGGACCTTGACACCAGAGAATGGTCCTGTGTTTCACTTCCAGCTCTGCCTCTTGTTTGCTGAATGAGCAAGTTTTAAAATTTATTTTAGCCTGTTTCCCCACTGGAAACTTCCCCAGTTTCACGGATTATTATGAGGAAATGCCAAAACAGTCTCTGCACACAATACCTACCAATAAACACTGGCTTCCATCTTCTCTTCGTCTTTCTTGCTCCTCCATCATTATCCTCCTCTCTCTAGTTGATGATTTTCCTGAAGAAAGAAAAACTCCATTCAATGAGAAGAAGGCACTGTGTGTGTTGTTACTCTTCCTCGCGCGCTCTGGTTTGGCTCCTAGCTCTTTCTTTCTCAGTGAACTTTGTTCACTCTCCCCTCCTCCAATTCTTTCGTCATTTGCTACCCATGACATCTTCCCCAAACCAACCACCTCATGGTAATCTACTTGTCCTGGTTTCGTTCTCCATTCATCCTTACTCAGATACATGATTTAGTGCTCCCGTATAATAACCGTTTCCATTTTGACCATGGCCTTGAGGAAATAATTCCTTAACTCAAAAGCTCTGAAGGGTACTGTCCTGCTTGCCCTTTGCTTCTGGGACCAGGAAGGCTTTGAAGTCCAAGAGAACTGCTTGTCAATTCCCACATTGGGTTCTGAGAGTGAGAAACTCCCAGCCTGAGAGGAAGGAAGGAGAGGAACTAATGGCATCTTTCCATGGCTGACAAATATTGAAGGTGCAGCATAGACTGGAGAAAGTTCTGGGATAGCCATTAAGAGCTGGAAGTTCTACCCCTCACCCTGCCCATGCTTCCCTGTGTGACCTGAACAAGACAGTTTTCTTCAAAGAAAAAAAAAATGTGCATTTAGATTCAAGGATTCTAAGAAAACTGTTTATATTTTTATGATTCTATAAATGATGTGGTCAGGGATTAATTTACTTTATATAAAAACACAACTATAGCTCTTGTTACTGTTGTAAACTTTATAAATATGAACTTCTTTAATCCTCATAATGATTCTATAAAGTGGGCACTATAATTATCTTTATATTATGGATGAGGAAACTGAGGCCCAGAGAAGTGTAGTAACTTGACCTAAGTCACACAGCTTTTAAGATGCAGAGCCAGGGCTTGAAAACACCACATTGGCTCCAACAGTATGTTCTTAAGTGATATACTTGACTGCACTTAAAAATATATATATCCTTTGATATATATTTAGATCTGCATCCTAATCGCTATGCTATGCTATACTGAAAAGGAACACATTTTGAATCCATTCTGTCACCTACCTAGTGTTCCCATGCCTG
Source organism: Camelus bactrianus (assembly GCF_048773025.1). NCBI lineage: Eukaryota > Metazoa > Chordata > Mammalia > Artiodactyla > Camelidae > Camelus > Camelus bactrianus. Next base: position 27,591,394 of record NC_133548.1, read on the forward strand.
GAGCTGCCACTGACTCTACGTAAGTAATCACCAGCTCTGAAGAGGAACATGGACAATTCTTCCACTTCTCTGGTCATTCCATATGGCTAAACCTCATTCTTCTTTTCTGAAAAGTGGGAGGAAGTGTAACATTTAAAAATAATTATCCTGTCTTTTCTAAGATCACAAAGCTCAATTTGCTGACTGATAGTTAAATGCTTTTTCACCACAATCTTAGAGAATAAAGCACATTTTAAAAAATGCCTCTGAAACAACTTTAATGGCAGATTTTATTCTTTCAAAGAAACTCTTTTCTAATGTTTTCCATGATGCAAACCTGCTGGTTGGCTTTTATCTCTTGGGAGGACACTCTCCCATATGTCATCAAAACCAAGATTGTCCTGTCACAGACATATAGTGGTTGTCAGTCAATAATTTATTTTTAATGTGACCCTTGAATTCCTATACAGAATCCACAGTCATTCTCTTACTCTGCTCCCTGAAATATTTTAAAACATGACAATGAGGGAGATGAGCGAGCAGAGTTTGTGCAAGGACCTTTTACTCTATACTGTGGTCCCCTTACCCACAGTTTCTCTTTCCACACTTCCAGTTACCCGGGTTCAATCTGAAAATATTAAATGGAAAATTCCAGAAATAAACAATTCATAAGGTTTAAATTGCATGCCATTCTGAACAGTGTGATGAAATCTCACACTGTCCCAATTCATCCCCCTGGGACATGAAGCATCTCTTTATCCAGTGTGTCTCACCCATTCATCTTAGCTTAGTAGCCTCTGGTTATTAGATCTACTGCCGTGGTATCGCCGGGCTTGTGTTCAAGTGACTTTTTGTTTGTTTTACTTAGTAACGGCTCCAAAGTGCAAGAGTAGTGATGCTGGCAATTTGGATCTGCCGAAGGGAAGCAGTAAAGTGCTTCCGTTAAATAAAGAGGAAAGTTCTCCAGTTAATAAGGAAAGAAAAAATTATATGCTGAGGTTGCTAAAATCTGTGATAAGAATGAATCTTCTTTTGGTGAAATTGTGAAGAAAGAAAGAGAAATTCATGCTAGTTTTGCTGCCGCATCTCAGACAGCAAAAGTTGGGGCCACGATGTATGGTAAGTGCTCAGTTAAGGTGGAAAAGGCATTAAATTTGTACAGTAAGATTTTTGAGAGAGAGAAGGAGTAGGAGATCACATACCTTTTATTATAGTATATTGTTATCATTGCTCTGTTTTATTAGTAGTTATTATTGTTAATCTCTTATTGTGCCTAATGTATAAATTAGCATATCATAGGTAGGTATGCATAGAAAAAACAGTTTACATTGGGTTCTGTATTCTTTGTGGTTTCAGACACCCACCTGAGGGGTCTTAGAACATATCACTCACCTATAATGGGAGGGCAACAGTACTATTTCTTCAGGAAGCTCTCTGACTCTCAGTTTCCTGATTTTTAAATTGGTAATAATGACCCTGAATTTACAGAATTGTTCTGAGGATTGGAAGAGATTACATACGTAAATTGCTTGGTGCAGTATCTGAAAGTTCAGATGTTCAATAAATATTAATTTCTCTCTACTCTCCGCTATCACGTGGGGCTGATAAACATTTGCATGTATTCTTTATTAATATAATGGAATCCCATGATTGACCCAGATTCTGTACCTACAATTTAACTGCATTTTGTTTCCAACTATAATAAAGCTAGATTTCTTTATTATCAAGTCAAATTTTATTGACCACTTACTGTATTCTTCATTGTGCTATGTGCTGAAGTAAATGTAAAAATTATAAAATACATATTATATAATCCATATTATAATGTAGTCCATAAGGAGCTGAGAATCTTGTTCAAAGACAAGGTCACCACCTTCTTCTCTTCACTCCTTACCTCCCACTCACACACACACATACACACATACCCCATAAATATCAAAGCACCAAACAGAGGTACAAGGGAATTTAGGGGCAGGAGCTGCACAATCAGGTCACATGGAGTAGTTGATCTTGGCAACAATAACTGGCAGCTGTTTCATAAAGAGAGTAGATTATAACCTGAACCTTGAAAGTTGAATTTGGATGGGTAAAGAGGAGCCGGGGGCATCTTTAGATTAGAGAAACATCAGCTATAAATATGGAGACCAAAAAAATGCAGAATATTATATGATCAAGAGACCAAACAGAATAAAAGGAGCAAGTTTGAGTTTTAATAATAAAGTATAATCAAATATATTGCTAGAATAAAAAAGTACACATTTATATGCAGATTTGAGTTTGTGCAATAGTTTCATATTTATCATCACATTTGATTCTCACAACAGAACTGCAAATCACAAATTATTATTGTTGAGTTTAAATAGAACTTGTCTTCCACACCAGAATATGAGATATTGAGAAATGAAAATTCTAAGCAGATCTGCACATTATCGCCTTATCATCTTAATTGTTGACCTTGAAGAATGTCATCCAGCTTCTTAGCACTGACTGACTCACGCACCTGCCAAACAGCTCTTCAGTGGGTCCTCCCCGTGGGAGGTCCTGCCCCTTTCACAGCTCCTTACGAAAAAGAAAAGAGAGGAGTTGAAAAAGCACATCCAGGTTATTCTCCATGAATTTACCATCCCAATGAAGTCATTCCATTTTTCTGGAACAGAACAAGTAAAGGGGCAGAAGAAGCCAGAACTGTTACTTTAACTGCATTCCCTGTGTTCCTGAGGGGAACATCAGAAGCAGCAAAGAAACATTTGCTTCTCATTTTTATTACCCACATTTTTTCAGATAAGAAAAATGATGCTCAGTTTGATAAGATGATGGACTTAAGTTTTTCTGGCTATTTCCAAAAGTCTGTACCTGTTTCCATTGCCTCATAGTTATCTCCTCTTTGCAATTAGTGTAATTATTAAACAGAATCTGGTCTCTTCATTTCACAGTTGTAGTATGGATCCTATCAGACTCAGTTCTTAGACCAGTAGAACCTGCTGTCACATGTCTCAGATGACATAATTAACTCTTGGAAATTGTACTTTGCCATATTTCCCAGTCAGAATGTATCAAGTCGGCATTTTGAACTGCGTTTGAACTCTTCAGTGCTAAAAATAGCTGACTCTTGAGAAAACAAATCCTTTCTATTATCATAAGAAGAAAAGTTGAACTTTCTCAAGAGAAGGTAAGGATGTTGAGGTGCCCTTTCATAGCAGGAGTCTAAGTGTAACTGACAATTAATTATGATCCTCTTAATACTACAGCCATCTAGTCTCATGTCTGAAAAATCAACCCATAAACATCCTATCTGAGGCACCAATACTGCCCCAAATTCTGTTTACTTCTTAGCACTTTACAAGACAATATGTTGTAGAAATTGTATGAATGTTCTTATCTATATTTTCCAAGAGGATGTAAGCTCAGTTAGGACAGAACCACATTTGTCTTATCCACCCTGGTTTCCCAAGCATAATTTCTAACAAATAGACACAAAATTAGCTGAAGAAATATATGCACAAAGTAGTGCAGCTTTTTACCCTTGTTGGACAATATAATATTTATATTTTGCACAGATGATTGACTTATCTTTGACAGTGTGAAACATTTCGGACAGTGTTAATTTCCTCACTCAGACTCAGAGTTCAGTATTAAGAGTGCTAATGCAATGTGGGGGCACATGTCCCCTGTCTCCAATACCATCCCCCTTGTATTTCTCTTCCAATATACCATGTTCCGTTTTGTTGGTTGGTTGGTTGGTTGGTTTTGGTTTTTTCCCAAACAGGATCATGCCTGTTCTATTTGAGATTAATCCATTCATGCCAGGAAACCAACATTTGAAGATACTTAACTAAGTTAGGGAAATGTATTGAATTTCTACAATGTACTAGGCATTGGAAATAATTATCTACTAATATTCATATAATACTTTAAAAAAGTGGAAAATGTCTTTGTGCCTTCATTATTCAATGTTATTATGCCTCAGGTGTTATCATTAATTCCTTCATAAAAAACATTGAAAAAACCTAAAATCAAGACAAGTTGGGTAACTTTTCCAATGTTCTATGACCTTCTGTTCCTACCTTGCTGGCTCACACTTTGTTATGAATAGGAACCTGTACACATATCACAAGCTGACAAAGAGAACTGACTTTGGAGCTCACGTGACTGGGATTTGCACTCTAGCTTGTATCAGTACTTGCTTGCACTATGACTTCTCTGAACCTTACTTTTTTCATCTAGGTGTTGGAGAAATAGTTCTTTAACCATGGCCTGTTGCAGTGGATCTTAGCATATTGACATCATGCATTTATAAAAGAAGGTCAAACTCCTGTAGGGTCATTCTGCTTCTCAGTACTGGGAGTCAGTCAGTAGTGATCTGAGAATTGTGGAAACTAGGTGACAATCAAGGACAAGGGTTCTCATAGTAATTTCTAAGAATTTACTTTCTTTCCATATAGATGGCTTCTTGTGCAGGGAGCCTGCCATCTTCCGTGGATCATTCCTGTAACACCATCTATGACCTTCTCCCTCACAGAAGTCCCCTGGTGCGTGGCCGCTCTCATTCCCCGTTTCAGCTAGCTATCCACACTCATTTTGCTTCACCACTTTCTGCAGATACTACTTTTCTTAGAATAACCTTTTATGTTTCTGTCCTTGGCAATGTATAAAAATCCACTGCCAATTGAGGATTTAATCTTCCTGTTCCACCGGCAGTCCTGCCCACCAGACACGATATCATTATAAAATATCTTGCTGTCAAGAGGTAATATTTTATAGCTTCTTGAGTTTTTTCCAAATTTCTAGTGTGCTTGTTTGCCCTTGAAACTTTCAGTGAATGATAAATGCCATCCTAGAATAACCAATAAACATGCAAATATCCTACTGGGCAAAGAGTCAATATCATTTCACTCACCACAGGAGCCATGATGTTTGATTAAGTGACCACTGGTTCCTAAGATCTAAAACACAGGAACGGGTGAGGTGAGAATGGCCCTCATAAGCAGGAACCTTGGAGCACCATGCAGGAATCTCTCTGTTGCTTCTTTTTCTTCCTCTCCTCCCTTCTTTTTCATCTTCACTATCTATTGCTTTTCTTCTGGCTAGATATAGTTGGAAGCATTCTCTAGATGAAACATCAGTTAGGAAAATAAAGCCAAGTCTCCTGTAGCTGAATCCAAACGACACAAGAAACAAGCGAAGATGCTAGTCAAGGAGGACCCAAAACAGAGCTCCTGATTTCCAAAGGTTTTCAATTACATCTTATCCATCTTAGCAACTTCATTCACTGCCCCAACTAGTTTGCTACTGCCTATGTTGGCAAGGCCAAATGTCTTGACATTATTTAAAGGCTCTTTGAAGTATAATCTCTTTATCTCTGAAAATAGTAATCCTAGTATATGTTATAAAGAAGATTACATTTCATTTTCCCACCCTTTGCCATAGGCAGGATAGGAAATTTTGCTTCCATTTTCCAAATGATACTTGGAGAAGCTAAGTGACTTCTGTAAGGCCACAGATCTGATAAGGGACACAGCTGCTCTTTGTTTCAGTTCGCACACTGTATGTTCTAAGGACACTGAAGGGGATTCCCATGAAGCTCCTTAAAGTGGTGTTAACATCCAGATAAACGTCTAGGGAGCCACAGTCTCATAGATGGGTCTGGGTTTCCGTATCTCAGTGTCTGGAAAGGTCTGATACGCTTTGGCTGGAGCGTGCTAGCATTACTCTTGCTCTGCGTTTTTGTAACTGTGCAACCCCCAAATAATCTGCATCAGGAAGCAGCCCCAGGATGAGATTGCCGCCTGGGGGATGATCCACGGTCACAGTCCTGCCTGAGGCGCATCAGAACTCTAGGAAGGTGCCAAGCATTTGGCTAGGTGCTTTCAAAGCATTATTTTATTTAACGTCCATAGGAAAACTATGAGGAAGTTAAGTTTCGCCTACAGTTAGCAATATGAAAATTTCCCCAACGAGGTGACTAACCACTTTGTAGAAGTAAAAAGTTTAGGATTAGCAAGGACAAAATTCTACCGTAACCTAAATGCAAGTGCTTGTCTCCTATTAACCAGTAATAGGAGACAAACGGTTCTTAAATCTAACTTTATTTATGTATATATCTACTTTCCTGTCATTTTTTCCTACGAAGCATCTTTTTCCTTCTTATTTCAGCCTCATAGCTGGTGTTATAATTTTGAGGCCCCCAAATTTATTGTTACCAATCAGACCGCCATTTCTTAACGTTTGAGCTTTCAGCCAGTGCCTCACTGCAAGAACCCATATTTGGATGAGTGTTTTCCCCATCAGTGGACTCTGTTCGTCCAACACTTCAGCATTGGGTTCTGCAAAAAATTAACATTTTCATGTTGACTTTTTATGTTGTAATATTGGAATCCACATCACTGGACGATTATGATGATTACTAGAATTTAAATTAAGTGAAGTTCTAGTATATATTTTCTATAATTACATCATTTAATATTTGCAACAAGCCTACAAGTTAAGGAAGATTATCCACATTTTGCAGAAGTATAACCTGCAATTCAGATGAGTTAATTAACCAGTACAAATTCGGGCAGATAATAAATGATGAAGCTTCCATTTGAATAAAGCTTTGACTGGCTTTGAAGTCTGTGCTGGGTCCAGTGATGCCATCAAGTTCTCAGACTCAAGCAATGTTTTCATGCAAGGATGTGTTACCGCCTTCTTCATTTTAGAAATTTCAAGTTCTGATACAGACCTAAGCTACAGACAGCATATTAGCTCTGAGGAGGTTTTAAAATCCAAAAAGATGTATCATGTATCCACTTATTAATATTAAAATATTTTTGGTAGATTGATTCCGTGTTTCATCAGGAGCAAGTAATAGTCCTGGAAGGAACTGGTGCAAACAAAAAATCGCCAGCCGAGGCAATTTCTGACTCTTTCTAGATAACCTCACTGCATCCAATATGTTTTTGAGCTGGAACAAAATCTCTTGGCAATGCGGGGAATACAAATTTACATTAATGATCACAGCCTCGGTCCAGTCTACTTATACTCCAAATTTATCATAGACACATTTAATGAATGCTTACTATGAAGAAATTGGCTGTCCAGGACGGAATTCTGCCTCAAAATTTCAGGATCTATTTGAGAGCTTAGCTAATGTTTATGCATTTCAAGACAGGCATCAACTATAAATCCTGGATTAATATACATGGGGCAGAGAAAGGAACAAGAATGAAGAACACAGCAAAGTCTTGATTATTCAGCTATAAAAATATTTCCATGCTAGAGTTGGAAAAGACCTCAGAAATAAGTGAGTCTGACCCTAATCATATTTCTATTCGTTATAATAGTAATAAATTCTCAGGAAAAGAATATCTGAAAACTCAGAAAAGCAAAACCAGGAAGAATAACTTACCCTTCATCTTAACTCTCAAATGCAAACACTGATAGGCTGTGTAGAATTTTTATCCTTCCCTCTATTTCTGTGAAAAGATGATTTTAACTCAGTTTAAATGAAATTATACATAAAATTCAACATGTATGTTACTTTTTTACTTAATATTGTGCCATAAGCATTATTCTGTGGGATTATACAGTTTCTCAAATAATAGTTTTAATGCCTAAATAATATTTTCCTTGGTGAAAGCATCATAGTTTATTTAGCTAATCACTTAGTATTTGGACATTTCTGCTGGTTTCCATTTAGGTCATCATATATATATTCTACAATGACAATATTCAAAACTAAAGCTTTGAGATTCTTAACATTATTTTCTAAATTAAGTCCCAAAATGTGTAATTACTAGGTTAATATATACATAAATTATATATGTAATATATACATACAAAAAGTCAAATTACTTTTCAAAGAGTTTTACTACTAGTGATGAAATGAAAATCTCAACGTCTGCATTCTCAGTGGTATCACAAAACACACATACACACGCAAAACACAAAAATTTAATGGGCGAAAACAACTTTCCTTTCCTTTTTAACATGACTGCATTCATGCCTTTAGACTCAGCAAGGACAGCCCTTGCGCTCTATGGCACCACTCGGCCTTCCTCTAGCCATGCCTCTCACCAAGAGACAAGGATTATAGGGCCAAGCAGACTTTGAACACCAAACTCAAGTTACCCCTTTTTGACCATTTTGCTCTGGGTACATTGCATTCTGAAATTTCATGCTCAGTTGAACCTAAACTCATTTCCAAAGGCTTTGGGAGGGGGCCGTCTTCCCAGGTCAGTACTCCTGAGGACAAACTACTCAAAGAGTGGGCAAGAGACAGCTCTTTGTAGAGACAGTGAGGAACAGAAGAAGCTAGTTAGAGCTTGAGCGTGTGGTCTCAGATGTATGCACGTATATATGCTGAGTGTGGTCAGAGAGACCAGAGGAAAGCTCTGCTATCATCTCTCCATGCCACTGTGATCCAGAGCAGAACAGCAGGGAATATGATAATTCTAAACTCTAATTGGGCTACACAGGGCCTTATTGAGATATTTTTGTCAAAGCAGAAAGATAACATGCATTTTTCTCCCCACAGTTTGTTTGTTTGGTTTAAAGCTATGAAATATTTAGACGTATTACGTGGATCTCCATTTGTGTTCTTACCCTGGGCCCTACAGATCGCAGGGACTGGCCTGCCCTTTTAATTTT